>NC_136306.1:2365000-2965000 GCF_964198595.1 Lampetra fluviatilis
TCTTATTTAAGTACATAACTTAAAGCTAAATCAGCAACATAATTCAATTTAAGGGACACATATTCATCACCGTTATTGCAAGTGCTATTAGCAAGTGCCTATCAATGCCAGCACAGCACATGAGTGGGTCTGAGCGTAGACATTCCAAAACGGCATTTATACATGAAGCCTACTTTTATGTAACGCACTGCTATGTGAAAAACAGTTCAGTCAACCTAAAGTAGGGCCAGACCAGGTTCTGATAGCAAGCCATTATTCTTGGTCAACAACAATACGATCTCCTAGTCACTGGGATAGTGATGGTGTTCCAGCCACTATGCCACACACATATAAATAACACTGGTCACATCAACACATTATCCCGCCCCCCACAAAGGCTGATAAAACATGTGCTACTTTGTGAGAAGGCAACGACGATTGTGGTATGGATATATTTTCTCTCTGCCCCAGGGAACATTGAATTTCCACCATTCAGTCAAGGCTTCCAAGTGGAGATGAGCACGACTCTACTCTAAGCAGGGATAACTTTTGAGACTTTCCTAATGTATGTATAATTCAATGAAAAAAAGATAGATAGATGTTTTAGTCATCAAGTAGAAATTAGTTAATTATAAGAAACAAAAAACACAATCCGGTAAAAGGTGTTTAGATATTGCTCATGATTCGTTTGTTTATAATTAATTTTCCATTCGTGTTTCCCCCCCCCCAAAATAATTGCTAAAATGCAATTATATTCGCGTGTTTAATTACCATGTTCATAGTCTTGCTTTCAAACCTCGATAAAAAAATCAATCAATCAATGACCCTCCTTTTATAGAAAGGTGCCAGCCCTTCGCGGTTATATCTCTTTTGCAAGTAAGGCCCAGCACAAAACATCAAGGGGCACATTTCACAGCTCCAATTCGCAGCTCGTGCGAAGGTGCCGGGTGGATTACCACACGTATGTTGAACTTCTTTTGCACCATACGTAGCCAACCATGCTCATTCGAAGTACGGGGGAAGGACAACACACTCAACACCAAAAGCAGTTCTTAAGACATTAGTTTTCAATCTAGATTTAAAAGTGAATATCTCCAGTGGCTTCCTATGTATCGGAAGGAAGAGCGTTCCAGACGACCGCAGAAGTGCATTTGAAACCGCACGATGACCATCTTTGTTCGATGGCTAGCCAGAAGCCACTGCTGCGAGGATGACGGGACGTTTGTATGATGGTTTATGCGCGTGAGAGGCGGTGACGGCTTGTTATGATGACGACGATGATACAATTCAGAGCAGTCGCAAATCAAGGGCAGGTTTTGTTCCCTTTCACGTGTCACGTGTCCAACTTCGCAGCCGCCTCCAGAGAGCCGCGTGGCCCCAAGAGAGCAGGCTGGGAGCCAGAGGGATGGGTTAGGAAGAGGGTAGGGTTGGGGGGGACCAGCTGGGTGCACAGTGTGAAATGTCACCCCATTGACTTTTTTCAAAGCAAGGTTACGAGCAAGTATAGCCCACGTCACTTAAGATCGGACTGTCGAGCTGTATGGGGAAGTCCACGAACCCACTTGCGGAGGAGCGTCTATTGGCCCATGGGGCCTCCAAACAAATCACACACACACACACTGTCACTGAAGCCGGAATGACGGATATCATGGGATTTTGCTGAGGAGAAGCATTACATAGGACAGGTGTCATCCAATTACATGAACGCATTGGCTTGGCATGAATGATAACCCAAACAGAGGGCATATTGCTCACATGTGTGTTACATTTGGCACACACGAAAATTGGTGTGTGGGTGGGTATATTAGGAGGTGCCAGTGAAATGTTGTTTGAACCCATCCTGGACCACCCTTTAGTTTGGCTCAACATTAAATGAATGCCACATGTGGTGTGTTACAACATTTGCTCTCGGTGGCTCTACAGACCAACCCCCTCATTTTTCGTCCCAGCCTTAACAGGTGCTTGCTAACAGCCTGTTGCCCTCTACAGGGAAAAAATGAAGATCGTCATAACACGTAGGCTTTCGCGACCAATATCATCTATAATACAGGTTTTTTGGGGGGGTTAGATCGTGTAAATATTTACGCGATCTAAATATTTACTCGATCTAACCCAAAAAAAACCTGTATTATGGAGAGATCATTATCTTTGTGTACATTTGTATTCTGAGTTTCAATGCAAACATATGAGTAGATCCTTACTAACATTTGTCCTGGTAGCCTTTAAGGCGACTTAATGAGGTGTGGATGTGGATTAGTGGATCAGTGGATAGCGTACTGGACTACCACTAGCGGACTTAATTTCTGATCGCTTATTCCATCAGGAGGAAATTGCCATGTCATCTTGATCTAGGTTTCCTCTAGGAAACGGCACCGTTGAATCTGTGATGGATGAGGAGGATGAGGGCGTTTCTTGAACTGAGCGAGGTTTATGAGAAGTTGGAAAATGGGGCAAGGAACTTTGGGAGGAAAAGAAGCAGAAAGAGAAGCGGTGACCACGGTGGCCATAACAGCGTTCACTAACAACATTTCTCCGGACAGTACAAATGGAAAAATGTGGGGCATTTTAAGTTTTGGTACTAATACAATGCATAAATGTCAGAGCTCATAGGGTTAATTCTATTCCGGCTAAACGCTATCAAACTAGCTATTCCACAAGTGAATTGGTCCAGTAGTTCAAGAAGAGGAGGATTAATAAGCGTTTACATTTGCGTATAGATTACGGGAGGCTTGCTCCACACGTAAACAAGATTGCGTGACCGGAAGTAGCGCGCGCGCGCGCGCGCGTGCCTGCACCCGAGTGCGTGCACTAGAACAGATTTAAACAAAGTATTAAAGAGGATTTGCCGAAACGATGCTTCTTTCTGTGCTGCTGCAACATCAACAATCGAAAAAGAGCGATTTTGTTAAAAATGCATAAACCAGGACACGGGTTCCCGAACGCTTTGATCCTGAACTTCGTAATGGGTTTTTTGCACAGCCGTGCCACTTTGGAGTCTGATTTTGACGGATTCAAGAAGTCGATCTTGGTAAGGTCTAAGCAGTGGTTTATTGAATGCTTAACTAAATAAAGGTTATTTCCCCCA
Source organism: Lampetra fluviatilis (assembly GCF_964198595.1). Classification (NCBI taxonomy): domain Eukaryota; kingdom Metazoa; phylum Chordata; class Hyperoartia; order Petromyzontiformes; family Petromyzontidae; genus Lampetra; species Lampetra fluviatilis. The sequence goes on from NC_136306.1 coordinate 2,368,065, forward strand.
ATAGGGAATTGAAAGGTGGACAAAATAATTGTTCACTGTTAGCAGTAGAGCTTCCACTAGAGAGAGCCCTAGAGCCACACTAGAGGGTATTTGGCCTACTCTTCCACGCTGGCCGGACATCGTGGAAAAGGTGGGCGTACCCACAATGCACCCCACCATACGCGACCGCAGTGATGCCCAACCACACTGCTGGGTGGGCAGAGGTGGAGGGGACTTTAAAAAGCTGTCCAATACCTCACAACCGCCACTTTCACGGGAAATGTGTCCCATTATTTTTATTTCAACTCAATGCGAGCCCGGTACAGAGCATCGCTCACAGGACAAGAAGATGGGGGATACGAATCTGCAGGAAAAGCTCGATATCCTTTTTTTTCTCTCTCCGATCAAAAAGGTCATCGTGCCATTACTTTTAACTGATAATGTTATTTCACGTTATTATAAGCACAATGATGCGTTAATCTCAGAACAAAGTCAACGTTATGTCCCGCTCAAATAAGCATCGAGTGCCCATCTCCCATTCAAAGCCCTGAGCCAGTTGTGGAAATTCCACATTCCTATGATGGGGTGCGGGGGGGGGTATCCATCGGAACACCAATGTCACGATAGCTTCAGGCGATGTAAATACAATCTAGGGCACATAAATGTATGTTCAAATGCCTATTTTACGTGTGTGTATTTGGTGTGCAGCAGCAAGCATGTTGCTCATTATGAAGGAAACTGCTGCGAGTGCTGTAACAGTTAAAACAATCACCTGCAGCACGCTAGCCACTGGCCTCACAACTTGTAGGTCCGTACATTTTCATAGCGTACAAAATAAACACACGAGTGTACCCAAAGCTATCAAAGTAGAATTCTATCACCTCACAAAAATTGCGTGGACTTGGATGGATTCATCGACGCAAAATGAATCCGCACATTTCTATCGCGGTGATGTTTGGGTAACAATAAAATTAAACATGCAGGGGTGTTTTGCAAATTAGCTTTGTATCAATAAATAACCATAGTATAGTGTTTGTTCATCAGAATAAGCAGGCATGCTCGGAGTAAACAGGCTTCTTACCTGCTTATAGATTTGATTATCACAATCAAATTAAGCCTGACACACATTCTGTTGAGCCACGTGTAGTTTTCCTATTTTAGGTTCAATATATATTCAAATCGGACGTTAAATGTGATTAAATATGAGCCGATTTCTACTGCTGCAGTGCCAGTAAAGTCATGGGTTGCCTATCCTTGGGCAATACTAATGTGGAACCCATTTAGAGTGAAACCCGAGCGTGCAAGAAACACGAAACGTACCAAATCCACCCAGGTATGATGTTTAGAAATAACAACTTGTCGTTACACGCTTTAATTACAAACTCTCTTTACGCCTCCATTCCTGCTTTATTCTCTGCTCGGCTAATATCAATTTGTTATCAACGTGAACCACCTGCACATCGTAAGTGCGTGACAGTGACCGCGTAGGCCGACTTCACTTGCACGGGTATCTGAGCTACGCAACAAAAGTGCACGCCACTTCAACGTGAAGGTGTTCACAAACCGTAGGATGCGGCGTGCTTAGCACAGGCATCACGCTGCGGGAACGGGGAAAACACATTCAGGGGGGAGGCACAATTCCCTGACATTTTTTTGTGCTTTAGCGCTGCATTGGGACAGCTTCACGGTGGAAATAAAAAATGAAATATTATTCCCAATCTGGACACGCCATGAATGCATTCGGCAGCAATAAACGCTTTGTTCTTGAGGAATAACGAATAGGCATGACAGCACTTTCAATGAATTGCTCAGAACAACACATTTGAAGTGTATTACATGCAATTAGATATCTATTTTTACAATACTTGCGAGACGTGACTTTGGTTAATTTTTTTACGCTCCAGCTCTTTGATGCATCTCAAGTAGAAATTATTTTTCTGATAGCGGCAATATTGTTTATTTAGGGACTCGTTGCTTAACTCGCATTAATGTGGACTATTGTTGCGTACAAACAAAATTCACAACGCTCATGCATAATAAACATCGAGAGTCTGAAGTGGTCAGTGATACACCGATGTTGTATCAACGCTGACAAAATGTAATTTATCATTTCAACCGTTTATCAATCCACTGCAGCATCGAAGGCCTTCCCATGCCACGTTGGCGATGGGGGTGGTTGTTTGACCAGACTTCACCACGCTGGTCAATATAAGTTGGTTAAGGGTGGGCAGGACTGAGACCGGTTCAGTTGCCTGGTCAACTGCACAGTGAGCCAACCACTTGTCACCAATTGTCCCAATCAAAGAGATTATTTGCAACTGCATTTCTCTCATAGTTGCCACTGTAACAAACCAAGACAAACACATTCCTGCGGAGGGAGCTGGTAGAAACGTTGGGTTACTCGGTCAATGGCCAGGGTCAACGGCGGCGTGGTGTATTCCGCAAATATGGCCGACTGTGGGGGCGGACAGAAGCCGGCGTGAGTAGGTTAAACGTTGAGCTTTATATGGGCACCACGGGGTGACCAGCCCCTCCCCACCCAGCACCACCCCTCCCACCCCACACCCAGCCCCTCCCCACCCTCCCCACCCTCCCCACCCAGCCCCTCCCCACCCTCCCCACCCAGCCCCTCCCCACCCAGCCCTCCCCACCCAGCCCCACCCCACCCAGCCCCTCCCCACCCAGCCCCTCACTGCACGACGGATGGACGGACACAATAATCCCCTGTGGGCTGGTTTAACCAGGAGGTTCCTACCAGTATAATTCATTCACCAAAGTTATCCAAAACATGGTCGCTCATAAAATGCGATAAGACATATGTCAGCCCTCACGTGAATATTTACACAATTAAAGTATAGCAATATTTTGTTTTATTTTGGACATAAATAATAAGGAGGATTTATATTAAAGTAGGTTTGACAATCAAGTGATGCATTGCTTTATATAACACGGAAGCATTGCGCTAAACGGCACGACCATTCCAAAGTGTGTGAGCGTACACAGTACGGTGACTCCTCGACTTGCGAACATTCGACTTACGATCTTTCAGAGATACAAACAAACCTGTCCGTATGTCCAGTTGCCTGTTCGGACCGAGAGTCGTAAGTTCAACCGCCGTGCAATAAAGGGCGGTGGTGACATCTACATCTACAGGAGATTATACAACTTTTAAAGCCATCCCCTGTGTTTCGTGCACATGCCGTACAGCATGTTTGGAATCGACAGGAGTAAAGTTGGACTTACGAACAAATCAACTTACGAACAGACATCTGGAACCTAACTCGTTCGTAAGTAGAAGAGTCCATGTGAAGGTGTGCTGGGGAATGCAGGGCTGGCCTGCCAGATGCTGCAACCACGGTTGATATTTGATGCAGTCAAATAATGGATTAAATGTGAGCATCTAATGCATATGAATGGACATGCACACGAACAAAATTAAGTAAAATTCCTCGTGCTTTACTCGATGGGAATTAATTAATCATATCTGAAGACATTCATCGTGTGAGATGTTATATTTGGATTTGTACGTTTTGTCTTCAAATCAATAATGGAATTTCTACCATAATTTCGCACGCAAATTTGCTTGTTTGCAATTGTCATGCATTGGTCGCTCATTAAACCTTGTTTTGTAAAAAAAAAATTTAAATTTGTAAAAAAAGCTGAGGTTATTAATACTGCAAGGCATGGATATTGATATGTTTGGTACAAGTACATATTTAAAATTCACCCAGTTGACAATGTAACATTTAACACTGCACATAGCAATCTCCACTGATAGAATGAGTGAAGATCAGATAGGTTAATGTAAAACATGTATACCAATACAGCTCATTCGGCACATTTTCACCACTGTCTCCATCCTTCCTCCAATTAATTTAATGAAATTAAATATAAAATAAATTAACCCCCATTTACCCAAAGTTCTGAAATATATACTATTTAAATAACTATATTCAGGTGATATTTGATTCTATATTCTTTAAGTGAAAACAATCAATCAATAAAACGTGTTTTGTAATTACAGAAATGTCTCTCTCCACGTTAAAGTCAATTTACCGTCAATGGAAATCGACTTATTACATTGGTACAACATATGTAATAACATATCATTTAAAGAAAATAAATATACTAATAATGATGTTACCGTGGTTTTTTTTTCCCACAAAGTAAGAACGTGAATAATTCACGTAAAATAAACAGACAGTTAGAGGCTGGATAGACGTGGCAGCAAGAGATATCTCCTCCACAGAGTCAGTTTACAGCAGAGTCAAACGATGTTTACCGTCTGCTGTAGAGTGGCGCCCAATCAGTGGTCTAACACAAACCGTCTTGAACCTCTGTGTACCATCCTATTGCAATTGGCACATTTGAAAATGGCTCGCTGGCACATTGCCGCCGATCAAATAAAATCCAGAAGCAAAAATACCTGGCCTTCAAGGTCACAGCAGGTCACAGCAGAGAATGCTGAACTTACGACAGGATAGAGTCGGCAACTTCGGAACTTGGCGATAGAACGTCGTTTTGGGAGCATTCACAATGTAATCAAAATTGAAGCAGTTGTGATAGGTGGGGGGGGGGGGGCACGCCGATGATAGAAGAGTGTAAAGGTTACCAAGATAGGCCCTCGAGGTTGGCAAACGAGGGAAATATGTAAGGGCGAGATGGTGGGATAATGTCAGAGCAGAGCTTGGAGGTTGGATGTCAAACTGTGCAACAGTTACAGCATCTAGTGCAATGGCAGCGGCAGCATTAGCCGTGACGACCTTTTGACCCAGATGTAGAGATTGCTGTGAAGGTTTCTCGTGCGAAATGAGATCCATTAATTCAATGGGCTCTGACCTGATTTAATGAATGGGTGAATGCATTTGCATAAGAATGTTATGAGCGAAGATGCAGTGAAAGGGTATTGAAAGGGCCCCATTGCATTGCTGATTAATTAGCCACGAGTTGTGTAATCTATGTCACGCGAATCAAGATAAATAGACTTAAAGCTGAAAATAATTTTTAGACTTTGCAATATGTGCACGTTTGCCAGGATAGCGATTGTTACATTCAGACGAAACTAAATATCTTTTTTCATTTCAAACGAAACTCAGTGCATGCAGGTAGTGGCATATATCGCGACTAAATCCCAAGACTGCTCCCACAGGCTTCACTGCAGGCAGATGTATCCGTAATAAACGGCCCGTGGGCCCCTCAAAAAGAGATAGCTGTGCTTGATACTTGCCAAAATGAAATGAGCCGCGAAGTGATGTAAAAATAGCACATGCCTTGTTGCTAGGCGACAGACACATGTGATGGCTGGTTGCTGGGCAACCAAATGTAATTGCACTTTACACCGCAGGTTTTTAAAGCTGGCGGTCGATCATTGTGGGAATTAACCACAGTCACAAAATTACCAGCGGCACCTTTCTTCCAGCACGCATGCATTTAAGATGTTTTACTCCCTGACGTTTCAGGAATAATGAGTCTCAAAATTGGCCATATCCAGGGGTGGGGGGGGGGAGTGGGGGGGGGTTCCTCTGGCGATGGTGACGGTAGCTCTTGTTAATTTTGGGGCTCCGAAGTGTTTCGCCCACGCACACGGGATGCGATCGGATTGAGCAGACAGCGTCATTTTGTCCACAGGCCGCAAACGTTTTCATCACGCCTGGTTTCTTGCCCGCCACCGCCGCCGCGGCCGCGCCAAAGAGCGTGAGCAGACATTAGGGGGCCATGATTGGAATGCACACGCCCCTCGAGGGGGCACTTTCTCATTTATGACCCTATTAATTGCCGCAGTACATCACTCCCCGCAATTTTCCTGTGAATTATAAATGCATTATTAATGCATTATTTAATTATTTCATGTTGTAATAAATATATAAAACTTTGCCATTTATGCAATGTGTAATAATTTAAATTGATTATATGTGCCTGTTAAGATATATTAAGACCCGCCGTACAGCCTTAACACATTGTCTGGGCAAGTACGTATGTATGCAGAACTTCTTTTGCACCGTATGTAACCAACCACGCTCATTGGAGGTGCGGTGGAAGGAGAAACTGAACACAAAACGCACTTAAAAGTGGCATAGCTCCAGTGGCTTTCTAATATCGGAAGGAAAAGCGTTCCAGACGGCCGCAAAAGCGCATCTAAAAGAGTGCGATGCAGTGACCATCTTTGTTCGATGGCAAGACAAACGCTGCTGCGAGGATGACCATTAGTGATTATCTATGAAGGCCGGCATGGCACACGAGGGGGTGGGTGGCCAGCACCACGCCTGGCCGCCTTTGCCTCCCAAGTGTCAATGTTTAAACATCGCACTAGGTCCTAATTTGAAGCCGAGTCTACTTAGAGGAAGCCCAGAACAATTTAAAATAATGGTCATTGGGTTTGTGGCGCAGCACACTCACCACGTCACTACCACTCCATCTTTGTTTTAAGGCTGTAGACACGTGCTTTATAGGACTTGTTTACAATGAAGAGAGAGCACTTTGGTGTACAAGCACATCTGTAGGTTCTGTGTATTTATGTAAAAGGTTGAGCATCCTGTGTAATGTGTATAGCTACACATAGCATTGTATAGGTACACATCTCTGCTCAGATGTGTTTGTGACTGAAGATTACTTAGGACTTGTAAAATACCGTTTAATACTGATTTTAGGTATTTCTGTCAAACCATAACCAGTGTGGGAGATAACTTTACATCACAAGTCGACTCGAATTTTCGCAGTAAATGTGTCCAAGTGTGACTCAATATACATTTCAAACATTATCGGCCAATAATGTGGAAAAATACCAACTGAAAAAAGGAGCATAATTTGACCAAGATCAAAATGGTCACATGACTTGTCATATTTCACCATAAAAGTGACATTACATCTGAGCAGGGGGCGTTTTCACTGGATATTTTGTGTAAATGCTCGGTAAATATTCAAACCGAGGATATTGTGAAATTTTAAAGAAGTAAGCGATGACTGAAATCAAGCCGGGCACTTATCTGAAATTAAACTGTATTCATATAATTTTCATTATTAGTCAGCAACATTGCCTTCCTGCATTTTGATAATAACAGTGTGAATAGTGTCCCTTCATCTGTAACAGTAGAAATGTTGATTTGCTCATGCTAGTTAAAGCAGAGGTGTATACTCTCTAAGGAAGGTAAAATATTACATCGAATGTCAACAAACTACAAATTACAGTATCAGAATTACAGGATAACATTGCCTTATGTGGCACAAGAACACATGGAGTTTTGTCATGCTTAACATTAGCATTCAATAATTATTAGTGCTCAATATATACAGTGTATTATAGTGCAGAATATGTCTACATATGTACGCTACTTAAAAAGTACATATTGCAAACAATTATAATAAACTTTAACACGTCGGCTTTCGCGACCAATATTATTCATATTAAAGGTTTTTGGGTTAGATCGCGTTATGTGAAAGTCGAGGGCTCGACCATTTTGGCAAATTGCCCGATGATGCTGGATGTAATTACCAGCGAAACGTCGTACTAAATTTTTTTTTATTATGTTGATTCATTCTTCAACACACCGGTGGGCTAAAGTAGTGAACTATTTGTCTTTTGTAAACGTGACACATGTTTTACTGTTTGGCCGTGTCGGGTGGTGGAGGGTTACGACACATTTATAAATAATGCGATCTAACCCAAAAACCTTTATTATGAATTAGAAAACCAAAGATGAAAAAAAAGAAAAATAAATCTCAATGTAGATGACAAACTGTCCATATGCAGTACAGTAATCCCTCGCCACTTCGCGGTTCAAGTTTCGCTGCCTCAGTGCATCGCGGATTTTTCGAACTGATTTAAAAGCCTCATTATATCTGTGCAGTAACACCATCATCATCATCATTCATCATCACATTCATCGAACTGCACAAGTCTGTCATCGTCGTCATTGTCATCGTCATTGTCATCGTCGTCGTCGTCATTACTGGAGTCAAGTCTCAAGATACTACTGTCATTGGTGAGTGTAGAACACCATTATACGTATCGTATGAGAGAGAGAGTGAATGTATAATATTAAGGTTTTATAATTAAATAGATGTAAGTAAAATATATATATAAAGTATAAATATACATATTTTAAACATTCTGGTACCCACACACACATATACGGAAATTCCTAGGGGGCCAAGCCTACTTCGCGGATTTTCACCTATCGCGAGGGGTTCCGGTCCCCATTAACCGCGATAAACGAGGAATCACTGTATAGTAATCACAACAGGATACACAGTGCCAGTGAACTTACAGCACATCGTTTTAAACAATAGCATCCAAATGCTCCCCCTTTCACTTGGTAGAACGTTCTACATCAGATTTAATGCATGTCTCACTGAACTGATTTAGCAGTGCAAACACTACTATTTGCTTTTAAAATGAGCCAAATTTTATGCGAAGCATTGGCAGATATAGTACGTGCCTCAATAATATAACCGTGGTCTTTTCTTACAGCCTTTTTTCAAATGTATTGATATCTTACACAACAACCAAAATACGAACACAAAGACTCGGGGTTTACCACAATGAACCACGACAACCAAAACTGTATTTGTTTCGATTGACATATTTTGTCTGTTTCACCTTTAGTCGTTACTTTAAAATGAACAATGTACAAAAAAAATTGTTGAAGTGGTTCAAAAGTAACATACAATTCTGGATCGTTACCGGATAATGTTTTCCTGTATTGTGTCTGACTGTGATGGAAACAAATTTGAAAAAAAAAAGGCCCTGGGCACATTTTAAATGTTGTGCTTCATTATTTTGAGGGATAGATAATAATCGACCCATTTAGTTGATATCATTGTTGAATCATCTCCCTTTTTCAAAAGCCTCTTCCACAATTTCCAAGCCCTCAGAACGAAGTGTTAACCGTTACAGTTACATTCTCAGAATGGCAATTATGTTAAATATAGTTCTTCAAACGATATGTGATCCTGAAAATGGGACAAGTATATCCCAAACTATCTCTTTTAAAGCCGTAGGTCAGAAAGACAGTAAGACTCTGAGCACAATTACTGTGATCATGTTTACTCCACAAACGACATATACTGGTTGCATGGACACGTTTCAATTTCTACCATGGCTCACTCAGGACCACACGTCTCTTCTCAAGAAGCGGTCCTCACAATCTCCAAGAGACGATTCATCTAAATAAAAGTCAAAAGTCACACATTTGTCCTGTGAGTCTGTGGTGGAAATCCCATGTCCCCATGTCTGTCCATATGGCGGCCCCTGTTGACTTCCGAAAAAGTGGAATTTATTTAATTGGTAGATCGGAGTCATCTATGACCCCAGACACGACATTTGAATTCACAGCAAATTGATTGCGAGCCTAATGTTCCGAGCAAAACCACCAACCTGCTACGGAGGCTGCATTGAAATACTATCGCCCGCATTGGGGTGCAACTCAATATCCACGCAAAATGTTTCAGTGTCCCGAGGACGGAAAACAACGTGGTTTCACGAGCTCGAGGAGTCCTCAGACAACGCAAGATGGCGTTATCATTGTCGCACGCAGACTTTGTGATGGCGACCGGCTCAAAAAACGAGTCACGTTTGGCTCTCTGGATTGAAGCGACCGCAAGGCTCAATGAAGCGACCGAGCGCCACGTTTGATGCGTGAGCAAAGCCATCGTTGCCTGCTAATTATATTTGTCTTCTTGAGCTGGTGGCTACAAGGCTGTGCGCTTAATATATGCAAGGGTGGTGACAACCTCTTTGACACGTAAAAGCATGTTATGTTTTGCCATTGAACACAGCTTTTTTTAGAAATTACCACATAACAATAATAAATAGTAACCTTTAATAAAATGTTACTCGCAACATTCAAAGCAGGCACCACACAGTGTTGTGTTATTTCACTTCCAAATATAATAAAGAAAGCAAAAGGCTGCCTAACTAGGCAATTTGCACTGCAGGCAATTATTTTTGCAATATTTTAACATTTTAATGTGATACAGTGCTTTTTCCCGGTTGTTATACGTTTGCTTTTGTCATTGTGGTGACCCAGGTCACTTCTTGTATGCAAGTATGTTAAACTTCTTTCATATGTTGAATCTTTTTTCTTTCACATATTGCACCGTATGTAGCCAACCGTGCTAATCGGAGGTGCGGCGGAAGGACAACAAACTAAAGACAAAAATCCGTTTTGAAGAAATTAGTTTTCAATCTCCATTTAAAAGCGCATAGCTCCAGTGGCTTCCTAATATTGGAAGGAAGAGTGTTCCAGATGACCACAGAAACACATCCGAAAGCGTGGGCACATCTGAAAGTGCAAATTAGGCTATCCTGGTCTCTTGTGTTCTCACCCGGTTGACACAAAATAACTTGAAATATTTTAACTCCTGGGCATATGCAGGAATTGAAAGCGCGTGCACGTGACGTTTAGATTTCCACATTAACTCGAATTCCATTAGCCACAACCAGTCGGCAGCAGAGGAGAGTTTTTCTCTCGGCAACCCACGAGAGTTTGCGGGCGAGTCCACCTCTTTCACCGCCGAGGCCATTTTTCATGGTCGGACATCAAACGAGACTTTCCGGAACTCCTAGAGACTGTTGCGATCACAACACAAGTCGCACTGGACAGCGGGGCCTTCTCTGCTGCAGTGTTTCAAAACGACATCTCAACATATGCACCCCCCCACCATCTGGTGGGAATACCCACATTTTACCCCAACACACACACACAAGCTAACTGTGGTGTTTCCATCAATACTGCTGGGTGGACAGAGGCGGGGTTGATTTAAGAAACTTGCCCCATTGTTTCGGTTGTGCGCGCCGGGAGATCAAATCGAACCGGTGACCTCCAGGGTTGCGAGTCCAGCATGGGAACCGTTTCTCGCTAAACTGTGTGCATCTCTGCGTGACACTGGAAATCAGAATCAGTATATTTATTTCTCCTGGAGAAATCCGATGAGCTGTGACACTCCAGTAGGGGCGGGTCAGAAAGTTACAAACAATACAAAAGAAACGATAGGAATGGAAATTATAGGAAAGGTAAGCAAAATAACTAGAAATAAATAAATATATAAACGCTACTTTTTTCTTTTACAAGGCAAAGCCCACCGAGCTATGCAATTATTTTTAGAAGCAAATGATAGCTCAACCAAGTGGCTTATCATGTGGTCATTTATAGCAGACAAATAATCAAATCGTACGTTGATTCTAAATGTGGCGGGGAACAACATTATACAATCATTGGAAACCAATATGTTTCATTCGAAGCTTAAAATTGTCACCACAGCATGTGCTGGCGACATAAATACCACGAAGCACAAAGCTGAAATTCAGAAAATGGCTTTTCCTGGTAGGATCGCTGCTTGTTTGTCAAGAATTGGTCAGTTCTCAGTGGCTGGGGCGTATGACAGGATTAATGTGTGTGGTTATAACCGATGAGCACTCTCATTTGTTGAATAGGATAAGCTTGCATAATTGCCGACCTGTCAATGCATTCCTTCAGCCTATTTCCTTTCATATGGCCAATGAAGAGCAATTCAGTGACTCAGGCATTCACAATTCAGCCGCTGTGGTTGTGCTCGAGCTTAACCAGATGGGTGGCAGTGTGAGGTCACTCACCATCGCAGGTTTGTGCATCCAAATTGATTGGGGCATATTAAGCGAATCGGCCCCTCCGGGGTCAATAAACGTATGGTTTGTCCACTGTTGGAATTCATGCCGCTGGAGCAGAGAAGCCAATCGAGTTACAAAAAAGGTTCTAAACACTTGTTTCAACCAGGAGGCAGCAGTAATGTCCTTTGACTTTTATTCTATTTTTTCAATGCTATGCTATGTCTTAACATATATGCACGTTGACCCCAGTTTAACTATATTTGTCTGCTAACTTTTGACAATGTAAATGTTCCCACGATCGCTTTATTTGGGGCAAATGTTACTTGAATGCGCGATGGTATGTCAACAATTGGACTACCTCTATATACTACACTCCCTTTGGGGTGTAATTCCTTTGGTGCATTTGTTTTTTGTAACGGACAAATTCCGGAGTGCAGAGCTTGGAGGAAGGAATAGCTTTGGACTCGCACTGTCCTGAGGACAAAGCTTGCATATGAATTATGTAAAGGGCCTATGCATGTCACTGTATACTGCTATTATACTGTTCTATAGCCTCGCGATAAGCATTGCCAATGAGCTAGGTTTCATGCAATTGGGTTCCCATTATTGAGTACAAGTACCAAATATCCTATATCTGGTGCATGCATAGAAATGTTATCCCGAAATGTTCTAGATTAATATCCCAGTTGCAAATCGGAAAAATTGGCTCCTTAGCAGCAGCATGAGACTATGGGTTAAACAAAGCATGGCATTTATTTTGCATGAACGCATCCATATTTGTAATACATATGTTTAACGGAATAACATTTTGTATGTAAAGTAGTTCATAAAAAAAATAGTGGATATGGTTTTAGTTATTATATTTTTACTCTTAGTTTGGTCACAATAAATCCTGAAAATATAAAAAAAATTCACGAAAAGATGTTTAAGTATTTTTAGCCGAAGTAAAGCTTGATTAAAACCTGTGTTTGTATGTTACTGTTTATATCAGGTCGCGATGGTAACAAAGCCCATGGTGCTTTTTACGGGCTCTTTCCAAAAATACACATCTTGAGGCTATTACATTTGTATTAAATATGCATTGAGTGAGTGAATGTTCACACTAAAATTAGCATAGAGTAGTATATATCCACTGCCTGATCTAAGCAAGTGTTGGAAGTTCCATATGGCTATGGTCAGGACAGTATTGAAAACGACCACCACTGGAACCAATTATAGGCCCGACAGGGTTGCTGGGCTGAAACAATACTCTCCATTAATCGTTTTTTATCCACATAGATCTCAGCATTGACTGACAATATATATTTAAGCATGATATTCATAACAAGCCACGGTTAAAGATGAATCGACGAGGAAAAAAACTCCGTGAGGAGACTGCCAACATAACTGAGGTATAACGGGGTTCCCTGTTAATGGTTTCTGAAGCCTTGTCATATGTACTTCTTGCTCACGATATACTATTCATGAACCTATTCAGAGTTTAATATCCCCCCCCCTTTCCCCCAAAATGGTCGATCTCAGATCTCGGGTGGATCTGCCATGGTTAACAGACAAAGCCATCCCTGTTCACATGCTGTGGGTGGGTGAGGGGGACAGTCTGCATGGCTCTGTTGAGTCAGGGACTGTCCCTCTGAATGCCCGGGCATGGATCGCAACACGGGATCAGAATACCAAACGCAATCGCGGTACGGCCGAGGCGTGGTGAGGAAGAAGGGGTAGCGAAAGAAAGATGACGAGGGAGCATTTGTCAGCAATGCTTCACGTGGCTTGCGTCAATTTTCTCTCAATGATTTCTCTCAGATGACCGCAAGTAATGCTGCCCATCATCCTTGCTTTAAATGTGTCATGCTGCGCTGCTGGCACAATATTCTAAGTTCATGAAAATGCCAAGGATTGCCTATAATATGCCTGTTTTCACCAGTGTGTTCATCGTCATGGAATACATATTTAAGACGATGCTGCTAAGGACAACTCATGATTTGCATTCTTGGGTGGTTAGCTTTCCCTTAAAACTTTGTTTTATATTTAGTAAGGTTATTTAATATGTAATTTATTAATTATGAAAAAAACAAAGGACTCCCAACTGTTCAAAAACAATTATTCTAAACAGTATGGCCCAGCTGCTGCAAACATAATAAGCTTTCAATTCCTTTGATACCAATTACACTATCGAGGATTTGATACAGCTGTTACACAGACACCCTGACGTTGAAGACATTACCTGGTGCAGCCGATTGTCTTGTGCCTTCAAAATTCACACAGAAAATATGAACATTCCGAAGAAAAAACAACTTAAGTGAACGTTTATCTTGTTTTAACAAAAAAACATAGGATTTTAGGGAGAGTTCTGGTGACTCAGGGGTTCAGAGTTCAGCCAGTGCTGCCGAGATCCTGGGATTGAATTCAAGCAGCCCCCCCCCCCCCCCCCCCGTGGTGATCAAACCAGATTCCCAGTTGATACATCTCAACCCCATGCCTGATCACGACACCGAACAAAAATGATTTAACGGAAAATGTTTTTTCAGATAATTTGAAAATATAATCACGTTTTATTTTCACGCAGGGAATAATTCTGGAGCAGGATACTGCGATAGCATGGTTAATTATTTAGTTTTCTTTATTTATGTATCCAGGAAAGCCATACGATGACTCCTTTAAACGTGGTTCCGGCATTGGGTTTGACATTTTAAAGACATTTTCAATTCCTGCACCTACGGTGGACCAAGTTAGAGTCTCGGTCACATTAAAGTGACACCGTCTCAAAACGGGAGCCATAAGACCACCCCCTCCCCCACCTCCACCGTTTTAGACCCTTTCAAAGAGTTATTAATGTTTGATCAATTTGTAGTGGCTATCATGCACTCTGCCCCTACCACCCTTCACCTACCCTCATCCATGCCCAGCAACAGCACCTATTTATCTTATCACTTTACGCGTGTGCCTCATACCCCACTTGCCTCTCGTTCACGTTGCTCCCATCTGTCACCCTCAATCACCATCACACGCTCCACCTTGTTCCTCCTTCCCTACCCCTGCAACATCAGCTCCTTTCTCAGCCCTTGTCCCTCCATGCGTCCCGTCACCTCCCTCACTGACAGTCGCTCCACCCCCTACCCGTTCCTCCCCTTTGAACCCTCTGTGTACCGCCATCAGTTTGCGTTGTAAAGATAAATTTTTAAAAGAATAGAATATAAATTGTAGTTGATGTTCTGCATCTACGTCGGCCATGCCAATGAAGAAGAAGAAGAGGAGGACTACTGCCAAAAGTGTGCACATGACTGCAGAGTTCAAATCCTGCCAGTAGTTGAGCAGCAGGAGGCAGCCTTCCCAGAGCGTGCTCCTGCGAGCAGTACGCTGAACACAAAGGCGGTCAATCGTTTATAGTTACGGACGTATTCGGTGAAGGTGTGACCCATCTGGAAATGGACCCCGCCTCCTCGTTCCAGAAATGCGGCGACGCTAACACGGTTGGCGCTCGTCGTCCGCACCTGCCATGGGTTCCTCCCCGACTTAGACCCGTTCTTACCATAGTGGTGAAGTATGGGCTTCATTGAGTCGTGTATTTTTAAAGGGCTGTACGTGCACACTTGTACGTGTACAATTAACGAGCAATCGTACATGAGGATTGCGTTTATAATCTTGGATCTGTAATGCAATGTATACCGTGTTATGTTATCAGTCACCCGTCTAGTTTTGTTCAGCACGATTGCTTTTTTTTTTACGAGACGCTTTGTCGAAATTACCCAATATGCAATAATGAAGGGTGGGGTGGTTGAATAGCACATACTTACGCGATCTAACCCAAAAACCTCGATTATGGATACGATTGATCGTGAAAGCCTACGCGTTAAACTGGCAGCTCCGTGTTCCCCATTTCATCCAGAACTGCCACTCCGTTTTAAATCCGCGGCATGAATATCATTGTCGTCGGCAAAGATTGTCCCATTTTACCCAATTAAGCAACACCCCCCCCCCCCACTCACACAGCGCAATGGAGCCGCTAATTAACATCACCCTGAGCGATTTCAGAGTGCGTGGGCCACTAACGGACGGCGGCGGCGGCATGAAACGAGTGGCGCGCGCTGGTCGACGACAGCGGACTTGATGCATTAGTCATGTACTGTGGAAAAAAAAAGTGTGTTGGGGGGGGGGGCTTCCTATGTCTCATCCCTCCAAAGCCTCATCCTTCATCCAAACCCACGAAGAAGAAGAGCAGTCTTAAACGTCCCACTCTCTGTCTCGCGAGAGAAGAGAATCCGTTATTATGTTTGGAGCCAGAAGAGCCGAGCAAATAGGTGCATTTGGATAAAGCACGATTATTGTGAGACGAAAAAAAGGCGGTTGACATTGAAATTGCAGATCTTGGTTTTTTTTTCAGAGGCTTTCAGGAAAAATCAGCGATTGCCGGCAATTGTGGGGCTCAAACATTGCAAGGGAAGGAACGTGCAATGTGAAATAGACTTTACAAAAAAAACCTCGCGCAATTCCCCTTTAGAATTTAAAATGCACGATTCGTTAAGTCTAACGTGTGGAGGACCCGCTCTCATGTCAAAACCCCACAGCATGGAATAAAAACATGTGCTGGATGCTTTCACGTTTCACCCTCAAAGCTGTAACGCGCACAGCACAGGTGGGGCTATGACAAATCGCGAACACAAGTGCCCTGTGCAATTTTACAACAAAACCATTGGACATTTCATGTTGAAAATAAATAAACACTTCAAAAACATTTTACGCTTGCATCCAACTATTGCAACCTCATTCATTTATTCTGGGCGGTATATTAATGGCGCATCGCTCACGGGCGATGGAATCTGTCTGGGGCTGCGCGCTGCTCGCCCACGCGTTTTGTCACGAGGCCGATTCCGTGCCGAAGACGACAGCGGCAGACGTTCGTGTCACGTGGGGCGACTAAAAATACATCGAGCCGTGGCCACGGTTTTTGAAAAAAAAAAATAAGAAGCGTTGCAGTCTTGCCACAAGGCTGTGTATTGAGGATGGTGGCGGCGTAGACTGACCCGGCCACACACTCCAAAGCTCACCACAACCGGCCGAGTAGAGCCTTTGCTGAGCTGGGAAAGCAAAACATACTGGCTTTAATTGGTAGCCGATAGGAGAGGTAACGGTCGTGTTGTCGAGATATTACTCCCCGCCCGCCCCTCTTACCCGAGGAAACATTTAGCATCAGATGCTGCGGCGTTTCACATCGCGTTGCAGTACCCCTGTAATGCCACGGTTTCCATAGTCTCTATCACTATTGCCATCATCATTCTCACCAGTCAAAGCAATACTTATAATCATCATCACCAACACGCATGGTAATGTTAATATTTTTGGTATTTATTTTTTACAACTTGACCGCAAACAGTGTTTTGCTTATACCCTTCAGATATATATATACATATGCATGTTGAAATTCTTTCACACCGTACCTAGCCAACCGTGCTAAATGGAGACACGTAAAATCGGAGACACCACTGGACATGCACACGACGATAGAAACATTCCCGAGATATTTGCGACGGATGCCACGAAGAATCGCCGTCGTCTGTTACAGTCGCGCCGCAGTGCCGGATTAAGCTAGTGCGGACCTGTAGCTGTATGTTTTCATTTGCCATACAGCCATATACTACGACAAATCGCTAACCTTAAACACCCAGTCGTTCATAAAGTTGAAGGCGGTATAGTACTGTAGTAATAGAGCAAGTACAGAATCACTGAACCGAAATTGATAGCTTGAAAGCATTTCGCACGGGGCCCTTGAAAGTGCGGGGCCCGTAGCTACTACGTATGTAGCTACTTTAGCTACGAGGAGAATCTGGCACCGAGTCGCCGCGTTCACAACCGGCGACGATTTCTGTCGCCACGCAGAGCGCAGTCGGTGAGAGGTTCAGTCTGCCGTAGCACGAGAAGGCATCATCGATTGCCGGCAGCCGATTTGTTTTGTTGTTGTTCCTTTTTCCTTCTATCAAACTGTGCGGGTGCCGCCGTGGAAAAAAAAAGAAACGAGAGTAAGTTATTATCGAACAAATATCCGCACATAATTTCAGGCTCAACCAGCCATGGGGCTAAGGCAGTTTAATACAACAGCCCGCGGTGGCTACACGTGCGGGGGACGGACAGACGGGCGGGACGCGTGCGTTCGTTTCGCGCGCACGGACTGCACGCGTGATCATTTGTGAGCGAAAGCGGCGGTGGAATAAAACGAATTAAACAAACAGGACCCTGCGGGGTGGGCTGGTAGGAATAATACTTAGTACCGGTACAGGGATATCGACCGGGTATAGAGGAGTTAAAGAAAAAAATACTGTATTCTAGTGTAACGTTAATTAAAGTGTTTGTTTTGACAAGAAACGCTGTGAGATTTAAAGAATCGTAGTCTTTCATTTCCAAACGATCACATCTGAGATTAATTGACCTTAGATGGGGAAACTCGAATGCATTTACTAGTATAAAGGTGAAATAAAATAGAGGGAATAAACGGCACCTTGGTGCATTTTATGTCGTCTACATAGAGTTGAATAAACGGGCGTTTGGCATATTCATATAACAGTACTACATTGAGCAGTGTTTGTTTGGCACTTCGAGTTTTTATTCGCGCGCACGACATGGATACCGAAAACAACCACGACTTTGAAGACCCCAATGGTTGTCTGGACGCCCACGTTGAAAAGATGCTTGCTGAAACAGAGACCGCATTTGCTGCTGGAACCCTTTACAAACTCGCAGTGAAAAGCGTCGTTTCCATGGACCCAGAACCAACCGCAGTTGGTGCTGCTATAACGGTAGCATCGCCACCAAACATGCAGCCAGCAGCTAAATAATCAAAGATTGCAGCATAAGTAGAAATACTTGCGTGTGAATACGATGTAGTGAACACGACAGAGATGTGGTGAACACGGCAGAGATGTGGTGAACACGGCAGAGATGTGGTGAACACGGCAGAGATGTAGTAAACACGACAGAGATGTAGAGATGATAGTGAACACGACAGAGATATAGTGAACACGACAGAGATGTAGAGATGATAGTGAACACGGCAGAGATGTAGTGAACACAGCAGATGTAGTGAACACGGCAGAGATGTGGTGAACACGGCAGAGATGTGGTGAACACGACAGAGATGTGGTGAACACGGCAGAGATGTGGTGAACACGGCAGAGATGTAGTGAACACGACAGAGATGATAGTGAACACGACAGAGATATAATGAACACGACAGAGATGTAGAGATGATAGTGAACACGACAGAGATGTAGTGAACACGACAGAGATGTAGAGATGATAGTGAACACGACAGAGATGTAGAGATGATAGTGAACACGGCAGAGATGTAGTGAACACAGCAGATGTAGTGAACACGACAGAGATGTAGTGAACACGGTAGAACTATAAGCGAGTGAATAGCAGCAGCGACGAGGCCTCTCGCTGCCTCTGCTCTGCCGCTGCCGGGCTGCAGATTCAGCCGAGTCAGGCACCACTGCCAATATGCACAACAACAACAATAAACGTGCTGCGTTTCATCTCTGTGTTAATAAGCCTCCCGCACTAGGCCCCGCGAAGCCTGCCGCACTAGGCCTCGCGCCGTGCTTTTCGTGCACAAATAAGGCGATTAAATGTATCTCGTCTCTGTGTTAATAAATGTTTCTTGTCTCTGTGTTAAAAAAACGTGCTGCGTTTCAGTAAAGTAATTTTTTTTTAAATAAACGTGCTGCGTTTCATCTCTGTGTTAATAAGCCTGCCGCACTAGGCCTCGCGAAGCCTGCCGCACTAGGCCTCGCGCCATGCTTTTCGTGCACAAATAAGGCGATTAAATGTATCTCGTCTCTGTGTTAATAAATGTTTCTTGTCTCTGTGTTAAAAAAAACGTGCTGCGTTTCAGTAAAGTATTTTTTTAAATAAACGTGCTGCGTTTCAGTAAAGTAATTTTGAAGCGAAGTTTAAAGTTTTGCCGTGATGCGCCGGAAGCGACGGCCATCTTGTTTAATTCACATCGCAGGGGGAGCGGGCGGCCATCTTGTCGGACAGGGTCATGCCAAGTGTTTGCAGTAGGGGGCGATGTTGATACACGGACGGGCGGACGGACAAACGCGGACGGACGGACGGACGGACAAACGCGGACGGACGGACAAACGCGGACGGACGGACGGACGATATAATCTATTGGTGGTCTGGTCCACTTCGTTCCTACCAGTATAACTCTCGTGTCGAGGCGGCGTGCGTTCTGTTGACATTTCGCTTCTATTAATTCCGGCGTTTCGGCCGCACGTGCAAATCAAACGCTACGCAAGCTTTCTAAAACTGGAAGCGCGCATTACAAAGCGTGCACTGCAAAGCAGGTAATTAACACCTCCTATTTTTGGAATTGGGTTTACCGTTCTCCACAGCCCACCACCACCCTTTTCCCCACCTCCTGTGGGTGTTTTTAAATCCTTTATATTAAATTCGCTTGCTTGCTTGCTTGCGTGCTTGCTTGCTTAGGACCGTGCAAATCTTTCGGTCGTTTTTTAACCCACTCCCCGTGATCCAATCGAGCTGACATTTTCCACACAGACTCGTTGTGCCAGACAATTATTGTTCATGAAAAAAAATTCCCAAAATTTTACACTTTTTAGGCAAAAAAAAATTATTTTACATATATTCAAATAGAACGCATTCATGGCTTTGGCTGAACGTCAGAGTGTAAGAGCCCAGAGCGTAACCCCTCCACAGGCCGTGGCGGAGTAGCGCAGTTGGTAGCGCCCTCGCTTCCCATGCCAAAGGTCGCGGGATCGATCCCCGCGTCCTCCACAGGCGAATATATTTTTAAATCCTTTATATTAAGTTCGCTGCCACGCATATAAAGGAGTTATAGTGAAAAACTTTGTTTTTACGGGTTATACTTATTTTGGAGATTAGCCACATTTTCCCGCAACCATGTGAGCCCGTGCGTGAACACGCGCGCTTTGCCACGCACGCGTGCATGCGCACGCATGCGTACGCGCCGCATGTGTGCGATGCAAATCAAATGCATTAGGAACCGTGCACGTGTAAATCTTTCTATTTGCCAGTCATCCAGGGCACACAAAGCAATTTGAGTTTATTTTCTACCGACGACATTCCCCGGATCAGCCTTTGCATGTACCACTTTTACGCAGAAACTCTGTAGTGCTCCACTGCGCTTATGCTATTTATGATTACACGTGCTCTTGTTTGCCCAGCAAAGCCTCACACCGAGTGTCACGACTCATTTTCAGGAGGGTGCTGCCGAGTTTTCGCAGTCGACGAGGGCGACGACTCCTACGTGTATACTTCAACGGTGTAATTTGCGGTGTAGTTTTTTTTTCTGATTTGGACCATGATGCCAGCACACAGTGGCGCACTCTGAAGCCTGACATCACGGGATCTTTAACGTCTCCAGTGCCGCAGGCGGGTGAGTATTTTTTTCAGGGCACACACACACACACCACGGGAATAACCGCAGGACATCCGCTGGCTTAGAATCGTAGGAAGTGGCAAATACGCCGCTCAATCTCTCTCATCTCGTATTGCTTTTACAAAAGCAAATAAAAAAAATTGCACAAATACCATCGAATATTCATTTGCTGTGCCCCAAATGCGACTCTTTCACCTCTGCCACTGTTTCATTTGTTAAACTGCTACACTTAATACAAACAAAAATATTTCTTATACTATACCAGCAACCCAATTATGAGGTAATCTTCTACAAAAATGTTTTTTTGACCATGAGTTTACGTGGCACATGTATATAACAACCGCGTTCACAACAAAGCCAACCTCCTGTATTGCGGCATAATTGCATCATAATGATGGGCGAGACTCAAAGGATGAACCGCTAGGCCCCTATGCCCGAGGCTTGCCAACCTCCAGATCTCTGACCTTGTACACACATCATTTACATTCCCCAAGCTAGAAACACACGGCCATGCTAAACCGCCGTCACTATGCTTCGTGTACAAGGACCACCGCCGGATGATGGCCACCAAGCTGTGTCGCTTATCATGGTTTATTGACGCCCGTCAATGAGGGTTGGTGAAGGCAGGGAGCATACAAAGTACCGTACGGAACAACTACGTTTGCTCCACTGCCCTCTGCTACCCACCACGTAACTGATAGCCTGGAAAACGTTCTGTGCATGGTGGTCACCCATCCACATACTGTGCAGGCTCGGATGGGTGGATATAACCAGTGACTGGGATCAAACTCTTGATATGGGACTAAATAATATAAAACCTCCTTGAATCTTCAATCAGGCTACCCTTTCACCCGTGGATCGAGCAGTGCTGGCTTTGTTCCCGCTCACGTCTTATGCTTGCGTGTGTTAATGTCACTGTAGCAAGTAAATTTTCTCCCAAATTCAGGTAGTAGGCTTTTCTCTTGCTGCTCGTTTTTTTTCACGCTCCGAATCTTTTAAAATCCAAACCGTGCCATTCATGCATTTACACTGTTTTACTAGAACTGCATTATATTTTGAAACATACGGCAATTTGGGATATTTCTCACCCAATACCATAATCTCGGGAATGATGTGATGACGTATTTAGGATCTACTTCACAGAAGATGCCACACTTTTGCAAATTTATGGCAAAAATCACTGAATATGCTAACTGAATTGTCAAAACCACATAAAATGGCTCGTGAGTTACACAAGCCACGGTGGCGAGATGTTAACTCACTCTCCTGGTATGCATGTCCTGGATTTGATACAGACTCTGACTCCTGTATATTTGGAGTTTGCGTGTCTCTCTCCTTGTGGTCGCGTGGATTTTTTCTGCAGGTCCTCTGGTTTTCCCCTTCATATTTATAATCAACATGCGTTGAGAGTATTTAGCTGCTATAAATTCTCACATGATACGCCACTTGATTGAGCTATCATTTGTGGCCAGATCGCTTGTGAAAGGAACAATATACTCTCCGGTTCTTTAGGTAAAGTCACGTAGAGAGAAAAAACAATGAAAGAAAACACGACGTTTCGGTTGCAACACAAGCGTCCGTCTTCAGGTGAGAAAAATGATCTGCTGTTGTGGCTTTATATAGGCACGGGAGGGGGGGGGGGGAGTTTGGCTGTAGGAGTTCACAGGGGAGAGGGGGGCGAGATGTTAACTCACTTTCCTTGGGGCCTTACTGGGTAAAATTAAAAATAGTTAGTTTTAGTTTAGCCTATATATATCCAGCCTATACCCAATACGGTACCAGCTATCTGGTAATTCTTTATTAAATAGAAAGAGCTAATTGTATAAACTTTCGATGAATGTGAGTACTGTAATGCATCGATAATTACCGCTAATTTCACGGTGTACATGAGTTGATGCTATGTAGGAAAATTCATTGAGGCTTAAATGCAACACTTATACTATTTTAAGATGTATGGCCATAATAAGTATTGCCATTCCATTAAGGTATAAATTGGTACTTATCTTTAAATTGCACTTTATGACAGTTTGACATGCTTATAAATGTGCATTAATGAGCGAAAGCGACATTTAAGAACCTGCAATGGCCGTGTGTTTGTCATATGGATGGCACAATTATTCCACGTCATCAAATCACAAGGATGCATTCACGGGCAATGACTGCTATATAATTAGAGGCTGGTGATAGCCAATCTATTAGTTCCTTATTACACTGAACTATTAAATGGTTTTAACATCGTTGTTATGATTATTATACAGTATGGCATGACAATTTACTTACAAAAGTGGTTAGCTCACTGAGCTATAAATCTGGTGACCTGTGCTCGATACCCGGCCACGGCTATCGTCAGGTGGCGAGTGATTCACCTGAACGGGTTCTAGGCCTGCCCCTATTGGTGGTGAAACATTGTGGTCCAACACAAGGCCATAGCAGAGGAGTCAACATTGGGGGGGACCAAATCTCCCAGGGTGTCTGGGGGTCCCAATCCAGGAAAAAATATCTAAATTTGAAAACTAATTTCCTGCCTAAAATATTTTTAAGAATCACAAACACATGAGATATGTTTTACAATAATTTATAATAGTGTATTGTATTACATTGCTCTGTTTATACTTTTTTTACCATTTCTTATTTCATTGTATGCAATGGCAGAGATTAGGGATTAATAAAGTACAACCATAACCACAATTATATAAACAGAAATCTATGCATTGATTTATATGAAGACAAGTCCAGAGATTGTGGCCAAGGTTTAGCAAATTGTTGTTTTAATTTATATAGCATAGCAATGTTTTTATATCAATATATTGGGGGGGGGGGGCATTTTGAGCATATTTTAATATTGGGGGGGATGTGTCCCCCCCAATGTATATGATAATTATGGCCTTGGTCCAACAGGACAAATGTGGCTGGGCGTGGTGCTGGCCTGCATGAAGAACCTTATGGCGGGACTCCGTGTTCCCATAAGCCCCCGGCTCTCGCATAAACTTTAAATTATAATGTAAACAAAAACTTTGCTCTTTTTCACCAATGGGTTTGAAGTATGGTGACAAGTGTTGTCTTGTTAAACTATGCCTTTAAAGATGAAAACTACTCACATGCAGTACCTCTATTTAAATGCACTATTCAAAAAATGATTTACACCCCTCTGTCAATCATCGTGTTTCTCAGTGTGGATTTATGAACACACTTTGTAAACAGTACATAAAATAGTACGCGTTTTCAATGCGCTGTTCATATTGTAACACGCGTTTCTACCAATGTTAATCTACAGAGTAGTGGGTCGCCGCTCCTCTTATCCGCGTTGATACGAGCGGTATGTGGGGACTATGGCTTAACCGTAAAAAAAACCTATCTGCACAAATGCATACGGACAAGAGAAGTATTATCAAACAGGAGGAATTAACGGGTGCAACGCATCTCATCTGTTAAATATCTGCAGGTAATAGGATTGTCATTGATTGATCCTGGCTGCAGACATTGGTAGGTCACAAATAATAATGAAGATAAGAGAGCAGTTTCACTGTATTATGCAAACCGTGATGACAAATAAAGGACTTAAGTCGTGTAGGCAGTTTGAGCAGCTTTGGATAAGAGTTATGATCCTGCCCATACCCGAGCATGGAGTGCAGCATTCGCTTGTTCAGCTCTTGTGCGCATTTGTCCTCTCTGCTGCCTTTGGACGACGAGAAGGCAACAGAATGATCTGCGCCAGGTGGGTCGCGGCGTTTATGTGCGTGGTGGAACGGAGTCGCCAAAAATACAATAATTACGATTTTCACTTCCCCGTGGTCCCGCCATAAGGTTCAAGTGCTCGCTAACAGCGCTGACACCATCAGTCTACACGGTTACCGTACTTGGGGGTGGGGAAAAAAATCTGTCTTTGTTTAACGTTTCCCCTTTTCGCTCCACACCTCACGTGGAAAGTAGCCCAGACAGGGCAGCCAAGACCCATCATATTTCATGCGACGTGCACTTTCAACACAATCGGGCAGCCAATGCTGCACACGCATATCGTGCATGGGACATTGCAGTTACTGCCACGTTAAAATGAGCACATTTTCACCTAGTTTAGTGGCGTTGCGCAAAGTGTGCTGCCACGTACTTTTCTCAGACTGATCGTTCATCAAATGTGCTTCTTCAGCAGCAACTATTCATTACGGCACTGAGCCAATATAAAAGTAGGTTAAACAAGAAGCAGCGATTCAGTAATCACCTGGTTAGTAGGACATGCCAGTCATGATGTATTTGCACAATGGCTGTGCTGGTTCTCATACAGCAAACATGGACCACCTCCGATGTAAATATAATTAGCAATATGCCAGTTTGATCTCCCGTATAAGCAATTGAAAGAATGAGTACGTTTCTTAAATTCCCCCCACCTCTGTCTAGCCTGTAGTATAAAATAGGTACGCCACAATTAGTCGATTGTAAGGTCACGTGTGATGGGAAGAAGTGTGGGTTCTCCCACCTCTTAAGATGTCTTTCCAAAAAATAAAGTAAAAGGGTCATCATGGTCAACTGAGCAATAAACTCCACTCATCTCTGTTTAACACGTAGGCCAATATCATCCATAATAGTTTTTTTGTACCTATATTAACTCATCTCTGTTCCTAGCCCCGAGCGAGTGGGGCAATTCTACATTCATAATGTTGGACCCAGTAAATATTGTTGACTTCTCACGAAGTGGCACTTTTTTTGCGGAGTTTCGAAGATTGACGAGCCAAGTCGACCCCCTGACCGGGATTTGAGATTGTAACTTTACAATTGGCAGCAGTTTCTGCCGTGTTTTCCCACTTGAGCCGAATGTTTTAAGACCATGGTATTTTCTAAAGATTTGCATGAGAGAACACCGTAGCAATTATCACACCTATTGATATATCCATTTTGATTGACTCGTGTAATGCGCTGTATGAAAGTGCTCTGAAAACGCAAATGTTTCCAGAGAGTGCACAACAGGGTGATGCCCAGTGATCGGCCTACCTCCGTGTTGAGTGCACCGCAAGTTGTCCTGTGGACATGTTTGACAGGTCACAGTGTATCCACTCGGAGGAGCTTGAGAAACAATGACTGTATCCTGCTTATATTTCCAAATAACCAAACACACACAACAAGCCTCGTTTAATATGACACAATGCTTCTACTTTCAGGTCGTTATCCCAATCGAGAGCCGAGTCTAAATCACGACCATAGACAAAGCAGCCAATGACCATCATCAACCTCCTTCGGTCAGTACATTAACACCAGCAGTGATTGTCATATGGAGACACTTTTCCCCTTCCATATGAAAGTTGAATTACCAGAAATGAGAACCACCAACGGGGATTAGCACCACTCAACGTGCACGCATTGTTACGTTTGATTACCCAGCAGAATTTTCTCAAGGCCTTTTCATGAGGGCCCTGCTGAGTTTGTCACAGCAGGAGGTCACAGTTACATTGTGCTGTTTCTCAACCAAGTAATTTGAGAGTAATTTTTCTAATGTGGTCAATTTTTAAAATTAATTCAAATTGAAAAACAAATACAACCCTCAATTAATACCGTGACATTTTACACAAGCAGCTTTCTACGTTATCCGTGTCTTGGTAATAAAATAGCACATTTTGGCACATTGATAATTCACTATGTAACACGATTTTTGTCCCTGGGTAGTAAGTGTTGTTTATTAATTGCTTATGCCTAAAAAGTATAGAAAATGGTTATTATTCCCCACAAACTTTGCTTTTGGGACCAGGACTTTGCGTGACGGAATGACACAAATGCACACGTTTTCTCATTGAAAATAGTTAAATTTCAAAATATTACTGTCCTGGTCACAAAATCAAAGTTTGTTGGGAATAACACTTACTAGCCAGGAACAAAACCTCATTGGGGGGATGACTCACCATATTCCGGGGTAAATCAAATTAAATAACACTTTGCATGACATTTTCAGCACCATAGCAATGTGGAATTTCCACTTGTGGCTTTGGGCCACCGATGGCGATGAGCACCACGCCCTTGCTCGCCTAAGCACAGCGATGCTTTTATTTGACCTGATTTTGCCGTGTGGCCACAGCAGGAACCGCTCAGGTCGCGCAGTTGCACCCGTGGTATAAAAGAAAGGCTATTGGCAGACTTTAGAAATAGTTCTGTGGTGTCCCTGGCAGGGTCGTTTCCCAGTGAGACACCGCCCCCCCCCCCGTGTGCAAGCCGGTGGAGAGTTCTGTCTGTGATGGATGGCTCCAGTGCTCTGCGCCTTGACAGCAGTTGCGCAAGTGGGACAATAATTGGTGCCAGGAAACTGGGAAAACAAAATAATAAATAAATGGGCCAGCTCATTTGATCGCCGTGCCTGCGACCTCCCTCGTCTTCTACATTTTGATCCAGCTAAACTGGGAAGGATTCCTGTTACAATTGTTTTTTCTAAAAATAACTCACGGGTATTTTTATAGCAAGCTCGGCCGCAAAGTGGGGATGGTTTGCGCTTTTATTTTTAAACCAACATTTCAGTTCAGGCCATCGAGAGAGCAACCATTGAACCTAATCTCAGCTAAACACTAAAGAATGCTTTCTTTTTTGTCCGTGGCATGTGATCTGAGATTGCCAATTCCCCATCTATTTTGTGAGAAATTGACACTCAAACCCATTTTGGATACATTCTTTGTGGTTCATGATTAAATGTATTGGTTGCCAGTGAATGAAGGCTCTTATTGGATTTAAAACTCTTGTTTTGTCATGTTAGGAGTTTGCATGATAATGCTCCTAGACATCTATGTGGCTACCAGAGGTGTGGACTCGAGTCATGTGACTTGGACTCGAGTCAGACTCGAGTCATGAATTTGATGACTTGCGACTCGACTTGGACTTGCATAACAATGACTTTGTCCCACCTATGAGATGTGGACTCGAGTCATGTGACTTGGACTCGAGTCAGACTCGAGTCATGAATTTGATGACTTGCGACTCGACTTGGACTTGCATAACAATGACTTTGTCCCACCTCTGGTGGCTACTATATAATATACACCGCTATCAACTAACTCATGGTCTCCAGGGTTTACTTTGTTTCTCATTTTAAGAGCACTGCCTTTAATGAGATGTTCTGCATGCTTATCTTGGGGGTTAAGATATTTTATTTCTCATCTGCTTAATTTTTTTTTTAATAATCTCGATACAAATTTGAAACACATTTGAAAAAGTTACTTTGCAGGAATGCGTTTGCATTATCAATATACTTTACTCTGCAGCTTCATTTAATATTATCTTTGGCATTGAGCTCCTGAATATATTGCCATATGCAAGAATATAATTGAATATTATAATAACTGTGTAACGAAATTTTTTTTGTTCCTGTCAAGTAAGTGTGCAGCGGTAAGCACCACCTCCGTCTGGATGATACACTAACTTTCGTTATAATGAAGCAGTGACAACACTAACATTTGGTTGAAAAACAGAGCAGCGAATAGTTGAGCCCAAATATTTTGGTACCAAAATCCAATTCGTAAAAATAAAAATGTAACAGTTCTTTATCCAGGAATATTTGACTGATTCTGTCTGGAGTTTTGACTGGAGAGGAAGCCAAAATGCCCAGAGAAAACCCACACAAATTAGGAGAAACTCATAACTTCACAGTCACATCTCACCATCCTGTTAGCTTATTGGTTGCTGGATTATATCCACATCATTATTGAATAAGTATTCATGCTTACATTTGCTTACCCAGTGACTGAGACTCGAGACTTTTTTGCAGTCTAATCCCAATTGAGAAATTTGCAGGCAATTTTTCATCATTGGTATGTATGGCCAACACCACTCAAACTCTGTTCGATTATGTTGTTTTGTAAAGCTATGAAAGGAAACTGGAGAACCCAGAGGAAACTCGTGTAGAACACGGGGGAGAGAATTTACAAAGCACGACGCACAAAACGTGCCTGAGTCAGGAATCAAACCCAAGTCCTTCTTGATGCGAGGAAACAAATGTTGCCACTGCACCACCATGCCACCCATGAGAACATGCTTCATCTTAAGTGGCCACCTGAAGCTAGGATCGCAGAAGTGCTGGCTGGCTCAGTAGTTAAGAACGCAACGTATTAGCCACCAAAAGCCTGAGAGTAATTTCAAGATTCCCCTCTGAATTAAAATGGACGACAACACAGCTCTATGCTTGGGAAAAACGTGCTTAATTTATTAAACATGTCCATATTTGAAAGCTGGCTCTATGAACCGCACATCTCTTGAGTCAATGTGTACTCACTTTATAGCCCATAGTGCACACAGCATTCCCTGCATTGTGTGCAGCCTCATTCACAAACATGGCCTGTGCTGAACTCCAATAAACAATCTGAACACAAAAAGTGGCTCTCGGGAATAATGCTAAAGTGCTTGCCAGAGCACTACCCCAGAACGATTGAGATCTGGCATTCAAAGCCCAAGCCATCGACTAAATTGTCCATGTATTTTGCGTCACAATGACTACTTTAAAAAAATGCGTATACTTTAGGGACTATATATTGTTTTCATGAAGTGCAACTCTAAAAAGTGATTCAGCACCTCTGCTATTTGAGCCACTCTTCCTTGCACAGCATGTTGTTGCCACTGGGTGGAGTAAGATAGAGCGCAGCAGGATGTCAGTTGAAAACATGTGAAATTTCAAAACGTTTCTTCATCTAACACATTGCTCGACAAATGGAATGCGTCCGATAAAACATTCACTGAGATGGAGCAACGAAAACCGCTTGTGCCCAGGTGCTAGGTGTGTCATTGCATTGCAGAATCACGAGAGATGATGGTGGTTTCGGTGGGAGCGGGCAGTGTACGTGTTTGTATGTAGACTTCTTTCGCACTGTACATAGCCAACTGTGCTAAATCGGAGGTGCGATTGACCATGGCTGACGATACTAATTCCCTTTCTGAAAATCGATTTTAAAATGAAATGCCATTTGTTGATAGAGCTCCCGAAGGCATAGTTGAGATATAATTGGTAAAACTATTTCTGTTGTTGTTGTAAAATCATACACCTTCATAAATATGTGCAATTGGTATTTGAGCTCTGAAATATGACTGGCTATATACAGAATATTCTCCTTGAAAACTGGGCCAAACTCAGCAATTCTCCAGACCCCATCACTATCCTGCCAAAAACATGCGTCCTCCTGATCAACCGTTGCGAACTATGGGCGTTTTACACGAGCAGGAGTGACAATTCAATCAATCACATGCCTTTATTTCACCTGGTCACAGAGCCCATAGACATTCAATGTTCTTTTTGTGGATGGAGCTAGCTTATTGCCCGAGAGGATTGCTTTTGATAAATATTTGTTTCTCCTTTTAAGCCATTGCTATTGGCACATACGTCTAGTTTCTGTTATTTGTGCCCCATGCATCACAGCCAATGGAGTATCGCATTATGTGTTGTTTAACAGTGGCTCTGCAAAAGTGAGGGAAACTCCACATTTTCATGGTGGGGGCTTGGGGGCGACTGCCATCGACTTGCTCAACACTGGGAGTGGCTTCTCTGCTCCAGAGGAATGACAGGCTAAGGAATATGGATATAAACACCTGGACTAGTGGCCTTGCACACCTTGTGCCACATGCGAAAAATCATTACGTGCTTTCCACTTGTCAGAATGCTAGCATAGGGTCAGTAATTTCGACGCATCCTACTGCGGGTGGATGCGCCGGATTGATGATGTGTTGGGTAGGCGGTGACAATAAGGTTATGCTGGAGTTTCTCTTGAGACTTTTAGGAGACCAATTACGCCTAACTGATTGAAATGTCAGGCTTATAATTATTGCATGCTCCTTACAGCCACTTGTTGGCCCTAGCACACCATTCAAAATCAATTTTGTTTCCAATTTGTGCCGGTTTGTTTTATTTCCTACACCATCAGCCATCGCCAATCACAAACAAGTGTGATGTGTTCAGCGTCACTTCCCTTTTTCCACAACATCACTTGAATATCCTTCATCGGTAATTATTTTTAAAGATAGCAAAAATATTAATAAAATCAGATTCATGGATGTTAGTATTTTATTTGTTCACTTGCTTGTTTATATTTACCAGCTAGAGGTGATTAAAAAATATACTGTCGCACAGATTTTTCTTTTTTACCAATCAAATCTCGTACTTGTGTTTCAAAGCCTGCTTTGGGATAACCATCGATTAAAGACTGCCACTGCATCACATGCGCTTCTGCGATCGTCTGGAAAGCTCTTTCTTCCAATATTAGGAAACTAATTTCATTGTAACTGCTTTATGTTTATTTTCTTGTACTTCCCCCGCACCTCCAATTTGCACGGTGGGCTACGTACGATGCAAAAGTTCAACATACATACACCCACCCACATGGTATTATTTCCAGATCTATTCTTCGCCAAAAGGATTCCAGGGGTTTCTTTTTATGAGCAGTTGTAGTTTCTTTTTCAAACGTGGACAATTGCAGCAACACAACATTCCCAGCTCACTCAAACGTTATCACAGGCGCTTATGAAAAAAAAAACACTTTTCAACAGATGGGATTGCTCTGATAGTGCCCTTCTGAAATTACCAGGTGGCTCCAAAAATTGTAAGGAGTGACCTTTTGAAATCCGGTTCACTCGAAAGTGCCACTAACCACTGGGCGATAACTGTGCAGTCTCCTCACTCAGTGGCCCTGGCAATTGTTTTCTTAAGAGGGACGATGCATTTTGTACATAAAATGGCCACAGCACAATTATCTAAATTCTCCCACAGCTTTCCACAAACCACACGGCCTCAGAGATCACTGTCCTAACGTGAGAGGCTCCACGCTGTACCCATATGGTGCGTTCATCCCCTCTGTTGGCTCTAATACAATGATGAGAATTACACATTCCTATTGTTAAGGCCACTTTTCAACAAGACAATCTCGGTACTATGGCCACTTAAAATATCATGAACTAAACACACGTTGTGGCATATAATACACAAGCTCGTGAATGAATGATGTACTACATATCGTGTGTATCTGGGTGGGCATATTATGGGTGCTGCAGCAATGACTGAATGGGAAAGTCTCATAAGATACAACAATGCACAGAAGGCAAATTGCCCTCTCGTATGAGACATCGGGGGTGAGAGATTCTCAAAGGTGCGTGTACCGATTCATATAGAGAAAATAGTGTAAATAACAGTTGTAATGAACATGTCGTATAATATAACTTTTTCTTTCCTTTACAAATCAATATCCAAATGGAATGGTTTTCTATAAGCACTCTGGTTTCCTCCCATAGCAATAAGTATCATATTAATTTGCAAAACATACCCTCGAGTAAGTCTCGAGAGAGTCTGCACTGCAATGGTTTTCTTCGAACACAAGACGTGATTATTGACGTTGTATTTTTCATGTCAAATTAAAACAATGCTGATATTGTCATCCACAATCGTAAAACGTCTAAGAGATTGTAT
The DNA here is from genome assembly GCF_964198595.1 of Lampetra fluviatilis. Lineage (NCBI taxonomy): Eukaryota > Metazoa > Chordata > Hyperoartia > Petromyzontiformes > Petromyzontidae > Lampetra > Lampetra fluviatilis. The sequence goes on from NC_136306.1 coordinate 2,400,450, forward strand.
TTGTGAGTCCAAAGTATGGCTAGAGGTAGGCTCTGCTCATTCCTGCAATGCCACAGCAAGCATAGCAGGCATCCTATCAACCATTTAATATTTGAAAATTTTGAAAAAGTATTACACTTTTATTAACGTGTAGGTTTTTGCAGCTGATATTATGACTTCAAGTTGATTTCCGTGGATACACCACAAAATGATCAGGCCAAATTTGTGCAAATTATTTGTTTGGCTGTGTTGGGTGGTGGAGGGTTTTCACGACACAACATTGGCTGGAGCATTACGCGACCGAACCCTAAAAAGTATTGTAATTATATTGCTGCAGGGTAGCATATTGCGTTGTCTAATTTGCGCACTCTTATGGTATTTACAAAGCAGCCCCAAGCAATAAATTATGTTCCAGGTGAGTCACACGCTGTCATAACTGTGTAACGTGAACAACTTAACAAGGCAGTTATGCCAAGCCACATGCAAGCTGTTATTCAGCAGCAATATCCACGGACAACATGAAATCCACAGTGATTTGCTCGTGAAAATCATATCCAGAAACCCTCCATGAAGCCCAGTTTGTATTTTTAGAAAAATATGGGGTTTTGTTTACTTCCCAAAAAGGATTTGCGTTCTTAGGGTGCTTAAATTCCTCAGCGTTTTTGTGCACCCAATGAGACGGCATGTGGCATTTTCTGGGAAAATGTAAAAAGAAAAATACAATTTGCAGAGTCATGGAAATGTAAAATGACAAAGAGATGAATGATAACAAAAGAATGGCAAAACGTATCCAAATTAAATGACAATGTAAATGTTATAAAATGCTGAGCTTGAATGCTTTAAAAGTAATAAGCGATGGCAAAATACCACAGTTGGTAATCTAATCTCGGATCACGGGACCTCCTTTGCCAGGACCAAAATACGAGAATAGGTTTTCCCCTTTTTTCTGGCAACAAAACAGGTGTTAAGATGTTAAAACACCAACCTGAAACCATTTACAAGGAATCATGTCTGCCTTAGCCACGATAATTGTGGTCAGAATGCAAACAAAAAACGTACTCTGATAATAAATGCATTGTCTTTGAAACTGATTGGTCCACACCAGAGACAGCTTTATTTTGAGCCTCGTCTCAAAACGGTGTTAGACTGGAGGACGCCGAAAAGGGGAAAACCTATTTTCATATTTGTAGATGCTCACCCCGAGCCTTCATTACTCTGATAGTGCATTGTCTTTGTGCTGTACGCCTATTGGCATCCCCTGGTCTAACACCGTTTGAGACGAGGTTAAAAAGAAAGCTGTCTCTGGTGTGGACCAATCAGTTTCAAAGACAATGCATATATTTCGATTTAAAGCTTTCGTGACTGCAGGGATTCATCTTCTTGGTTCTTTCGGTAAAGTCACGTAGAAGGGAAGTAATACAATAATAAAAATAAAACATAATAAAACAATTCTCACGACGTTTCGGCTACAACGTAAGCAGCCGTCTTCAGGTGAAGAATGAGACACTACCAAGCTAGGAGCTTATATATACGCTGGGTTGGAGGTGCAAGAAGGGCGCCTTAACAAAAAGAATGTGCATATGAAGAGGAATTTAGCATATTCATGGGAAATGCGTAGGAGGTGGGCGGGGGGGTTTCAAAGTCATATTATGCCCATGCATTATGCAGGATCAGCAGCACCAAGGGAGGGTGCAGGGCAGAGGTGGGACAAAGTCATTGTTATGCAAGTCCAAGTCGAGTCGCAAGTCATCAAATTCATGACTCGAGTCTGACTCGAGTCCAAGTCACATGACTCGAGTCCACACCTCTGGTGCAGGGAGTAGCATTAACAAAGGAAAGGAATGTTAATAGTATGTAGCTGCAGTTACTAAACAACCACGTAGAAAACTAAAGTATAAACTACATAAAAAACTAAAGTATAAACTGCATAGCACCATCAGTATACTTACTATACTCTACAATAAGCTGAGTTACTCACAGCAAGTAATACATTACAATTCTACGTCGTAAAAATTATATAATATGCTTCCATCTAAACTGTATTCTCTTACATCACACGAGCATACACCGTACTATATACTGCCATAGATAAACCCAACATTAAATTATATACTGTATTGCTATAAACCACCCTATACCTTATACAGTGTTATATAAAATATTGACTTAAAGCTTTCGTGACTGCGGGAATTCATATTCTTTGGGTCTTTCGGTAAAGCCACGTAGATAGGTTCAAAGAAAATAACAAAAAACTACGATGTTTCGATCGCAACACAAGCGGTCGTCATCAGGAAAAGGAGGTTAAGCTTCTTGAGAATACGTACTCGAATTGTAATTGTTGTGGGTTTACTCTCCAACACACTAATCTGCTGAACGAGCAACTCATTGGCATGTTTCGTCTACGTGACAACCCTTCCTAAATTGGCTTGTCGGGTTGTGGCCGATTTAACGACACATTCATATTTACGCGATCTAACCCAAATAAACTCTTGGCTTAGCAATCATTGGAAGGACGTAATAAACCATTTCGGATCTTAACTGATTGTGTTCACGTTTACGGTGACTTTCAGACCGCGTTCCACTCACTGGCATTGTATTCTCCGCAGGGAATGGATTCTTTGCTCCGCTGCAAGTTTCGACGGTCAATGGTACAGTGTATAATAACAAATAGTATAACATTTATATGCTTAATACAATGTACAAAGTAATAAATAGTATCGTAATTGTATAGTAAACATATAGCAGTGTGATACACATTAGGGTGGGTAGAATAATACATAGTGTTGTATTAAAATGTATAAGGTATAGGGTGGTTTATAGCAATACAATATATAATTTAATGTTGGGTTTATCTATGGCAGTATATAGTACGGTGTATGCTCGTGTGATGTAAGAGAATAAAGTTTAGATGGAAGCATATTATATAATTTTTACGACGTAGAATTGTAATGTATTACTTGCTGTGAGTAACTCAGCTTATTGTAGAGTATAGTAAGTATACTGATGGTGCTATACAGTTTATACTTTAGTTTTTTATGTAGTTTATACTTTAGTTTTCTACGTGGTTGTTTAGTAACTGCAGCTACATACTATTAACATTCCTTTCCTTTGTTAATGCTACTCCCTGCACCCTCCCTTGGTGCTGCTGATCCTGCATAATGCATGGGCATAATATGACTTTGAAACCCCCCCGCCCACCTCCTACGCATTTCCCATGAATATGCTAAATTCCTCTTCATATGCACATTCTTTTTGTTAAGGCGCCCTTCTTGCACCTCCAACCCAGCGTATATATAAGCTCCTAGCTTGGTAGTGTCTCATTCTTCACCTGAAGACGGCTGCTTGCGTTGTAGCCGAAACGTCGTGAGAATTGTTTTATTATGTTTTATTTTTATTATTTTATTACTTCCCTTCTACGTGACTTTACCGAAAGAACCAAGAAGATGAATGCATATATTATCAGAGTACGTTTTTTTTGCATTCTGACCACAAGTATTGTGGTTAATGCAGACATGATTCCTTGTAAAAGGTTTCAGTTTGGTGTTTTAACACCTGTTTGTTGCCAGAAAAAAGGTGAAAACCTTTTCTCAAATCTCGGACCTTATCCAATAATTGTGGAATAAAGCAACCTACATTCGGAAATAACCACGAAGTGAAAATATAAAAAAAAATTACAGCCGAATTTGCTTCACATGCGTGTCTCACTTCGCATTTGGCGAAAATTACTCGTCATTCGAAAACTCGTTAAACGATCGTCGTTTCCCCATCGACTCCCACGTTAAAACCCGAGTCACGTTTCAACCCTCAAATGCTTCGCTCTTGAACAACTTTAACGTGAGATTTTTTTTTAAATAACGTGATGAAACATCACACGCAACGCTAAAGAACTACAGTGATTGCAGTTTGCCCGTCCTCAGCTTCTGCAATTAATTAGCGCCACCACCCCTCCAATTAACATTGCCACCACGAGGGGCCCCCCTCCCCCACACGGCGAATCACGCGCGCTGTAGCTTGATGTCATGAATCTGCGACAGCATGAATGATACATTATGTTAATATATAACATGATATAATGTATCAGCGACATAATGAATGATACATTATGTTAATATATAACATGATATAATGTATCAGCGACAGAATGAATGATATATTATGTTAATATATAACATGCTATAATGTATCAGCGACATAATGAATTATATATTATGTTTATATGTAAAGTGACATAATGAATCCGCTACAGATTGAATAATACATTATGTTAATGTTCAAAGAAGCCAATTCAACGTCAAGGGGCGGCCTAATATTAACTTTTTCGATCCACAAATCGTCTATTTATATCCTCTAATCATGTGCGATCCACAAATCGTTGCTTTCGATCCAGAAATCATGTGGCAGGAATCAATTTACCGATTTAACGATTTTTAAAAGCATGTCATAGCTTTATCCATGCTCGAACACGTACCCCGTTTGATCGAGCATTGTAAGGTTCCAGTATTCCTTTAATCGACAAAGCCACGCCCAATTACTCCACATATGGGCGTAAAACATTAACATAATTTATCAATCATTCTGTTCATTATATCCTGTTACAGAGCTTGCGAAACACAGCACAACTGCATCATGGGACCTCCTTTGCCAGTACCAAAATATGAGAATAGGTTTTCCCCTTTTTTATGGCAACAAAATAGGTGTTAAGATGTTAAAACACCAAACTGAAACCTTGTACAAGGAATCATGTCTGCATTGACCACAATACTTATGCTCAGAATGCAAACAAAAAACATACTCTGATAATATATGCATTGTCTTTGAAACTGATTGGTCCGCACCAGAGACAGCTTTATTTTGAGCCTCGTCTCAAAACGGTGTTCGACCCCAGAGGACGCATTTTGGCGTCTCAAAACGGTGTTTTAACATCTTAACAGCTGTTTTGTTGTCAGAAATAAAGGGAAAACCTATTCTCATAGCACAGCTGGTAAACAAACAGCTGCGGGCGGCGGCAAGTTTTCTGCCGTCACGGAATGCATTTGATCGATCGGTCTCCACTCGTTAAGCGAACATTTTGCTCGTTTTGCGACCAAATTGGTCTAAATTCAGATTGTTCGTTCGAGCGAATTTTCATAGAAAGAACGCTGGTTAAGCAACAGACACGCTTACATTTGCCTGCACATTCGCTACAAAAACAGTTGTAAATGTGTTTCACGTTCAAAGATCGGACACACAACGTAACATTCACTCGGCGAAGATGGGAAACCTTCTGACGAAAAACAAGTCCCAGTCGAAACAATCCAACTTAATTAAACACAGTTTATTAAAAAGTTTTACAAAAACGAGAAAGAACAGGAAAATATATTGACCTAAAGCTTTCGTGACTGCAGGAATTCATATTCTTTGGGTCTTTCGGTGAAGTCACGTAGATAGGTTCAAGGAAAATAACAAAAAACTACGACGTTTCGATCGCAACACAAGCAGTCGTCATCATGATGTCATCATTTTTGTTATTTTCCTTGAACCTATCTACTTGACTTTACCGAAAGACCCAAAGAATAGGAAAAAATATGTAGATATGTAAATATGACATTTAAAGTAAAAAAAACAATTTGACTACTGCAATACTTAACTGTTTTCCAAACATATACATTCTACAACAATGATGATGATGATGAAAGTTAAGCGAGACATGCTTCAAGAGAGGGTCCTGCATTGTGATGTCTTGCCAATTCCTTAAAAACATTAGACCCTTAGTTTAGCCAGCGAAAAGAAACAACACATTCCTCCATCGACTCTGGGCAAACCGGACTCTTGTTTCTCTCTCCCCAGAGCATGTGGATGAACAGGGCAGCTTTGGATCAGTTTCACTCAACTCAGGGTGGGGTAGATTCAGCCACATCATTCATCCAGGACGAACAAAATGAGTAGCCGCTGTGGGAAAGTCAATGGTAGTTTCCCTACGTACTGGTCACCCACTTTAGGAATGTGGAATTTCCAGCAACGGCTTAGGAGTGCTCACGAATGTGTCACGCAACGTGTCTTTAAGTGTGGGGGATGAGATGGTGGGGCGGCGGGCATTATGGAGGTCTGATCATGAATCTCAGTCGGCTGTCAAATGCTTAAATAAAAATTATGCCAAATTGAAATCAAACTGCGGGGAGGATGACAGCTCGAGTGAACCGCGAGAGTTTCGGTTATAATCACACCACAGATTTTAATTTCAGTCGCCCACATCAGGGTGCTCACAAATAATGTAACGATAATCGCCTAATCACTTCACATTAACCTTGCTCAGCATATCTGCCAGATGGAATTTAAAATACCGAGAGGAGATGTACACAGCCTTGGGCACTCTTTCCCCCCTCCCCTCACTCGAATACCCTACACCCTCACCTTGGGGCCAAGAAGAATATTCATGAATTAGGCACAAATGTGTAGCACTGCACTGGACATTCTACACGCTATTTTTTAAGTGTCCATTACTTTGCGAATAAAAACACGGGGACAGAAAACACACACACACGCACACACACACACACACACGCGCGTATATGCATACATGAGTGCCGGTCAGGAGGTTAATGCTGTTTCAGGGGGCGACGTTTATTATAGCTGTGCGGGCGACTTGGAGAGATGGGGCCTGCCTGGTTTGTGTGCAGCCCTGGTCTCACACTTAATCAGAGGATCACATTGCCTGGCCGGATGTCATCAATTATGACGACATTTGCTTGCTTTTGAGGCCGGGGGTGCCTTATCAGTAATACAAGGGACAACATTTACATGGATGGCATCTGTAAAAATAGAATGTGTTCCAAATTGTTTTAAACGACCTGAAGGATTTAATATTTTAAATGAAACTAATGATCACCTAATATTTCGACTAGATCATGATTAACGGTAACCTCCATTGCGGGGTTGAGCCATTGGCAGACATTCCACGTTCCTGCGTTTGGGACAATAATTTTCTTCGGATGATGCTGACTTCCCATCGACAATGGCACTCATTTTAGGGATGTGTTGAATATTGCCAGGGTTTTAACTCATGCTTAATATATTGAGCTCCATTATATCTCAATATGGAAGATTAGTTGACAAGATATAAGTGTCATAGTAAAAATAGTAATGGAAAATAATCAGTTACATTATAATTGACATTACAGCTAAAAGTTCTTGCTTGTCGGCATAGTACATAGCCTATTATGCTTCAGGTGCAGACGATTTAACAACATGAAGTAATCTTTTGCTGTAGTTAAGCCTTTCAAATTATATAAATCCACAGTGAGACTAAGTCCATTATTACATTACTTGCCGCGATTATCTAGAAGTACATTTTTGGTTTGGATTCTCCATATAAAAGATAACACTTAAATATGCCCGAGCTCGTTAGCGCTTGTAAAAAAAAGAATTAAACCGTGTTCAGTGCTTTCAATGTCTCATATTTTAAATATATAGCACCTTTTCCAATAATCATGAGCAATGCATAAAGTTATCCGTTTAATACAAAAAAATCAGTAACTGCGCTTGGCCATGAGAGGCGAATTCAAAGATCAAAATTAATGCCAAAATGTAATAGTCGCAAAACACGTTGGCAGACTTTGTATTGCTGATTTCTTCACAAAGGTCATTTGATGAAAATAAAAGTGAAACATTTCCGGTCCCTTTATTTTCTATTTGCAAATGTACCCGTTTAATTTCCGTTTACCGGTATCAATGTACTGGCATTTAAATTGGCTTCTGCAAAGGAGCTTTTACGGAGCGTGTTGTACATTGTTCGAGATGCTATACGGGAGGCCTCTAAATCTGTACAAAGTCAGGAATATGTAAAATAAAATCTACAATTAGAATTTTAAAACAAAAACTCGATACCAACAATGTGTCCCCACTACACAGAGCCTTTCGTGAGTCCGGCAGTGATTCACAAGCGACCGCTGTGTAATCCGAGGGTGCCGTGGCAGAACTCTCAACACAACAATGCGAGTTACAATTCCACTCGGGGCTCGACTCAGCCGATCATCCCTCCAGGGCCAATGAAGTATCACTCTGAGAATGCAATAGTGATTGTCTTCCAGAGGGAGAGCGAGGCGCTTGTCAAAGCAATGTTTCACCACTGGCACAGGACTGCCAACAGAGATGATAGCCACCCCATTACTTGAATAAACCTCACGTGACACCACACGTCTTGCATTATAGGACGTCTCTAAAACAAAACAAATACAATTAACACCATTGGAACCTCATTTGCCAGTCAAAAATATGATAATTGGTTTTTTACCCTTCTATCTGGCAACAAAACTGACACCTAAGAAAGCTGTCTCCGGGTGTGGACCAATCAACTTCAAGGACAGTGCATACATTATCAGAGTTATGTTTTTTGTTTGCATTATGACTGCAGGTATTGTGGTCTATGCAAACATGACTCCTTGTAAAAAAGGTGTCAGTTTTGTTGCCAAATAGAAGGGTAAAAAAACAAATATCAAATACAATTAAGTTGGCATGGACAAAAAAAGCCAGCACGGCTCGTAGGTTTAGTGTGACTGCTCGCCGGATGGAGTGAATGCAGAACGGCAAACAGTTGCTCTCTGCAGCTAATTACGAGCAAACGAGGGGCTTAATGAAAGCTGCCGTGGAGTGTGAAGGTGAACGCACCGATTACGGCTGCTATCCCCTTTAGCGCACATTAAACCACCCTCTTTGTAACCCAGCCACTCTCCATCCCCAACATGCTTTGGAGCTGGAGCACTGGGTAATGAAAACCGTTGCACAAGCACGGAGAAGCACATAAGAGACACGGGGGCACACCGGTGTTGGGTGAGGGGCGCAAAGGTGCTCACAAAACCCAAGTGGAGGAGGAACTGTACGAGCGCCCTCCCATCCAAAGCGGTTGACAATTCTGTTGATACACCTCGGTGTACACCAGTGACTAACCCTGTGGCCAAAACAGCGCCTTTGAAAGAAAAGAAGCTTCCACGAATCTGGATCGAAGCTCCTCTCAAAAGCTCCCCGGTGCAAACTAAGCCTGCCGTGATTTGTCTTTGTTTGCTACCATCCCTTTGCTTTAATTACGGCCACTGGGGGCCAAACGCAACGCCCGTTCATTCACGCGCTTCATATCGGTAACAAGTCGCCGTCGTATCCTTCCGTGCGTTGGCGTCGAGACCACGTGCACCGAGGCTGATGGCCGGGTCCTGCTCCACGGCGAATCTCTGCCGTTCTTGACAGTGAACTGGGATCGTTGTATGGGAACGCACGGGGCAATTGTGTAACCAGCCGTTGGCTTCCTGATGAACGCCGAGAGCATGAAGCCAGTCCAATACCGGTGCCGTCACAACATTGTTGATGGCAACATTCATCTTGATGACCTGTGGGCAATATATATGAGACTCGAACTTAGGGCCTAAGCAGTGCTGGCTCAGTGGTTTTATAGGGGCATTATGTCTCCCCACCATCCACACAGCCACTTCCCCTTCATAATTCCTCATAATAGCTCAGCCTAATGGACAGTATTGGGCAGTTGACTTTTAATGCAGTCATTTCTCAGTGAAAGTACTTGGGCATGACAGTGTCGCGTTGTGGTTAGCCTAGCAGCAACGTACAACAAGCCTGCTATGTAAGAAAAGCGACTACGATCAGGAAGCACCACAATGATGGTTGGTGTACCTGTCAATATGATAAACAGCCAGGGTTTGCGGTTAGACTCTTACCACCTCCAAAGCGTATTGCTGCTGCCGGAGTGGATTTTAATGACCTTTTTTGTGAAGCAACAATGTGCCAAGTTGATAGTGCAAACTCTGACATGCAATCCCACATGCCACCGAACTCTGCACCTCCTCCGATTAGCACGGTTGGCTATGTGCGGTGCGAAAGAAGTTCGGCACACATACACACACACACGTACATAACAAAACGCAGCTACATTTCAATGTTGGGCAGCTGTAGCAAACGTAGACGAGTGATATAAAGAAGTCAGTTCTCACAGCTGCCCAGCTGGGTCTCCTTGAAATAACGACTGACAACGGCCATTCACCACGAATAGGGACACGAATGATCTTGTGATGTCGTTCGCAAGGCGTGGTTCTACTACGTGCCGCTACCATTGCTCAAGTCTTGAAAAAAAAAGTGTCAGCCTTCCTGGTCCACTTCTCCACTTATTCCTGTCCTGTGATATGTTTTTTCATGTCCACACCACACAGTCCTTCACTCCAAATTGGTCTCTCCTCATTCTAAGCCAAGAAAATTAAAACAAAATTAATGAAAAACTGGCCGATGCAGTGGTTCGGGATTGAGGTGCCAGTGTAATAATTGCACGCGAATGGAAAAATCAGCGTTACAAGAAACTTAAATATTCTCCCGCCGCGCGCCCCGATCTTATGAATATGTAACATTCGTCAAGGCACAATGCGTGTCATTCTAAGCCAAAGGACATAGGATGGGTGTTTAATCACAAAAATTAAAATGTACATTAGCACATTGTGAACCGATGCACGCAGAACAAACAAGCGTAAATCTTCATGAATAAAGACGTGGATGTTGTCCCAGGAGCTCAAGTTGACGACGTTGAAAATTTTGCAATAAAAAGCAACAATTGTCCATCACTTCACCGTGAGAGAATTGTATGGCTATGGCAGTTATTGCCTTTTAAATATTTCAGTATGCAATTGAGAATCTTTAAAAACTTTCCTCACGTGAATGAAATGGGCTGCATTATTTACACGTTTGCCGTGTACAATGAAAGATTACTTTAAAGATTGTTTATTCTCAGAGTAAGCACCTTCAGAGAAATTAACGCGCTTTGTTTGCGTGTCAGCTGGTGCAATGTTGCAATTGGCGTGGTCGTGCTCGCGTGAAGTTGTTTCCCAATTCTCCAGCTTTGAGTCTCAACGTGCTCATTATTTTTGTCCTGCCCATAAAACCCGCTAACTTTATTTAATTGGCATCACGAAGTTTGGGAGCATGGACATTTCTATACATTTATTCTGAGAGGCAACTGTATTGTTGGTGGATAAGAGTTATAATGGAACATTCATTTAAAATGGACACAATAGTGAATGCAATTTACTTGCTTATGGCAAAGGGCTGCATACAACCATTTACTCCCACAATTCACCGCACAGGCTAACATGCCCCAGAAATAAATGTTCCCGCCGTATAAAGGTTTAATTTAAATCTCTGGCTATTCCACAAAGGTATACACAATTTGAACGGGGAAGTGGGAGAAACCTTTACAATTCAGCTATATTTTTATTCCACAGGAACAGAAATTACAACGTCTCTTCTGCACATCGCTTTAGATCCCAGCCATCTTTTGCACATGCCGGCCTTGCGTCTCGCTTTAGAAAGAACATTTGAACTGTGCCGGAGACAATTAATTTTAATATTTGGGGGAAATGACACCTGCATTCCAGTGTGGTATCATACATGGTGAAAGAACCTCTCGTGCCCGATATCCGAGGATAAGTCGTGTTGAGCCTGGCCAGTGCTTGGACTGGCGACCACAATGCACTGCAGGCGTAGCTCCTGCAAGGCAACTAAACCCATTGTTGCACTGTACACTTCCAAAATCCATGCTTTCAACCTTCACCAAAACACACCGACCAGTGTGGTGAAGTTTGGTAAAAAAAAACCCACAGTCCACGCGGTATGGGGAGCAGTGGCTTGACAGAGGACTATACATGTACGCACACAAATTGCATCGTATTCCTTGTAGGATTACATAATCCCATTATTAGCTGCCATGATCAAGCCACTGCTGAAGGGTCCCAAGATCCACTGTCACCTCTCAAGACTCCGAAATGCAATCAACCACCCAAAGCACCCGATTTTGCAAACGAGCAAATTAAATACCACCATCGCCTCCGCGGACGTCTGCATCACTCAATATGTAAGCGATTGATCTTTGAGGATTGTGCTGATCATCGTTTGCAAGTAAGAGCACCAGCGTGCCGAAAACACAAAAAATTAGGTGGTGTGACGGAGCTCGAGGTGGCTGGGGATTGAGTGCCACAATGAGCCAGTCATGAAGGACACTTGCCTGGAGCAATTTGCACAACTCCTAATTACTAACACAGTGTCCCCCACGGAACAGTACGCGTGTGAGATACTAATCACGCAACTTAGGGATAAGTCATGATTCTGCTCTATCTGTGTTCTTGATTCCAGAAACCCCGAAACCTAATAAAAACAAATAAAATATTTTAGTGGAAGAAGGCTGAAAGGTTTATTTGCCTTCCTGCATTATCCAGGGTAAAACAAAATTACTGATATGCAGCGATAATCACACATCGAAAATGTTCTACGCAGGTATTGTTAAACTTTTTTAATGCTCAGGATAGCATCATCGAGTCTCAAGGCCCTTTTTTCAGGAAGGTTCTTCTTGGGGATGTGGTCAAATATTACCCGTTAGTATTTTTGGGGTTAGTATGAAACTGGAGGTCCCGACGAGATAACTATTTTACGACAGATAATAAACACCTCAAAAATCTGAAACCAGATCACAATCCTATTTTTGGTCATGCCTCCTACAGGCATACTGTGACGACATTGAAGGAGGTTCTTTCACATTGGCTCCATCTGTGTGTGTTCCACCAACTCTGCCTTCAAAACACCCAAGCATATATCACATCAGGGTGAACGTCGCTTTCAAAGCATTGGCACAATTTACAGCAAATGCGGCGAGTTTAATTGTAAGGGAGTATTAGGAAACGCACAATATGGCCGGGCGCTCTGGCCACACGCTATAACATAGCGTTGACACCGAGCGTTCAAGAAACACTCCGCCAACCATTTCACTTTGTAGACTCTTGGTTGGGGCTCCATGTAATCGAGCCAATCCGGGCGTTCAGCTGCTGTGGCTGTAAACACGTCAGCCCTCGCCGTGTGCGCTACACGGCTCTGCGTTTCATTGCCACGGCAATGGGGATGATAAAAGTGAGCTACAATGTGCAGTGGCCTTGCTGCCGAAGTGCTCAATTAGCGCCGCCGCGATCCATGCCACGCCACCAGCGGACGCTGCGCAGCGCGATGTCTTCAGCGAGAATTTATGCCGCGACAATGGGTCCGAGCTTGCCTTGCCGCTTCACCGGCGGCGATGCGAGCGCATCTCGGGAATGGACGCTGCAAGCTACGTGGCGTGTTAAGCACAGTTAGTCGGGGGGGGGTGGGTGGGGGAAATGTTATGACATCAACCGCTGTGCATTTTTGCATTCTCGTTCTACGGTACATTTTTTTTGCTTTTGAACACCACTGTCAAAAGCCTCCATAAAAGTAACCTCCAAAGTTGGACGTCACTCTCTGACGAGCATCGGGCAGTACTGAGCCAGTGGTGAATTTTCCACGTTAACGCGTATAACCTGGGGACATGTCGCTCCGCAAGATGAGCACTGTTGGCTTCCTGGTGAAAGTTGAACATGTTTCAACCCAATGAAGATGATGGGCTGAGTCAAACACCGACTGGGATTTCAACTAACGAGCATCTGATTTGTCTTTTGGGCACAAGGGTCCAGAAAGGCCAACCATCAGCATGTGTGCCACCAAGCCCGTTTAAAAATTGGTTTATAGCTCAAGCCACGTGGTTATCTTCGTGGCCAGTGGTGGTTGTGCAGGCAGCATAACATTGCTTCTTCCTTCGTACTGTTCGGTCTCACAGGTGTCACCCAGTTGACACCTGGAAAAAAACGTAACACTATCCTACTTCCCCCTTGGTCACCGAACTTTGGATAGCCACGCCAATGCCTGTGCCTGCCACCTGCCCTTCTCCATGCTGCACACACGCCCACCCATCGTGGCGTTAGATTAACAGGGTGAAATCCGCAACAATTTTCGAAGTGCACGACGCCTCCTGAAGATGTTGAAAATCTCGTGCCATTATCTTTAATAAGAGCAGAGCCGTGCGTGATACTGCAATAGGCCACACTTCCAAAACTTTTATATTTAACATTTCCTAAGTCAAATCACCCAGGTCTGACTTCATACGCAAAGTAATATTTGTGAATTGGATTTCAGTTAAATAATTTGAATTGTATCTTACATGTATCTGACACCAAGTAAAAAAAGAGCTCATGCTATCACAACAATGAGCTTTGAGCTGTAGTGCACAGCCAAGAGAGATGTGCGCTGGCAAATATTCGATCACCTCCATTGTGGGTATGCCAACATTTGCCCATTATAATGCGAAAAGCACCTCATGGCAGACTTCATAATAAAGATTTTGGGTTAGATCGCGTTAGTATAAATGTGTCGCAACCCTCCACCACCCGACACGGCCAATCAGTCAAAAATGTGTCACGTTAACAAAACGCCAATTAGTTACTTCTTCAGCCAACCCACCGGTGTGTTTGAAGAGTGAATCCACATCATTCACCCTGTTCCCTCTCTGAATTTTACCCCCACCCTCTCGCCCGTTACGGCAGCCCCTCCACCTCCCCTCCCTCCCCCCCTAGGATTAGCCGAGGAATGCCGAGCTCTCCGCTCTTACATTTACTAGCAAATTCCATCTTTAGCCCCGCCCACTTACCCTTGGATTGTACCCACCTCAAACGTATATAACCTTTGCCAGCTCTCTCGCTACATTTCTTCCTGCCTCAGCAGTCCGTCCGCCTGCTGTATTTTTTCACCTGAAGACGATTGCTTGTGTTGCGATCAAAACGTTGTGATCTATTAGTTATTTTTTCTATCTACATGACTTTACCGAAAGAACCAAAGAGTATTTATAATTTGAGTATGACGTTTCGCTGGGCGATTTGCCAGAATAGTCTAACTATAGTCTAACTATTCTGGCAAATCGCCCGAAGATGCTGGATGTAATTACCAGAGAAACGCCGTACTCAAATTAAAAATGTTGTGGATTCACTCTCCATACAAACCGGTGGGTGGGTTGAAGAAGTAACTAATTGGCCTTTTGTTAACGTGACACATTTTTGACTGATTGGCCGTGTCGGGTGGTGGAGGGTTGCGACACATTTATAATAACGTGATCTAACCCACAACCCTTTTATAATGAATAATACTGGTCGCGAAAGCCTGCTACGTGTTATTATGGCAGACTGTTCGCATGTTCCATCCCCTCCCACCGGTGACACACGCCTCACACATGGGTCCTTCTATCCCCAAAAATTAATCGCCATTTTTTTGGCATAGGAACACAGCACTAAAAATGTATAGATAAACGCGTGACAATTGAATGCCACGATGTTATCTTTGTCCGTCACATTTGTGCCGTATTATCGGGCTTAATTGAATGCGGTGTGTTATCGGAGAGTGTGTGGTAAACGTCCTATTCATGCAACATTTGTGTTTGTCCCGTAAATACAGGATCCATGACAACAAAAGCGAGTAATATTTTTTCCTCTTAGCCTTAAAATTAAAAATGCACACAAGTGAACGGAGGAATGAACGTGTGATGGAGTTGTTGTGGGACTACAGACGATGAAACAATACGGAGAGATCTTCAAATGAAACTACAAATGCGTTTCCACGAACACGCAACATGGCTATATTCAAGCTTTCTTTGTCTGTACAACTTCAGCGGGAATATTCCACGTATGAGGTTCCCAATTGTCGAAATTTTCCACCGTATAATGGAGTCATTTCTTTTTACTTCTCTTTTATTTTTAACATTGAATTATTTGCTGCACCGATTGTAATGCTTTACACAATATGCTATTGTATCTTGAAACACAGAAGCATGCTATTTGCAAATTGCACATTTACACTTGGAGGACGTACTGGTTTTTGTTTCCCCCTCTACGTGTTGTTTAGCTTCTCACTCGATAGGACGGCGCCCATGAGGATTGATAGGATCACCATGCTCTGTCTGCAATGATCAGGGGTGGTGGCAGTCTGTATGCTTTCCAAGTAAGAATTTTTGCCTTGCCCTTTTTTTACTTATCCATCCACTAGTGGAGCCTATCTGCCGTGCTCTAACATTTAATTATGAATTACAATAGCATATCCTCAGCTTATTATGTAGCTTACCCCTCGTTAAATAAATTGAAGTAAATGCCCTCAAATCCCAGTCAGGGATTTACTCAGCATATCAAATCTCTAGAGGTAGACCACATTGAGTACCACTTTGTTTGAAGTCCTATCTAAAGACTGGTCCCCATCATAATAATGTGGAATATCCACCACTGGCCCAGGACCAACTCTTACAATACGCTGCAATGTGAACATTTCCCAAAGCAGTGTCTCAGCCAGGGGAACACCAAAATTGAGTCATCGGTCTCGACGTGCGAACGGGTTAATAGATTGTGTCTACAGGTGTGAAGAAGAAAAAAAGCACCCTCAATTGAGTATCAAATTTCAAAATATCTTGAGTTGCCAAGTAGAAGACATGATGTACTTTAATTTTTATTAAGCCCAAAGTTAAAAAGAACTTTGAACGGCGAGAAAAGTTGATACGCTTCAATCTTGATTTGATTCTCTTCCTCACCTTGAATGTACGACCCACGGCAAAATTAATAAATGGATACAATTCCCTCCACCCCTGAATTACCACAAGACTCCCTTCATACATCCGTATGCTGGCCTGTATTTTGGTCTACTGGAAGTGGCGTTTCAAGACACAAGGTGGCTGTTGTGCATTCATGCATCACACCAATTGGCAGCACACCTTTTACAACAAGCAAGCCCGAGCTATAAGGCGATATATACTGTCAATGCCTTCATTCTAAATGATACTACTACTCATTAGAATTTACAGCTCTCAATCCACTGATGGATGACCGCTGAATAGGGTAAATCATGGGGGTTGTTTGACCAAGCTGATCAGTGTGGGTTGGTAGAGATAGAACCTGGGATAAGTTCAGATATCACTTGTCACTGATGCTAGCAGTGGCCAGGAATCGAACCTGGCTGGCCAGCTTCTAACTGCTGCAATCACCACTCCCAGGCAATTATCTAAATGTTCTGGCAAAAAATCAAACAAAGGGCTTTGCTGGTGGGTGGGTGGCCCTCTGAGCTAGGGCTTGGTCGGATCATGCCAATTCCATCGCGTGAAATGAAAATTTACAATTTGCTGCGTGGCAGAGAGGTCAGCTCGTGGCACTACACCAAGTAATGTGTTGACCTTTCAGTACAGATCGTTTCAATTGTTATCTCCTCGCATGCGTCGGTGTTCCATGATTAAACATATCATGGAGAAACAGTAGTTTTCAAAGGAATTGGCAGAACAGGACAATGCAGGACTCTAACAACGAACCAGCCTTGAGACTCCGTGAGGCTCTCCTGGATAACAAGGTATTCGTTTCACAGGTTACACCCTCAGCCCATACAAAACAATTTCATAGGTAAATTCTACCCCACGTATTTCAACAGGCAGGAGGCAAAAATAAAGAGAACGTTGTACCGAGTACGCCTTCATTGACCCTTGTGAAATACATTTGAGCTGGCCGAATGAAAAAAAAGGCAAAAACGGCCTAACACTGCAGTGTGCTCGAAGGCAATAAATTGAACCATTCCTTGATGGGTTAGTCATTAAGCCCATGACATCGACCTCTCACGCCTTCCTCTGAGTGAAAAAATTCACCGGGCATTGGGAGCGGCTCGAAGGAGGTCGCCGCGGGAACACGAGACGTTATTTTCCGCGGAATCCGCGAGCCTTTGAGCGCTCACGACGGGCAATTGTCACGGGCACCTTGGCCACTCCGAGTAGCACGGCCCCCATCCAGCAAAACGTGCCCAGCGCGAGCGATAATTGCACGCTGCGATGCGAGCGGGGCGATGTCTTTCAAAGCATCTGCTCCCATCGGCTCCTGTTGCCTGCCTACGCCGAACCAAGGGGGGCGGATATTAACGCTGTGTCTCGAGAAATTAGAGGAGTGCCCGGGGTACGGCAGGCGGGGGACGTGCCATCGTGCATGGCACTTCACGTTAAGAGCACCGTGTCGCGCGACTTAAGGGAGGCTCGAGGCTAGGGAAACGCAAACTTCTTGTAACTTGTGCGGACTGACCACAATGTGCCCGCTTTAAATTCAGGGAAAGCCTCGACGAATCTCAAGGACACTTTTCAGAAGGAACCCCCTTCCCCCAACCACCTCCCGCATGCATTGTTCGCTTATTGGATAAATTCCCTGAGTATTGTGTTCGTCAAATGACCCTGGGGGAAACCCCATCATAGCAGGGGGGGGGAACACGATGCTCAAACATCTGTTCAGATAGGTTGGCGACCCTGCTTGGCTCTTACCGATACGCGCCGGCCACCTTGCACAGCCCTGCGAGGTGGCCAGGTGACGTGCACCAAAGAGAGCGAAGAGAGAATATTTGAGGGTCGTGGCCGCCACTTTTCAGCTTCGGTTTACTCGATGATAGAATGGACATGGCCGATGCGCCGACGCGGCAACAACGCTCGCTTCTTGGGTTAAGCGGCAATTATTTACGTGGGCTAGTTTGCGTTGTGTTGACACGTGTAAACCACAAACCACCAAGTTAAGTTGCAGTACATTAGGCGCAGGTCTAGCTGAACAACTGCTTACATCCAGAATAATACGTCTGAGAACTTAAGAGGCGAATTATCTGACGGAACGGCCGAGCTTAGTTACCAGATAGTCACAAGGCACTGGCGACTAAAGCAGGGGTAGATCGTGCCACGTCACGCGATATTATAACTACACGGTTAAATGGCACCATGATTTGCGTGTAATTAAACCCACAACCTGAAGGTTATATGTTTTAATTCTGGTCAGGGTCAACTCAAAGAGGTTGAATCCCAAAATCCAGGGTCAATAAAATCAACACCAATCGGTAGACAGTCACTAGAGTGGCCATCATGCGATGGAAATGTGGAAATATTGGTGGCACAAATAAGTAAATTTAGTCAATTAACCTAACAACAATTGTAATCAACTACTTTGTTGTGGCCGATTGCCCGTGGTCCCTTGAAGTAAACGACAGTTGTCACATTATGCCTCCTGAAGGCAGGAAACCCCCCCTATGAGCCACGCCCAGCACAGCGAGGCTGCTGGTGCCGACATTACAAAGCCCTGCCCATTACCTCCTGTTCAGTGGCACAGATTGGCGCAGTGCCAAAACTTCCCCCCAACCTCCTACTACCCACCCCACTATGTTATCGGATTAGTTGAGTAATCAAACCGATAATTGGAAGAGTAATCGATTACTTGAGCGATCTAATAGCCCGACCACTCGTGGAATTTGCACCGTCGACTCCGAGGGGGGCCATTGAATTTGTGCCACCCCATTGGTCATTTGAGCGGCGAGACAGTTTTACTGACGACGCACAGAATCCACACACGTTGATGCAAGACGGCACACCGTAACTTGCATTATGCATGGGGGCCTTTGTGAACGGGACACGGAGCAGAGCAGAAGCTTGCGCTGGTGTGGCTATTTTAAGCCTCGATCATGTGCACATATCGTGCGTGCTTTTTCAATGTGCTTTGCGGGCATGCGTTTTGATTTTGCCACGACTATTGTGGGGGCCAGCGCGTCGGCTTTAGGTGCATATCGAGTGCCTATGTGAGCTCATTATCATCATTACGCGTTTCTTTGGATTCCGTAGTGTGCTCAAACAACAGTGGGGTTTTGGGCCCTCGTTTAGAACGGCAAGCACCACAACCGTCTTTACTCAAACGCGCCAAACGTGAATATTGCATGACCACGTACAAACTTGCCAAAGACAACTCGTCGACAAGACACGTCATTATCAAATGAGACACCTGCATAACCAAGTATACAAACATACAGGAGAGGTAGGTACGACTGGAGAACACAGTACTGTGCTTTGATTTATATATCTTGTTGCACGCTATGTTGCGTAAGAGGGTTCAGAATGTGAGCAAGTGTCCGTATGTGTGACCATTTATCCATACATTGTACCAACTGCTTCATCACCCAAGTTTACTGACCAGAATGCTGAAGTATTGTTAAACAGCCCCCATAGCTGACAGTGTGGGGAGTCCTTAATCCAGCAGTGGATTGACAGTTGAAAATTGATAAAATTCTGCTACCAGTTAATAGTTTTAACCACTACATTTAATACTTAAATGATAAAGTATACTGGAATTATAGTTTGGCAATCTTGATTTGAAGCTTTCATGACTGCAGGAATCCATACTCTTTGGTTATTTCGGTAAAGCCACGTAGGTATAAAATAAAATAATGTTCATCTCTCATCTCTCTTGGTATTCCTAAGTCTGGAGTGGGAATTCCATATTCTAGATTTGAAGCTTTCGTGACTGCAAGGATTCGGAGGCAACACCAGACGGAAGCTTGTGTTGCCTCCGAAACGTCGTGATTTTTATTTTATTTTACGTTTATTAATTTTAATGTTTTACCTACGTGACTTTACCGAAAAAACCTAAGAATAGGAATTCCATATTTCCATGGTGGCGGTCAGTCTAGTCATAGAGTGGTGATTATAGAGATCCTATGAAAATAATGTTGTTGGCTATGGAGGAATTATGGGCCAAGTAAACCGCTGACTTGGATTGAATTCATGACCTTCCAGTTGTGAGACAGACTCAGCCACTGCACCACTCAGAGAGAAAACTACATAAAAAAAATAAGTATTCATCCAAATAATAACCACGGTTTGTCCAAAACAACACTCTTTTTGTTATAATGTAATTTTCGTAACATGTTAAAGTGAACATGTCAAAAGTATTTTTTACGACTAAACGAGCGTTGGGTGGTGTTTTTAAATGTGTTTGCCAGTGGCAAACGTTCCAAATTCCTATAGTTTAGGCTCGTCCACTGATAATGCAACTGTTGTCAACATCTCACAAAATAGCCTGGATAATACAGATTACATCCACTCCACGGGGTTGATAAAGCTGCTGCTGCTGCTGCTGCTGATGATGATGATAGTGCACAGTTGTACCTGGTTGGTGTATGAACTCTGGTTTTACCGACTCGGAGGCCTGCTGCAATTTTTAAAAGTGATCTGGTTACATATAGGGAAAACAGTATTTAATGCCTGCAAAGCTCTACAAAAAACTTACTCACGGTTACTATTAATATCATTAAATAGTAAATATCGCTACATTATATATAGACGTACCATTAGCCAGTTTTAATATTAATTTACCCTTTTTTTGCAAATGCCTTATTTCTCTTTAGTCAAGGAATTCAGAATATTAACTGCTGCAAAGGACAAAAGGGCAACCGCAAAAGCCAATGCTGGTTCCGCTAATTATCCAATGTCCTAGAACGCCAGTTCTCTGACACATCCGATGCACACAGAGACATACACACTGTTGGCATCCACTCGGTAGACTTCCTGTGCTCTTATGATCTCAGAACATTAGAAAAGCCAGATGTGTATCCTCGCCCACCGGTATAGTGCGATTGGGAAACGCCCCCGGTGCAATGAATGAAACGTGGCTCCAGGGCCAGATCAAGGTTCTTGTAGGCCCTATGCAATTCTGTTCCGGAGGCCTTCAGTGATAATTCTCTACAGTCGGTACTGATGCTACCCCATGTCACTACTACCGCCCCTGTCACTCCACTTGTTTCACGCCTACATCGTCCAGCCGCTGGACAAATGTCATTACTGATACGTTCATTATTTAGTCTGTGCCCTAATTCGATGGGAGCGCACTGTCTGTTGCAGATAAGCAGATTTAATTTGATATTATTGACAAAAAAACAAGGTACGCCTAAAAACATTATAAGAAGATATATTTTTTATCATATAAAAAAACATGGTCATTTTTTTTTCGTAGGCCGTTTAGTTTTGTATTGGATCATACGGCCCTGCTATGGCTCCCTGACTATCTCCCACCCCCTCACCTCTCACCTGTATGTAGCCCAGCACCCGGGTCTCTCTGGCTGATGCTTCCCCAGAGCAGTTGCACCGCCTACACACTCTGTACCCCCCCGACCCTACTGTCCCTGCACCGCTTACAATTCTCTCTTCCCTTCATGATCCACTTTCAATATCAGAATGGCCCATTGATCACGTGGGAAAAATTAGGTTTTGAAACTCCTCTCCTTCGGCGGCCCCAAAGAATTCGCACATTTGCATGGTGGTGATGCGTGTACGATGAAGACAACCACCTTTGACTTCCCTTAGAACCACTTATTTTAAATCAGCATTCAATGAGTGATAGGTTGAGTCGACTCATAACTGGGAACTGAACTCGGGACCGTCAGATTGAGAGATCAAAATTCTGCCACAACCTCACGAGATCAGGTTGTTTACATCTCATGTTATACAAACTGCATGAACCTGGGAGTTCCATTCCCAACCACAACTAACATCAGCGGCAAGCGGTATCTGAATGAGTTTACCCCCCCCAAACCCCTATCTTTACAAACCTTCACTGGCCAGCATGATGAAGTATGGTCAAACAACCCCCGTGACCGATTTGGCAGGAGGCCTTCATCCAGCAGTGATAACGCTGTGAATTAGTATTACTCCTATTATCCTGTATGCTAAGAGCTCATTACTTGGCTCAATAACTGCTTTACATGGGACTATGTCTTCAGCACTGCTATTGAGCAGAACGCCAATTGCATGTGGTCAATGATGTGGCATCGAGCTCACAGTCTCTGCAAATGGAGACGAGAGGGTTTCCAAGTAACCACTTGGCCCAGTGGTACATTTCGAGAGGGCATCGCCGTCAGGGTCTCTGCAGACTCTTGGAGCCTCCCAAACTCAAGATGTTGCCGATCATGGCAATTCACTTTCTTTGGCTGTGTGAATTGTAGAAAAATTTGACTGAAATTGCGCAAAACAGACTTTTAGTTTGTACGATATTTTACGGTGACTTTACGTAAAGAAAAATTATATACGGTTTAACAAAAAATATTATATAAATCGGACAGTACAACATTTGTTTGCACATCCGTATCATATTCTTATCAACTGATAAACTATTAGAACTAAATTATTTGTTTTATTTTACCAGATAAAGTCCACCGAGTTATACAGCTCTTTATCAGAAGTCATCTGGCCACAAATAATAGCTCAAGGAAGTGGCTTATCACGTGGAAATTTATAGCAGCCCAATACTCTGAATGTGTATTGATTCTAAATGGAGGAGAAAAAGCCAGAGGACCAATAGTAAATTTCACACGACCACGGGCAGAGACGTGCAAACCCCAAATATAAAGGCGTCACGCACCAGTCAACAGAGTTTCATAGGGTTCCATCCGCATTTTCCCAACCAGTTTAAAGGGTCACCTATAAGATTTTAGTGCGTAGAGTAGTGGTACTGTGGTTAGCCCATTACACTTGGAACCCAGTGACCCGAGTCAACAATCAGTTTACCACCAAATGGCGGTGACGTCATCAAATGGCGGTGACGTCACCATGGCACTTGTGCCATGCTAGGTGCACTTTGAGGCCACTTGAAGTGTCGAAGGCTCGCTTGCAGGAGGCCGTCGCTCCTCTGCCCTCCGTTGTTGCTGGAGGGCCACTGCTTCACTCAGCAGTGTCCTTCATGAAACTCCTCCACACAGAGGTTGATCTATACACTTCTGGTACCAATTCCTGGCAAGTCCCAATCAGCTCCACATCCTTCTGGTACCACATCAGTCCATCTCTTCTCTAGCACGTGCCACGTCCGTTTAGCTCCATCTATCCAGCCGAACAGAAGCATGTGGTGATCCAGACAACGCAGCCTCGCTTCGCATTGTCCAGATCTTTCAAGGACCTGTCAACTCACACAATACATTGTGCTAAAACCCAGGATGGATCGTAGTCAGGCTAGCCTGAACATTTGAAACTGGCGTAATATGGTCAAACAACCCCCATTACTGACACGCCATGGGGAGGCATTCATCCAGCAGTGAATTGACAAAGGGCTACATATTTAAAAAAAAAATTCTACATAGTGCGTAAACACTAACAATTGCATGGGTGCAGTTAAGACCGTAAATAATGATGTGACATAATGCCTTGGCGCCACATCCTTGAAGCATATTCCTATAATAGCTTGAGAATGAGCTTTAGGGCCTGCGACAAATGACAATTTGTTACCATTTAAGAGGATAACACGAGCCAGCATGAGGATTGTTAGGTTTTGTATTCATTCCCTTAATGACTAGGGGATTTTGAAAGGCTATGGTAGACGTCCCTATAGATTCCAAAGTTTCAATGCCAATTCTCGAGGTTCGCACATACACGAAGCTGTACCTTCACATTTCTTTACAGATGATCGAAACGCAAGTCGAGGCACAATTAAAACTATTTTCGGTGCTTTGGAGTCCACGTGCAACGCCCCTGTAGCATGAACTTGTTTTAGAAAAGTTGGGGAGCGTGGTGAGGTGGAGGAAGCATCAAGGTCAATGTTTGACGAACGTTAACCGACGTTAACAGTCAATGTTACACAAACGTAGACTGCTGTACCGCTTATCCTTCTCTATCGCGAATTCTGCTCTCGCTCTAGCGACCGATGAAAGCACGCGATTCCCATCGCGCTGTGGCTTAATTGCACTTCATTAAGAATTTAAAAGGGGGGTGGACAGTCTTCAACAGGGGGGGTTGGGGGCTCGGCTCCCTCTAGCCCCCCACGCCCACCAATGCTGGACATGTGTGAAAAACAGAGCTTCAAAGCTCATCGGATTCCTGCAGTATAGATAAATATTCTGATTGTGAATGCGACAGGACGGAGGAACGGAGCGAAGCGAGTCCGTTGAAGAGCAGCAGAGCGAGAAAACCACCCAGGTTATACACGGGAGTAAAAAACAAGCATGAGATGCACGTGTCACTGTGTGTTCAGGAGTAGAGCATTTGCAAGCAGCGTGGAAACGCAAGCTTAATCGATGACGCCTGAATCATCTCACACACACACACACTGCAGTTTGAGCACATATCTGCTCCAACGGATCGAATCTTTTAGCTCAATTAAGTCAGAATGAGATGTGCTAATTTATGAATTGGAAAGCCTCAATTTCACCCGAAGATGAATGTATTATGCAGATGCCCATGATAAAAAGTTCAAAGGTTAATTAAACTATTTAAAATATTTCCTGCTAGTTTACTGTATAATTTGTCCAGTGGCTCTCTTTAGCTCCAGAAGTTATAATACCATTGTAAGTGCTACCATGGCAGACGCCGATTAGCCGTCTGCGTTAACGAATACAGAATTTATAGCATCCCTGTGTTACTGCCACGGGGTGGACTGTGCAGACATCTTCGAAGCCCATTAGGGCCACGTTAATGTCTGCGATACATTACAAAATAACAACAACAATAACAATCCGGTGCGCCGTAGTGGATAACTATGCAGACCGTCACCTCCGTCACCACGGTAGGTTTGGTTCGCCAGGTCAACTCGTGCTCGTACGGAGAGGGTTAAGCCGTGCGAACGACTTAACCCTCGTACGCCAGTCGCCCCACACGACAGCGCAACATCGAGCAGCGAGGCGCACGCAGCATCTTGCGAGAACCAAGCACCGCTTCTTCTGCTTCTTCTGCTTCTTATTCCGTACGGCAATTTTGCTTGCGTTGCCGCTCTGGGGACTGGGGCAAAAGAAAAATCGATGATCGATGTTCGGTCGCCACGTTGATAGTATTCGTCGTGATATATCAGGGGCCACGTGAAGGCTGCCATCTTCACCAATCACCAAAACACACGTCACACACACACGTCACACACACACGTCACACACACACGTCACACACACACGTCACGTCCATGCCCTTTGTGCTTAGTTTGTTGTCCTTCCTCCACACCCCGTGCCGGATAATTATCCTCGTAGCAAAAGTAGCTACACATGTAGTAGCTACGGGCCCCGCACTTTCAAGGGCCCCGCGCTAAATGCGTTCAAGCTATGAATTCCGGTTCAGTGATTCTCCACTTGCTCTATTACTATAGTACTATACCGCCTTCAACTTTTATGAACGACAGAGTGTTTAAGGTTAGCGATTTGTTGAATTATCTGGCTGTATAGCAAATGAAAACATACAATTACTTTACTATGCAAGTAAAAATAATTTGCGTTTTAATATTTATGTTTTATTTAGGGCCCATTTATAACATATGCTACAGGCCCCGCACAAGCTTAATCCGGCACTGCCCACACCCCCGATTAGCTACGTACGGTGCGAGAGAAGTTAAACATACATACGTCCGAGCACGTTCCCCAACGCGTGCACACTTTCGGATGAGGCTACCTTAAAGCCGTTTTGCCCATCCGTCCGGATTATGGGGACGTTCACACCATCCACCACACGTAGTTCTGAGTCACGCCGGGGTTCGTACCGTCGCCATCGCACCCTCGTCTTGGCGAGTCTTCAGGGTTCTGGAAGTTGCTGGGCTTCCAACAGCCACCTTTGATCAGGACAACTCCCCTTATACCGCAGTGTCCCCGCTGGGTGCTCACACGGTAGTCTTGCTCATCACGTCCGAATTCTCGCAGATGGAACTATGACCCGCTCAAGCATCTTGTGATGCTGTGGCAGTATTTAGAGCATTCAGCTGGGCTCTACTCCGTGCTCTGCTCCTCTCTCCACTGCTCGATGTTGGGCAACGGTGCTCTGGGCTGGTTGTCCTGCTGCTGTGGTCGTATATTTGAAATTTGAGCTGGGTTTGGCAAGTGCCGTTGGTTCATTTCCTGATGATAAAACTCAGCCCCGGCGCCTATTGTGAATACCCCACAATGCACGCGCTTTTCTCCGCGCGTTCTGAATTAATCTCAAGCCAGCGCACGCGGCTCCTCCGCTAATAATTATTGAACTCGAAGCAGCGGTGCTGCGCCGCTGATGGATCGGGGAGCTGAACGAGGGCCTCGTCAATTTCGTCATCACCTTGGCAAACACAGAACGTGCTCTTGCCCCTGACAGTTCACCATCCCTCTCATTTCAAACACGCGGTCCACCCCACTCACCCTGTATCGGGATTGAACTCACACGTGTGCCGCGCACAACTCTCACCTTTTTCTGCATTTTTGTTTTTAATATATTACACCTTCAATCTTTATTGTAGCACTTACAAATCGGCCACGAGAGCTTGTATTCGTTTGCAAAGTTGAATTGCCTGCTCATAACTTTCAAATATTTCCGTCATATTGACATTGCATTGGCGACACAATTATCTCGCGTATTGGAAGAGAGAGGGGAAAAAAGAATAGCGGTTTATAGAGTTAGAGATTAAAATCCCTGTTCACAGTAATGTTCAGGCTAAGTATGCAACCGAGGGACCATTGATAGTGAAATTGCTTTAAGTACATGGGGATGAATTGTCTGATAACACACACTATCTGGTCTGGATTCTCGTAACGAAGCAGACGTGAGCCATAGGTTAACGTTACACAAAAAAATAACCTTCCTTTAATTACACCAACAAAATGAGCCTTTCTGGAATTCAATTGATGCCAAAACACTTGCTGAATGAACAGTGTATAAAAAGCTCACGTATTCCACTGCTGTTTTGACCCGATATTCTGAATGCTAATTATGGTAATGTTGGGTCAATACCGCATTAGCTGTGACATCAAGGTAGGATAATCGGCATTAAGGATAATACGCTTTTCAGATGAGAATCTAGGACGTGATTTATTATAGAAATTCTCGACACAATGGCCAAGCAATTGCGTCTCTGGGGACTTCGAACGTGATGCGAAAAAAGAACATCCAGGAAGCATAAGACAGACGCGCGCACATGCACATGCAAAGACAGAGATCCCCCGTATAGCCTTAACAGACTGTTGAGGCAGGTGCTCTTAACGAGCACCTATGAAGGCTGACAGGGCACACGATGAGATGGTTGGCCAACATCAAAGACGTAGGAACATACACACACAAAAGACAAAGACAAAACTCCGCCTTATAGCCTTAATAGACTATAGGGGAAAGTGCTGTTAGCGAGCACCTATGAAGGCCGGCACGGGTGGCCAGCACCACGCCCGACCCTCTTTGTCTCCCCAGTGGCGATATTTACACATTGCACCAGATACTCATGTGAGACTGAGTCGAAGCCATAGGACCGGTACAGATAATCGTCATTGGTGTTGGTCGTGAGCGGGAATAGAACTCGGGTCGCCGGGTTCGTAGCACAGCGCGCTAACCGCTACACCAACGCACGCACGGACGTATACGAGCAACGTTAAATCATGAATATTTGGCCACCTTTTGAATTAGAATGGGGCTGATTTATTGAATTTTTCCAATTAGTGTTCGATGACTGAGCATTGCGTGGGAGAGACAGATGAGTCCATAGGTCTTGCAAATAAATATACAAACAATCACTTCATGGCTCCTTAAAATGGCAGTGTTACCAATTTTAGTCCAATACATAATACTCCATTGTATTGGTCAGACCATTAGCTCCTAATTAGCGTGCTTCAAGCAGGCAGGGCGAATAGGCGTCGACCACGGCGCACAAACACGTTGTCGTAGGGATGTGGGGCCACGTGGTGTCTAGCACAGCGTGGGGAGGCCTGCATCCAGCAGTGGATTGACAAAGGGCTGTGCATGTAAACGCTGTTTTAAATTTAATTACATTTTATTCCTTGAATGCCTTTACCGGGCCCATGACAAGAGGCTGCCAAGGAATATATTTTAAAAGGCCACATCACTTGCCGATGATGACTCAGTAAAACGAATAACCTTTTACCGGTTTCCTTTGTTTCAATAAATGCCACGGCAATGCATTCGTCGAACAGGCCACGGTTAACGAGAAAAACAAAACCGATTCCATAAATGTACCGAAACCACGAACTTTTTGCGATTTGTGCAAACAAAACATGTCTGGCCAAATCTCGGAACTCTGCAAAAGCACAAAAACAAATTCTAAGAGACATTTAGCCCATTATTGTTTCACTTTGGTGACTAAACGGGCTCTCTTGGCATATTTCATGATTATTAACAACAATGTTGCAATCAGTCCATTAAAATTGCACGCAGCGAAACCTGGATGGAGCTGAAACACGTGTTTTCTCATTCTGCCCGTCCTTTCATTTGTATGTATTGCTTTTTCTTTGACAAAAGAAAATCTGTAAACAACTTAAACTCTTTCATAACGTGTTTATTTATTTACGTTCAAGTTTATTTGCATGTCATTACTTTTAATAGCCTATTTATTTCACGTATTTTTTTGTTCACGTTTTCACTTCTAGTATGCCACCTTTGCTGTTTCACGAAGGCTACCACAGTCTATGTTGAGGACTGTCAGTGATGTGTTTCGGAAATGTTAGAGCCATGGCTTCGGTGTTAGGTAAATCCACATTTTAACGTTCAAATCATTTGAAGTTCATATTTTTGGATACCCAAGCTTCGTACGAAGACCCTCAGACATACAGCGACTAAAACTTTTAATTTGGTACAGCGCAGATTTAAGGAGACTTACTTTGGACATACATGCTCACAACGTATTCCTTGGATCGGAAATACAACTTAAGAGATCATTAGCAGTAAGAGAAACAGAGAGAGAGAGGTGCTTAGCAGGGTCGGTATGGCAGGTGTAGCCAGCATTGACGAGTGGCAGCATTAGACCCACGGGATGAGAGTGCGAGAGACGGGGAGAAGGGATTGCCGTACTGAACTGCAAACCCGCATGACTCCATTTGCTGCAGAGTGCATGAATCCATGGCTGCAGATTAATAATAGGCAATAGATTACAAAGTGATAAACACATTCACTTAGCGGTGACGGTGCTGGGGACTTCACGATGATGGGTGATCGCAAGCGGAGCGTGACATCGCGACGGTACTCCCACGGGCACGACCGGACCCCCGCGGGAATCCTACGGGAATGGTAAATGAGCGTAAAGGAATAGGTGGCGAGAGGAATGGCGCCCATGGGAACGGACGGGATTGGGATGGCGCGAAATGGATTAATCGTTTTGGAAGCGCACGAGATGGAGTGGGACTCCAATGATATTTTTTTTGTCAAGCTCAAGGGCCAGGATGCGACTTTTGGAAGTGCAATGGATGGAACAGAATGCGAATCAAATTCCTGCGTCACTCCGTAATTGAAGGAAAGGTTGTCCGAGAATTATATTTTTTTATAGCGAGCTACTTGATCAGACTAGTGCACTAACCACCGCACACTGTGCATGTCCACAACTGATGGGCACCGCCGATGAGCACGGATGGCTACGTACGGTACGAAAGAAGTTCAAACATACGTACATACATACGACTGGGGCAAGTGCTGTTAGCACAGCACACCTAGAGGGGATGATGTGGTCACCCGTGTCTCTCCAATGCCAATGTTTAAACGCTGCACCAGGTACACGATTAAGGCCGAGTCGACCTCAGCAAGGACGAGGACTGGTTCAGATATTCACCACGGCTGGGTATTGAACCCAGGTCAGTGCGTAACTGATGCAGTGTGCAAACCACTATCCTACCGCTCCACGCGCCTCATACACACACACACCAGTCAGCGCAAATCAATAAGCTCATTAGAATCCTCGTTTGTTCATGACACATCATCTTTTCAACGAAGACCAATGTCTACAACTGCTGTCCATAACATTGTCGTGTTTATTGGGTTCTTTGCAAAAAAATTGTCTAATAACGGTGTTTATATTTTTTCTAAGGAGCATTCTCTTGATAATTACATACTAGGCGCAAAAAAAAACACTCCTTCCGTTCAATTTGCACTCTACCACTTGATGTGCGTGAACGTATTGCACACTTTCAGCAGACATTTTGTTACGCAAGGTGACAAAGTTATATGTCACACGTTCTAAACGAAGTGACGGGGGGCTCCAGATCGATGAAAGCGACACATTCATTTTGAATATTTGTAAAACGCAACAAGACGTTTGTTGTATACTGATCAGGCCTTCCATCAGGCCTCTATTAAGGGCGCCACGCTGGCGAGATGTTAACTACCTCTTGGTTGAGATCCCGACATTGACGCCTGCTGTATATTTGGAGTTTGCGTGTCTCTCCCCGTGGTCGCGTGGATTTTTCTCTGGGTCCTCCAGTTTTTCCCTCCACATTTAGAAACATGTGTTTAGAGTATTTGGTTGCTCTAAATGTCCACACAACAAGCCACTTCGTCGTTGAGCTATCATATCTGGCCTGGTCGCTTCTGAATAAGAGCGATATAGCTCTGTGGGCCTTACCTGGTCAAATAAAAATAGTTTCGTTTTTAATGTATCTGTGCGGCTGCTGATGTTAGCCATGCCCAGGAATATAACCCAGGCTGCAGGGTTCATAGAGCATTGCACTAACCGCTGCACCACTGTTCCACACCAGTACAATAGTACATGCAGTGCAGCGAAAATATTTTGAGAATGAGTTCGGTGTATGAATTTGAAATTTGCCATTCGTAACTTAATCAAATGATGAAAATTATGGGATACCCTCCATTCATAATAACTGTGAACTTGGATCACAAAGATACGTAAATATTGTTACGTACACTTTTACCACCACATACTTTGGCGCTTACACGTGCAATGCATCGCAAGTAAGAAATGTTGGCCACCAAAGTGTCCCCATGCACACACGAGTGTTATTGCAACTCTCATTTCCATTCGTGACCTTGATCCAGCGGGGTAATTTCCACATGTCCACATTCCATAGCAGGTGGCAGTCTATCCACCGCACAAGCACTGTTGCCTTCCCACAAAGTGACATTTATTTTACGAACCCTAGAAGGATGAAGGTTTGAGTCGAGCCTCAAGTGGGACACGGGCTCACAACCCTCCGTTTGATGTAAAAAAAAGACAATTTATTCTCCGTGCCGACATTATGCAAAGCCCGTACACATTCTGATATATGTGTGTTGCTAAACACACGAACCTAACCGAGTTAAATGCTAAGGTATGTCATACTCATAGACTTCAAGTATCATTGAAGTCATCGATAATTAAACAACATTGAAAAAAAATCTAATTTTTACTATTCGTCTTCCATCATCATATCACCGTGTTTGAATGTGGCGTTGATACATGGAAACTTAATGCATGTGTAGAGGAGTAGAGGAGAGTGGTGGCGTCGTGTGCGCTGTCTGGTGCGGTGACATCACGGGACGTGGGGTCGCACGCGCTGGGCAGTGCACGTGACGTCACCCCTCCTAGGGTATTTAAGGGAGACCCCGTGACGTAAGCGGGGTCACTGGAGGAACGGGGATAGTAGAAGGGGTGAAGAGGGAACCAGGGATAGTGATATGTGTTAATAAACCCTGGCGGAAGCCCCTAACTCACCTCCGTCTCCGAGTACCTCCGTCTACTACTCAACAACTACTCAACACATGTAAGAATTTATTTTTCGGTTGCAACAGACCTGTGCCCAGATGTGTCACACTGACGAACTTTCTTGCCCAACGCATGTCCATACAACAAACCTCACTGCGTTGATAGTAACCAACATCAATGTAATTGCAATGTTCATAGCATTTGTCAACGTCACCTTGGGACAAAGCACTCAATAACTAACCAAACAACTGAACAAAACACTGCACGAGTCAATTGATATTTTCGGTTGAGATGCATGTGTAATTTGAATTGCCTACTGGCTGCTTCCCTATTATTTAAAATGCATCAATGGGTAGCATTAAGGCATGCCATGATGAAGACTGCCATTCTAATAATCTGAACAAAGAGGTCTAACTATCCAGAAGACATTCAACATCCTCGGCTTTACACACCAAGCCTGTAGTTCAATCAATGAAATCAATCAATCAATCAATGTTTCATTGAACCAGACGTATGGTGAAATATAACTCTTATGGCCCACAAGGTGAGAAGGAGGGCCTCGTAAGAGCTCTCTGTGCATTGTACACACCCATTATGCACACACAAAGCCACACGAAGGCGTATCCGTGGGTTTTCTCCATAACGCGCTGTTTGGCACGTTTGGCCTCGTGGAATAATTCCCTGGGACTCGGTGGAGTGGTTGCGTCAATGGCCTTAGCAGTAGCGGCACTTCTCAACAGCCTTCAGCTACGACTTAATGCGACAGCACTGCAATGCGTGCCTTCGCACTGCGGGCAACGGAGATAATGGTCATCCAAACGCGGCCTCCAAACAACCCTTTGCTCCATTTGCGCAAATACCTGCTCCAGATTCACGCACTTCCCGGGGATGTGAAGGATCATTTCAATGGAAACCAAACTATACGCTCGGCTGCGGTCTGCTGGAGCGAAAGAAGAAAAGCGAGAACAAAGTAAAGGGCTAGGTTCTAAAGTGCTCTCGGATAAGTGATTCAAGCGACTCTGAGCTGAAGACGAATTTTGCAATGAAATAGACAAGAAGTTGGGATTACATCCCTTTTGTCAATCTACAGTACTGCGAGATAAATGAGTCCACGTTTGATCATGAACCACCACGCTGGTCAGTTCAGGTTGGTGAAGCTGAGGGCCATGACCGGTTTAACTATCGCTCACCATTAATGTTAACTGTATGAACTGAGGTCCATCACTTTATGTTATCACAATACAGGCACTGCATTGCATGTGTATTAGCGAAGAAAAAAAGTTATTAAATCCCTCCGCCTCTGTCCACCCAGCAGTTCGCATGGGCGCCACCGCAGTTAATTGATCGGCAGGGTGCAATCGGTGGATTAAAGTGTGCGTACCCCCAACCTTTTCCAAGATGTCTGGCCAGCGTGGAGAGCAATGCCAAAATGCCTTCCCCGGTGGGGCTATCTGGAGCTCCCCTTTGGACGGCAGTGACACGAGCGAGCACCTGCAGGGGCTGCCCCTTTAGCTCGCACGTCCAAAGGTCGACAAACCATGAGCCCCTCCACACATTCCAAAGAGCCTCCGACATCGAGCGAGCGCGATTATATTCGGCCGTAAGCGTGCTTGTTTCCGGCGAGTGCAAAGGACCGCAGTTAGTCTTCATTATTGGTGCGCCGCTCGCGCAGAAATAGGTCGTTAAAGATGCAGCACAAGGCGCGCGAGCCAGCGACGGCCTCGGAGAGTGATCCTACGAACAGCCCACGGTGTGTGTTTTAAAGGTGAATACGCCGCTTGTGTATTTACTTAGGCAAATGTGAACATCCAGCAGGGAACACGATGAGGGGCGGTGGCCTTCCATGCTGTTTGCATGCAGCCCAGCCAGCACAGCTAAACGTCGACATGGGAATGAGTGGTGAAACGAACGAATGGGATGGATAGATCAAAGACTGCATTAATGTATCCATATGGTTACAGACATATGGCCGCTGATATTGCATTGGCAAAGAATGTGAATATAAACGAAACTGAACTATTTTTATTTGAGCAGGTGAGGCCCACTGAGCTGTATAGCTATTTTGCAGAAGTGACCTGGTCACAAATAATAGCTCGACGAAGTGGCTTACCATTTGGGAATTTATAGCAGCCAAAACTGTAAAGGAACGTTTCTAAATGTGGAGGGAACAACCAGAGGACCCGGAGAAAAATCCACGTGACCACGAGGAGAACACGCAAACGTCAAATATACAGTCGAGATCGAACCCACGACCTCCTGTATACCGGGCGAGTTAGTTAACATCTCGCCACCGTGGCGCCATTTGTTAGCCAACACAATACATATTACTCTCTCGGACCAAATGCATAAATTACACTGACATATATTTGTTGCACTTCTTTCGCACCGTATGTAGCCAAATGTGCTAATCGGAGGCAATTCACTCATTGGATAAAGCGTTCCCCATACGGCCCCCCTCTTCAGCCATGGACATCAAAAACAAAATGAGCATGCATTCTCAGATCATTTCCACGAACGTAACACATCGCTGCATTAATAGTTCATGGCAGGGTAAACAAACACAATTTAATAAAAATCTTACAACGTTATGCAAATGACTTCCACGAGAACACGCATCAATCCGCGCACACTTGCCTCTGAGCGAGTCCACAAATATACAATATCGGTGACAGAAGAAAAACAATCGCGATAAATTTAACCACAAGCCCTTCATTACATTTATAGCCATTAAAATATAATTAAGAGGTTTAT
Organism: Lampetra fluviatilis; assembly: GCF_964198595.1. Classification (NCBI taxonomy): domain Eukaryota; kingdom Metazoa; phylum Chordata; class Hyperoartia; order Petromyzontiformes; family Petromyzontidae; genus Lampetra; species Lampetra fluviatilis. Next base: position 2,435,231 of record NC_136306.1, read on the forward strand.
TTCTGTTTATGATGAAATCACCTGCCCACACGGAGATCACAATTTGTTCTTTAGTATGGGTACCAGTCTCTTATATTTATCAAGATCGTAACCATCGCCAGCCGTGTTCACTCCACCACTCGATGAAAGCGTCCCCCCCTCCCCCGAGCCATCCACCATCTCTTACAATCCTCCGTTGTAATCATCCCCTTACATCACCGAATAATCTCCGACTCCGAAGTCATTAATTTTGTTGGCAGCTCGGCTGTACATTTCTATTACCCACAGGCATTGAGAAGTAGCGTTGTGGAATGCGATAACAGGGCACTGAAGATGTCTCTCGCTTAATATGCCCCCCCCCACTCTCTTTTATTTTTCCTCTTGCATATGCTCGTGCAGCTGCACTTTTATTATCGCGGCACCTGTTCCACCAGGGGCAGCCTCACCGAGGGTCGTGGCTCTGTTTCAGGAGGGGTCTTGCCAAGTTGTGCAGTAGGGGAGAGAGGGGGGATTGGGTGATCGTTGTGCGCATTCTAATTGAGCAAATTTGTATACAATAATAATTATATATGGACCATATTCTGTATTATAATGTAAACAGTATATAGACAAACTCCGTTTTTTCTCACCAATGGGGCAATACGTGGAATGTCAATGTATATTTTGCATCAAAACGTATTTATATATATATCAGTCAATGTTTCCTAATACTAAATCTGCGCGAGACAGCAAATTAAGTTCACATTCAACGATCTTTCGAGTCCACTTCCTGCTATAAGCTCGCTTCAGCAAAACCTCGCAGGAATGCAAACATTACCGTAAACTGACCGATCACTGGGCTTGGCAGCTGATGAGGCAACCTCGAGGTTGGCCATCAGCGCGGCTAGATCTGCCGGGCGATCCTTTGGCATGCCGAGTGAAACGAGAGACAACCCTGTGACTCGAGGCGGAGAGAAAACATAATTGGCCTTGGCGTGGGCCGCAATGTCGACCTACGCGCTTGCGGAATGCATCGGCTGTTCAATTACCTCCAGTGAGCACACCTGGCACAGGGAATTGTTGATGCCCCTGGTCGGGACGCGTTAGTGCGCCTGTAAGCGATCTTTAGCCTCTCCCTCTTGCTTGTTGTCATTTTGGTAGCTGTGAAAACACTCGCGCGCCTGACTGGCGTTTGGCGACGCAGACCGCCACTGCCTATCGCTGAGCTTTTGCTTTTTGTTGCTGTCATTCTGTCATTCAGGATTCGATTTTTTTAATTTAATGGAAAAATATAAATGATTGCCATTCTACTAAGTTCAAACCCGAATACTGTAAAGCGGGGCTCTCCCTGCACTCCCACGAGCAGCAGAGTGATCGAGCAATTGTAGGGCTGCACATTTACCTTTTCACCCTTTTAAACAAATGTCGCCGAGTGGCATTGTACCTGGAGTGATCAGCTCGCAAAATAGGAGATGTGTAACGTCAAATCCTGGCTGGGGGTTTGACTGAACTCATCGTTCCTCAGCGAAAGATAAAATAGGTACCACTTTGTGAGAAGCTGGCGCTGGTCATTCAATCAAGAATTGTCCCGGCTTTGGAGGCATGAGATTTTATCTGCCGGTTTACTGCCTTGAACAGCAATGAGCGCCGCTAAACACTTTCTTGCACATGACGACCTTTGACTTTCATTAAAAATGAAAGTGCCATAAGGATGCATTCCATTACTAAATTTAAGACTGTACATTTTATCACGGTAAGATCATTCTTTTCTCGTGCGCGTGAATGTAAAATCTATTAAATCAGTGGTGGGCAACATGTGCCCCGTGGAGCCCCGCGCGGAGGCCTGGTCTAGGTGTGCCTAGGGTGATATGTGTGGTCGTGATTAGTGCACAAACGCGATGCCAAGCTTGCGGCCCACTCAGGTGAAGGATGGCTGCTCACGTGGCTCACCAACCCGTCTGTGTTGGCCATCACTGAATTCAATGCTTTACTTGTGTAGTGTAATAGTGTCGGCTGGTGACCAGCAACGGCAACTGTGGTGGACAAACAATACACACGCCGGTGAGCATTTACACGGGTGTGTTGGCAGGGCGGAGGAACTGGGGCAAGGGTCATGGAGGGCCCTATCTTGAAGCCCCTGGAACCTGCTAGTGGGTTCAAGAATGGAGGCGCGGCCAGGGCGGAGCCAGGCCGCGCTGGTAGCATAAAAGGGGCCGAGAGAGAGCGGGAGCTCGAGGCTGCCGATTCTGGGATTAGATCGTCTCGTCGTCGCTGTTGTCTCGTCGCCATCGTCGCTGCCGTCTTCGCTCGACATTGTACTGCTCGATAGTTGTTGGCTGTCTCCGTCAGCGCCGTCGGTGTTAGACGGCTAGTGTTGTGTATTGGCTAAGCGACTGTAGAGTGTGTACAGGCGAGATTGTGAGTGTTCAAAAAAGAAGGTGCTTCTACAAACCTCGTCTTCGACTCACTGACACTACACTTGTAATACCGTTCAAAGGTGCCATCCCCGCACCTCTGATTAGCACGGTTGGCTATGTACGGTGCAAAATAAGTTAAACGTACATACATCCACTTGAAGGAGGAAAGCTCTTTACATTGAGTCAAGACCGTCACTATCTCAGGGCAGTGGCTGGTTGGGAGGTGTACACACCTGCTGTTTAGCCGTTTGCATGTCATCCACGATTTGAGCCCTGCCATGTTAACCGGCAATTGTTGTGTTGGAATTAGCGATGCTCGTTGCCATATGAGCAGCTGCAGGAGAAGACTATAACGTAATGTCTATCCCAACTCACAGTTATGATATTAACCGCGAGCGCATTGTTGTAAATAGGGTGCTCAGACTGGCACAGTCGCTCAGCTTTACCTTGCAAAAGAGGCAACAAACGCATTAAAAACCCAGCCCTGTCTCACTTTCGCACCTCCAATTCTCGTGGTTGGGCTACGTATGGTGCGAAATAAGTTCAACATACTTTATACCTGGACATGTTCATTTATGGTGAGGTTCATTACGTAAGTGTTTTTAGCCTCCAAACATCCCCAAACGTAACCAATCGTTTTCTACTGTCGTCCATTAATGTGGTTGATCCATAACATCACTGCTCTTACCCCCACGCAGTTCCAATATCTCAAATAGCCCAGATGCGTTTCCTCCAGGTTGAAAATTGGAATTTGTATGCACACCCTCACAAAAGGGATGGATGCAACCATAACGGATCGATTTCAAACATCTGTCGACCTTCCAAGACACTGTAAAAGTTTGTCAATAATCAATTAGTGGCATTCCTCAAGGAAAATAACATTGGCTACCTAAATGAACACCCCTGTCTTCGACACTTGTACTAGACAATAATGGCGTTGCTGTAGAAATATTAGAAACATTTACTTGTGCGTGTGCTCATCATTTTGTGCCTAACAAACACTTTCAGTAAAGTTGACCATGACATTTTAAAGCTTTCGTGACTGCAGGGATTCACATTATTGGTTCTTTCGGTAAAGTCACGTAGAAGGGGAATAATAAAATAATCAAAATAAACATTTTAAATTTATTATTATTATTTTATTATGTTATTATGCTTTATTTTTATTATTTTATTATTTCCCTTCTTCGTGACTTTACCGAAAGAACCAAGAATATTGACCATGACAGTCAATTTACACTGGCAATCCAACAAAATCAGCTAGAATGCTGCAGCATGCTTCATGTGCTATCTCCCAGACAGAAATAGGTACACAATAGTAACTCAACTTCCAAACTTGTCCTGATCACACTATCCAGATCCTCAAATCCTTTGTCGATACCTTTCATCCCTCTATATTGCTAATGTGACTAGTTTGAGTTTATTTGATTTGTTACATGGAAGATGCCATTTAGCTGGCTGTTTTACAAGGAAGATCCGTGGTGCATGAGCAGCCAGATTGCTTAGGCTAGAATAGGGTCTATTCTGAGATGAAATCTGTGATTTGCGATTTAAAATCTTCTCAGAAACCTTGGTTGAGTGCCACCTTTACGGTGCACGACAACTGTTTTCCATTCAGGAGGCACGGATCCCTCAAAAGGAAAGTAAAGGTTGAACAAATGGGATATTGGTTTTGCAAATGAGGTCTTCCACAAGGTGGAGGGCAAAGGCGGACTGGTCAAGGGCGCCATCGCCATAGGAAGTGTTTTTGTTAGTGTGGAGAGCAAGGTTTGGATGTCAAATTCTGAGATTGGGAGGAAATTAAATAGTTTGAATAGGAGGGGGAGTGAGGAGGGCTGGGTCAAGAGGGGTATGAATAGCGGTGTCGCAAGGCTTGGAGTCATTGTTGAAGGAGCAGCCTGAAGATGGAAAGTGTGAGTTAAACCCATTTATAACTGAAGTTTGATCAGAAAGGCAACTGCCATTGAGCAAAAAGCACTTGGCAGAACTCCATATTCAGACATTTTACCTTAAAGGGTCTGAATTGCTTTCCAGAAATTTTGCGATCATCTTTTGAATCAAAAAAGGTACCCTGAAAATGATGGTATATGATTCTAGATTTGAAGCTTTCGTGACTGCAATGATTCATATTCTTAGGTTTTTTCGGTAAAGTCACGTAGGTAAAAACATTAAAAAGTCAAATAAAATAAAAAAATAAAAAATAAAAAATAAAAAAATACAAACACAGATATAATTTCAACCGTGATGACGGTTACAAACTGAGTAATCATTGGAAAGATGTGATTAACCATGCAAAAAAGATTTAACTACACTTATTTGCCAATCTTATTTGACAGACAACCATTACTGTTTTACCATGTTTAGTGGTGGTCTTCTTGTTACAGGTTGAGTCACAAACCGCACCTCTCCATAACAAAGGCTCAGCCTTTGTAATGCAGTCTATTCTTAGTCTCAAGCCTCACCTTACCATATTAATAATAAGTATGCGGCCCTTGCCCCACCACCTTCTCCAACCATTATATAAACGCAGTGGTAACTCATGCAATCTCTCATTTACTTGATACAGCTGTCGTGGCTGTGACGGTACCACCTGAAGACGGAAGCTTGTGTTGCCTCCGAAACGTCGTGATTTTTATTTATTTATTTTTTTATTTTACTTTTTAATGTTTTTACCTACGTGACTTTACCGAAAAAACCTAAGAAGATGGTATATGAATTGCCAGACTAATTTTGTAGAGTGGTTCCTTAGGACTTTCACCTGACTCTAGGTTATATTTTTAATGGGACTATGTTTGTCAAGTATAGGAAGGAAGGTCTTTCCAAAGAAATACCAAGCTGTGTCCAATATAAGAATCTTAAAGACGTAAGGTCGGTCAGAATTCGTGATGTCGTGGATGAAGGCCTGATGGTTGAACATTTTCAAAGTCTAAAGTGTAGGTAACTCCCACCTTGTCAAGGCAGCAGTGGCGTAAGAAAGTCATTGTTGGACTGCACCGTTACCATTACCACCAATGTCAACGTTAGGCACCGTGGTGGTGGGATGTTAACTCCCTCACCTGGTATGCAGGAGGTCGTGGGTTCGATCTCGACCCTGATACCTGTATATTTGGAGTTTGCATGTTAGCCCTGTAGTTGCGTGGATTGTTCTCCCCAGGTCGTCCGGTTTTTCCTTCCACATTTAGAAACATGCGTTTTGAGTATTTGGCTGCTATAAATGTCCACATGATAAGCCACTTCGTTGAGCTATCGTTTGTGGCCAGTTCGCTGCTCAGAAAGAATGATATAACTCAGTGGGCCTTAACTGGTAAAATGAAAAAAAAGTTTAGTTTAGTTTAATAACCGGCAACATTCCAGCTGTACCTCCGATTAGTACGGTTGGCTACGTACGGTGCGAAAGAAGTTCAATATAGATACACACACGTCCATACCGTATCGATGTTATTATTCGCGGTGTGATTCCTCAAGCAAGAGGCAGGTACAACAAAAACAGTGTGGCCATGGTTGTCGTAGTAGGGGCATAGCTACGTTGTGCATCTTGGCCTGCCTGACGCAGGTTCCAAGCGTCGTCAGTGAAGTGTACACGGATAACCTCTCAGTCGCATCACGGCGCGAGGGTGGCGGAGGGGGCTGTGCTCTGTGACACACGCAGACGAAGGAGCATCCAAGTAGAAATCGGTGAAACCACCACACTCACCCAGACACACGCACAAGATTGAGCTTCCCGCCCCTATTGCTCCTGACAACACGGCGGCAAGATAAGGCACCCGTCGTTGCAACCGCGGAACGTGTCCACACCCACGACGGGAACTCCGCGAGTCTTGCTGCTGTCTGTGCACCTTTCTTTGTGCATTGACAGCCCTCACATTCGGCTCCTGTCATCGTGAGGCTACTCAATGTCAAGAATACTCAGCAATGAAAACCACAAAATACAAACCCGGTACAGTATTCCCACCTCAAATAAAGTTATTGCCACCAGGCTGCCCAAATGTGATTGTTGTGACACCATCTCCCGCCTAGCTTCTGAATCTACCTCTACTGGAAATCACAATTCTTGTCAAACGTTAGATTGTTGGTTGCTTCTCGTAATTTTTTTTACTGAGCTTAGCAATGGCAAAACAGAGTTAAAGCCTAAATTTCGATTTAAAGCTTTCGTGACTGCAGGGATTCATCTTCTTGGTTCTTTCGGTAAAGTCACGTATTTTATTACTTCCCTTCTACGTGACTTTACCGAAAGAACCAAGAAGAGTTAGAGCCTATTGGCTAATGCAGTGAATTACCTGTCACACTTGCAATATCATGCCATGTATATGTCTGGCCACACGAATTACTGTTACTTTATTGAGGCTTTTGTTATCAACAAACAAAATCACTAACATTGAACAGACGCATACAATGTCATCTCCTCCAACTTTCGAGACTTTTGATTAAAGCTCTGATTTACGATGCATCTCTCTCCCCCCTCGCCGACCCCACCTCCTCCTGCCCCATGTTATTTTCGGCGCACCATTACCAACATGTCACCAGATGAAGAATCCATTTGGATATCTCGCAGAGCGGTGTGATCTTGTATCTCAGAGAACATCTGTGGAAGTGATTTTTCGTAGGACCTCGCCTGAAAAATCATTATTCACACGTATGCCGTTTTTACCCTTTATACTTTCAGGTGATGCACTTTGCCATTCGCTCCATTATGAGATTGACGAATCGTGGTCAAGTCAATTAATTTAATTGTCGCAGCTGGAGTTTAGCCAAAAAAAATGCAAAAAAAAGTTAACGAAATTCTGTGGTGTGTGTACTCATTGGTGAATGGGCCGAGACCACCTTGCCATGCCTTGCTTGGTACATTAAACAAACAATTGCACGGTTGATTTTTTTGTAGGGAGGGTGTGGTGAGACATTTTGTTTTAGAGATAAACTTTATACTAGTTGATGAAAAATGTGTTTTTTTATCACATTACATAAGACTGGAAGTAAATTTCTGGACCTTCTAGTGATCATAAATGACACTTATAAATATAAATTAGATTCAATTATGCAAAATAATGAGTGGGACTGTACCATGAGTTCAACTGGCCACACTTTATTTCTGCAATATACGTTGCCTGCATGTGTGTCGAACCTCTTTCGCACCATACGTAGCCAACCGTGCCAATCCGAGGTGCGTCTGGGTGGGATCGGGTGTGGCTCGGCACGATATCCGACGTTTTCCTCCGCATGTTCACAGCTTCTTCAGGAACCGCACTGGTGATGATGCCATACACTGCGGATGGTACTTAGGGAATTTAAACCGGATAAAGTAGGCTTATATATACGGAACAATACATGATATTGTTTGCCAATTCAACAAAAAATGTAAAGGCCCTCCCCAATGCAGTATTCCTCTTGGGGGTTATCCATACTATACATCACCACGTTGGTGAGATATTACTAGCCACTGACGTTCGCCGTTGCTGACAATCAATCTCAGGTCTACGGATTTGTGGTAAAACTACACAATAATAAAAATGTGTAGGTCTATATAGGGTTAGGGTCATGCAATTTGCATCTCACAATCGCGAGGAACCACAGGCGAGCTTGGTTGGCAGCCAGGCAGTGAGCCAGCGCCAACAATAGCCCAAACAGTCAAGTGCAAAATTATATATTTTTATAAAATTATACGTTTCATACATTTAAACAACTTCAACCAATTCACATGTGTGTACAGTGCACTAACCACTGCGCCGTGGCTCCCTGTAACCAAATTCATGTGAATCCAGCTTAATCAATTTTAATTGAATTCAAATTAATATTTAAAAACGGAAGAAAAAAACTATTCAAAACACGCGATGGAAATTAAGTGTACCGTGATTCTCTTGGGTTTGAAAGTCGCAACTAATTATAATTTTTATAAACTACAAGCGTCATATATTTAACGGTCTGTTGCGCGAACTGGTTTTAATTGTAAAAAAAAAATCAAGCGTCAAACTAATCCGCTGTAGAGTAAATCTCGGAGTAAATCTTGCCATCGCGATGAGGCTTCCTGGAGTCGGTACACCAGGGTTTGTCAAGGCCGTGGCTGGGTCAGAATGAGAAGGATACTTTGTCTTTAAATGGTTGGTTAAATGGCAATTTCACTGTTGAATGAGACAAATGTGATTGCCTGCAGTGGTACAATGTGTATGTAAGGGTATAGTGCCAGTTGTATAGGAAATATAGTTTTAACGGTGGAATGCAGTGACATCGGAGCAAATATATCCCAGGCAACATATTCCAAACCACTCTCCCCTCCACTCGCTTTGAAAAAAAACTGCCCCTGTAGAAGGGGTTGCATTATCTGATCTCCCATTAAAAAGTGATCATAAATAAGGAAGACGTTGGGACCGAAGCGGATATTATTTTGCCCCCCTCCGTCTTTCAATTTTTCTATCCCAGAACATGGTAGAAGATATATAAACAAGCGATAGTGATGTAATGAGGATGAGAGGACAGTGGTCTAGATCAAATAGATATTTACTTTTTATGGAAACTAGGTTGTTAAGTTTATTCCAATTTTGATGTCAGCTTATATTTGCCGGACCCCTATTGTTTCTTGTTACGAATCCGGGGGAGTCCCTTTAGCCACTTGGAGGGCCCTCAGCCTGCGCTCGCTTCGCTCCTGCCCAGCGTACCACCACTGCCACAGAGCACGCAGTGATGCGGCGTGCAGCGCGATGCTAACCTCTCACCCACGACTCCACGTTCTCTCCGTGCGCGCAGACAGCATGCCCCCGTACCTCCTGGGGGGGAATGTAATAGGGCACGTGAGCCATCAATCTACTTATGTTAAGAAAAAAAAAATCACAATTTTAGCTGTGTGATTAGATTATAAATAGTCAATAAGTTAAATTTTCTGTTTAAGAGTAGTCAGCAGCTCAGGCCATGAAGATAATGGCTTTGAACTCCACAAAAACACTGGACGGAGATTTAATCGTGCAAACTGCTTTGTCTTCATCTTGATGAGCCACGCATGTCTGTGATTTAAACCAGTCTTATGCGGAACTGAGGCAGACACGGCGTCTACTGAGAGGAAGGAGAGGTCTTGGCGGCAAGGGTGTAGGAAGCGACCCAGCCACAAATGATAACTCAACAAAGTGGTTTCTCGTGCAGAAATTGATGGCAGCCAAATACTCTAAATGCGTGTCTCTAAATGTTAAAAAAAGGTTAAAACTGGAGCACCCGGAGAAAAATCCACACGGCCACAAGGAGAACATGCAATGTCCAAATATATAGGCGTCAGGGTTGGGATCGAACCCAAGACCTCCTGCATACCAGGCGAGGAAGTTAACATCTCGCCACTGTGGCACCCTAGATGATGATAATGCTACTGTAAAAACCGTTATGGTTTTATCCACAACAACAGAACAAGAATTATACAAAGAGTCTTAGGCAGCAGCTGATAAAGAGTGAGGGATATGCAAATTGAAATGTTGGTGAGACTGAACAATGAGATGTTACAGTCAGGGTTTGCTGCATATCTAAATCCACAGTATCTAAAAATAGCGAGTCGTATTTCCCAAGTCCCCTGGGAAATTGCCTCGGTACCTCAATCTGTGCTCACCTCACTGGGTCATTGATTGATTCATTCACTGAGCTTTCATTTAGACCAATTCACTAATGTGGGATATTTTGGTGTATCCCAACCCACCTCATCATCATCACTGGCAGCTGTGATAAGAAACACTGTGAATGTAACACACATATGAATTCGAAATTGACGAATCAATCTTATTTCAGAGAATATATTAAAACACATTAATGATTAATCTGTCAGATGCACCCTCACAATGTCATGGGAAAACTTGTCTCCCATAGTTACTGATTTGTTTTCTAAAAGTCACCTTCTCCTCGAGAGTAATTTGTAATCTGATCATGCCCACAGCCGCTGTCACGATACATATCCCCGATTGAAACGTGTCCTCTTAGGGCGCAGAGAGGGGTAAGATGATGAGACGTTGCAGTAAAAGTTAGATCTTGGTCCCAGCCACTTGTCCTAATTAAAAATAACTGTTTAAAATAATTGTATCTTGTTCGGCCAAGTGAAGGTTAGGAGGCCATCACTACCAATTATGTTGATGGCTCAAAATCGCATCACCACTTCCTTCTCAACAGTCTATTTAACTATTTACTCTCCTTTTTTTTTTACCAGGTAAGGTCCACTGAGCTATATAGCTCTTTTTCAGAAACGACTTGGCCACAAATTATAGCTCAACGACGAAGTGGCTTGTTGTGTGAACATTTCTAGCAGCCAAATACTCTAAACGCATCTTTCTAAATGTGGAGGGAAAAACCGGAGGACCCTGGGAGAAAAATCCACGCCACCACGGGGAGAACATGCAATCTCCAAACATACATGTGTCAGGGTCAGGATCGAACCCACGACCCTCCTGCATACCAGGCAAGGGAGTAAACATCTTGGCACCGCGGGGTCCCTAACACCCGACTTTCAACCAAGGACTGCTCTCGCAGCATCCCACTATCTGGCTTAGGCTCTTCCCATTGGTCAATGACCTCTCGGTGCCCCGCTATGCACGTCCAGATAACCTGACCTCGTCCATCAGGCAAGGTAGCAAAGTTCCCCCATATAGCCTCAGAAGTCTGTTGGGGCAAGTGCCGTTAGCGAGCACCTATGAAGGCCGGCACGGCACACAAGGGGGTGGGTGGCCAACACCACGCCCGGCCGTCTTTGTGTCCTTAGTGGCGATGTTTACACATCGCACCAGGTACTCGTTTGAGGCTGAGTCGACCTAGGGGAGGCCCGGGACCGGTTCAAAAATTTTCACTAGTGGTGGCCATGAGCGGGAATCGAAGCCGGGTCGCCAGGTTCGTAGAGCAGCGCGCTAACCGCTACACCACCGCTCCCCATCGGGCATGCATGCCCCCACCTGATTCAACCATCTTTTTCAAATCACAAAGAGTTCAACGCCCATATGAACATACGTGTCGTGTTTTCTTTATTTCACAAGCAATACAAACCTGGATATTAATAACTTTACAAGATATATTATTATATCATCATAATTGTATAATATACTTGCAGGTACATTTAAAATTTGGATTTAGGATATTACATGGCATCTTATTTTGCAGAACATGACAGTCTTGGACGTCCACTCAACACCTTTTCGTTCACATTAGCAAGTCAAGTGATGCATGAACTGGCAGCAACGGGAATTGAACCATCAGCCACGTAAAAACTGGCCAGCTATATTAACGACATACAGCCACCCGGGCATATGCACTTCGACACACACTTGATTAAATAAATGCCATAAATAGATTACAGCCTCAATATAGAAATCTTTCCATTCTATAACTCGTTTAATTGGCCGGTGGCATTGTGTTTTTGTAGCCACTGCCTGCATTAAATCATTCATTGTGCCATGAGTGGCTGTCAGAGGGCATCCAATGCACCGTGCTTGTGCGGGGCACAGAGCCACTGCCTCTCACAATCCTGGGCTCGAGCTCCGGCGGCTGGCAAAACACAAAGCAAGTGGCATATCTATACTCTTTGGTTCTTTCGGTAAAGCCACTTAGGTATAAAATAAAATAAATAAAATCACGATGATTCGGGCGCAACACAAGCGTCCGTCATCAGGTGGGACAACCACAGCAAGAAACAATTGCTGAAGTGGGCAACAGGGCCGCTGTAACAAGAGGCTATATAGGTAAGAGAGGGGGGAGGGGCCAGGGAGGAGAGATAGAGAGGGGGTGTGGGGTAGGGGGAGAGAAGTGCTGCTCACTTCGAATCTAGATTGAAGTGGCATATCCTTGTCCCAGAGCGAGTTTCTTCTCTCATGCAACGAGTTGTCATGGGTCACATTTAAATCAATGGTGGTTTAATGGAGACAAAAGAAATTACAATTTCCCAACATTCGTCGTTAAAACGTAACCGTTTTTATCATGCCTCAGCTGCAGCACCGTGGTCTTTCATTCAGCGTGGGCATAATATAATCGCCGAGCCACGTCGTAGTTGTGGTGGCCACATCTAGTGCCCATAGACCTCCGCTGAACAGTAGACAGTCGTCAACCGACACGCGACGTTGGTTTTTCCATGGTGCCATAGCTGCAGTGTGGGGTTGTCTTGAAGACCCCCCATCGTGTTGAGGCTGCCTGCGCAGAGACCTCGCCCTGTGTCCGGAACTTGTTCAGCAATGCCCACGGACGGCGTGGCAGGGTAAAGCCGGGCGGACACACTGTAGGATCCACGATAAGGAGCTGGTTTTGGTGCTGATTCTGCAGAATGGGCGATGGTCAGGTGAAGGCAAGAAACTAAATGGTCTAACCGACGATACTCCACCGATTCAGGAGTTAAGGTACAATGGCTTTAGAATAAGTAATATGGTACAATCTGCGCACAATGCCAAGAGCTCTCAGATGTGTTTTTTCACGTGCTGAGAGCTTCTTCAGTGAACACCATGCGGAGAGAAACGTCAGACATCAAGGCAGAACAACAAGCGGTACAAACTGAAAACGAATTGGAGGACTATACGGCGCAACCTCGTAGACCTCCATAGTCGTAGCAATGCTAAGAGCGGGAATTGTAAGGAGTCAGATGGGGCCTTCCACCCCTGCAAGGGTGGTATGTACACTCAAAAAAACATGCACTAATTCACGTGTACTCAAATTGCACATTTACACACACACACGAATATTTGCTATGTGCATGCACACGCACGCATGCAATCATACGCGCACAAAGGAGGAAGGTATGATCCAGGTTTTGCGTCGTAGACTGTCAAGACACGCACTGTTGGTGAGCTCCTATTAATGCCAGCATTGTAGAGGTGCAGCCCCGCAATTACTCGTCCACGCCACTGCCGGATGAAGGGCCTCCACTAGAGGGAGCTCTTTGAAGCCTATCCCTACGGTATTTAGTCGACCCTTCCAAGCTGGCCAGATGGCGAGGAAAAATTCGGAGTACCTTACCACAGGCAACCTGCCAGTGGACAAACTGTAGTGTATACATTTGTTTTACCGGTGGCTCGACAGTTCAGCACACCGGTGTGTTGGAGAGTAAACCCCATACGATTTACAATTTGAGTGCAACGTTTCGGGGGTGATTATAACCAGCTTCATCAGGCGATTTGGTGGGGCTAAGGACACATTTATATGTTCGCGATCTAACCCAAAAACTTTGATGATTAAATTTGTTTTTAAGGCTGAGTCACCCTAAAGAGGACTCTCAAGCCAAAGTTGAGATCGCAAATGCCGCTTTTGTTGCACACCGCAAAAATCCATGGCTGTAATCGTTCACAATTCACACACCTACGCATTCCTCCCCCACACACACACGTGCATGGTCATTTGCATGAATGTACGCAATAGCAGATAATCTCGAAACGTAATGCCAGCACTGAATTAGGTTGTTCACCTACAGTAGTGTTAACAAATCACCTAATGCACTACCTGTGCGCCCAACGAAAAAAGCAATAATGACGCAATTAAATTAACAACCCCTAAAAAGATTGTTTTTTTCCCAAGAAAACCTAACATATTGCATATCAAATATACTCTGACCATCTAACGAGCCCACACATTTCTGCTGATAGATCAGCAGAATATGGTGCAAATTCTAGTGAGAAATGCATTACAATGATTGTACTGTTGCCTAATTGACTTGGCATGACGCGGCATTGTTGTGTTTATGGCAGCGCATGATAACAATACATCACCTGCGGACTGTTTGACATGTTACAATGCGTGCACAGATATTACCAATGATGGTGGTTTAGTTTCATTTGTATGTATTTGGGTCATTTGTTTACCTTTATTGTAAATTTGCACGACTATCGTGTTTTTGTGTTGTATGTTGTTGTAACGTTCTTAGCCACGCCTACTTGACATCTGTCAAAAAATAGCTTTATAGCTCATCGGATTCCTCCAGGACGAAGACATATTCTGTTTCTGGATTCAGCTAAGACTTGAGCATGAAAAAAATATATATGTTTTATTCAAAACTCAAAATATCTGTGTTCAAATGCCCAAGAGGGTAGTGTGTATCTCCATTGGCAGCCCTGAATGAGGAGTGCAAATTCCTCATTCCCATGGCAGACACCAGTTTTTCAGACTGGCAATATTGGCGCCTCCCACAACGAAGTGAAACTTCATTGAATAGGAGGACCCTGATATGATCCTGCCATTGAAATGTGGAATTTTGCACTGCCGGTTCAGAGCTGCCAGTGACGATGACTGCGTCACGCTGTCACTCGTACGAGCAAAGGAGACCTCCGTCTCGTGTTTGACTCGTCGCAGTATTGAAAGAAACAGCATTAATTGCGTTATTTTAATCGCCATTCCTGAAACAAATGTAATACACCATCCACATCAGCGTCGGGTATATATTTAAACCGTGAAGCGATCTACACTCCATTCGAAGGTGCTTTATTGAGAGAGCAGTCAAAAAAGTGCGCTACTTTTTCCCCACGTGGCAGCCTGAGACTCGGCCCCCCGGATATGAAGTCTCAAAGCACCGAGCGATCCCACACTTGGACACACTATTATAGAGTAATCCTATTTCTGCTGGGCATAAACGTGCTTTTGTAACGTCGCTGTAGGCCACCAAATTGGGGACGGCAAGGGTGTGTGTTTCTTGATTGAGGTTCCTTTTCAAGGACCGCAGCCTCTGTTGACCCGCAGCGTTATTGGCCCCCAGAGGAATCTGACAGGAGGAGCACCCAATTTTCTTGTGCCTATATGGAAGAAAAAGAAAAAAACCCAGCAAAAATAAAGGACCCTTGGCCTGATATCCCTAAAGGATCCTGGAGGTAAGTGCCACAGAACCAGATAATTGTTCCAGGCTGAGTTAACCCTGAGAGAGACGCACTTAGGAAGAGACGCTGGAAAATTGATCCCCAGGTCACTGGAGTAGCAACAGCACGTGGCGCTACGCTAACGGTGCCACCTGTCTGCCGTGGCTCCCCCCCCTCTGCCCTAAGGCAGAACATTAGACGTCAACGGTAATCTGTGAGCGACTGATCTGAGATCGAATTTGTAAAGATTTCTGCATAAATCTGAACCGGAGTAATTCTCACAAGGGGGTTTTCAAAGTCAATGTGTTCAACTTTTAACTTTTCGATTGATACTGCGTTGTCCGTGTATCCAACCAGTATGCGATTGGTACTGAATATTTTAATGGTACATTTGCATTATTTATCTGACTTCATTCCATTTTATAGCCCTCTGCTTTCAAACACCTGGTTGTGAGAATGGCCCTTTGTTCACAAATTAAAGATTTATTCTCTATACGTCTATGTTATTTAGTTGAAAGAAGATGACAATTGTAAGAAACTTACATTTAAACCCAATGCCCTCTATATCTCCAGCAGAGAGTCCAATGTCATTTGCTATCTCTTTGACATTTGGTATTTGCGATTCCTCATGAGCTCGCTATGACACGCTATTTAGGGATAGCATCACTGGGTCTTTATTGACATCATCACAGCTGCATGGAACGCTTCGGTAATTCCCCACAAGAATGAGCGGGTGCCATCGGGCAACGGATCTTTATATTTTTCTGAGTAGCATAAATGCTCAGACTGTGTGTTAATGCATATACCTAACTATGTGCTTGGATATTTAACTAGAACATGAGGTTTGCTGCAAACATTTTAATATTTACTGCACATCTGTCCATGAAACTAAAACAGTCATAGTTAGACGTAGGAGAGGATTCAAAATAAGAATAGGTGTTATCCTTTCGGGCAATAAACAGGTGTATTAAGATGTTCAAACACCAAATAGAAACCTTTTGCAAGGGATCAAGTCGGCATTAACCACACGTACTTGTGGTGAACATGCAAAACAAACATGCTATGATAATATATGCCTGTGAGAGTATATATGTATTGAAACATCTTAGTTATATAACTTACAACCCTATGTCAATCCACTGCAGAATGAAGGCATCCCCCATGCCATGTTGGTCATGGGGGATATTTGACCATACTGAGTGGAGGGATATTTACTGAGCTGGGTGGACTTGCCGATGGCTGGTACCAGCGGTGTCAAGATCAGCCTCTGTGGAGGAGGCTCGTGAAGGATGCTGCTACTGGGCAGTTGTTGGCAGTCACACTCCAATAACAACAGCGGGCAGAGGAGCTACGCTCACAACATCGAGCGACGCTCACAACAACGAGCGGAGCACCAGGCGGATAAAACACAGCAAGTTGGCACAGGTGGTGCATGGGCCAGTAATCTCAGTCAGTTAACCTGAATGAGTTTGGACAGTTCAGGAATGTACGTAATTATTAGCGGGGTTTTTTTTTACAGCTAGCTCCATATTTTTTTTTATGGAATTTTCTACACTGCGGCTTTGTTTTAAAGGGTACATATCAATCATTCAGAATATATTCCATTTTCAAAGCGTGGCGAGCGTGAACAAAAAAAAAATAACTTCAAAAAATAACTTTTAAGTGCACGAATGCAGTGACCGGTCTCCAGGGGTGTGCACACAGAATGCGTACACACGCACGCACGCGCGCGCACACATGTGCACGCATGTGTACGCACGCGCGCGCGCACGCCACGCATTTGCGATCAACACGCAGAGCTTCTTGGAATCTGCCTCAACGCGGCTCGACTCCCCCTGCCCGCCCCCCCGCCGACCCCCCCCGCCTGGCCCCCCGCCTGCCCCCCCCGCCTGGCCCACTTTCTCTCGGGCACCTGGACACGCACCCGCGGCAGGCGATGCCGGCGTCGTCCGGAGTCGACGGCGCGATGGCGCGGTGACAATTCTGCGCCGGGGACTGCATTTCACGGTCTGTCGGAGCGAGACCGCCACCCCATCTCCACAGCACGGTCTTCATCCGGGCCGCAAGGGGCCACAAGCGTGAAGTGATTTACCAATTGTCACAAAATCGTTCTTAATTTCATTCGCATGGATCTACGAATAGGTGACGTGATTGCGTAGCGTGTCTGTTTTTTGTGTTTTTGGGGACAATAATAACAGCACAATATTATTCATGATATAGGATTTTTTTGGGGTTTGATCGCGCAAGTATTAACGTGTCGCGTAACCCTTCACCACCCGACACAGCCAGTAAGGTTTGTCACGTAAACTAAAAGTGGCCATTAGTTTACTACTTCAGCCCACCGGTGTGATGGAGAGTAAATCCACAACATTTACAATTTGGACGGGTAGGTAGGCGTGTCAGCTGGTAAATGCGTGTGTCGGTTGGTAGGTCACTAGTTTAAAGTACCTGCCTTATGAATGGAAGTTCGTGAGTTCAAATCTCAATTTGGGTCGATTTAACCAATCCACCATTTGTGGGTCAATAAAAAAAATGGTACCAATTTGTGGAACGTTGACAGCATTTTCCCTACAGGAGATGATGTCCTACAGTATACCGTGAGAATGTGGAGTTTTCACCACTTGCTTCAGGTCACCGGTAGCGATGAGTAGGGCCCCTAATTGCTAATCTGTATAAAAATATATTCTACCTTTTACTTTATGAGAAATCAATGGTACAATTCTACATGAAGGTTAGGGGGCTGCATTTTCCTCACTTGGGTCTGGGAGTGATGTGCGGGTTAATGGGATTTGAGGGCTAAGTTCAAAACCTCGAAGGTGTGCGTCAGCTGATGATATAGCCCAGTGTCTAACGTGTGCACAGCTGATCCAGATTGCATGCAGTTGTCTTTTCAATTCCCACCACAGCCGATTCTTGCACTAAAAAACGCCTTTTGTTTTATGAGGTTTGAAAAATGTCGGCTTCGTGTGGTTGTGTCAGTCCGGATGTAGAACTTATTTCGCACCGTACATAGCCAACCGTGGTGAATGGGAGGTGCGCAGGGGGGGAAGAATGACACACTAAACTGAGTATCCGCACGGGGGGAGGGGGTAGTAGTGTGCACAGAGAGGCAACGTTTGTGAGAAGGGTAGCGGAGGTGTTTGAGTCCTGAAATAGCAACAATTTCAAGCTTTTTTCACTCGTAAAATGGATGTGCAGTGGCCCTTTCGCGAATGCAATACCCCGTTCTCCCGTGCAAAATAGGCAACGAATATTAATGGCCTCTCATCTGGTTATATCGGGGACATTAAATACAATTCTACACAAATAAGTTGAATCTTCTACGAGGGCATTGTCAACTCGCATCGTGCTCACGAGACGCGTTGCGAGGCAGAAGAGTGTGGGTGTTAGGATCGATAACAGAACGTCACGTTTGGTGATTATTACTTTATTATTTCCTATGCATGCACATATGTTAACTCCCCCATGCCCCTTACCTTGGATGTCATAAGCACAAGGACATTGCCAACAACACCACCGCAATCCAACCCGACGCAAACACCGCACATGCAACCTTGAATGAAAACGTTTGTGTGTTGTTGCGCGGTGAAGTTGCAAGCACAATGGGATTTCATGCTTACAATTTATTATACAATTAAATACGTATAATATTGGCACAGTGTAGCAGAGGCGATAAAAATTATCCCCAAAGACGAACAAGCACGAAATGTAAGTGTACATTGATGGACATAAATGATTACAAAATTAACACTTTCATTTATGCATGTATCGCAGGCGTGCAGGGGTTGCAAATATTTAGTTAACTTCACAGACGTCGGATGTGCAAAGGTATTTCGGTGGCTCAAGGACACTGACGTCTGTCACATTGTCCTGACCCAACACTCCCAAGATCCTGGTTTCAAGCAATGGCATCACCCTGGCAGAGAGTGTTACAGAAACTTGCCATTGATCCCGAACTCTTGTTCCTTTACCATCATATTTCAACTCTGCAGGAACAGCAGCACTTCCGTCAGCGTAACGTTTCTCGCACCGTCATTCACGTACCTCATCTGCTGCTCGGACCCTCATCCATCCCTTCATCACATCCCTACTTGAATCTTGCAACTCTCACCTCTACAGCCCCCTCCCCAAATATCCCTCATCTCCACATTTGAGATGATCCAAAACACAGCTGCCCAACTTCTCTCACACACACAAACTTGTAAATGGGACCAGATCACCATAATACTCCAAGCCATCCATTGGCTCCTTATCTAATCCCGGATTATTTCAAAGATCGCACCCACTGTCTTTAAGGTTCTCCACTGGCTCTCACCTGCCTAGCCCTCTCCTCTCATCTCACTCTACTCCCCACCATTCACTCTCCTAGCTCCCCCCCCTCACCTCACTCTACTCTCCACCATTCACTCTCCAAGCTCCCCCCCTCACCTCACGCTACTCCCCACCATTCACTCTCCTAGCTCCCCCCTCACCTCACTCTACTCCCCACCATTCACTCTCCTAGCTCCCCCCCCTTCACCTCACTCTACTCCCCACCATTCACTCTCCTAGCTCCCCCCCTCACCTCACTCTACTCCCCACCATTCACTCTCCTAGCTCTCCCCTTCACCTCACTCTCCTCCCCACCATTCACTCTCCTAGCTCCCCCCCCTCACCTCACTCTACTCCCCAACATTCACTCTCCTAGCTCTCCCCCTCACCTCACTATACTCCCCACCATTCACTCTCCTAGCTCCCCCCCTCACCTCACTCTACTCCCCACCATTCACTCTCCTAGCTCCCCCCCTCACCTCACTCTACTCCCCACCATTCACTCTCCTAGCTCTCCCCCTCACCTCACTCTACTCCCCACCATTCACTCTCCTAGCTCTCCCCCTCACCTCACTCTATTCCCCACCATTCACTCTCCTAGCTCCCCCCCTCACCTCACTCTACTCCCCACCATTCACTCTCCAAGCTCTCCCCCTCACCTCACTCTACTCCCCACCATTCACCCTCCTAGCTCCCCCCCCTCACCTCACTCTACTCCCCACCATTCACCCTCCGATCTCCCCCCCTCACCTCACTCTACTCCCCACCATTCACTCTCCTAGCTCCCCCCCTCACCTCACTCTACTCCCCACCATTCACCCTCCGAGCCCCCCCCCTCACCTCACGCTACTCCCCACCATTCACTCTCCTAGCTCTACCCCTCACCCCACTCTACTCCCCACCATTCACTCTCCTAGCTCCCCCCCTCACCTCACTCTACTCCCCACCATTCACTCTCCTAGCTCCCCCCCTCACCTCACTCTACTCCCCACCATTCACTCTCCTAGCTCCCCCCCTCACCTCACTCTACTCCCCACCATTAACTCTCCTAGCTCCCCCCCCCCTCACCTCACTCTACTCCCCACCATTCACTCTCCTAGCTCCCCCCCCTCACCTCACTCTAATCCCCACCATTCACTCTCCTAGCTCTCCCCCTCACCTCACTCTACTCCCCACCATTCACTCTCCTAGCTCCCCCCCCTCACCTCACTCTACTCCCCAACATTCACTCTCCTAGCTCTCCCCCTCACCTCACTCTACTCCCCACCATTCACTCTCCTAGCTCCCCCCCTCACCTCACTCTACTCCCCACCATTCACTCTCCTAGCTCTCCCCCTCACCTCACTCTACTCCCCACCATTCACTCTCCTAGCTCTCCCCCTCACCTTACTCTACTCCACACCATTCACTCTCCTAGCTCCCCCCCCTCACCTCACTCTACTCCCCACCATTCACCCTCCGAGCTCCCCCCCTCACCTCACTCTACTCCCCACCATTCACTCTCCTAGCTCTCCCCCTCACCTCACTCTACTCCCCACCATTCACCCTCCTAGCTCCCGCCCCTCACCTCACTCTACTCCCCACAATTCACCCTCCGAGCTCCCCCCCTCACCTCACTCTACTCCCCACCATTCACTCTCCTAGCTCCCCCCCCTCACCTCACTCTACTCCCCACCATTCACCCTCCGAGCTCCCCCCCTCACCTCACGCTACTCCCCACCATTCACTCTCCTAGCTCTACCCCTCACCCCACTCTACTCCCCACCATTCACTCTCCTAGCTCCCCCCCTCACCTCAATCTACTCCCCACCATTCACTCTCCTAGCTCCCCCCCTCACCTCACTCTACTCCCCACCATTCACTCTACTAGCTCCCCCCCTCACCTCACTCTACTCCCCACCATTCACTCTCCTAGCTCCCCCCACTCACCTCACTCTACTCCCCACCATTCACTCTCCTAGCTCCCCCCCCCTCACTATCACTCTACTCCCCACCATTCACTCTCCTAGCTTTCCCCCTCACCTCACTCTACTCCCCACCATTCACTCTCCTAGCTCTCCCCCTCACATCACTCTACTCCCCAACATTCACTCTCCTAGCTCTCCCCCTCACCTCACTCTACTCCCCACCATTTACTCTCCTAGTTCCCCCCCTCACCTCACTCTACTCCCCACCATTCACTCTCCTAGCTCTCCCCCTCACCTCACTCTACTCCCCACCATTCACTCTCCTAGCTCTCCCCCTCACCTTACTCTACTCCCCACCATTCACTCTCCTAGCTCCCCCCCCTCACCTCACTCTACTCCCCACTATTCACTCTCCTAGCTCCCCCCCTCACCTAACTCTACTCCCCACCATTCACTCTCCTAGCTCTCCCCCTCACCTCACTCTACTCCCCACCATTCACTCTCCTAGCTCTCCCCCTCACCTCACTCTACTCCCCACCATTCACCCTCCTAGCTCTCCCCCCTCACCTCACTCTACTCCCCACCATTCACCCTCCGAGCTCCCCCCCTCACCTCACTCTACTCCCCACCATTCACTCTCCTAGCTCCCCCCCCTCACCTCACTCTACTCCCCACCATTCACCCTCCGAGCCCCCCCCCCTCACCTCACGCTACTCCCCACCATTCACTCTCCTAGCTCTACCCCTCACCCCACTCTACTCCCCACCATTCACTCTCCTAGCTCCCCCCCCTCACCTCACTCTACTCCCCACCATTCACTCTCCTAGCTCCCTCCCTCACCTCACTCTACTCCCCACCATTCACTCTACTAGCTCCCCCCCTCACCTCACTCTACTCCCACCATTCACTCTCCTAGCTCCCCCCCCTCACCTCACTCTACTCCCCACCATTCACTCTCCTAGCTCCCCCCCCCCCTCACTATCACTCTACTCCCCACCATTCACTCTCCTAGCTTTCCCCCTCACCTCACTCTACTCCCCACCATTCACTCTCCTAGCTCCCCCCCCTCACCTCACTCTACTCCCCAACATTCACTCTCCTAGCTCTCCCCCTCACCTCACTCTACTCCCCACCATTCACTCTCCTAGCTCCCCCCCCCTCACCTCACTCTACTCCCCACCATTCACTCTCCTAGCTCTCCCCCTCACCTTACCCTACTCCCCACCATTCACTCTCCTAGCTCTCCCACTCACCTTACTCTATTCCCCACCATTCACTCTCCTAGCTCCCCCCCTCACCTCACTCTACTCCCCACCATTCACTCTCCTAGCTCCCCCCCTCACCTCACTCTACTCCCCACCATTCACTCTCCTAGCTCTCCCCCTCACCTCACTCTACTCCCCACCATTCACTCTCATAGTTCTCCCCCTCACCTCACTCTATTCCCCACCATTCACTCTCCTAGCTCTCCCCCTCACCTCACTCTACTCCCCACCATTCACCCTCCAAGCTCCCCCACCCTCACCTCACTCTATTCCCCACCATTCACCCTCCAAGCTCCCCCCCCTCACCTCACTCTACTCCCCATCATTCACTCTCCTAGCTCCCCCCCCCACTCACCTCACTCTACTCCCCACCATTCATCTCTCCTAGCTCTCCCCCTCACCTGACCCTACTCCCCACCATTCACTCTCCTAGCTCCCCCCACTCACCTCACTCTACCCCCCAACATTCACTCTCCTAGCTCTCCCCCTCACCTCACTCTACTTCCCACCATTCACTCTCCTAGCTCCCCCCCCTCACCTCACTCTACTCCCAACCATTCATTCTCCTAGCTCTCCCCCTCATCTTACTCTACTCCCCACCATTCACTCTCCTAGCTCTCCCCCTCACCTTACTCTACTCCCCACCATTCACTCTCCTAGCTCTCCCCCTCACCTTCTCTATTCCCCACCATTCACTCTCCTAGCTCCCCCCTCACCTCACTCTACTCCCCACCATTCACTCTCCTAGCTCCCCCCCTCACCTCACTCTACTCCCCACCATTCACTCTCCTAGCTCTCCCCCTCACCTCACTCTATTCCCCACCATTCACTCTCATAGCTCTCCCCCTCATCTCACTCTATTCCCCACCATTCACTCTCCTAGCTCCCCCCCTTACCTCACTCTACTCCCCACCATTCACTCTCCTAGCTCCCCCCCCTCACCTCACTCTACTCCCCACCATTCACCCTCCAAGCTCCCCTTCCTCACCTCACTCTACTCCCCACCATTCACCCTCCGAGCTCCCCCCCTCACCTCACTCTACTCCCCACCATTCACTCTCCTAGCTCCCCCCCCTCACCTCACTCTACTCCCCACCATTCACCCTCCAAGCTCCCCACCCTCACCTCACTCTATTCCCCACCATTCACCCTCCAAGCTCCCCCCCCTCACCTCACTCTACTCCCCATCATTCACTCTCCTAGCTCCCCCCCCCCACTCACCTCACTCTACTCCCCACCATTCATCTCTCCTAGCTCTCCCCCTCACCTGACCCTACTCCCCACCATTCACTCTCCTAGCTCCCCCCACTCACCTCACTCTACCCCCCAACATTAACTCTCCTAGCTCTCCCCCTCACCTCACTCTACTTCCCACCATTCACTCTCCTAGCTCCCCCCCCTCACCTCACTCTACTCCCAACCATTCATTCTCCTAGCTCTCCCCCTCATCTTACTCTACTCCCCACCATTCACTCTCTTAGCTCTCCCCCTCACCTTACTCTACTCCCCACCATTCACTCTCCTAGCTCTCCCCCTCACCTTACTCTATTCCCCACCATTCACTCTCCTAGCTCCCCCCTCACCTCACTCTACTCCCCACCATTCACTCTCCTAGCTCCCCCCCTCACCTCACTCTACTCCCCACCATTCACTCTCCTAGCTCTCCCCCTCACCTCACTCTATTCCCCACCATCCACTCTCATAGCTCTCCCCCTCATCTCACTCTATTCCCCACCATTCACTCTCCTAGCTCCCCCCTTACCTCACTCTACTCCCCACCATTCACTCTCCTAGCTCCCCCCCCTCACCTCACGCTACTCCCCACCATTCACTCTCCTAGCTCTACCCCTCACCCCACTCTACTCCCCACCATTCACCCTCCGAGCTCCCCCCCTCACCTCACTCTACTCCCCACCATTCACTCTCCTAGCTCCCCCCCCTCACCTCACTCTACTCCCCACCATTCACTCTCCTAGCTCTCTCCCCCATCTCACTCTACTCCCCACCATTCACTCTCCTAGCTCCCCCCTCACCTCACTCTACTCCCCACCATTCACTCTCCTAGCTCTCCCCCTCACCTCACTCTATTCCCCACCATTCACTCTCCTAGCTCTCCCCCTCACCCAACTCCACTCCCCACCATTCACTCTCCTAGCTCTACCCCCCCCCCCATCTCACTCTACTCCCCACCATTCACTCTCCAAGCTCTCCCCCCCCCCATCTCACTCTACTCCCCACCATTCACTCTCATAGCTCTCCCCCCCCATCTCACTCCACTCCCCACCATTCACTCTCCTAGCTCCCCCCTTACCTCACTCTACTCCCCACCATTCACTCTCCTAGCTCCCCCCCCTCACCTCACTCTACTGCCCACCATTCACCCTCCAAGCTCCCCCCCCTCACCTCACTCTACTCCCCACCATTCACCCTCCGAGCTCCCCCCCTCACCTCACTCTACTCCCCACCATTCACTCTCCTAGCTCCCCCCCCTCACCTCACTCTACTCCCCACCATTCACTCTCCTAGCTCTCTCCCCCATCTCACTCTACTCCCCACCATTCACTCTCCTAGCTCCCCCCTCACCTCACTCTACTCCCCACCATTCACTCTCCTAGCTCTCCCCCTCACCTCACTCTATTCCCCACCATTCACTCTCCTAGCTCTCCCCCTCACCCAACTCCACTCCCCACCATTCACTCTCCTAGCTCTACCCCCCCCCCCCCATCTCACTCTACTCCCCACCATTCACTCTCCAAGCTCTCCCCCCCCCATCTCACTCTACTCCCCACCATTCACTCTCATAGCTCTCCCCCCCCATCTCACTCCACTCCCCACCATTCACTCTCCTAGCTCTCCCCCCCCATCTCACTCTACTCCCCACCATTCACTCTCCTAGCTCTCCCCCCATCTCACTCTACTCCCCACCATTCACTCTCCTAGCTCTCCCCCCATCTCACTCTACTCCCCACCATTCACTCTCCTAGCTCCCCCCCCCCATCTCACTCTACTCCCCACCATTCACTCTCCTAGCTCCCCCCCTCACCTCACTCTACTCCCCACCATTCACTCTCCTAGCTCTCTCCCCCTCACCTCACTCTACTGCCCACCATTCACTCTCCTAGCTCTCCCCCCCCATCTCACTCTACTCCCCACCATTCACTCTCCTAGCTCTCCCCCTCATCTCACTCTACTCCCAACCATACCGAATCCCAGCCATCCACATTGTCGACTCCCAAGTCAAGGCACCAGACCTTCCTTTAAGCTCGCCTGGTATACAGGAGCTTGTGGGTTCGATTCCAACCTTGACACCTGTATATTTGGAGTTTGCATGTTCTACCCGTGGTCACGTGTTTTTTTCTGCACGCCCTCCGGATTTTCCCTCCACATTTAGAAACATGTGTTCAGAGTATTTGGCTGCTATAAATTTCCACATGATAAGCCACTTCGTTGAGCTGTCAAATTGTGGCCAGGCCGCTTCTGAAAAAGATCTATATATCTCAATGGGCCTTACCTGGTAAAATAAAAAATAGTTGTTTTAGTTTAGTTTAATATCATTGTCTCGATGAGGTGAATTATTACGCAACTAACAAAACCCGTGAAGACTTACAGATGTCCCAGGGCAGCCATCTGGGGAAACCAAGGAGAGGTGACAGCCCTAGACCGTCCATCTCATCTATCCTGAGGAGCCACCTTTGCCAGCACCTTGGTTAGGAGGTCTTTGCGGGTATCTGCTTAATCGGCATTAACTGAATCCCTCCATAGATATTCCTCTTTGCTAGGAACATTTTATTTTTCACGTCATTTCAACCGACACTGTCCAACGATAATTTGTAAACTTTTGATGGATTGTCACAGCCAACCCCGGATGGGCGCTCCCTGTTGTGAGATGTCCGTAACCGCCACAGCTATTCTCACATCAGTGTTTTATTGTTCAAGTTTATGTCTGTTTGGACAGCTTATCAAACCCCCATGCACAAAGTGTAAAGTTCTTGAATTTAAAAAAATGCATTGAGCTTGCAACATAAAATAAAGTGTTTTAGAAACATTATGCTCACTCATAGCGTGGTTACCAGGGGATGCTGATGCTAGCAAGGCACTTGAATCACAATTGGAAGGTCAAGTCAATTCCGCTGAGGGATCACCTCAGCCCATCATTCCCCTGGGGCCAATACATTGAGTACCACCAAGTGGGGTTTCAGCATTGGCTGTCCCATGGATAGGCTGCTCCCCCCCCATCTTGGGAATTTTCACCGCTGGGTTCAAAGCTATCGATGGACAAGAGCAATAATATTTGGTGAAGCAAAACATTTACTATCTGGAGTGCGCACCGTTTGGGTACAACGCGTTGTCGTGTTATACTGTACGCAAAGCGTTGTAGTGTTATACTGTACACAAAGCGTTGTATTGTTATACTGTACACAAAGCGTTGTAGTGTTATACTGTACACAAAGCGTTGTAGTGTTATACGAGCGTGCCACGCTCACGTCACTTGTGCGAGCAACACGCGTCACAGAATGGTACGGAGTGCTGCGAGCGCGTCACTCGGCATCACGAGTGTGCGTTGATGCCACTGCAAATGCAATTGGGCCTGGTGACCTGCGGTTTTCACTCATGTACTGGCATGTGTCTTCGCCATGCCCCCTTTGTAATGGCGCTGTCGCTCCTCTCCAGTTGCCCCCTCCCCTGACTCCAACACTGCCCCCATGCCCCACCACTGTCACGCTTTTTGACGCAATTTCACGCACAACGAAGGTCCTGAGGGCAATTGGTGCACTGGGGATTCTACACAATGTTGCTTTCATTGCAACGTTAAGCAAAAGTTTGGATCAGATTGAACCCCACGTGCATTTGATCATTTATAAATAACTCCATAGAAATGTTTAAATTTTATTTTTAAATGGTTAAAACACATTGAAATGTATACTGTGAAGACGTACATGCAAGGTAATGTAGATTAATGTATATACAAAAGATGGCACATCTAGTTGATTAAGCCCATCAAATGTCATCAACTATGTTTTGTGGTTGATTACTTGGGTCTCTTTATGAATGGCAACTTCTCATACATCCTTTCTCCCGAAGGCTGGAAACCCCCTAGAAGCCACGCCCAGCGTGACATAGCTCATTCTGTTAACGGTGTCGTATGCATATTCTTTGTGTCTTTCGGTAAAGTCACGTAGATAGGTACAAATTAATAAAAATAAATAATATAAAATAAACTAAAAAAACTACGACGTTTCGATCATAACACAAGCGATCGTCATCAGGAGGAAAGAGAGGATGTCATAAGCCCCAACAATCACCTCCCATCCAGTGGCACACATTGAAACAGAAGTGATAATTTTACAATTTCCATGTTATCCGATAGTCGGGTAATATAATGGTTAACCTCTAGAGTAACTGATTACTTAAATATAGCATAGCCCAGATCTAATGTGCATGGAAAATTCAGATTATTGGTATACTAGCATCTGTCCATACATGCATTTTGTGTCCATTCATTCAAAGCATGTTAGTTTGTAATCACAACTAGTTGCCTTGATACAGTGCTGATTGGATTTTTTTTTAAATGTATTTAACATTCACTTTGGCAGCAAAAAACATGTAGAAATGTTTCCATGAACAGAGGAAGAGCTCATGACCTGTTCACTCACCACTTCGGTGTGTAATTAGGAATGCAGACACTATCAACTGAATTAACCTGGAAATTAAATGACAATCTGAACTCCAGTGATATGTAAAATTGTTAATTTAAACGGTATAAAATGATGTACGAATTCCACACCGTTGTGATGGGATTGGTCATTCAAGTAGGGCACACATCTTGCTCCATATGCTGACGTGTGTGTGAAGTATCTCAATTGCCTAGGCTGAAGGAAAAAAAATACCCCTTCTGCTGTAATAAATGCAAAGCAGTAACGTTTTTAAGGTGATGGGGTCGCTTCATATTTATTGTGAAAGATCTCAAACGCACACAGCATTGACGCAAGAGACGGTGTTATTTGAACTGAAAAGAAAATTATAACTGCTGGGGGGGGGAAAAAACTGTCGCAGTGGTGAGTCACCAGGCGTGTAACTCATCTCCGTGTTACGTTCACCGATGCCGTGATCTCAGCAGAAACGTTCAGCGCGTTATTTTCTCTTTCTAAATGCACGTTATATATATATTTTTCTCTCCGAACCCTTTGTATGCTGCCCGCGTGAAACGCCGACACAGCAAGTGCAAAACGCTGGCCTATACTCGCGAGATATCTCCCGACCCGTCAAAGCGAGCGTGATGAAATTGCACGGTTGGACGGGGCTCACCAATTTTGCACCACAGATTAAGGGGACTAAAGGTCAAGACTCAAGGTCGCACAGATGCTCGAAAAGCGTCACGCACCCTGGGAGTGGCCAAAGAAGGCAATTGCAACAAAACTCATTTCCAGTTTGTTTCACTGACCCCCCCCCACCCACGAGCCATCCCAAAAAGCAAATGCCCAAGCCAGCTTAGGGGAGCTGATTTGACTTCCACGTCAAAATTACACGTGTGCAGAGGCGGCCGGGCCTCTGGGGGCACACGGGGCTACCGTCTGTGTCAGAGGCATAGCTGCTGGGATCCCGGGTTGATATCCCAGGCTTCTATTTCAGTTAAAGTCAGGTAACGAAAGACGGTGGGCATCGTGATGTCAGACTGGTTACCAATTTGTTGCCCGAAATGCATTCCATTTGACCGAGCCGAGTTTGAAAGGCAGATAGGCAATTAGGGCACTGTCTAATGCTGCAGCTAAAAAGTGTGCCTGGTTGGAGATTGTGTAAGATATATCACTGAAGGATATCAATCAATGGCCTATGATGCTACGTCTAGTTTATTCCACTCTGTGGTTTTTCTCGTGGTAAGATGTTTTAC
Source organism: Lampetra fluviatilis (assembly GCF_964198595.1). NCBI lineage: Eukaryota > Metazoa > Chordata > Hyperoartia > Petromyzontiformes > Petromyzontidae > Lampetra > Lampetra fluviatilis. The sequence continues at coordinate 2,464,745 of NC_136306.1, forward strand.
TACACCACGCTTTCAGTTCAATTGCAGAATTGGCACAAATTGTGTGAAAAGTGAAAGAGTACACATCATAAATGTATTTTGTTGGATCCATTAATTGAGTGTCAATAATATGAAACAATATAATATTACAGTATTACCACAAAAAAGGTATTACAGTAGTATTATGAAACAGATGACAACTCTCAGAGCTGAAATGTTGCCAAAGTGAGAAACAAAAGTCATATACAGTCATACCTCGGTATACGACTGCTTTGGAATACGCCGATTTTGGTATACGTCGTGTTTTGACGAGAAAAAATGTCTTGGGATATGACATCTTGCTTGGGATACGACGCGCTTTCTAGAACTTGTATGGGTTGGGATGAGTCACCGCGTACCCGCGTATACCCCTGTACAGTAGATCTCGTTCAGTGCACAAACCTTGCTATAATTCTCTGTGAATTTTCACGTGTTTTTTGTCATTTTCACTTGAATCTTTTGCGAATTCATTAAACTCCTCTCAGCAAGGTAAAGAGATGTAAAATTGTATTTTTATTTCAATTTATTTTAATTTATGCATTTATTTAAATTTATGTATGCTGTTTAGTAATAAGTAGTGTCTAAATTATTTTATACAACCCCATTAATGTTTAATGTGCCATATAAAATATCATTTTTTATACTCTGGAACGGATTATTTCCTTTCCCTTTATTTCTTATGGGAAAAATTAGTTTGGTATAAGTCATTTTCGGTATAAGTCCTACCTTCTGGAACGAATCAACGACGTGTACCGAGGTACCACTATGTGCTTGTGCATTAATTGCTGAAAGGAATGAGACGATCAGCCACCTACACTTGACAACCGAGTTTAATCACGGGCAGATGCCTGGGTTCAAACCCAGATTCTCAGCAGAGTGCTCTGACCCCTGAGACACTGCCTCTTTTCTATTGATATTTATCGTTACGAAGATTTGACGATGCGGATGAACATATTTTTCCGAGCTTTCTGTTACACGAGCAATTTAAATTTAAGCCATGAATAGCTTTGACCCCAAAGCATGACGGCTATCCAGTGGCCGCTGACTTGAAGGCGTATGCCCGGCTGATGAGATACAGCGAAATCAGAGCCAGTATGAAGGATGCGTTTTAAAACAAATGCTGATGGGGATCAATACAATGGATGGTTCGTTGGTCATTTGGTGACGAGACATACATTTCACTTTCAGCCGTTCAACAAACTCGCGTACTGTGTCTAAATATGTGTTATTACCACGGGTTTTGGAGTATTGGACAGTGCTTAATGCATCGCGCTGTGAGCCTGACGACCAGCGTTTGATTCCACGTCATGGCGAGTATCCACAGCGAGTGATAAGTGAACTGATGCTCTTCACCAAACGACATTGACCAGTGTGGTGAAGTATGGTTGCAAAAAAACCCTACGATGAACTAAAAAGGCATGAGGAGGAGGCCTCTTCATCCAGCAGCAGCACCATGACAGGTGGGTTTGCGACGGTGACATGCGCGTGCGGAGCGGTGGACACGGGTGCACGGACGGGACAGACAGGCTGTCGTTTTATCACTGCAGGAGACGCTAATCACGGAAGTATTGGAGTAGAGACGGCAGTCAAGATAGCTCTATGGGTGACGAGGTTAATTAGGTGGCAGCTTCTCATGCGTACGAGAGTCATTTTCACTCGAGGCCCCTCGTCATGCCGTGCATTAAGGGCAATTCAAATCACGCCCACATCCTTTCCTTTCCTTCCTCTCCTCTGCAAGTATGCTGCTCGCGATCTTCATCGCTATGATGTTAGGGCTGTTAGCTTTTTTCGGTTAGATCGTGTAAATTTCAACGTGTCATTACCCGACACAACCGATCAGGAGTTCTGCACACCGATGTGTTGGAGAGTAAACCCACAACATTTACAATTCGAGTACGAATTGGCAAATACAACCAGCCTCATCATGAGATAGCCAACTCACTACTACTACTTGAGCACACACCGGTGTGTGCTGAAGTAGTAACTAATTGTCACGTCTTGTTTACGTGGCAAACCTTACTAATTGGCTGCGTCGGGCGGTGGCAGGTTTAATGAGACATTTATATTCACGCGATCTAACCCGCCCAAAAAAAACCTTTATTATGGAAAAGGTACCCGCTGACAATCGCCTACCAGTGCGTACTGTCGGAAACGCTGAGGCCCCTCACCAAACGCCAGTGCCGACGGCCTCTCCCTGCAACCACAGCCTTGCCAGCTGTCGCACGTTTCTTGTGCCTCTGAATCGAGGGGTCTGTTGGGCCAATGATTGCCTTATGACACTCAAGACTTTCTCTATCGGGGAGGCACTTTCTCAACCTCCAAGGTGCACATATTACTCCTACTATGCAGCAAAGCCGATGCAGTCAACGGCGCCTTTCACGACAACTTATCTGCAGTCGTCTGGAAGGTACCCCCCCCTGTGATAAGATGGGTGACTTTAACTCCAGAATAGGTAACGATTGTGACACCTGGAAAGCTGTTGTAAGTCACCACGACATAGGTTAAGCCAATGCAAATGGTCACCAGCTTCTCGATCATCACGAACACCTACTTTCCCATTGTTTCAACTGCCTCGCCAGGAGATCGAATTTAACTGGTGACCTCTGGATTCATTGCTTGGCCAGTATTTCGAGCCATTGCATCGGGGCAGCATGCCTGACATTTTATTCACTTGTAAGAGTTGACGAGCACATGTGAAAGACTCGCGTGCCATCCACCGTCAAAAAATTGTGCAGGAATTGTATTGCAGAGAGTGTTTTAATTGACCGTTGCCTACTTGCATGACAACAGTTAAACAAGCTCAACTTACAATATTCTCCTCCGATATTTATCCATTCGTCAATTTCTGCTCAAATTTATATTAGTGAATTTTCTACCGGGCGGCGGGGGAGGATTCGTTTGAGACGATTATGCAAGAACACTTCAATGAGGCCTTCAATGGAAAACTACTTCTCTAGGTTGGAGATTTATGGGTCCCTAGGTCATGTTTCCCATGAATTGAAAGACAAGACTTGGCCTCAAGTCCACAGCCCTCTGTGTGCCAAGTGGCCTTACACACCCTTGGCATGTTCATTAAAGCAGTGACACATCCCCTTGCAATCAACAAATTGAGTCCTGGCACAATTAACATTAATTTTATTTAAACATATTTTCGGACGTTCAAATACACTCAACTTTAGGCTTCACATATATATCTAAAATCCCACTCATTAAGCTACTTAGCCCATCATTTCCCTGAGGGAAATAAAATTACACCACTTTGTGGATACAATAGCAGCCGCACCTCTGCCATGAGAGTGTGGAATTTCCACTGCTGGCTTATGACCACCAAAGAAGCTGCCCTGATGCTAATTTCAGCAGGCAGACATTTCAGGCTTAATATTTAAGTCAGTGCCCATTACTGAACACGCTCGTTCAATCCGAATGTAGCAACGCAAATCCACTGTTGTTTACTTTCAATCGTTGATCCCAACACAAGCCTCTCCCAGATCCTTGTGTGCGTGGGCATATAACACACAAAGTCCCCCTGCTTATTGTCTCTTAGTTCATCCGCTCTAAATCCTATTACAGGCACTTGCCCTGTAAGCACGTTGTTTTGCTTCGCAATGCCCTTCATTACAGCTCACCCCGAGCAGTTTATAATGCCATCCGACCTTAATCTAGCATCGGCTAGATCACTTCAAGTTACTCGTGAAGCCATTTGGATGATCAAAATTTAAAATCATCGTGATGTAAGTAGTCAATGTTATTCATTCTATCACACTGACAATTTTCTCAACAACAAAAGCAGCAGCAGCAGCACTCACTTTAGATGATTCAGAAAGCTGCTCTCAGGACTCCTAATTTATACCCGTAAAAGGAATCATGTTACACTTAACTTGAAGTTGTGCCATTGGCCTGCACATCAACTCTCTCTCTCTCTCTGGTTCAAAAGCCTTGCATGGCCTTGTTCCTGCTTATCTTCGGCATCTAATTTCTAGCTTCTCTCACCCTCGCTCACTGTGCCTCGAAAAAAAAACTGCCCTTCCTCATAGATTCCCATAAATTTCTGCACAATGGGAGGTCACTCCTCCTCCTCCACAATCTTCTGCAGTCCATTATAGCCCCCCTTTATTTGTTATCGGTGTTCATACTTATTATTCCTCCCGTTGTGTTTAAATCTGGGATGGAATGACAGTTAATAATTGCGAGGATGTTTCTCTCATTCTTAACACGTCCCCCGAGGACACGGAGTAATTAATTCAGCTAGCGTCGATGTACCACGTGGATCGGTGCATCCCAGGAAAACCAAGAGAGAAGACAGTGACGGCTTGGGCAGGCCTTCATCCAGCAGTGTATTGAGCATGACTGTTGATGGCGATGCTTTTAAACATTTATTTCGTTATTCATTTTCTTAGCACCGACCGAACATGCTTTTCTACCCACCCACTCTCAGAAGCAACTGCGGCAACGTACCTGGTGTCCAACACTTTGCAGACAAGCGTTGGTGGATCGTGCAGACTTTGTAAAACGCTTAAAAAACGTGCTGGGCTACGAGGTGGTGAGGGGATGGCAGTGAAGCGAGCTGGCTTGTGAGAGAACACACATCCGAGTGGATGTTAGAGTTCTGAACGGGACATTTATTCATTTTTCTCGCGATGGCAATAGCGCAGATGAAATAAACTGCAAGTAAAGTGTAAAAGAGATGATGAGGTGGTATTTAGACGTATGCTGGTACAACGTGGAAAATGTTAGTCCCCCATGGTTGTTATATGGATATTTGCGTGCAAGCCTGGAGCATGTGTTTTGGCATATGTGCAAGTCGATATATATATAAAAATACATTGCGTACACATTTTATGTAACTTAATGTCCGATTCATACAATAATCTCGAATTCACCGTCAACTGCCCAATGACTTATGGTCTCGGTGGATTTTGAAGTGTACAGTCCTGCTAGCATCTGACTGCGAGCAGATGCTCAAATGCAAAGTTCTCACACAAGAGAATCCCCAGACAATAACAATAATAAAAGTCAAGTGAAATAAAACTAATTAGCAAAATCTACGGGTATTAAGGACAAGCTCCCACTGGGAGCCAGTGAGGAACACACCTCCAAAAGGTATTTGCAGTCCAATCAAACGTTTGGCATCAAACTATTTGCTCCAAATTGTCACGTGGTTATCATTATCCTTTTGCTTTTCCCACGTGGCCCTACTCGTCGGCACACACGTCAATGCACTTTAGGGTCGTATTTATTATATGGCTCTGTTTATGCGATCCCATTGTCAGTTGGTAAAGTAGTGTGCTCTCTCTCTCTCTTTTCCCCCATCAAGGTCATATTGGAAGGTGGCAGCTGGTCCTGCTACCAGGCCCATGGGAGTTTTTACACTTCCAATACTGCGCCACGGAGTTGGAGAAAATTGCGATGGTAAACTTTCGGAGTGAACTTCATTAATACATGATGTAATTGATGAGTGCTCCTAATTGCTGTACTACAAATTGAACATTCTATATCGATAATTTATTTCAATAATTTATTACAGCACTGCATTTAGGTCATGTCCATTTGGCCTGTGGGTTGCTTTGTGGAATTAGTCTACAGTTGTTTGATTACAAAAAAGGGTTAGGTTCATTCAACTCAGCTTATTCCTTAAAATGTGCTTCCTAAGTGGAAGGCCAGTCTCATGTGGATGAAATTACCACTCGTGATTGGCCACATGCCCACTTCAGCAAAGGCACCTGGGTGCTCATTCTATATGCGGCTGGGTTCTAGTGCGAAGCAATTAATCTGACTTTCAACTGGGGGCATTAAAGAACTATTTACCTTTCAGGCTAGACAACAGTCAAGTTAAGTGTTAATGTCTTTGTGAGTTTGTGTATGGACAGGGACATATTAACCTTATGGTGGGACCCCGGGGTCCCATAAGCCCCCGGCTCTCGCATAAACTGTGTTGCGACGTCATTTTATGTCTGTTGAAGGCAAACGACACGCAATCCATTCCTCTCCACGAGCTCTACACGATGCGCTAATCAAAGTTTCAAAGTTTTGCTTCTTCTGCGCATTCGTCCTCGCTGCTGCGCTTGGACGACACGACAACAGAATGATCCACGTCAGGTGGGTCCCGGCGTTTATTTGTGCGGTGGGACGGAGTTGCCAAAAAATAAATAAATTACGATTTTGACTTCCGTTTATTCGGGACCCCGGGTCCCGCCATAAGGTTTATATATCCAGCAGACATCAATGTGCGACGTATGCTAGGCAAGACCCAGGTCTCTGGTGGTTTCGCTAGGCCACATATTACAAGTTCATCTCTTCCTCCATTTCCAATCTCATTTCTCTCTCATTATTTTTTTCATCTTTAGCCTAAAATCTATTTGAATGTTGTAAAATCTTCACTGACGCTTCAACTAATATGACTATAGAAATGCATTCTAACATGGTCAGCCAACCATTCTGGTTTTCAAGTAAGTTGCAACTACTTTCGTAGTTGATATTTAAAATGAAATAGGATAGTTGGCTCAAAACAATCAGTTCCCTGATTAACCTTCGTCAAGTGAAGACATTGTCTGTCTGCACTACAGCTGAGCAATAGCACATGTGAGTGAGTGATCTCTCTAGCCTCGGGCTCATTAATTTAAGCAGAACCATTATCCATTGCGATTCAGGCTGGGAAAAAAAACGGTACATTTATTTCCCTGCTTATGCCTCTTGACTTCTTCCCTTTGTCACTTTCCCCAAGTTCATCCAACCTTGTTCGATCAGCGGCTTCGCCATCATTCGTGTTCTGAGTTTGCTGTGCACTTTGCATTGCAGGTCTTCAGACGTGAGCTCAAATCCAATAATAATTTTAAAAATATAAAAACAAAATCCTGAGCTCCTGCAATTGATATGGTTGTGAATAACTGGCAGTATTAATTACTTAAATAATTTCACGGAAAGTGCAAGTAAGTGGATCACAAAGCATGGCGCTTTATTTACTTATTTCCAGAGGTGTGGACTCGAGTCATGTGACTTGGACTCGAGTCAGACTCGAGTCATGAATTTGATGACTTGCGACTCGACTTGGACTTGCATAACAATGACTTTGTCCCACCTATGAGATGTGGACTCGAGTCATGTGACTTGGACTCGAGTCAGACTCGAGTCATGAATTTGATGACTTGCGACTCGACTTGGACTTGCATAACAATGACTTTGTCCCACCTCTGCTTATTTCCAATATAAATGGTTATTTCCACGCAATTTGTTATGCACTTGGGGAAGAACCAACTCCTGATGGAGTGTAATAAAAAAAAGTTTGTGCAAAGGGCACTTTTTCTTGTAAATTGCATGTCTTTTATAACGCTTGCTTGCCAGAAAGATACTGTACCAGGTTTAATCACTGCACGTTCATCGAGACAAAAAAAAAACTTAATATCAACCCCATCACATTGCAATCCCGAATTGATAAACAGAACTTTGTGACTCCCATGGGGTGGAATGTATGAAGGATTTAGTGATAATAACACAAACAAATGAGGCTCTGTAGTTAGCATGAGGTTCTGCAGCTGTACATAAATAGACATACCACCATTCAAAAAACCTCTCTTCCCTGTGCTGCAGAAGGCAGTGATGGCAATTGTATACAACAAAGACAAAAATCTCCCGTGTAGCCTTCATAGAATGTTGGGGCAAGTGCTCTTAGCGAGCACCTATGAAGGCCGGCATGGCACAAGAGGGGGTGGGTGGCCAGGACCATGCCTGGCCGCCTTTGTCTCCCTAGTGCTGATGTTTACACACTATACTAGGTACTCATTTGAGGCTGAGTCAACATAGGGGAGGCCCAGGTCTGGTTCAGATAACTCTCACTGGTTTTGGTGGCCGTGAGCAGGACTCGAACGCGAGTCGCTGAGTTCGTAGGGCAGCGCGCTGACCACGACGCCACTCATCCCCATGTTGTGTACATCGACCCCAATGAGACACTCGTGCACCTTTTATTTGACCGAGCGCAGTCAAAATAAAGTAAGTTTGGGAACAACATTACAGGCCGAGACAAGCAAAGCACCTTTTATCCTGATGCAGGTAACCCAGGAATCTAAACCTCGGGCTGCAGAGTTTCCGGCTGCAAAACTCTTAACACATTCCTCAGTCCTCTGAGTCACAGAGGACTGTTTGTTGTAGTACGGAGTTAGACTGATGGCCTTAACCTAAGTTGTCTTGTGGTTGTTGTTGTTTGGCTTGCATCCCACTGGGATTTTTGCACGCAGCGTTGGTGTATGGTGCTTTTTGTGAAATATTTTGCTGTTTTTTCCTGTATTTTCTGTTTGCACATAGTAACATAGTCACTTTAAGATGTTTTCTTGTTCATGTTTTTGTTTCATGTTTTTTTTGTTGCGGTTGCACCCGATTCAAGAGCCGAATGGCTCACTGGACTATACCAAATATATGAAACTAAAACTGAAAAACTGCCACCTCCGACAAGCATTGCTTTGCATCCTCAAAAAATGTACCTCGCGTTACAAAATAAAAAAAACATTGGCGCTGTTTAATATTTTATATATTTTTTTATTAACTTGCATTTGAGGGCTGGAACAGGAGGGATGTGTGCTGGAAAAAAAGAGTCTCTGCCATAAGACTCAGGGTTAACCAGCTATGTACCTAAAGCCAGCAATTAACTATGAACACATTTAATTTACAGCAGTGGATATACAAATGTAATTCCCAATTTTAATCTCTGTTTTAACAATTAAGGGAGCATTTCTAATTGTCACTATGAAACACAATCACTTTTGTTTTTAATTCATCAGAGTATTTATTTAATACAACCATTAGCTTAAAATGAACAAATCTATAATTGTCGCTCATTTATTTTACGACTATTATTCCTGCAATATTCAATTTGCCAAACAAATTGAAACGTTTAAAAAAAAACACACAAACATTAATGTAGCAAAATGCCAAGAAGTCATTTGTTAAATGTGCATGCTCTTTGATGACCGGGAAAAGGAGGCCATCGGCAGTGGTGTTGAAGGTTCCACCAACACCTTGCAACCTCTTCTGTTAAAGATGCCGCAGCTGTTGAATATTCCCGAACTCGTGCCGCTGCTCTCACAGAATCCCCCACATCTGGATTATTAAGGTCCTGCCTTCGGTCGCTGACATCTGGGTGACATTGCAATGCCTCTCTGATGCCGCCGTGGCCTGATGCTAACTCCCTCGCCTGATATGCAAGGGGTCGCGGGTTCGATCCCGACCCCTTGACGGCTGCTTTATATTTGTAGTTTGCATGTTATCTCTCCCCATGGTTGCGTCGATTTTTCTCAGGGTCCTCCGGTTTTTCCCTCCAAATTTATAATCAACGTGCGTTTAGAGTATTTTGCTGCAGTAAGTGCCCACGTGATAAGCCGCTAAATTTGGCTTTCATTTGTGGCCAGGTCGCTTCTGAAAAAGGGCTACATAGCCCAGTGGGCCTTATCTGGTAAAATAAAAAGCTTAGTTTAGTTAGTCTAATCTTGATTTGAAGCTTTCGTGACTGCAGGAATCCATACTCGTTGGTTCTTTCGGTAAAGTCACGTAGGTATAAAATAAAGTTAGTCTAGTCTGCGTAACCTGCCTGCCTCCCACCCTGTACGCGTGCTCCATCACCAACCACAGCCTCCTCTTCCAGATTACCATATACGCCACTGTAAAGTACCTTCCACATTTTGCAGTGAACTTCAAAGCGTCTTCATCCATCCCACCATGACATTTGAAAACGACTAAAATGCTCAGTTTAGGTGGGGGGAGACACTTTGACTTTGAACTCATGACGTTTGTCTTCACATCATTGCAGCACTTTGGTGATCCGCACGTAAGTGACTGACTGGCCTTGGGAATAGAGTTTCGTTGATTCCTGTAACATGTCTCGGTGGAAAGCAAATCACATGGGATGTATTCACACATGTCCATACTGGATGTACAGTATGTTGAACCTCTTTCGCACCGGACGTAGCCAACCATACTATTTTCGGGTCTTTATCACACTGATAATTTGCTACTGGCAAAGGAGGTTCCAATGGTGCTTTACCACACTTTTAACGCAAGTTGGTGAAGACGAAGGGGTTGGAGGTGGCAATTGAATGGTCCCAAATATCACCTGCTGCTGCTGATGATGTAAGCGAATCGAACGCAGGTCGCCGGGTGCACAGCACAGTGCGATAACAACTGCGCGCCACTGCTCCACGCCCACGTATATAACACGTATAGCACAGATACAATCTGAACAAGCCTCTTTATATCTTGTACGCCTGTTCCACAATTCTGATTAGTGAGTCAGCTACTGCCGCTGCTGCTGCCAAATCAAATTTCATCTGGGATGATCATGCAGTGAGAATTGCAAGAGTGGTATTACATGCAGAGCTGTTGGAGGGTTTTCTATTTTTAGGAAATGAAACTCCATATGGGAGAAGATGCACGTATACACACAGCATGCAGCTGCAATCTGCAAAGATAAAGATTGTCTTTCGACACGAGAATAAGGGGAGCCCCCTTAAGGGCGTGACTTTTTAATACCAACGATGCACTGGAAATGTTTCACAGTTGCCTTACCTGATGCATCAGTTGCTAACCTCAGGGCATTCACTGGTGGTGGTGGCGGTGCATAGCTGTGATCCAGCACTATCAAGAGAACGATCACTGGGACCACATGTTTGTCAAAATTCTACACCCGTTGGGCTGCGAGGTGGCCACGAGATGGCAGTACAGCAAGTGGGTTTATGGCCCCATCCTGAGCATAGGTTCAAATGTTCCCCCCTTACTGTTTCTCTGAGAACTCGAGATTCGTTGGAGTTTGGACGTAAATGACGACAGTGTATTTTTTTAAATCGGAGTGTTTTTTGTTTTCGCTTAAACATTGCAACGTGGATGTTGATTGTGCAGATGATGGAAGCTTTAAATACCCAGTAGCATATGAACGTCAGTAACCGGTAGTTGCCATACTTTAATATAATGATTGTACTGTTGTTCAATTAAGTTAAACATGTGTTAAGTAGGAATTGTCAGAACACAACAGCTGAGCACGAGACCAAAGCACAAACATGTCAAACGTCCAGCCACAAACAGCGATTGGTAATATACATCCTGTTCCCCGATAGCACGGTAGTAGTTGCGTTCCTGAAGAACACCGCGTTATGTTAAAATCGCGTTACAATAAATAAGAGGGTAAAGCAGTCCACGATAACAAGATGCAAGTGCAGCATCAAGAAGCATCCAGCAGTATCCCGTCTTGTGCGACGCTACGCCGCAGCAGCCGTACACCGCTTATTCCTACTCGTGCGAAGTAGTTATGTTCACTTGATCGCGTTATATCCAATTCGCATCCGCGTTATAAAAAATGTGTTCCCTTATACATTCGCGTTATATCCAATTCGCGTTATGAAAGCACGCAGCGTTATAGGGCAACCGACTGTTTTTGCGCAAATAATAGTGTGACAAGAGTAGTTTATGTTCGAATGGGCACGTACTGGGTCCCAGTCCATCTGTAATCTAACCAACAACTTTGGGGAACCGGTCGCTAGTAGGACTCTCCCGGCATCTACAGTGGCCATGGCCCTGCTTCCCAAGCACCCCTTAATGTATGTTGTTTGTATGTTATTTGTATGTTGCATGTATGTTGAATTTCTTTTGCACCTTACACAGCCAACTGCTCTAATTGGAGGTGCGGGGAGGGGGAAGGACAACAATCTAAAAATAAAAAGCTGTTTTGAAGAAAAGAGTTTTCAATCTAGATGATTTAACGGTGCATAATTCCAGTGGCTTACTAATATCGGAAGGAAGAGTGCTCCAGACGTCTGCAGAAGCGCATATGAAAGCACTCGATGCTGCGACTATCTTTGTTGGATGGCCAGTCACAAGCCGCTGCTGCGAGGATGACCGGAGTTTGAGTGATGGTTTATGCTCCTTGACGAGATCAGCAGGGTATTGTGGTTCATTTGTGGCAAGTGTGTAACGAGTACGACCTCCTAACGTATTCGTTCGGCAATCCCAAGCCAATGCAGCTCGGCAAGCAGCGGACAGACATGGTCGGATCTTGCAGTGCCAGTCATGACACGTGCCAAAGAATGTTGTACACGCTGCAGCGTGGTAATGTTTTGCCAGACATCCCGTAGTGTAGCGAGTTGCAATAATCGAGCCTTGTCGATACTGTGCTACATAGTATTCTACAGCAACACTACCCACCTGGTTGATTGTCATCAATATAAGTAGCACAACAACGACACTTTGTCAACAAAAGTGGTGTCATGTAACAGCACACTGGTGGTGTGTTGGAGAACCAAACCACAACAGCAACACTACCCACAACATTGTGGCTTGGCTCTCCAACACACAGGCGTGCTGTACTAGTGACGAATTGGCATGTTCTGTTTACGTGACAACCCTTACTAGTGGGCTATGTCGGGTGGTGGCGGGTTTAACGACACATTGATATATTTACTCGATCTAACCCCAAAACCTCGATTATGCATGATATTGTTCGCGAAAGCCGAAGTGTTAAACGATGCAAGTGATGATTTAAAACTTTCGTGACTGCAGGAATTCATCTTCTTTGGTTCTTTCGGTGAAGTCACGTGGATGGAAAATAATAAAATAAAAATGATAACATTTAAATAAATTTAATAACAGGACCCTGCGGGGTGGGCTGGTAGGAACGAATAACCAAAGAATATAAACAATGTATTATTACACTTGTTTAGCCAGGAAAGCCTCACTGAGTCTAAAGGTTTTTGTAGGGTCCTGCCAAGTGTTTGCAGTAGGGGGCGATGTTGCTACACCTAATCGGACGATACGAAGGGAGAGTTTGAGGCCTAGTTCTAGGCTTTAGGCCTAGCTGTATGCTTTAGGCCGCTGTGAGTTAATTTTTTATTTAAATGTTTTAATTATTAATGTAAAAGCTTTAAATTTAAATGTTTCTATTTAAAAACATAAGGGAATGTAACATTGTTAAACATTAACTCCCTTTCACACACGCGGGGGTACGATACGAAGGGAGAGTTTGAGGCCTAGTTCTAGGCTTTAGGCCTAGCTGTAGGCTTTAGGCCGCTGTGAGTTAATTTTTAATTTAAATGTTTTAATTATTTATGTAAAAGCTTCAAATTTAAATGTTTCTATTTAAAAAAATCAGGGAATGTAACATTGTTAAACATTAACTCCCTTTCACACACGCAGGGGTACGATACGAAGGGAGAGTTTGAGACCTAGTTCTAGGTTTTAGGCCTAGCTGTAAGCTTGAGGCCGCTGTGAGTTAATTTTTAATTTAAATGTTTTAATTAAAAGCTATCTCAGGGAATTATAAGGGAATGTTACACTTGTTTAGCCAGGAAAGCGTCACTGAGTCTAAAGGTTTTTTTTAATTAAAAAGCTATCTCAGGGAATTATAAGGGAATGTTACACTTGTTTAGCCAGGAAAGCGTCACTGAGTCTAAAGGTTTTTGTAGGGTCCTGCCAAGTGTTTGCAGTAGGGGGTGATGTTGCTACACGGACGGACAGACGACGGACGGACGATAAAATCTATTGTAGGCTGGTTCACTTCGTTCCTACCAGTAAAAACCAAAAACTCACGACGTTTTGATAGCAACACAAGCGGTTATGAGTTTTTTTTTTTATCAATTTTTATTGTATTAATATTATTCATTTTAATGATAATTAACCAAAAACCGCGTTGTTCTTTAAAGGTCTGACCGATTTGTTTATTGCGGCAAATCAAACGCGAATTTACACGAGTCCCGTGGACTGTAAACTGAAGTGAAATGCGGCCGCCACATAGCGCAACGCGACAACTCATCACCCTCGCGTCGGCATTTACGCAGCACGCATTAATGAGCGCCATCATTACCGTGTGCTCATGGTGTGCGATCGCTCGAAAAGCAAAGTAATGATAATTTTTCACGCCCGCCGCTGTGCAAAGCCCACCGTTCACTGGAGCACGGCAAAGGTGAATTTTTGGGAACCGGTGAAACTGAGGTACGTTATCCGACATCTACAAGAAGGTCACCTCGACACGTAGTGTTTACATCACTGTGAATAAAGGGGCTTTCCCTTGAAGGAAATGTCATTTGATCTAATTCCCTCAAGACCGAGGGGTCCCGTGCTTACATGCGAACCGCTAATTGCCTCGCTGTGGTTGTTGCCATTTTTTGCCACGAAGTTGACCGGAAAATTGAGGACAGAAGCAACTTAAATGACGTTTGAAACCACTTTGGCCTTGGAATTGATATAAACACTGCACGAACAAATAATAAAATCGAACCATTAGAACAATTGCTATTCGCGCCATTCTTAATAGTGCAAGGCTACCAATGGAAGCGCTGTGTTTCACAGATGGGGATAGTCCACCAGGAGGGGATAGTTAAGTAATTTTACTGGTAGGAACCTCCTGGTTACACCAGCCCACAGGGGGATTATTGTGTCCGTCCGTTGTTCAGGGAGGGGTGGGGAGGGAGTGGCTGGGTGGGGAGGGTGGGGAGGGGCTGGGTGGGGAGGGGCTGGGTGGGGAGGGGCTGGGTGGGGAGGGTGGGACTGGGTGGGGGGTGGGAGGGGTAGGGCTCGGTGGGGAGGGGCTGGTCACCCCGTGGTGCCCTTATAAAACTCAACGTTTAACCTACTCACGCCGGCTTGTGCCCGCCCTCACAGTCTGGCATATTTGCGGAATACACCACGCCGCCATTGACCCTGGCCATTGACCGAGCAACCCAACGTTCCTACCAGCTCCCTCCGCAGGAATGTGTTCTCAAATTCGGCAAAACTTGGACCGTGACACCAACAAACTTGGCTGACTCGTTTTCATCACGGGCATCTCCGACATCCACTTTGAAGCAGCCGGCGTGTACGTAGTGTTCATGGTTCATACACCAGCAGTATTGACCAGGGCAAGCCACACTGGGCACATCAAACCGCAACTCTCTGCAGGAGCGGCGAACTCGCGACCACTCGGCATGGTCACCGCCCCCCACTCGAAGGTGGCTCCAACCCAGCCACACAAGCCCCGTGGATGTTATGAACGAGCAGCAAACGGGCTGTTGTAGTTTTATAGACTACATTATCTGTAGATACGTTGCTTCACTTTACAGAATACTATCGGGAGATTTTGTTCTCTCCATCTGAAGCGCATTATTAATTTAAGCTTTATTGAGTCTATCCTTTGAAAATTGTAAATCTAAAAAGCCTTGCATGTTAAACCTCAATGTCCCAAAGCAAACTATTCACAATTATAATGAAAATAAAAATGGCAAAATTGAAGCTTATTTCATGAAAATAACATACATTTTTCTGGAGGGAGACTGAATAAAATCATAAATGGACTTTATATTCTTTGTGAACCGTGATTTTATTGCACAAGCCTTTCAGGTACTTTATTTAATTGACATCAATTTCACCTCTTCATGTAAAAAATCCATGTATACATGTGTAGTGAGTGACTTGGAGACATAACTTCTCGGAGGCAATTCTTTAATTAAACACCGAGCACACTTTGTACAAATTATACAATACACACCCTATACCGTGACACACTCTCTGTCTCCCACTTATACGCAACTCTACACTGGTTGCTAGTCTACACACAACGCTAGCCGTCTGACACTGATGGCGCTGAAGCGAGACAGCCAACTACTGTCTAGCAGCGCAATTATAAAGTGACGACGATAGCGATGAAGGCAGCGAGATGACAGCGATGATGGTGACGATCTTCAGCAGCAACGACGACGACGATCCCACTCCAAACGATAGCCCCGAGCTCCCGCTTGAGGTTCCCTTTTATCCTGTAAGTGTGGCCTCGCTCCGCCCCGGCCACGCCCCCCTTCTGGAACTTACTAACGGGCTCTCGACGTGTCCCTTCTATAACCATTACCCTAGATCCTTCTCTCGTCTATCACGTGGCCTGCTGCCAGTCAGGGCTGCTTCACGCTGCAGATCCCCTTCCCTGCCAGCAGCCAGCGCTATGCTATCTAGTGACCAATTCTATGTCACTACACATGGGAAAACCAGGGTAGCATAAGAGAATGCTTAGGGGTGCAGTAATATTGTTTTGGAAAAGTTAATCTAAACTATGACTGAGCTGTATAGCTCTTTTTCAGAAGCGACCTGGTCACAAATGAAAGCTTAACGAAGTGGCTTATCACGTGGAAGGTTATAGCAGCCAAACACCCTAAATGCACGTTTCTAAATGTGGAGGGAAACACCGGAGAACCCAGAGAAAATACACGTGACTATGGAGAGAACATGCAAACTCCAAATATGCACGCGTCAGTGTCTGATGCGAACCCACGACCTCCTGCATACACGGCAAGGTAGTTAACATCTCGCCACTGAGGTACCAAATTATAAGCATCATGAATAGTATTTTACATCTTGAAGAAGAAGCCATTTCTGTGTAAAATCCAAATGAAAAACATTTAAATATGTTTCAATGAAACAATGCTCATGATTATTTCATATACATTTGCACAGTCGAATATTGGATTGAAGATTAGTGCTGATCTGCATAAAATGCCTCCAAAATCAAGGATGAGGTTGAACTTGTTTTCATGGAAAGTGTGATATATTTCTTAATAAAAACAGCTATTCAGGTTTCAACTCCTCTAGATGATACTCAACGTTGATATTAACGTTTAAACATACACTTACATACCTGGATTGTCAATGTTAAAGGCACACAGTGTTCTAGTTGTATTGGATGTTAAAACAGAATTCAGTCGTATTTTAATGCTCTTGTTTTAGAATTAATAAAGTAATCTTGAATCTTGGACTGTCTTAAAACATTTATATTTTTAGACATTAGTTACATTAAACAAAAATAGTCAGGTTATTCATTGATAAACTTACAACCAGCCTGATGAGGCTGGTTGTGATTACCGGCAAAACGTCGTACTCGAATTGTAAATGTTGTGAGTATACTCGCCAACAAACTGGTGTGCTGAAATAGTAACCAATTGCCACGTTTTGTTTACGTGACAAACCTTACTAATTGGCTGTGTCGGGTGGGGGGGGTAGCAGGTTTAATGACACATCTATATTTACGCGATCTAACCCAAAAAAACTCCTCTGTTATCGTTATTATTATTCCAAATGTTTACCCAGCAAACCTGTTTATCCAGAGTCTCAAGACTCTTTTTCAGGAGGGTCCTGGTAAGTTTTGCGCAGTCGGGGATGGTATTTTTTGTGCTCGTTTTACAGTGACGTTGACGCTCGACCTTTGCCATTCGAAACTTGAGCATGTACAGTTGTTTGTGAATTGTGTTTGTTCGTGTTTCGTTGTTGTTGCTTTGACCAGGTTATTTATTGTGTAACCAGGCCCCATAACAAAACATGGGCCAGTCATTGCCCAACGGATTTGATTTACCAGTGCCAAAAATAAACCAGACCAAATTACGTAATCCAAATAATTTTTCAGCATTGGGATATTTTGGCCAATTGCGATTAAATTGCACTTTTTATGGCTATTGGAGGAAATTGTAGAACCCCGGATGCCACCCATGGGGAACAGAGGAAGAATATACAAACTCGACACAGAGAGGCAGCCCATTGAGGGATCGAACCCAGGAGCTACTTTCTGTGAGGCTCAAGTGATGTCACTGCGCCACACGGGCATGACTTGTATGCATTGTGTACTGCGTGCCCGGGTAGCTCCCATGTTAACAAGATTCATCGAGTTGCTGTTGGTAGAATTAAATTATTGGAGTCATCATTTAATTGTGCCATCCACTACAATTTGCAGTTTTGATTTTAGTTTTCTCTCATCAGCAGCAACCTCTCTGTGAGAGAAAAGGTGTGCGGCATGAATTGTGGTGTCCGACCTGAATTAATCTCAAACGTTGGCAGGGTATGCCGTTACATTTTGAATGTAATTTTGCCTTTTTAAATATTCATAAGTGAAAAAGTAGGCTGTCAAGATGAAATATATCTGTGGATTAATTTAATGAAGGTTTGACTTACAGAACAGATTTTCATATTACCCTGGCTGCAAGCAGACAAATGGAAGATCATTTTACCCTGTCTCTTTTGGCAACATGGTACATTCCAAACACATTTCCGATCCTATTTCAGGAAAGGAGACGTTGACCGACCATACCATCCTGTGCGAGAGGGGGCGCACGCATATCAAAACCCTCCATAAATAGTCATTGAATTAAGCATGCACACGGTGCATTACCATTCAATATATAAATTATTGTCTCGGTTGTAGTTGGATGTGTGTGTTTTGTTAATGAATCAGGAAGAGTGTGTGTATGCTATGGAGGCTGCTATCAGTTATTGTATTCATAGTGGTTAGCGCGCTGCACTACGAACCCGGCGACCCGAGCTCGATTCCCGATCATGACCAACATCAGTGACGATTATTTATCTGAACCTGTCCTGGACCTCCGCTAGATCGACTCAGCTTCAAATGAGTACCTGGTGCGGTGTGTAAACATTGCCACTGGGGGGAGACAAAGGCGGCCGGGTGTGGTGCTGGGCACGCACCCCCTCGTGTGCCGTGCCGGCCTTCATAGGTGGTCATTAACAGCACTTGCCCCAACAGTCTGTGAAGGCTGTACGGGGGATCTTTGTATTTGCATTCATATATGGGGACCAGGGGTAGTCAGCACACGATGATACGTACCGTATGCAAACCCGGCGACCCGAGAAAAACAGTGCCGAATACTTTAACCGGTTCTGAGCCTCCCCTAGGTCGACTCAGCCTTAAATGAGTAACTGGAATGATGTATAAACATCAGCTAAGGTATATAAAGGTGGCCGGGCGTGGTGCTGGACACTCACTCACCCACCTTTAAATCTGCCATTCTGGTATTCATAGGTGGTCGCAAACAGAACTTTCCCCTGCAGTCTGTCAATGGCTCCGCTGTATGGGGACTCTTTGTATTCGCATGAGAAGCAGTGGCTTCGTGTTGTGCTCAGGTTATGTCCCATCCAATCTGCAGCCAAGCGCCCCATTGGAAATTGGATCTCAAGTTTGGCCCTGGACCTCCCTTGGGTTGACCCTTAAATGAGTGCGTCCTGTATCGCGAGGTGCCTCGTGTGTGCCCCCTGGTTATTGTTGTATAGCTTCACTGAGCAACAACTAACTCACAGCCACAACTTCTCATTAATGAGATTGTTCTATCTTCATGTTTCGAAGTAGTAATGGGATGTGTCAGAAAGGTGCCCATGTGTTTCAGCAACTAACATAAAATTGACTTAAACCGATGTGTAATGAACTCGCATACTTCCTTAAAGAACTCTTTTTCTCCCATTTCGACCGTGAATGCGAATTCTGCCAGACGGCGATGGGTCTCTAAAAGGTGTGTGTGTTTCAGTATGCATTGCAGATGCATTGTATAGGCTGTGCGACTAATTCACACTGTATGCTATTTGAACATTGTGTTCATTAAACCCTGTGCCTCAATCATTCCTGGCAAATGAGAAGAATTTTAAAAAGCATTTTTATAATGAATAAATACATAGCTAATAATGCAACACAAAATAACATTGTCGTTTGAGATATTTCAAACATTGTTATTCGTTGTATTTTAAGAGGCATGTAAGGGTCTAGATGCAAAGTGGTAGTGCGGCATGTGCAATTAAACCACGTTACAAATACATCTGCTGCACTGTGAACCCAGAGACTTGAGTTCGATTCCCAGCCACGGCGAACATCAGCCACGATTGATATCTCAACCGCACCCTTTATGACCCCTCACTGAGCTTGCGGTGGAAGTTGCGGTCATCCTCTGGGGTGCAATGCCACCCGTTGGCTGCCACTCTCTCCACAATCTCATCCATCGGCTGCCCGAGCCCTCTTGCCGTTCATAACAAAGCAACGTTATAGCCCGAGGCTCGGAGAGCAAGACTTCAGCACACTTAGGAATGATGTGGTTTATGATAAATGCGCAAAACTTAGACCGATTAGTATCAACAGCTGCACAGCTGTGGAAACCTGTCCAGTGTAATATACTAGACACATGATTCGAAGACGCGTTTAAACCAATTAAGGCTGTCATTCGCCCCTTTGATCTTTGGTACCCTGTGCAATGTATTGTTATTATGACCTGCTGGATTGATTCAAACATCAAAAGTCAAGGTTTTCCCAAAATAAACACTTTTTGATCTATTGATGTGTCCCAAAAAGGCTATTCATCTTCTCAAAAATAACGAAAGCTTTAACATCAATCACTCACGATAGCCATTACAACGCCTTCCATGGGGTCAAATGTGAAAAGTCGAGATCTTTCCAATATTTGGCACCTTTTGACTTATTGGTGTGCTCTCCGTCACATAGTGAACAATGAAATATCACTTGCTAACAATCCACTATATATCATTTAAAGTGTCTGAGTCAAAGAATCCTTTTGCTCAAGACTGGTGGATGGTGCACAAGGCTAATGGTGACAGAAGTGGCAAATGCACTTTACTGTACTGAAGTGTATGATGGCATGGAGCAGTGCACACGTATATGTAGCACAACCAATGCTGAATCTCCACTGAATGAAGCTCGTCATCATCATCATCATCATTCGTGGTCAATCCACTGTTGGATAAAGACCTGCCCAAACCACGGCCATCTCTCGTGACCCTACCTTTGCAATAAAGCCACACGTGCGCTGATATAATCTCTCTACCTCCTCCGCAATGACGAGCCGCGGTGAAGTATGGGCAAGCATCCCCCTTGACCGACACAGTGTGAGGATTGCCTTCATCCAGCAGTGGATTAAGAGCTTTTACGGTAAGCTATAAACTATGATTGTAACACATTGCGACGGAGCACGTGCGACTGTAAAACCGAGCATTGGACATGACATACGGTAAAGTCACGTAGAATGGAAATAATAAAATAATAAAAATAAAACAGAAATAATATATTATTATATTATTTTACTTTATTATATTATTTTATTATGTTTTATTTTTATTATTTTATTATTTCCATTCTACGTGACTACCGAAAGAACCAAGAAGATGAATCCCTGCAGTCACGAAAGCTTTAAATCGAAATATGACATACGGCGTTCTCTCCTTATTCACGAACCTGCCTTCCGGGATTTTGGCTGTCTGCGAATCGCATCTGGAACTCTACACCACTGCATGGAGAGAGAGAGTGATGAGAAATAGAGTGATGAGAAATAAAGTGATGAGATAAAGTGTTGATGCATAGCATCGTAAAAATTTAAAGGCACAGTAAGTTAATTTAGAAACTATTATTTAATACTTGAATATGTATTTTTATTTACTTTGTGTTTATTAAAAGCATTACTTGAATATGTATTTACGTTGTGTTATTGTTAGAATGATCATGTATTTAATCACTTATTTATGTATTTATTATATATAAAATATACGTATTTTGTAGGCCAATATTATTATCCGCGAAATTTTCTGTTCACGAGCATCTGCGGAACGCGTCCTTCGCGAACAACGAGGGAATCGTGCAGATCACGAACCCAATCCTTTCGGATGTTAACAAGGGAGTGAGACTTGCCCACTAACCCCAGACGGGCAAGCGTTGTGCACAGCGACCATCAGCCGGTGGCGTCTATTGTCAGCGATAATGGGCATAACCTAATAAACGGAGAGCGGAACACCTGTAACATTGGAGTCTTGCCCCCCCCCCCCCCCCCATGTCCGCCAACAGCCTCTCGCTGCGCCCCTGCAGCCAGAGGGGTCACCACAAGCGTAAGCGAAGCTGACAGCACGCGGATGGCCACGTGACGGACCGCGGTGAGGAGGATCAATCTCCCAACTCGCGCTATGGATTATCCATTTGTCAATCGATTGAAGCAATGGGGGGTGGGGCAATACTTTTTGTTTCCTTGCGACCGCCACTCAGTGTGACGATGGAGGACCATGAGCGAGGGCCCCGTTGTTTTTCAATTTCTCGGCACGCCCGAGGTTCAAACGAGTGAGCGGGGGCGTTCAGATGTCACGCGACGCCTGCGCCTGCGTTAGCTGCTCGCGTCGACGCCTCCATGCAAGTTACTCGCGGGGGGTGGGGGATGGGGGGGAAGCAAAAGGGTGGAAAAATTGGTCGGATATTTAATTATGAGTAACGTTGTGAAATTGCCGCTGGAGTGGCCATCGGCCGCGTTGCACTTTAATCGTCTGTGTCTGCGTGCGCCTGAGTTTAAAGGGGAAGTGGCACAATGGCTCACATACCGTGTCAACCCATACGGTTTACCCCGTATTCTTGTACAGGGAAATTGAGTTTTCAGGTCCATACGGCGTACGGCCGTTTCAATTTGGGCACTTTTTTTTGTCTATTTGTTTGTGTTTCTACCTTGTGATGGGACTTTGTAGGATGAACGTTGAGATTTATAAGGGCACGGGGTGACCAATAAGGTCTGAATTGGTCTGTAATAAGGTAGGCACTGATAAGGGGTTGATAGGTTCTTGTACCTCCACGTTAACATCCCGGTGACATGGGTTTGGTTACTGGTCACAGATTAAAAATCATTGATGTGGTACAGTCATATCCCAATTCTCGCCTCCCCCTTTTCCGTCGTTTCGCAAATACGTCGGCAATTCATGATTAATACCACTGCCTGATTTGCGTCGCTCAACCCCACACTCACGTCGCTGACAGCATTGTCCGTCGTTTCTCGTTATCCGTCCCCTTTCAGCCTTTGCCTCCACCACCTATTCTGTTAAACCGCTTCGATCGACTTCGTTTTTCTAGGAACGCAACCCCTGATGTAAACCTGGGTACCGCTGTATCTGTACCTTTTCTGGGCCTCCTCTAGATACACTCAGCCATAAATTGTGCAGAACATCGACAAAGGTGTCTTGGGCACACAAACCTGGCCGCAGCGCCCCCCCCCCCTCATTCATTGTCCCGTAGGTTCATCAGCAACCCCATCTGTAGTCGGGATGCAGTAAGTTAGGTTCATGTTGGTGAACCAGGTGATGACTCAAAAGACCAGGATAGTTCCATTTGTGAGAGCGACCTGGTGCATTGGTCTGCCAGCAGGCGGGTTGATGATTGCTGCATACAATTACAATTAAGTAAAGTTGCCAGGAACTTTGGAAATTTGGCAAATTTAGACCCTGACATTGGAAAAACAATGATGGCCTCGTCTTGCGAATGACATTGTGGGGATTTGGAACATTTCACTGTGATACAGTACCAAGTTAAATATGTGAATGCCGAGGGAAATTGTCAGATCATTGTGCGTGACATTCTTTACGGAGTTTTACATTTATTTTTGCGAAAACAGGGTTTTACCCACATTGCATCCTTACTTAAATTATATATTTAACAGGTCTCCTTTTGAAAATGCAATGGACTGTGACCTTGTTAAAAGAAAGTGAGTGATGGTTATGTGACCAAAAAAACCACAATATTATGAAATATGAAAAAGAATAGTATCGGCTGAATGAAGACAGGCAACGACATGCAAAGTGTGTTTCAGAATACAAAATCATTCCAAACACAGACTGAGTGCTTCAAAAATAGACACATACATAAAAGCGGTTCAGATTAAAAAAGAACTATTTAAATAATTAATGATCTATAGCTACACGCAAAAATGACGACGCTTAGAGGGATAGTTAATTTAGCATTTGTGTATATATAGATATACAGTAATTATGTGTTGATTTGAACCGCAATACTGTTTATAATTTTCTGCACTTCCCACATTTCATTTGCAGCAGCAATGTCCCATCTCAATGGGCCCTCTCGTGCTTTTGAAAATAATGGGCTTGAATTTGCAATTCGTCTCACGATTTGTTCGAAGGAGCATACTGGTTACAAAGGATAACGTGAGTGAAATAGTCAGTTCTGGTTGGGAGAGATGGAGTGAGGATTTGATTGGGGCCCAAAAAGTTTTTGAAATGGGGCCCTTCCACAAACATGTACCGTTCTGGCAATATCAATTGTTACAACAACAACAACAAAACCCTCCGTTGGCCATCTAATGAGAAAAAAAAAACGATCTTGTACGCAAATTATACGTTAGCCTACTATTGCAAAAAAAATCCCTGGGCAAATATGATGTCTATTTTGTGATATCTTTGATGTGATATGTATTATTATAAAAAAAATATCTATCACCAAGTGACTATGCTTCAGGATTTTTATCTCTGCGTTTAATTAGTCTACCCACTGGTCTCTGCTTTGATAGATAATGCTAAAGTTGAATTACTAATTGTATTCGTGGTTATTTATTTCTTAAACACGTATACAAATGCCAGTAGACACCAAAAAATAAAAAACACGCCATCAATGTGGTAGCAACAGAGATGAGAGATCCAATCTGGGTCTCAAAAATGTCCATGACAGATGCAGTAAAAACAATTCCTAAAGGCCAGAAATGAAAACATTTGGGTTGAACTTCACCCCACACCAGAGCACGATTCAATTATGATCTATGAGAAAATGCAACACAGTCTATTTTACAGCAGGGAGTGCTTTGCTAATTTCCTGCATTTGAACCTCATGGCGGTACCCCGGGGTACCACAGTACCCCGGCTCTTGCATAATGTCAGTGATGTAGTAATTTTTAGTCTTCCATAATAGAGGTTTTTGGGTTAGATCGCATATCTAACCCCAAAAAACCTCTATTATGGATGATTTTGGTCGCAAAAGCCTACGTGTTAAACATAATTTTTAGTCTGTTGATGGTCAGCGATGCGGCAATCGACTCATCTCGACGAGCTGTACACGATGCACCACTACTTCTGAGCATTCAGGGTTTCAGCGCAATCGTCCTCGCTGCGTTTCGACATCGCAGAGTAGCACTGATTTCGGATTGTATGGTACCCCAGTCGCGGAGTTAAGTACACCCCTGGAAAAAATAGTGTCCCAGAAATAAAATATTTAATTGCCTCGGCCATTTGATATTATTTGGTACCCCGGGGAACCGCCATAAGGATCATTTGTCTTTGCAGGAATTGAAAAATATCAACTCAACTCAAACAAGTATGCGGGTCATTAAGCCATGAAACCCATTACATAGAGTAAACGTGTAGAATTCTTAATGCTTCCTGAGCATCTGTCAGAATGGCTACGTGAAAAGTTGGCCCAAATGTCCCCCCAAGTTAATCGCACAATTTTCCGTATGGGCAATCCACGTTATAATAGTCGAAAAATTACAAACCCGATGTAATTTACCGAACCCTAACATCTATCATATCCAAGAGAAAACATACCCTGTTATACGCAGGCCCTTGTGCATCTTTGACAAAGCTACGATTTAAATTTACTTTTCTAGGAAAAGCTCTATTTTCTCCCTGAAAATATTACTTCTCTCAGCAGGTGTCTTCGGCCAAAAATGGAACGTGCAACTCGCTTGTGCTGACGCTCAGAGTTGATGCCACTCGCAGTGGGGTTTACTCATCCGGTAGGATAGTAGCGATGGATGTGTGCCAGATTAGATTTTTTTTTTCCCAATGAGAATCTTATGATCTCACTCAACTGGGTTTAAGCCCGCACACATTTTTTAACACGTTCATATATTTCGATTTAAAGCTTTCGTGACTGCAGGGATTCATCTTCTTGGTTCTTTCGGGAAAGTCACGTAGGAGGGAAATATTAAAATAAAAATTAAACATAATAAAATAATTCTCAAGACGTTTCGGCCACAACGCAGGCAGCCGTCCTCAGGTGAAGAACAGGTCTGTCGGAAAGACAGCTTTCATTCAGACGCTGTCTTTCCGACAGACCTGTTCTTCACCTGAGGACGGCTGCTTGCGTTGTGGCCGAAGCGTCGTGAGAATTATTTTATTATGTTTTATTTTAATTATTTTATTATTTCCCTTCTACGTGACTTTACCGAAAGAACCAAGAAGACGTTCATGTATTCCACAACGAGTCAACATTTGCCTTTTAAGCTGACCACACCAAATGCATGCTATTGAGGACACCACAATAAAGCAAATGCAAGCAGCATGCCAATGTAATTTTAAGAACTTATAATTTTGTAAAAAAAATAATTTAAATCAAAAACCTCTGTGGCTCACCTGGATGAGGGGCACCACGGTGGTGAGATGTTAACTACCTCGCCCGGTATACAGGAGGTTGTGGGTTCGATCCCGACCCTGACGCCTGTATATTTAGAGGTTGCGTTTCTCTCTCTCTCTCCCCATGATTCCATGGATTTTTCTCCGGGTCCTCCGGTTTTTCCCTCCACATTTAGAAACACGCGTTTAGAGTATTTGGCTGCTATACATGTCCACGTGATAAGCCACTTCGTTGAGCGATCATTTGTGGCCATGTCGCTTCTGAAAAAGAGCTACAGAGCTCAGTCGGCCTTACCTGGTAAAATAAAAAAATATATAGAGTGTTGTGTTATGAACACGCTGATCTGAGTACAAGTTGCGCAGGACAACTTGACACATTTCCTCTGGCTACTGCCATAGGAATTTTGAATTTCCATGGCAAGGTCATTCACAAGGTAGCGGATTTAAATAATGGTCAGGGCTCAAAACGGCTCCATCCTCCATTCTGGAGATGAAGAAATTAGAAAACCATTAGTGGAAACATGAAAGGTCTTATAAGCTGGTTCCGGCCATAGCAAATGTGTAATTTAGAAAACTAGATTAAGGTTACCAGAGGTGAGGAGCATCACAACAATGCTCATTTCAGCTTAGAAGCAGTGTTGTATTTTTTTCATTTAATACACGTTAATTTTAATTGAAAATGAACTCGGGTTTCTCCATGCATGTTAGAATCTATTGCCGTTCATGCCGTTTTTTGCAAAAGCGGCTCATTCGGGGCCATTTACCTTTGAAGAATGAAAAACATTATAAGTTTGTGATTTGAGTAATAACAACACGTAATTATCAATTTTTTGTTACACGACAGCACAGTGTCATTAACATTCACTTCATAGATCACAGCAAGATGACATCAATTATCTGGCAGTCACAAGAGTGTAACCGCTACACGCCAACTAACCCTCGACCTGAATTCAAATTTATTCTGATCATCTCCCCAATCACCTTGGTCACCTTGATCCATGTGGTGGAAATTCCACATTCCTATGGCAGTAGCGAGATGAATATAGGATATCCTTGCGAGCAATACTCAACTCAGATATACCAGTAACCCTACCCAGCTCACCCAAAAAATGTAAGCGATACTCTTGAAGCAACCGATTGTATCTCACAATAGCCCAGGATAACTCATGCTATTTATGGGCCTTTGACTTTGACTGACCGTCTCTCTGTATCAAGTGTCTTCATCCTCACCTGCACTGTTGTCCCACTGTCTCCTCTCTCCTCTGTGGCCTCAATTCTCATCCTGCCCCTCACCCACTCACCACGTAAACCTCTCTCTTCCTAACATCCCAAGATGCAGATATATCCCCTTTTTTTCTGCAGCGCCTTGGGAAGCCGTCACACTTGGACAGTGGTGGCAGGGTGGCGCGGCAGGTAACACTCGCGCATCACAACCAGAAGTACCAACTCCCAACTCGGGCACCTTTCCGTTTGGAGTTTGTAGGCTCTCTCTCCCCTTATTCTGCATGGGGTTTCTTCCAGGTTCTGGCAGGTGTACTCCTACAGCTAAACAAACACACAGTGTCTAGCTGGTATCACCCAAAAAACATTGCAATGCTGAAAAATCTCCTGTAAATTACTCTTTGGTTCTTTCGGTAAAGTCACGTATAAAGAGAAAATAATAAATGAAATACTACCATACGACGTATTGATTGCAACACAAGCAATCATCATCAGGTATAAATGAAATAGAAACACAAATCTAGTATACTTAGAAATGTAATACAACAGAGAGTCGGATAACATAAATTTAGCATTCTCAGGAAGAACGTTATCAACCAGGTAGGGTGTTGACTGTTATGTTATCCGACTGTCTGTTGTATTACATTACATTTCTAAGTATACTAGATTTGTGTTTCTATTTCATTTATACCTGATGATGATTGCTTGTGTTGCAATCGAAACGTTGTATGCTAGTATTTAATTTATTATTTTCTCTTTATACGTGACTTTACCGAAAGATCCAAAAAGTAATTCCTGCAGTCACGAAAGCTCCAAATTAAGTTTGTAAATTACTCAATTACGATTACATGTAACAAAACTGCTCCCGAATGCAAAAACACTTGGCAGCACCCTCTTGAAAATGAGCTCAGACTCAGTGTAAGGTCTTCTTGGGTAAACAAGGCTAATAATAATGATTAACAATTTAAATATTATAAATCCAAAATGTGTTTTTGTAATTGCACTGTAGTTGACGAGTGCAGGTGAGTCATGCACACAGGGCTAGCCCCCACGGAAACGTGAGACTTGGTGGCAAAAGGCAACTGGCCGTGCGCATGCAGATGCTTGTCAGCGAACGCCCCGACAGCGCAGTTGTTTCCTGTGCCGAGTTGACATGAGGAGCCATGGAAACCACGGTGGATCAGATAACCTGCAACTTGCACAACTGAACAGGGTGCCATCCGAACATAATGCTGGCGATCAGTGTGATTTAAATCGACCGAAAGTGAAAAAATAAACTGGAGATCAAAAAGTGAAATTTCATTCAACCTGAAAAAAAACAAGCGTGAAACCGAAATAAAAAGGAATTTGGCCTGAAGTTGACCTTGGCTAATGTACTGAATGGGCTAATTCTGGTCCATATGTTGCCACGTGCTATTGAGTATGATCTTCAGCAGCAGCCAAATGCTGCTGCTGTTGAAACTTCACCTCATATGAAACAGGGAGGCATGCACACATTTCTCTAATTGTCCAACTCGGCTAATATAACTGCCAAACCGGCAACTTCTGGATTGCAAGTCTAGCGTGTGAACCACTGCATCAGCTACCCTAATACAACACATTCCTGCGGAGGGAGCTGGTAGGAACGTTGGGTTGCTCGGTCAATGGCCAGGGTAAACGGCGGCGTGGTGTATTCCGCAAATATGGCCGACTGTGAAGGCGGGCACAAGCCGGTGTGAGTAGGTTAAACGTTGAGTTTTATAAGGGCACCACGGGGTGACCAGCCCCTCCCCACCCAGCCCCACCCCTCCCACCCCCCACCCAGCCCCACCCTCCCCACCTAGCCCCTCCCCACCTTCCCCTCCCCACCCAGCCCCTCCCCACCCAGCCCCTCCCTCCCCACCCTCCCCTCCCCACCCAGCCCAGCTCCTCCCCACCCAGCCCCACCCCTCCCATTTTTGGATGCACGACGGACGGACGGACACAATAATCCCCTGTGGGCTGGTGGAACCAGTGGTTCCTACCAGTATAAATACATAAATAAATGAATATGCTAACAATGTTTTTGGTTTCTATTGCAACATATAGCTTTGTTTTAGCCGCATAAATGGACATTAGCCCTGTATAATAACATCGTCAACTCACGTTAAATTAGACAGCTCTATGCATTAAAAGTGTGTTTCTTCAAAACAATCAATGGTTTGTGTCTATCATCAATGGGTGGTCCTGAGTGCGTTGTGGAATGTACACATTCCTATGGCAGGGACAAGTCACCCTGTAGGACAACAACCGCTGAATGTCCACAAAGCGGTTACTTGATTTGCCAGCCCTATCCAGGCCAACGATGGGCTGAGCCAACCCCAAATCCGTATTTAAACTCGCAGCGTTTTTATTGTCAGTCAAGCGCTGTGACACAGTGAGGCCCGGCCAGCTCCGTGCATGCATTAATTGTGCCCCACTTCCAATAGCCAAAGAAACCAAAATAAATAAATAAAGCGTACATGTAATTGAGCTTGATGAGCTTATGGGATGAAAGTTGATGCCGAAGTTTGGGAGGAAACAAACAATGGTTTGATACCTAATTTAATAGCATGCGAGCAGTATTGCTTTTTACCAAGCTGTTGCTTACTTTCCATCTGCTTGTTCAGTAACCAACCATCTGTTTAGTCTGTAATTTGACGCCACGTTGTGCTGCATTTATTTTATGCGCTGCAGTAATTGATGTTGAAAAAAACGCCTTACAGTAGTTCGATTATATTATTTAAATCTATCCAGGTGGTACTGTGGCAGAGGAACCGATTGACGATAGGAATATCTGGGTCTACAGGGTCCGTGGAAGTTGGTGAAAACGTGTTTTACTTTTAACAGCGGCAACAGTGATTTTCATATAGAGAGGTAAAGACGCAGCCCTGCAATTCCTCTCTCACGCCACTGCTGGTAGAAGGGCCTGCACTCGAGGTAGCTTCCAGAGAATTCCCTCGAAAGCAGTGGTTCTCAACCTTTTGATGGCTACTCTACACCTCCTGTTGAATTTTGTTTCAACCCAGTGCCCCCTTGCCTAACCCAACATTGTTCCCGAGAAATAAATGTTTGAATGATGAACAGCGAAATTTGACAACAAAAATGCCCATTTTGTGAGGTACCTTAACTATCTAGTAACTGCAAGCGAATAAAAACAAATTCAACGGGCGCTCTGTATGCGTGACGTAATTTTGTTCTCACTCCCCGGTTACTCCTGGAAACCACTTTGTTTACAATAAATGAGTTTAGAAAAGTGTTTTATATCGTTCTCGGTCAGCATCTGAATTTAAATTGTATCAAAGTTGTTTTACATTACCAGATTCATCCATGATTATTTACCAATGACTCCCATGTATGATGTAATTTCTCACATTACTAAATCACCTCACGTACCCCCAGGGGTCTGCGAACCCCAGTTGAGAACCACTTCTCTGAAAGATACAGTATATTGTTTTACTCTAGCACATGTTAAGCCACTTCGTTGAGATATCATGTGTGACCAGGTCGCTTGTGAGAAAGAAGCTAATAGCTCAGTGGGCTTTACCTGATAACATAAAAAATTGCTTAGTTTCTATTCGTATTTTTGTTGAGTGATTTGTTTACCTTTCCTACACCTTGCACTCCTGTCATGTTTTTGGCATGTTGTAATGTTCTGACCCGCCCCTACTGGACATCTGTGAAAAAGAGCTTGATAGCTCATAAGATTTCTCCAGGAGAAATACACACACTTGACCCAAACCATAGATTGGCTATAGTGTACCCATTTAAAACTTCCCATTGTATCAACTGCTGTGTTTGGAAATACATTTGGGTGACGTCTGGATTCAAAGTCCAGCGTGATTACCATTACACCATCCCTAAATGGTTGAAAATATAAATTCCTACCATACGAATGTGGAATTCACATGCATGACTCACGACCAGCAACAGAGACGAGCTCATTTTACTATGAAGGCACTCACAAGTACATTCAAGTGAGGTGCACTACCATCGGCATATGTCCATCATTCCTGCACCACCGCTGTGAATGTACACACCTGGGCATTGTCTAACTAATAACATGAAATAGAAAAAAATACAATATGAAAAAAATACAATATTAAAAAAAAATACAATATTAAAAACAAAAACTCCAGCCCTTGGAATGAACGTGGCCAATATGCCGTGAGAACGTCACAAACCTTTTCAGTTCACTAGGTAAGGCCCACTGAGCTATGTAGCTCCTTTTAAGAAGTGACCTGGCCACAAATGATAGCTCAACAAAGAGGCTCATCATGTGGAAATTTAGAGCAGTCAAATACTCTAAACACGTGATGTTGATTCTGAATCTTAAGGGAAAACCCGGAGGACCTGGAGAAAAATACACACCACGGGGAGAACATGCAAACTCCAAATATAAAGGCGTCACCCACGGCCTCCTGTATACCAGGCGAAGTAGTTAGCGTCTAACCACTGCAGCGGCAGCGCAGCACTGGGAATTCAGATCCCAGCCGGAGTCCAGGCCGCCAGCTCACAGAGCCAGCCGACACTACTCCTCAATCATTCATTGCGTCTGGGCAGCAGCAGTAGCAGCACGCCTCATGTCCCCAGCCCCCCGCACGTGGCGACGCGTTACTGCCGCGCAAAGGCGTGCGTGGGGTAAACATCACACAACAGCGCTTTTCCCAAGGTTACCGAAACGGCCCGGTTTCACGGGGTGCACTACCGAGGTTATTGACTTTGCCTTTGAAGCACTGGTAGAAATAAGTGTTTGTGAAATGATTGACATTTTAACATAGTGATGTCCAGGTTTTTTTTGCACTGCTTTCTCTCTTTCTTTTTTTTAAACAACCACTTTTTTTCGGGTCCTTTTATCACGGTTGTACCTTTAGTATCCGCGTAGCACTGCGCTATCACCCCAGCGAGAGGGTGGCGCTGGATGAGTGAGGGTGGTTGCAACGCCTTATCAACAGCAGCAGGATTATCATCATCATCTGTAGCAGAGGCAGCATTATCACCATCAGTAGTAACAACATTATCATCATTATTTTTAACATCATTATCACATCACCATCATCATTGTCACTTATTATCCATCATCATCTTACATCGTCATTGCTGTCATGACCATAATAATAATCAAACTCCATGTCATATATCACCATCATTGTTTGTCGGTCACGCTAAAGTAAAAGATGGCTTAGCGCTACAATTGTGCAGTTCGGGAGGGAGCTGAGCGCGTGTGATACAAACAAAGCCTGATTGGTCGGCTCGGTCCGTCAGTGTGGCGAGCGTTTTGACGTCATGCATCGCCCCGGTTCCCCTCAGCGCTCTCCAATAACTGATTGGCCACGGGGGTTCCATGCGCAAAGGGGATTCGACCCACTTGGCCCAGTGGATTTGTACCAAAACCTGGCTCACGAATTTGATGAAATCGCACACTTGCGGAGTATTCCAGCTATTTCGAAAATTCCGCAAAAGCGCTGAAATCAACCTCCACGTGAATGGGGCCCTTTTGGCTTCGTTAGACTCTCGTGAAAATGTTAGGCTAAGTCTTCCAAAGGTTACACCCACTGACGTCAGTGTTGCTGCAAACGTTTAAAACTCAATGGCTATGACATTGAAAAGGATCTTCACTCTATTAATAGTTGAGAACGAGTATGTCATTTTTAAGCTGCATAAAAACACTGTCACATTAATGCAAATGGTTTTACATTAACTCCACGTCAAGTCTGAATTTCAATCCGTGTACTTTCTGGAGAAATTGCAGCTTGCTCCATCTATATGAGGGATGCTCTAAATGTCTTTGGTCCTGGCACAGACGGAAGAAGCGGTACTCCATCCTGTACTCTGCTCTGAAGGATTGCTATATTTCACGCTGACATTTTAACTCTTTATCCTTTTTCATGCATACTTTGCAATCATCTTGTTTCTGTAATACAAATCTTGAGTTATACAACTTTCATCCCCCCCCCCTCCATTGTCGCGGTGAGCGGACATGAGGCCAGATGTTAATTTGCTTCAAACTAAACTGAACTATTTTTTATTTAAACCAGGTAAGGCCCACAAAGCAATGTAGCTTTTTTCAGAAGCAACCTATAGCTCAGCGAAGCGGCTTGTCGCATCAAAATGTATAGCCGCCAAATACTCTTGATGTCGATTCTAAATGTGTAGGGAAAGAAAACGAGAAACCCGCAATGACGACACGTCGTTTCACCGAATCGCGTGCACGTCTAACGGCGCCTTTGTGACATCGAACGGTGAACACGCGGCTTTGTGGAGCAGGGCAAAGGAGTATTTCGTCGGGGATTAAGCCCGCGTGAAAGCGATGCACCCCAAAGGGAGAACGTAGAATATAGTTTTCATTCAGGTCAGTCAATGCCTTCCATATCATGCGATGGACCTTTCAGTCATCCCTAGCATATACAGACATGTATGTACATCTTTTTTTTTCCTTTTTGTAACTTGCTGACCCCCGTTGCCCCGACTGGACATCCGTGAAAAAGAGCCTCAGATTCCTAGTGCAGTCTAAATAAAGATTCTGATATCCACCTTAACATATATAATTATATATATTCTCAATAGATTGTTACATTTCAACAAATCAACAATGCAATATTTTCGATGTGGTAAGCATTCCACATTTCCATGCTGGGGAGGGTGGGGGCAGCACATTGATCACCCCCCCCATCGCTTCCGAATCACGTGACCTCTTTTCAACTCCACACAAAGAGGTCACTCATTCTCTTCTGCTGCTCTTACTGTCCGAGAAAACACTGTCCCCTTCTAACCCGTACATCGGACTGTATATCTGCGCATTTAAATATAGACCTAGAATCCTAGCTCTTTCCTTCAGCTTATGATTGATTTCTTTTTCCTCCATTCAGGCAGCCTGTTGTTGATGTATTTTTATAGGCGACGTATCGACCAGCAGATATCATGTTGTGGGTCAAGCATTATCATAAATAAATTAAAAAAACACAGGCTGTAAAGGTAATTTAGACTCGGCTGAAATAATTCTAGATTTGAAGTTTTCGTGACTGCAAGGTTTTTTCGGTAAAGTCACGTAGGTTAAAAGAAAACACACTCGATACAGTAATTTTGCTGTGACGGTTCCACCTGAAGACGGAAGCTTGTGTTGCCTCCGAAACGTCGTGATTTAATTTATTTGTTATCTTTTAACCTACGTGACTTTACTGAAAAAACCAAAGGTACACAGGCCTCGCAGCATTGGACGTCACGACAACCTACGCCGACTTAAAAGATACCCTCCTGAGTGGCGGCGACTTTTTACTCACAAGATCATTTGAATGAATGAATTAAATTCACGATACCCAAAATGTTGCCAAAGACAACGGAAAAGCTGCCGATTGTTCTCAAATATCGGCATCGCATTAACCGCTGCGCCGCAAAGGAACAGCCTTTCGACTGCGAAGAATCCACGCAATGCCACGCGCACACCCACACATACGCAACCCGTTGGACGTCACGACTACCTGCACTAACGTATCAGAGTAAATGTCATGTTGACAGCAAAGAGTGTTATTAATAGAGCCGTAATTTAACAAACAAATGGCCGAATCTGCACTCAAATCATTTCAGATTTCCTATAAAGTATGCTCTGCGCGCGTTCATTTTCATATATAGCCGGCGTTTTGACATTTCCAGATTGGACATCGGTGTTCATCGTTGAGAGATGATTAAATAAGCTGGCGCACAAATCAGCGATGGAGCCGAGAGCCGTGACGACGGGTGAAAAACCCCCGCAGATGCATTCTCGGCATGAACATGAGCGAGCGTGTGAAGGCTGTGAAAGATTGTTTGTGTTTTTTTTATCAAACAACAGATTTGATTAATGTTACGTTCATACGGGAGCCCCTCATATGTACCCATGACGTACACCCTGGCACGTCAGTGCTGCCGGCTGCGGCAGCGCGCTCCGCCCGAAAGTCCCGCACTACGGTCATGAATTCAAACCCACGTGGGGGCGTTGACACGGCGTAATCGTACCTCTCTGGGGTCAATAAAAAAAGTTAAGTGCCATTCCGTGACAAAGTCAACAGTTGGGTGTCCTTCGCAAGAGACTGGCTCCTGCCCTGAGAACGACTACTCCTGCGGAGTGGTGCTGCACTCACTTTAATGACCCCGCGCGGAAATGATGGGGATGTGTCAACCGTCGACCAAAATTTGAATCGACAGCCACCTCAACGTCAGTTGAGTGCCCCCATTTACGAGGGGTGGTGGCGCAGCTCGGCACAAGCAAACCAAAGCAAAAAAAGCTTGGAGCTCCCAGCAGCTCAAGGTCTCCTGGATTCATTAAACACATATAGGGGCCCCATCAAATATCAGCTCAGATTGTTAACCCAGTTAACACAAAAAGCAAAATAGAATAGAGCCAATTAATGTTTCTGATCTCTATCTGGTATCCATCTCTCATCTCACATCTTCGTGTTTTGTCTACGTCAATCTTATCTCACTACTTATATATCTCGTCTGTTATCTCACTAGGATATTATAGCTTGAAAAGGGGGGGGGGGGAGCGGAGAGAGGGGGGGGGCTCAAAATAATTTCTACTCCGACACCAGCCATTGCTCGCCATACGGCCTCCTGGATTGGTGAGCACACACCACCCAGTGCCGGATTCTCCGAGTAGCAAAAGTAGCTGCACGTGTAGTAGCTACATATATAGTAGCTACATGTGTAGTAGCGACATGTGTATGAGCTATGGGTCCCACACTTGCAAGGGCCCCGCGCTAAATGCTTTCAAGCTATCAATTCCGGTTCATTGAGTCTGCACTTGCTCTATTACTCTAGTACTATACTGCATTCAACTTTTATGAACGACTTGGTGTTTAAGGTGAGCGATTTGTCGTGTTACCTGGCTGTATAGAAAAAGAAAATTACTTTACTATGCAGGTAAAAAATGTGTGTTTTAATATTTATGTAGTTTTTTAGGGCCCCTTTATAACATCATGCTAAAGGCCCCGCACGAGCTTAATCTGGCACTGACACCACCTCCCTCTGAGATCCCGCAAACATCCTAAAACGCCCACCTCTCTCCCCACCACCTTCCACTGCACAACCTCTCCACTGCAGAGGGTAGAGAGGATGTTTGCGCGTACAAAGAAAACGACCTGACGATGCGGGCAAGTGATGAGAAGGAAACCGGCACTGTTTGGACACACATGTAGGACGGGCAACAACGTGAACATTAAAGGTGCGTTGTGTGGAACAATGGAAGGAACTAGAAAGAGAGGAAGACCTCGCAGAGAATGGCTCGACGATGACATCATGCGAGATTTGTGCCAGAAAGGTGTGGCACCACTTGAGCAGATTGGCACAAGACAAAGGAAAGTGGAAACAAATTACGAAATTGTGCAGTGGACACCCTACGGCCTATCTGCCTGTGGATTGTGACGACGACGACGATGATGATGACACTTCTCACCGTGAGCATGGACACACACAGTGATGTGTTGTTCTTTTTGTTGCTCAAAGGTTGGTGTCGAATCGAGCACCACGCCGCGGCGTTTTGCCAGCGGCTCGAAGTCTGATACACGCCGCGTTCGTGACGTGGAGCGCCGGTGTCGGATTGAGTGCCAAGTAAAGAACCGCGAGGTATTCCTCCCCCACCCCATCGTCTCGCCACGTCATCACTTGTCATGATTAGCACCTCCAATTAGCACGGCTGGCGACGTGCGGTGCGAAAGAAGTTCAACATATACGTGCGTTGGGATGAACGTCAGCAATGGAACCCAGCACCCAACATGATCATCACAGCGCTTTAAAAACCACTCTTTCCCTGTCGGGGGTAAATGTGATAAGCTTATTACATGTGACCCTTTTCTCCGATTCTTTTTTATCCCGTGCCTTTGTACGATATTTATGTGTGTGTACGTGTTACGCGTGTGACTCAGCTTCAAATGAGTAATTGGTGCGATGCGTAACCATCGCCTCTAGGGAGACAAAGGTAGCGGAGCGTGGTTGCTTGGCACCCACCCACCCCCTCGTGTGCCCTACCGGTCTTCATAGGTGCACGCTCAAGGCACTTATCTAAAAAGTCCGTTGAGGCTTTACGGGGGATCTTTATCTTTGACACGCGTACGTATGTACGCGCGATGACGACTGCTTGTGATGACGACTGCTTGTGTTGCGATCGAAACGTCGTGATATTTTTATTCACTTTATTTTTATTATTTTATGTTTATTATTTTTTCCTATCTACGTGACTTTACCGAAAGAACCACATAATATGTTAGGGAGGATTTTGGGATCATTTACATGATGTAGTAACAAAGTGTCTACAGCAGGTAGCAACATCAAGTAGGTTTCTAACTTATCAGTGTGTAGTTTGAGTGTTATCTCCTTATGGGCAAGGGTTTATGTTGATAATTGTGATATGCAGTAAACTGTACCGACCAAGCCAAGTCAACGTGCCTCCCAGCTCAAAGGAGTATGGCAAAGGGTCCATCGCTATTTGCAAGCCTTATCCGGTGGTGGAAATTCCACGTGCATATGGCAGGAGACGTATTTTTGTATTTTCTACTTATAAGCACCTGTATCAGCTTCACTATTACTGATGACTGGCATATTCTCACCGATGGCACTCATAATTAATAAAGTAAACTTGACGAACTAAAAATTAATACTCGGAGTGTTAAATTTTAATTAGTGGCAGCCACGGGATGATTAAATACATTTCAGGCAATCGTTCATAAGCAAATGAAAATGCACGTATTAGCATGCTGAACAGAGCACAATACGCAGGGAACGTGATTTAATACAACGCTCGCGCATTTGCATTTTAACCGTGATTGAATATAAGCTAGAAAACTGTGGAATTAGCTTGTTAATAATTAAAATGGAATGGATTTAAATCTGTTTAATTCGACCCACATTTACAACCAATTTAGCAGAAGGGGCTGACACTTGATAAAAACACAGTAATAAGGTAACAGTGATGACTGGGAGAGCACCTATTAATTATCAGCAAACAGAGTTCAGGTCTATCGTGTGCACGATGATAATAGACTCGTAGGGTGCGCAGTATATTCTCCTTGTCGTTATGCTGCATCTCAATGTCCCCTGCTCTAAAACAAGCGACGGCGCTTGCGCACGCTCCGTCACTTGCCACCGAGACTGCAACGTGGCGAATGCCGTGTATGTTTATTGCCCACCAGCGAGGCATCTGCCCAATTACCCCCCTGTCAAATAATTAGCCAATGACTGCAAACAAGGCCAACATATCATCATCTCATCGCGACCTAGAAATTATTACGGGTTCTTTTTTTACCCATGCTTACATATTGCACCTCTGGGCAAACCGTTTTAAATGCTTCTGAACATTAGACCCTCTAATTAGAGTGATTGATATATAGTTAGCAGATATGTTTAATTAAAATTGAAAATGGTAACGATTTTAGTGGGGAGGTTTGGACGGATAGTCTGGCTTTCTGTTGAAACACATCATGGGGAGTGGCCTAAGACTTGCGATTTCTGCAGTAACTCTATTATTTAATGCAATTCTCTACACCGAAATGTTTTTTTTTATGTATGTTGAACTTCTTTCGCACCCTACGTAGCCAACCGTGCTAATGGTTTTCACAGTAAGTACAGAAATCACGTAATGTGCACTCAGTAACTAAAATCGATGTCATTCCTGACCTCATGCATTGGGCTACCGACCTCCTGCCTCATTTAGCCCTTCGAGGGGGCAAGGTGGGAGGCGGGGTGCTGACCTGCACCCCAACAGCCCCCCCCCCCGAGCCTCACCCGGTCCAGTGGACAGAGAAGAAAAAAAAACTCCATACGACAATTTTAAAAACAAATCCCTCTCTCCGTTTGGTGGCAAAATATCCAACGGCCGTGTCCGTCTCGCCCGTCACCATTTCCAATAATTGAACCCAGCCACGTAAGCCGCAGTTTTTTTTGTAATTGTGCCATGGACTTGATTTGGGCTGCGACTCATGCCAACTCAGAGCTACACCCCTATGCACCTTGGGCTTTCAAAGAGAGGATGACTCTCTTTAGCTCTCTCTCTCCATCGTGTTTTTGTATTGCACAGTCAGCTGTCCAGGAGATGCTCCCAACACGTGGAGCTAAAACATCAGCCATCACGCCGAACAACCGCGGAAACCTGTGCACAGTGGGACAACTATTATGCAAGGTGCCCGGGCGTGACATTTCTCAAGGATCTGGGTAGGCCGTTTTTGGCCTCGGAAAGATGTCCCCAGAGAAGGGTAGCGTTGCATAAAATACTTGTTCTCTACGATGTATTCTTCAACAGCGAGCATTCCCATGCACATGCGGGCGTGCTTCGAGACGTTGTAAAAGGCAAAGCTCAAGCAGCAAGCACCAGGACAGCGCTCGGCTCGATCGGTGGTCCGGAGTCAGTTTTTTTGTTCTTTCCAAAGGACAAACACTCTTCACTTCTCACAAAGTGGTTGCGAGCAGAACAATTCCAGATTCAAAGAAAGGGCTGGAGTCATCCCGAGTCCAATTGTTTACCCCAACTATGAGCCGAGCACTCTGGCCATAGTGCTACCAACCCAGATATTGTAAAGTTGCACTTTAAATAAATAGCTGTGGGGAAAGTGTTAATCAGAATCAGTTTTATCCTTTCTGGCAATAAAACAGAAGGTGTTAAGATGTTCAAACAACAACAAAAAGGTCCCAAAGATAAAGTGGTAATCCGTTGCTGTAAAGCATTCTTACTCCTGGGCCACATATGACTCAGATGAAGGTGCAATTGGGTTCACTTACAGACTGCGTTATGCCCACACTAAACGGGAACCCAGTGGAAGCAGCTCTCTGCCAAGACGCAGTGTCGCATAAGGTCACGCTGCGTGTTGGCTCCACTCGCAAGTGTTTGCCGTACATTCATCAGGCAAGTAAACAATTTGTCAAAATATCGAGCATGTCTTCCATCAAATGCAGTGTTACCCATTGCTCTGGAATATTCTTTTCTGCAAAGCAATGCAAAAAAAAACATCAGCAGACTTGCAAAGAGATTTTCAATGTAACTTATTATGAATCCCGAGTTTTTGCCATGAATAATACATGTCTTCATACATTCTGAGATTTTGCAGTTTGTTTCTGTTATTATATAAAGTTGGCGATCGCATTGTGGAATGCCACGTTGCATTTTGTAACACGTCGTGAATCCATCTCACTTGCTTCCACGTTCGGTTCAACTTTGTGTGACGGGGGGGGAGAATCACTGACACAAATTAAATGCTGCACCTGTGGACGAATGGCAATGAAGTGAGGGGGAATGAGTTGGTCACTAGTCCAGTGGAGTTACCATAATAACCTTCCACGAACCTCATGGTCCACCCCAAACCACATCCACACGAACCATGGCAGATGCGGATACCTGATGCACAAATGAAAAATTTAAAACTTCCCAGTAGCGTGCGGCCGTGGTCATACAGGACAGACCGTACAACATAACGACGCAATGCCCAATCCACAAATGCGAAGGAAACATCGCAGTGATGCACTTTGCTGCTCCTGACACAGTTATCTGGTTTGACCACCTGAATGTGAAATTGTAGTTGTTGCTCTGCATATACATCAGCCATACGAAAGAAGATGAAGACCATAATACACACAATGGACTTGCAATCCAGAGGTTGGCCGGTTTAATCTCCCTGTGGTGCGGCAGTTGAAATGATGGTGCAAGATTCTAAACACCCCCTGGCTCTAGCCACCTCACAGTATAATGGGTAGGTCACGTGTAGTGGGGGTGCAGTGTGGGTACTGCCACCCCTTCCAAGATGTCTGGCCAGCGTGGAAGAGTAGGCCAAATACCCTCTAGAGGATATCTCCAGAGCTCCCTCTGCCAGAGAACTTTCCACCGTGGTGGCGTGAGCAAGCCATTTCAGGGCTGCACCTTAACCCTACAATAATATTCAAGGCAAAAATTAGGTATTTACAGCACGAGGTGGCTGGAGAGTCCAGTGGTTATAGTCAAGCGGTGATCATATCTCGTAGTGATCATGAGACGTTAATCATGATAGCCACTGACAGAGTTTGCAAAGGGTAGGGTCATCCACTTGCCGGGGTAGCGGTCCTGGTTAATCTGTAAGTCTGCCCAGGACGTGAACAGTGCCGGGTTTAGCCAAGGTACACGAGTTGAGACAACGAATGTCCACGTCAATCTTCCCTCTTCCGATATTCTACAATATTCTTCTTGCCAAATACATGTCCCGGTTTTTTGTACCGAATAGGTATCAACCCAAGATACCCATCAACCAAAATCTTTTAACAACATTCCCCCATCCCCCAATGGTCTCTCGCCTGGTTAAATGAAGGAAACGTGTTTTGTTGCTTGAAATGAAGCGCACGTTTCTTGGACTGATCATGGCCCACCTGCAATGCGGAAATAACAGCGAGTAGTTCGCAGAGAGATAAAATGCAACGACGACAAATACATCGTGGCTTCCCCGCTGTGGCTTCACAATGGGGTTGTTTTCCAGCCCACTGCCCTGCCTAGGCGTTTTAGCAAACTGAGATTTGTATATATATATATTGTTTTTAAATCTGCCCTCTTCAATCCAAGAAGGCAGCTAGCTTTCAAGGTAATTGTAATGGAGCACGCCTGCACACAAAGTCCCAAAGTAATACGCTGCACTTCACACGCAACAAAACTTCGTTGCGAACAAGTTGCTTCCCAAACTTAAACCCTGTTTTAAACGGGAAGCCTTCTTGCTCACCGATTGTACGTGAATGCCAAAAGAGAGAATGGTGTGCAGCTGAACCGCAACACGCCGTCCCATGTGCTTTAACCCAGCTATCTTCGCCATTCCTGCACCCGACGTGCACGCTTCCCCAAGGGGGAACAAAAAAACAACCAAATTGCGCATTTAGCTGCGTGTCAAGATTGAAATACTCCAGCTCATGAAAGCCGATGGACCACCAAGTACTGGCGGCAAATCCATGCCGATCATTGCAGCGATGCGTCTGCGTGTGGCCAACGCATCCCTCCATAAGCGAAATGTTGATCAATTAAGTGTCCATCTGCCAGGCAGTGCTTTTGACAGTCTCATTAAATGTGATGTTGGTGTTGGAAACTTGCAGTCGTGTTTTTACTGCTGGCATTGTGGTCACGAGCCATACATGCAGGACGTTTCACAGACTGGGTCACCTCTTACTCATAATTCTATTTAAAAGGGAGGTCAGCTCGTGAGAGTTGCTTACAGAGGCTCTGCCACATCGTCCAATGACCACATTCATGTTAAAATCTTGCAAAAGAGATTAGAAAAGGTTGTTTTTGGTTAAAGCTCAGCCCTGAAATTGCTTCCCCTCATGCCACTGCTGGTGCAAGTCCTAGAGGGATCTCTAAAGAGCCCCTCCAGAGGACAGCTGGTAATTTTGAAAATCCATAGTTATCTGTGCACAATTGGACACTGTGATGGCGACGATTCTGTTTAGGGCCTTGTTGAGCCAGGTGGTGGAAGTTTTACATTCTCATGGATCTCCATAAGACAACCAATATCAACTTATGACAAAAT
This sequence comes from Lampetra fluviatilis, assembly GCF_964198595.1. Lineage (NCBI taxonomy): Eukaryota > Metazoa > Chordata > Hyperoartia > Petromyzontiformes > Petromyzontidae > Lampetra > Lampetra fluviatilis. The sequence goes on from NC_136306.1 coordinate 2,507,404, forward strand.
GGCATTAATTGTTATCAACTCACGAGGAACGAGGAGCCAGAATGATGGTATTAATGAATGCCAATTGCAACGTGACATTATCTTACAAGGGAGTACCATTAACTGCGAGTGTCAAAAACCATATTTTCAAATTACCAGCAAAACAAAAGGCCGACTGATTGATGACCTTTACCATAATCAATTTAGAACCCATTGAGGTACATGAGAAATTTTGTTCTAAGTACTTATGGACAATTATGAAGAGGTATATATTTATCATGACGTTGTTTTATTACAATCCACCTGCAACAATGACCTAGTCCTATGAATGTTGTTCGGTGGAATTTGGTGGCCAACATATTTGTTCATTTGGACATTAAGCTGCGAGGCTCAAGCATTTTGGTGGACAAGTTATGAAAGCCTGCCAGCAGGACACACTGCAAATAAAGCTACCGACATCGAAAAAAGTATTCCGAAGCAGAAAATTGCAAACTCAGATTTTGGTGGCCCAGATTCCACCAGGTGCCCAGTAATTACCAAAGTGCCTGTCACCAAGCCAGTTTGCTGGAGTGTGACGCTTTGAATGTGAATCCTAACACGGCCTATTAATATCGCGAGGCATTAACTGCAAGTGTACGCTGCTGTTCAGAGAGAACATTACACACCATGTGGCACCATTGGTAGTTGGAAGCCGTTCCTTTCAATAATTTACAAATAAAAGCCTCACCGAGTCTCGAGACGTCCAAAGATGAGGATCATGCTTATGGATATTCACCAAATTACGGTTAATTTGGAATATTTTTGCACGTCAAATGGAATGTAAGTGCCCGGCGAAAAGCCACGTGTATGAGGTGATAATTCAAAATATGCACGAATAGGTCAGCAATGTATTTGTTTCAACTGCCATCGTCTGTTCACCACAATAAAAATCATCATCATCACCAATAATGACATCGCTATCATCATCATCAATTGGAAAATACCACAAATCAACAACGGCCCCAAATGGATGACTAAAGCCCCTTTGCAGGCTGGTGCTGCCTGCACCTTGTGCTTCATAGAGACAGCTGCCACTGGGTGTTCCCTTTGTTTAGACTGCCACAGGGCATTGTAACTCTAAAGAGTCCATCTAGAGGGTATTTGGCCTCCTCTTCTATATCGGCTAGGCCAGGGGTTGGAGCCACATGCGACTGCTTCCTGACGTTGTTTCATTAAGTCTCATTAACATACCGACCCACACTTTACCCCACCACTCGTGAGCTGCCGACCGACTAACTCTGGTCTATCCCAGTTATACTGCTGAGCAGAGGCAGGTGGAATTCTGAAATGTGTTTCAATTGCCGCGCCAGGAGATTGAAGTGGTGACCGCTGTATTGCAAGTCCAGTGTGCTGACGTGTCGCCACGGTAGCGCCACTCTTGGTCTACAAGAACGATGTAGAAGATGAACGTAGAAAAAGCGACCTGCAGTGTTGACGGACGTTTGGTAAAAAGCGGCGCGCTCGTTACCCGTGATGCCACGGCTGACAATTCCCCACTGCGTACGCACGAGCGCAAAGCAGCCGTGCGGAGTCTTTCCGCTGCAAGAGCACTCGGCTCAGAGGTTAACATTTCTCTCCTATCCTCGCATGGACCATGGGACGCGCACCCACTCTCAACAACGTAACGACATAATGACCAGAGTCCATTTCCAGCAGAGATGCTCCCTAAAACCGCACTACCCCCCACCCCGCCAATGCACTAAATCCACACCAGGTCACGGTGTCCCCCCGCGCACACTGGAGGTATTATCGGCCATAGGGCCCCAACATAACAATTAAAGATGCATTGCGGTCGCCTCGCCCCTTCAAGGCACATCAGCATGCGAAGGCGTCCATCACCAAGTGACTTTACGACGTCCTCCGTACTCAGAAACGAACTCCGCGTAGCACTTTGTGTACCTCGAAAATTAATGTTTGTTTATTTATTCATGACTTGCAAATAGAATGCTAACGGCAAGGTTTCGTGCCAACGCCAACCTTTCTTTATGCATAACAGAAGTTTTACTTTTTCAACCACGACTGCATTTATTGCTGCTATTATTATTCGTTATTATTATTGATATACCTGGAGTGGTTCGGCGGTGCCGTGCTTAACGCACTGCAACCTGAGTTTAAATTTACAGCCGTCGCTAACGTTGGTCGTGGGTGATATCAGAATCAGAATCTTGGAGGAGCAGTCGGATGAGCTGTACAGCTTTTTTTCACGGATGTCCAGTAGGGCCAGTTCAGAAAGTTACACCAACAAACATTACAATATAGCATATGAATGAAATGACATGAATGGCAAAGCGTTTTTGTTGAGACACTTGTCATCCAACTGAGACTTTAGAATTCACTGCACCAAGAACCAGGTTTAAATGAGAGCTGCTGACTCAAACCAAGCAGCTCAACATTACTCAGTCATTGCGTCAGCCTCCTGAGTTCCAAAGACACATTATTACAGTTCTATTCCATCAATCAAATGCTACTTACAACCAGATGACAGAGAACCCGATGAAAGTGCAGGGTGTTATATAAATACAAACGAGAATAGAAGGCTACATTTTGGTTCTACAAATGAGACACGTGAGACACGTGTGGCACGACACAATGAGTGAAATAATGATTGCATATTTCATTTTCACATTCCGAAATCTTCCCACGGGGACTTTTACTTGTGTTTTTGTTCATTTGCCCCCGAGTCTCGCGGCGCCTTTGGCTGTGCACCCCAGCGTTAAACAAAATTTTAAATTGCATGAGGTCACGCACACGAGCGCACCGGGTAAACCGTGCACGTTTAGCCCGCTCGTCCCAGCATCTCCGATAATCGCCCCCCCCCCCCCCACAGCTGTGCAAGGCAGACTGAGTGGAGCCACGCAACCAGCGTCTGGCTTCACACGTCACGGGTTATGTCACCAAACCCTTCTTTTTGTCCCCCCCACCCACCCAACGACCTCAATTAACTTTGCCAAGCGCAATGCATCTGGGCCGGCCTGCGTTCGCGAACACCCAAAACCCAACACCATTGATCCAGAATTAATTCCTAGTATTACTGAACCGTAAAAGACAATGAGCATGTTTGTCCTAATCGTGTTAATGGCCACGTTGTGGTTGCAGCTAACTAATGGTTAATCCGTACTGCGAGTGGATTGGAATCATGCTTTAAGATTTTTAGATAGAAGAAAAAGCGATTGTCACGTGTGCCATGCTGTCAAGATGCATGTGGCTATGTTTCAAGGGAAACTCGACATTAACCACATTATGGTCAGAATTGTTTCAGCAAATTAATTGCATCCATCTCTCTTATTTTACCTGCACGTATCCTATAAACGAGCCTAGTTAGATAGCCCTTTGGAAACGACACCTAACATAGATAACCCTTTCCCACAATACATGAGCATGTCATTTATATATTTAATGGAAATAACATTTACAACCAAAATAGGTTTTTTTGGGTTAGATTGCGTAAATATATAAATGTGTCGTTAAAACCCACCACCACCCGACACAGCCAACTAGTAAGGGTTGTCATGTAAACAGAACTTGCCAATTCGTCACTAGTAAAGCACTCCGGTGTGTTGGAGAGCCAAGCCACAACATTTACAATCTGAGTACGACGTTTTGGCAGTAATTACAACTGGCTGTCGCCTGATGAAGCTGGTTGTAATTACTGGCGAAACGTCGTACTCAGATTGTAAGTGTTGTGGCTTGGCTCTCCAACACACCGGAGTGCTTTACTAGTGACGAATTGGCATGTTCTGTTTACATGACAACCCTTACGAGTTGGCTGTGTTGGGTGGTGGTGGGTTTTAACGAAACATTTTATATATTTACGCGATCTAACCCAAAAAAACCTCTATTATGGATGATATTGGTCGCCAAAGCCTACGTGTTAAACTAACATTTGCAACACTAGAATTATAATTTAGAACAGCATCGGGTAAGCCACGTTAAGTAGTGGTCATGATTTACGATTGCAGCAGGAAAACACACACTAAGCAACAAAAATAGTGGATATGGCATACATGCTGATTTGACAGATATTTTGGTGGCATAACATCGTGTGAGAGTAAACAATGCCTAACAAATCCACCGGAACACGGGAACGAGGAATACGAATCGTGCGCATGCATGGATTCTCCTCGTAAGGATTCAGTTTGCGAGAACAACGGGGGAGCACTTGTGGCAGGTGCGAAGGAAGCGGCACACAATGAAGCAACAGGGCTCAAATAGCGGCTCAGCCATTCCGCCAGAAGCGTCGGGAGGCCCAGGAAACCGGTTCAATTAATCGTCGCCGGTCTTGGCTGTGAGCGGGAATCGAACTCGGGTGGGCCCGGGTTCGTCGCGCAATCCAATAAACAGGCCCGCATGTTAACGCATACGCACAGAAACGAATGCGCACAGCGGCGCTAGAGGCAGCAATGCGCTCGTCGTGCAAGCCACATACCGGTGTGGCAAGGATTTTAAACATCTATTTCGGGCTCTTTCCTCGTTCATTTATTCATGCATGTATGCACACATGATTTATGTGTTCGTGCTGTGGCAGAGCCACGCACGGATGAGTCACAAACTCTTGATGGAACCATCAGCGGCGGGCAAAGCCACAGAGCCCCGTGACGTTACTGCATGGTAGCTTCTTGGTGTCCAGGTGCATGAACCCCGAGTGCCAAAAAACTTGCCCTGCAGAGAGAGGCAACATTGCAAACCTGGAAAAAGGGTGACATTCACTCCCCTACTTTCCAGCTGCATGTTTTGTGGGTGCAAGCAACCATCTAAAGTTTGACCACCTCGAAGCTTCAGATTTGGTCTGGGTGTTCTCAAGATGTGACAGCTCCATCATCTCATCCATCACAGGGAGAACCACGTGGACCAAATCCAGGGCCTCCTTGAAGCATTCAGCATCACCCATGGAGTTAACGGCTGCAAAGGCGCCGCTACCACCGGTGCATGCTGCGAGGTCAGTGTACAGCTGTAAAACTCCAAGCATAACAACATTGCTATTTAATAGGAATGCATCTCAGGAATGTAATAATGTTCTGATTCATCAATTAAAATCGATTCTTACACACATGATACTTGCATCCTCTTCATAAGATATAATGCCTTTGTGGTTGATATAATTAGGTATACCATGTAGTTGGAAGTTTACAGCATCAGACATTTTGAAAAGTATAGTTCCAAATACAGGAATGTGGAATGTCCACCACTGGCTCTTACCAGCCCAAAAAAATATGAGCACTGCTCTAGCTCATTTGAGCACGGATACAATTTGACCTTTGACTTTTGAATTTAATATAGATCAGTAACGTGCTATATATAAGTATTTAAAAAGAAAGCCCGAAGAGATGAGAATACAATCGTATGGATTAGAGAGGAAATGCGAATTTGAGATGGCACATTGGCTATAAAGCAAAAAAAAACAAATATGATTGGGCAAATAATAAAAAAAGGTTGAAATTCAATGGATAAACCGAATAACAAAATCAATCGTTTCACCCAGAGGCAGAGCGCAAACAAAGGATCAACCAATGAGGAGCCAGAGTGCTGAATGCATGGCGCACATGCAAGTGTGATGGAGTGCAGTCGTTTAGTACCATCGAGCATTATTTTGTCAGAGAGAGAGGTCTTAATCCAGCAGGTGACTGAGAATGGATAATGGTGATGACTTCACTCGAAGACAAAAACACAACCGATGGCCAAAACGGTCACAGTGAAACCGTGGCTACATCACAGCTCTGCGATGCAATGGCAACGATCCAAGAATGCAATTTGGGCCAGAGCAAATGCTAAATACAAGACGCCGTAATGATGTAACCGCAATCAAAATGTTTAATGCAGCAGTCACATCTGGGCACCGGGGGATTGTGAGTCGAGGTTAATGATGTCCCGCGGAGGGTGCGCGAATAAGCACGCCCTCGGCAAACGACATCTCAGTGGCGTGGCATGAACAGAAGTTTGGCATCCAACCTCGTTGCCTCCTTCGTTGTTTATATTACATTAGCCCCAGAGCTCTGGCAACCAAGACCAGTTCCTTTAACTTCGCTCCCATTTCAATAATTGCGCCGAGTTCCATCGTAGATTCGGGATAAATTTCTCTCCCGCCCCATTGGTCGCAATTTATAGTCCGCATACACAGGTGGACACTCAGTGAAATGAGTGCGAGCGCTAGGTCTTATCCTATATAGATTTATATGGCATACTTAAATTCGGGGCGCTTTACAAGAAGGGAAAAATGAATGGAAGCGTGACTGGGTACAGGACGAGCGAGGCACAGAGGGGAACAGAAGAGATTTGGAGCGTAGAGGAAGGTATGGGGGCAATCCCTCCATGGCAAAACCACGGAGGGATTTATAGACGAGAGTGATACATGTAAAGACAGGGAGCCAGCGGAGTTGAGAAAGTCGCGCAGATGTATGGGAATTGTGGGGGGGGGAGGTTAAAAACGATCCGGGCTGAGGAGTTTTGTGTCTGTTGTTGAAGAGGAGTGAAGGCGTAGGCAGGAAGGCCGAGAAGAAGAGAATTGCAATAGTCAAGGTGAGTGAACATGAGGGAGTGAACCAGGAGTTGAGCAGCAGAGCGTGAGATGAGGGGATGGATTTTTGGGGATATTGAATCGGTGAAAGCGGCGAGTGCGGGCAGTGGCAGAGATGTGGTTGGAGCAGGAGGGCTTGACCCCGAGGTAAAATGGCATCATAAACAATTATTTTAAATGAAGACATTTTGATAAACAAGAATCTATTGACCAACGGGACGTCCCAATGCAATTGTTTTTCATTTATTTTTTAAGACATTTGTTTAAAAAAAAGGCAAATCCCAGAGCTAGTTCTGATTGATTTCATCAGCAAGGTGGCCCTTAAACTACATTTCGCCGGACTTCCTGGTGCTACACACAAGCATTACCAATGACCACGCCAGAGCTCCAAGTCACATTCTGCAGGGTAAAATGAATCATGTTTTCAAATGCCCATATGCCAAGCATTGCGCACTGCATGTATCGCCAAAGGGAGATTTTATGCTGCACCATAGCACGATGTCCTTGTAAATTGTCTAATTCTAAACACCGTGCTCTAGGCCTTCATACCAGGTGCATTGCATTTAGTTGAGCAAATTCATGAGGGCTGGGATCTGACACAGCACACCGTAAATAGGTTTAAAAAAAAATCCAAGCCGACATCCCAAAACATTCATCTCAGTAAAGGGGATTGTACTGTCTTTAGACAAATGGAAAGTTCGAAAGCGAAAATACCTTATTGGGGAAAAGCATATTGATAGCAACAATTATTTTTCATTTGAAAGAAAATGCCTGTGATCTTAAACATTGTCTTCTTGTGTGTCTTGCATCAGCATAAACTTTTGTACAATGTTGGTATACAAGTATATAAACTGTATATATATTGTTTAAATCAGAGCGCCATACCATCTGCATAAAAACCATTTAGGTGATTGCCCAGGCCACGCTCGCTCTAATGGTGCTGGATTTATGCCTTAAGCCATTATGTGAGTGAGGACTCAGGGCTGTTATAAATTTTAAAATGTAGAGAATGCGATGCCAGCCCCAGTGCAGGCACTCAGGTGAACTGTTTTGCCCTGCCTGTGTTTGGCTCAGCCTCATTTTCCAAGTCACTTCACCAGATCCTTATGGAGAAATGTTTTTGTCCTATACACGTGTATTTAGTAAAATCTATAAATGAAAAAAAGTGTTAATTAGAAAGCTAATATGTTTTTTTTGTACATTTATTATTAAGCAAGATGTTTTTTTGTTATTTTCTTTGAACCTATCTACGTGACTTTAATATTTCTAACACTTCCAATCCAGAGGTTGCCGGTTCGATCTTCTGGCTTGGCAGTTTTTGAAGTGATTTGTTTACTTTGACTATAAATCGCACTCCTATCATGTTTTTGTTAATCATTATTTGTTGTTGTAACCTCATAACCTGCCCCGACTGGACGTCTGTGAAAAAGAGCTTCATGGCTCACCAGATTCCTCCTCCAGTATAAATACACATTCTGATTTCTGAGTTCAAACAATGGCGCAAGTTCCTTGGACACGCTGCCTCTCCCGACGCAGCGATGTACATGGGCACACCAGAGTTAGTTAATAGGCAGGCCGCTTGCGGTAGTGTGAAGTGTGGGAACTCCTACATCATCCACGATGCCTGGCCAGCGTGGAAGAGAAGACCAGGATGCCCCTATGACAAACTCCATAAAGCTTCCTCTTTTGGAGGCCGTTCCTCCTGCAGTGGTATGCGAAAGAGATTGCAGGGCTGCACCTCTACTTAAGTGTAAAACACACTCCATGGTAGTATAATCTCTCTCGAACTCACTCTCGGCAATCATAAAGCCATCAAACATCACGTGTCCTCGTTCAAACGAATCAGATACCAGCTTTAGACGGATAATTATGCTCTCTGAATATGACATGCAATGTTTTAAATGTATTTTTCCGCGACTAATTCTGAAGGGAAAAAATAATGCAGACAAAAGTAATTGCTTTTGTAATAATGTTGATGGCATTTGGAAGCATTACAATTTATTCATTAACCATCAGAGCCACCTGCTGTTTTACATAAACTGCCTGTTATTATTCAAAAAAATATGTTGTTATGGGCTATTTAGATATTAGCTGTAGGCTATGACACTCTTGAGACTGGCTTCCTGAGCCTTGGGCCCTTACAACTGGCCAAGTGGTTGCAGTGCAACACTCACAATTTTAAGGCTACGAAGTTCAAATCCCAGCTGGTCATTGACTCGGCCAATCATTCCTTTTGTGATTGATGAAATAAGTGCCACTTTTTGGAAGGGTCGGCCAAGGTCAATCGATGAAGAAACTGACTTTTGCCACGGGAATGTGGAATTTTCACCACTCGCTCAGGGCCACCAGGCGACACGGACGGTGTCCCATTAATTGTTTGAGCAGGACGACACTTTGCCTCGGATGAAAATTCTAAATGTGTCCTGTACCATTACCCCCACACAGTAGTAATGCTGTGCCTCGCACAGCAATGTAGTGACTGCACGTCACCCTAAGCTAACATCCCCCCCCCCCCACGGGATTCCACGCTTCGCTTCGGAGCCGCATTACCGGGTAACGGAAGGTAATTGCATCATTCACTCAATATAGAGCGTGAGGCTATTGCATGTCTTCTTATATTGCAGGGCACCACGGTGGCAAGACATTAACTACCTCGCCTGGTATACAGGAGGTCGTGGGTTCGATCCCAATTCTGACGCCTGTATATTAGGAGTTTGCATGTTCTCCCTCTGGTCGCATGGATTGTTCTCTAGGTCCTCCGGCTTTTCTCTCCACATTTAGAAACATGATTTTAGAGTATTTGGCTGTGATACATTTCCACACGATAAGCCACTTCGTTGAGCTATCATTTGTGGCCAGGTCGTTTCTGAAAAAATAGTTATATAGCTGAGTGGGCAGTACCTGTTAAAATACAAATTTGTTTTAATAGTTTCACAGGGCATTCATTTAAAGAGCTTAAATGGTTCGGATACGATACAAGAACGAGCATGGACAGGATACCCTTGTATGAATGTTGAACTTATTTCTCACCGTATTTGTAGCCCACCGTGCTTACTGGAGATAAGGATTAGCACGGTTCGAAGGAAACAGGAGGAGGGGAAGACCGAGAGAACCAGCTGGGGATAGATGCAGTGGTAGAATAAATGGAAGAAGAGTTGTTGAGATTGAGTGAGGCATTGACGGTGGCTAAAGTAAGAGAGCCGTAGCATACGTGCGCTTGGGCTAATCGCCGCGAACGAGCTGACGGAGAGGACTGGCCATACAATATTAATTATATCATATTAATTATACTGACAATGAAACAGCATTCATTACCTCAACGGGTAATATCAGTTGTAAGCAGCTCACGCGCTGATATATGGTCATGGAAAGGAACTACGGTTGCTGTAAATTACAGTCGGCTCACCAATATGCCAACACTCCCCCACATCTTATGTAGCTTATGTTTCTATATATTGCACAGGCAATACAAATTTATTGTAAACATATTGCAGTATATGACGCACGGTCAAAAAAGTCCTGAACAGGTACTGGCATCAAACTGACATTGTTTTGCGCTAATTCTATAAAATGAAATCAACCACGTGGGATATTGGCTTAAATCCACTGCTGGATAAAGGCCTCCCAACGTGTGCCTGCTACATAGTCAAAGTGTTTAGCTACTGAGCTTTAATGCGGTTCACAATAAGTATATAACATGGAACGTGTTATGCAGGGAGGGCAGAGTTGTTCTGTCCGCACGATGTAAACAGAAGAATGTCCTTGAGATTGCTGAGCAAAGTAATGGAAAATTAACGACCCGATATTCTTTGTTGTAATGTTAGAAGACTGCCTATCTAACACCACCGCAAACAACTTCAAAATGTTTAATCGATAATACGCAGGCACTTAAAATATACAAAGTATGATCGTGGCTGATGGGCAGCCACAAGAGAGCTCTCATGAAATACACTGCCAAGGGTTTGTTTTGTACTTTGTGGCGTTTGATTTAATTGGGCAATGCACTTTTCACGTGCACTTTTTAAATCGATCCCTGTATATTGCATACTTGATAAGTATTATAAAGGATGCAACATTCGTCATTTAAAACGGCTATTCGCGTTGCAACTTGCTTTCCGTTAATTCCTTCATTCATTTACATTTTTATCCCAGGTCTCCTTTGCAACAGAGGCATTGTGTCCAAGGGCTGTCACTGATAAAGCGAATGCAATTGAACCTGCACTCATGACGAACATCAGGTGTGATATAACACGATGCCGGCAACCACAGTGATGAGGGCTGCCGATCCTGACATCTCGGATCACAATTGGATCTCCCCGACAAGGGGCCTTCATGGGCCGCACTGGCAGTGTTGGCGTTCCAGTGTTTGCCGGTGCAGTCGTTGTGCCTCTGCCCGCTCCTGGTGATCCAAGAGGTGTGAAGGCGATGGTCAGATTCCTGCCGCCAATCGTCGAGTCTGAGCAGCACAATTTTCTCCAACGTGGCGCTGCATCACCCTTCCACAATTCCATGGTCCACATCCGCACACCTCAGGTGAGCACGATTGGCTACGTACGGTGTAAACAAAGTTCAACATACATTCATCTGAAAATCTAGCAGACTCCTCGACTCACTAATGATAAATTTGCAAGATCAAATTCCAATCAGGTGTTGACTTGTCAAATCATTCTTCCTGGGCCAATGAAATAGGTCACACTTTGTGTCTAGTCAACGGTGGTGATCTTGTGGAGAGACTGGCCTAGTGGGTGAGTGGGTGGATGAGTGGGTTGGTGGATGAGTGAATGAATGAGTGGGTGGGTGGGTGGATGAGTGGGTGAGTGAGTGGGTGGGTGAGTGAGTGGGTAGATGAGTGGGTGGGTGGGTAGATGAGTGGGTGGGTGAATGGGAGAGTGGGTGGGTAAGTGGGTGTATGAGTGGGTGAGTGAGTGGGTGGGTGAGTGAGTGGGTAGATGAGTGGGTGGGTGGGTAGATGAGTGGGTGGGTGGGTAGATGAGTGGGTGGGTGGGTAGATGAGTGGGTGGGTGGGTAGATGAGTGGGTGGGTGAGTGGATGAGTGGGTGGGTGAGTAGATGAGTGGGTGGGTGAGTGGATGAGTGAATGGGTGGGTGGGTGAGTGGGTGGGTGAGTTAATCTTAATCCCGGCAATTAATCGAATCACTCAATCCACCGCTGGATTATGGTCATGGGGGCGATTTGACCATACTTTAACCACGTTGATCAGTGTGGGATGTTGAAGGTGAGTATGGTAGTTGAACATTATGAAAACACACTCACACTCTCATTAAAGAGTATTCTTAATTTGAAAATAAAAACTGTCTGTGTAACTTATGGCGAAATTGCCCTGTCAGAGCACTGAACCAAGACTGCTGAGACACCAAGTTCAAATCCCAGGATCCCACCTGGGATTAAACCAGGCTTTCATGTATCGAGGGTTTGGCGATCTTAGTTCAGTCGACCAAGGAGTGTAAGAAGAAAGTGGAGGCAAAGCCGAAGTGTTTTTCTGCTCAAACACCCGACGCGGCAGCAGCACTTGGATGCTGTAGGCAGCTCTAATCCTTCGGACATTTCACGTGTCCAGGCAGGCGCCGGTTACTCCTGTGGCTCTCCTAGAATTAATTTGGTCCATTCATCACTGGCCTGTGTCTGTGACAGTTTGGCCACTTGCTCTTTTGAATGGAGCTTGAATGTAGGCCCTGTGGCAAACTTTTCGTTCTTTAAAAAAGGACCATAAAAGAGGCATCAAGCATAGACTCAGTTATTTTTTTATTAGTATTTTCCCCATCCAAATGATCAATTGTGTTTTTTTTGTGCTTATTTTCCCTATTTTTGCTCAAAATGTTATTGCAATTGTGCTAACGGTGTGTCAAAATATCCCACAATTGCCTTTTCATTCACTGTAGGTAGTGCACTTTCAGACATGCCCTGACATAGTGTTTGTCACGTGGAAATATAACCTCAGAACTGCAAAAAAAAAGTATTTTTTAAAATATATGGAGCGTGGGGTATTCTGTGCACCTGCTAGTGAAATGAGTTAATGTGCAGGTGTTAATTGGATGTTTACATTGCAGGATTGTGATAGATGGTCATAGCTTGGAAAGGCCTTCATCGAGCAGTATATCGAGCAAGGCTGCTGCTGCTGATGATGATTCGGTTTACAGAATGAAATTATGAACTCTATACACCCCGGCGTAATCATCGCTGAAACACATAATTTGAACCCGGGCTGTGAGCAGTACCCGGGCCTCAGTGCTCTGATCAGCGTGGCACCCTGAGACACCTGGCCAGGGATGTACTGGGCTCTAGGTGAGGCAGGGCAGGGTGGTGAGTACCACCCCAAAGTTTTCAAGCACGGAAAACCATGCAGCCTCCCAGCAGAACAGGTCTGGTGACAGCCCAGCACCCACTCGGGCATTTAGCATTGCCTCCACTTTATTCACGACACACACAAAGTGCTTGCAACAAATGAACCACATTACCTTGCTGATTCTGGTCAATAAGCAATATACCATCATCACGCGGATTCTGGTCATCCGCGCAAGCAGCGGCCATTGGCTAGCCATCGAATAAAGACAGTCACTGCATTGCACGCTTTCAGATGAGCTTCTGCGGCCGTCTGGAATGTTCTTCCTTCCGGAGCAATGCACTTTTAAATCTAGATTGAAAACTGATTTCTTTACCACTGCTTTTTGTGTTTAGTTTCTTATCCTCCCCCTGCACTTCCGGTGAGCACGGTGGGCTATGTACGGTATGAAAGAGGTTCAACATTCATGCATAGTATCCTGATTAACTGATCACCTGCTAATTCCACGTCCCTGAACTTGGACACCATTGCTTCTCAGACAAAGCGATTGCTTCTCAGACAAAGCGATTGTCTCACAAACTCTTCTGGTTGTGTCCCTCATATCTAATGGGACTTTTTTTGCCAGCATACAAAATAATGAAAAAATAAAAAGATTAAACACAAGATCCAGGTCCGATTCAACACAGTACATAACATCCGTGATCTGGTCCCGTCTGTAAAAGATGTGGTTCCAGACATACAGTACCCTGGCGTCTACAAACTAAGTTGCCTCTGTGGTAGCAGTTACATTGGAGAAACCAAACGACATGTCTCGGACCGCATCCGTGAACATAAAGCAGACCTGAAACACGGTAGGACAAACACCTCAGCCGTGGCAGATCACTGTTACAATTCAGTGGGCTCACATGACATTGACTTCTCCAAGACAGAGGTTCTCTGCAAGCCATCTGGCTATCATGAGAGATTCGTTCATGAGGCGATCCACATATACAAACACAGAGACAATTTCAACCGAGAAGATGGATTCTGGCTTAGCAATCATTGGAAGGACGTAATACACCATTTCGGATCTTAACTGATTGTGTTCACGTTTACGGTGACTTTCAGACCGCGTTCCACTCAATGGCATGGTGCAGTGTGCAGAGTAATGTATGGTGTCGTAATTGTATAGTAAATATATAGCAGTGTGATACACATTAGGGTGGGTAGAATAATACATAGTGTTATATTAAAATGGATAAGGCAGCAACTGAAGCAGCAGCAACTGCAGCAGCAGCAACTACAGCAGCAGCAGAAACTACAGCAGCAGCAGAAACTGCAGCAGCAGCAGCAACTGCAGCAGCAGCAACTGCAGCAGCAGCAGCAACTGCAGCAGCAGCAGCAACTGCAGCAGCAGCAGCAGCAGCAACTGCAGCAGCAACTGCAGCAGCAACTGCAGCAGCAGCAGCAGCAACTGCAGCAGCAGCAACTGCAGCAGCAGCAGCAGCAACTGCAGCAGCAGCAGCAACTGCAGCAGCAGCAGCAACTGCAGCAGCAGCAACTGCAACAGCAGCAACTGCAGCAGCAGCAACTGCAGCAGCAGCAACTGCAGCAGCAGCAGCAACTGCAGCTCCCTTTGATGCTGTTAATCCTGCATAATGCACATGCATATGTAGTACTAATCACATTCCTGCATTTCCCATAAATATGCTAAATTCCTCTTGATATGCAAATTCCTGTGTCAAGGCGCCCAGCTTATATATATGCTCCAAGCTCGTGTGCTGTTTCATTCAGTCTCTGTCGCCTCGACGGACCTGGTTTTCACCTGAGGACGGCTGCTTGCGTTGTGGCCGAAACGTCGTGAGAATAATTTTATTATGTTTTATTTTTATTATTTTATTACTTCCCTTCTACGTGACTTTACCGAAAGAACCAAGAAGAGAAATAAAAAGAGGTTTTACGCTTTCTAGCAATAAAACAGGTGTTAAGATGTCCATCACAAAGAAGAATAGGTTGTATGCTTTCTAGCAAAAAGGTCCTATAGATATAACTGCTCGACCCGAGCTATAAGTGTTACTTGCAGTGTCTCTGTGCTGTTAGATTTTTGGCGTTCTCTGGTCTGACGCTCGTGAGACGAGGCCATATAGAAGGCTTCTCTGGTGTAGGCCAATCAGTTTCAAAGACAATGCCTATGTTATCAGAGCATGTTTGTTTGCGTGTTCACCACAAGTATGTGTGGTTAGTGCAGACGTGATGCCTTGCAAAAAGTTTCCATTTCGGTGTTTGAACATCTTAACACCTAAATTTATATTTAAAGCTTTCGTGACTGCAGGGATTCATATTCTTGGTTCTTTTGGTAAAGTCACGTAGAAGGGAAAATAATAAAATAATAAAATAATTGCTTGTGTTGCGGTCGAAACGTCGTGAGAATTTTATCGTTTTATATATTTTTTATTTTATTATTTTCCCTTCTACGTGACTTTATCGAAAGAACCAAGAATATCTTAACACCTGTTTTATTGCCAGAAAGGGTAACACTTATGCTTATTTTTTCATACTTTGATATTGGAAAAAAGGTCCCATTTGGCGTAAACCTTTTCCTTTTTTTTCATTTTTGTGTCCTTCATATTGCAGGACTCTCTTTGCAAATCAAAACGATATCAGACCACTTGGCATGAATTTTATGATTGCTGAAATGGAAAACTGGATGGGTAGCAGTTAGAGCAATGCAGTTTGGAAAATTCTGGATTCACCCTGTACTGAGATTCACATAGCCACATTGTAAATAGCTAGCAAAAATGCTTGCATTTAAATGTTTTAAATATGCATTTCCACAATATAATTCCCAACGGCGGCCAACAAAAATTGTTGTCTATAAATTGATAATGACGCAATGACAATGGTCAATTCTGAGACGCATTCCAAGGCCTCTCCTCAACAGAAGGTGAGGTCCTGGTCATGTAAGATTCAAGGAATCCATCTCAGGTGTCTGGAAACGGACAAAATTGACACGTCGCGTGGGAATGCAGCGGTCGTAAATGAGATTTAAACATGAAAATACCTTCAAGACTCGATTATGTTGTCGATGTCGATGTCTTAGCGTTACTGGCAAAATGCACGCAGATGGAATGTGTCCAGAATAATGCCTAAAATTTAACTTGGAATTGCAGAGGTGACGCAAATTGAATTTCTGATCTGCATTCAAGGTTACCCGGTTACACTGACATCTTTGGTTGCACATTCATACCTGCGATTCATTTGTTCATAAATCCATGTATGCTGTTTTTATATGTATGTGTGTATATATTTATAAAATGGCCCATGTCCCCGATGCGAATAATGCATTATTTTGCCACTAAAACAGCATACATATATTAGAGAACGGCAATGCAAAAAAACAAAACCGTTATAGTAAGGCAAATTAATGTAGTCGCTTGAACAATGGGCTAAACATATTTCGATGCATTTTATTATATGTGCCTTGATAAATTCACGCGAAAAAAGGTCAAACAATTTGGAGCGCACACATTCTATAATGGCCACAATGGTCTATGCTATTTATTTCCTCCATTCATAATCGCCAATAGTGGCACTGCCAGCTCCGGAAACAAACAAACAACATACCGATAAGGGGAATCTAATTAGTTGAAATTCCATCCAATATCCGTAATGAACTGGATGACAGAGCATTGAGAGTCATGATCTCTCTCACAAGTGAGGCCTGTGCAACCATGGTTGAGAAGGGACAGTTGTAATGACGCCGTCGTTATTTTGAAATGTAAGATTCAGAGAATAATTTCACATTTTCAGATAATGGCTGTGACACTTTCACATAAAGAGCACCTGCTTTTGTGAAATATGTCTCTGGAATGTTTAATGTTGCCCACACAGCAAAACCGTTTCAGCATCTGCCTCAACCGATAATATCACCAATAATCCCATGCAATTACTAACTGGCTCTCTGGCTCAATGGCAAGTGGACCGACGACCACATTACCCCGCCATTTTACATTAACAATAATAATTTACAACCCTTTGTCACTCCACGGCTGAATGAAGACCTCCCTACGCCGTTTCGGCCACGGAGATTGTGTGATTGCTTATCACCGCGCCGAGCGTTGGTGTAGAGGATTGTAGTTGGGTGGCGCAGAACCCGTCACTCGTCACTGACGACAGCCATGACCAGGAATCGAACTCAGGCCACCGGGTTAAGAGTGCCGTGCGCTAAAAAATGCGCCGCCGCTCAACCCCCGGTCGTCTGATTGATTGAATGTCACGTCGTCACATAAACACGGAGTAAATTCTATACAAACAACTGTATTCCCACGTGACGAACATAGTTGGCAAAAAATATTCAAACATCACCACATCACCACCCCAGACAGGTTTTACATGTTTAAGTAAGTGTCCTGGGCAAGACATTTATGCTGAAATGTAGCCTTCAGAGACTTTAATGTCCCTTTTCCTCATGCAAACATTCGCCTCCTTGTTACCAACTTTCTTGCGCTGACTCCATCCCTACGGTGTGCATGAATATTGCATTTGTTTCACTGCGTGCAGTCCTCGCAAGTCAGACGCGCCCGCTCGCTTTAATAGTGCGTGGTCTCGGTCTCAGCTATGCCTCGGGCTTTGGCAATTTCTTTGTCTTGTTTTTTTAACACGAAAAATTACATATATATTACATATCCCCTCCTTCGCTTCTCGTTTACTGAACACAATACGCACTCTTTGGCTGCGTGCATTTCAAATGCTCACTACGTTGCTCTTGCTAAATAATGCATTTACAAAATCATACTTTTCTCTCCAAATATTACCCAAGCTGCACACACGTATGTCTACAAGAAGCGACTTCTTCAAAGTGCTGAAAGTGCTGCACCGCAGAAAGTTCATGACCCAGCCATAATTGATCAGGTCTATTAAATCATAATGATATGCTCATACATCAGGAGGAAATTACTTGATGCTGTCTACTGAGTTTTTTTAAACATTAAAAAGGAGAACAGCATTGACCAATCAGTGGTGAAACGTGCACCGACTGTCAAAATGGATTGCCTTTGTTTTAAGTAATTGATTACACATGTTGTGCAAAAACGCAATGATCAGTTGTTAAGGGACATCCACTTTGAACACATTAATGTCAATGCTGGTAATACAACAGCTAATATTATTAATTACCGCTAGCTTATCTGGGAATGCGCTTTTAGCGAGATATTATTATTTCTGCAATCATAACAAGCAAGTTTGGTACAAACAAAATTAAGTTAGGCAAGTCATGTGTTCTAGAGAGGAGCTCTTGAGCTTCATATAGTAGAGGCCCTTCCATCAGCAATGGTGCGAGCGTGCAAAAGGGTGCCACGGTGGCGAGATGTTAACTACCTCACCTGGTATACAGAAGGTTCGATCCCGATCCTGACGAAGCCTGCATATTTGTATCTCCGTGGTCACGTATATTTTTCTCCGGGTCCTTTGTTTTTTCCCTCCACATTTAGAAAACCTGGCCACAAATGATAGCCCACATGATATGCCACTTCATTGGCCTATCATTTGTAACCAGTTTGCTTCTGAAAAAGAGCTGTCTAGCTCAGTGGGCCTTACTTGGTAAAATGAAAAATAGATTAGTTTAAATTGCATGACCTTTACTTTTTTTAGTCACTCAAATGAGTGATTGTGCTTATTTCCATTGTCGGACTTGAGCCAGAGGCAGAAGTTCTGAATTTTTACTGGAAATCTGTGAAAGACAGCATTATAGACAGTGCCGGATTAAGCTTTCAGTTTCAGTTTCATTTATTTATTCATTTCAGTATCATTTATTTGGTACAGCCCTGTGAGTCATTCGGCTCTTGAATCGGGTGCAACCGCAACAAACAAAAAACAAAAACATGAACAAGAAAACATCTTAAAGTGACTAAGTGCAAACAGAAAATCCAGGAAAAAAACTGCAAAGTCTTCCATAAAAAAGACACCGTACACCAACGCTGTGCTAAAATCCTAGTGGGATGCAAGTCAAACAACAACAACAACAACAACCACAAGACAACTTAGATTAAAGCCATCATTCTAACTCCGTACTACAACAAACAAACATGGTCAAGCTAGTGCGGGGCCTGTAGCATACGTTAATATTAAAACACAACTTTTTTACTTGCATAGTAAAGTAATTGTATGTTTTCATTTGCTATACAGCCAGATAATACGACAAATCACTAACCTGAAACACCCAGTCGTTCATAAAAGTTGAAGGCAGTATAGTACTATAGTAATAAAGCAAGTGCAGATTCACTGAACCGGAATTGATAGCTTGAAATCATTTAGCGCAAGGCCCTTGAAAGTGCGGGGCCCGTAGCATATGTAGCTACTTTTGCTACTAGGATAATCCGGCACTGATTATAAATCATCGGATTCCACCAGTATAAATAAATATTCTGATTCTTTTTTACAAACGGTGATGGCTAGACTCTCCGTAGGACGACCACAGTTCATAATCAGAATCTTTCTTTATCCTGGAGAAATCCCATGAGCTATGAAGCTCTTTTTCACAGACGTCCAGTAGGGGCAGGTCAGAAAGTTACAACAACAAACAATACAAAACAAAACACGATAGGAGTGCAGAGTATAGGAAGGGTAAGTTGTCGTCCCGTTGAAGAGTTTACATAAAAGTGCAGCCCTGCAATTGTTTGCTAATACCCCTGCCGGCATAAGAGTCTCCACTATAGGAACCTCCATATACTCGTTCACTATGGCCAGACGTCTTGGGAGAGGTTGCAGTACCCACAATTTGCAAGTCGCTTGTCACGTGGAAAGTGGTCCGACATGCTGGGCTTCAAGGGCACTCTGTATCAAAAACTAATAATAATTACAATCGTGGTGTATCCTTTGACTGACCCCCCCAGAGGGGTTTGAACTCTTAACTTTTCGATCGTGTATCATCTCGCTTGGCTAGATTCAGATAAACAGATTTGTGGTGTGTGTATTAATGCAGCATGTATTGTAAGCCGAAGGCAAACCAAGTATGAACACTATGAAAGGAGAGTTATGAATCATGGTACGTGTAATTAAATGGAAATGGAAACAGTGTTCATGCAATCAACGGTAACCTTATTGCAGTGGCGGCTCCTGCAAAATCTCTCAGGGGGGGCAAATGTCTGGATGATTCTTTAATATTAATGAAAAATAAAGTGACTCTTACAATACATCTTGTTTGTTTCTATACTCACTATTAAAACAAACCACTCAAGTTTCTTTTATTAAAGATTCCACTAGGTGGCGACAAATTATATTGTTGGATGAAACGTGCTTACGTATGATGACGTAAGCACGTATGATGACGTAAGCACGTTAGTGCATGCCCTCCCGGAAGCCATAGAGAATGCATTGCAGCGCCCCCGTTCGAAAAAAAACATCTTTGAATGTAAGTCTATGGGATCACTCGGGGCGATTCTCAGCTGGAGGGAAATCGCCCAAAAAGAGGCGGTACTCCACAGAACGTAGCATGACGCTGATTGGACTATATCCAGAGGCACAGTGACGGCTAGCGTGACTCTGTGGTTGAATGACATTGGTGGTGCGTCGCCCAATCGCCCTAATGAAGAAACCGCCCCTGCCTTATTGCACACTACAAGTGGAAAGTGGTGCTAATCTCTGTTGGTGGTTCCAATAGAGTGATCGACGTTCCACATTCCCATTGGTGGGACTGGTCTCTCCATGTAACAGCCACGATCCTATTACGTATTTCCTGTTTTTTCTGTTAGCAGGTAAGGCCCACTGAGCTATGTAGCTCTTTACTCTTTGGTTCTTTCGGTAAAGTCACGAAAACTTCAAGTCTATGGGGCTCTTTCTCAAAAGCGACCTGGCCACAAATGATAGATCAACGAAGTGACTTATCGCGTGGAAATTTATAGCAGGCAAATACCTTAAACGCGTGTTTAAAATTTGGAGGGGAAAAAAACAGGAGGACCCGGAGAAAAATCCACGCAACCACAGGGAGAACATGCAAACTCCAAATATAGACGCGTCAGGGTCGGGATCGAACCCACGACCCCCTGCATACTAAGGCAAGGGAGTTAACATGTTGGCACCGCATCTACCCACGAAGTAGTACGCACTCGGGACGGGCCCCAAGAAGATGTAACTTAATTATATCACACTTAAAATAAAATATTCATAATTAAGTATATTTGTAGTGTTATTAAAATTATGAGCGTTTTCATTTTAACCTTTGCTTAGTTTGCTTTTGCCTAGCGCCGCCACTGGCTACTCTGCACTCAGTGCTCAAACCTCTGATGCTGGGGGAATGACAATGAATGGCTGCATCAGCTGTGGCAAGTACAATACGACGTGTGAAATTATTTTCTAAACTCTCCAAGCCAAGTTACAGCATCGACTGAGTGGTATCATGACCTTTCAAAACAAAACTCTCTCCCAACGATTCCAATGGGCTCTTCAAGCGTTTTGAGAAGAAGGGTGCATTGAATTGAATTGCATTTCCTATTGTTGTGCCTTCTTCTATCGCCGGCAGACGGCAGTTTATGGGCTGTGCGTGTGCTGTGAACACCTCGCAGATCTTTAGCTAAGCGAGCCGCCGTGTTTTATGTTCATAGCGAATGCACACTGCCTGTTCGTCGCCGCAGAGTAGCAGCCACTGTTCAGCTGGAAGTAACGCGGCCGTTACGAGGCCTCCTTCATTTGACCATCGTAAACGCAACGCTAATTGCGTCAAAAACCGACAGTCGATGCCTATTGCTGCCCAGTTAACGTTGCCATTACCTCTGTATGGCTCCTTGCAGGAAGCCTTAGTTATGCACACCACATTATAGGTGTTTATGTTTTACAAAAAAACACATTAAAATAATTGACCTCACTCTGGCCCTGGGCGGTTTTACTTTCCATTCCTATGAATAGACAGCAGCTGCTTAGCACGTCCCATATGCTCGATCTTACCTTGCACACGCATAGTTACGTTGTAGCCCCGTGGCATTTTCTTTTGCATTCTTAATAAAGACAATGAGGGTAGAATGAAAATAAAATTGATTTACTGGTAGAATTTCATGGAAACTCTACCCGTGTCCTTTTACCGCAGACAAAACAATGTTGAAAAGGCGCAGGGTTTTTTCTTGTTATTCTTTTCCCCTATAGAACAAACGCACATCGTTCAAATGAATTATAACGCGAAGTTTCATCAAATGCTGCGCTGCAAAGTCGAGGGAAGGAAAGCGTGTGAATAAAATATGTGCTCTCGGTCTATTAAAATATGTAATGCTGCTTGTAATTTCTTATTTTGAGCTGTGACGTCCATCCTCACAGAAGATGTATATCTCTTCTTAGAAAGATGCATCAAAGTAGACAGTTCATTTTTCTACTCAAAGCCATATTGGCATAATACTAACAATAATCATGGTTTTGTAAAACTAATACCAACCTAATTGTTGTTCATAATTACATCAGTGCGATTTCATCTGCTTATCTCGGCAGCAATGCCTACAATGTTCAAATACAGGAGGTGCTCCTTGTTCATTACGTAGACGTAAGTCAATAAACACAGCCCATGAAAGCAGCAAATCAATTAAATGCAATGTACTTGATTTAAGCAGATGACAGCATATTAAGATTTTTACAAAAGGTTTAAGTGTTCCCATGGTATTTTAACCATCGGATGATGCTTTAGCTCAATTTTCGTGTCCTGAGACAGCAGTGGATCGTTCCACATTTCTCTGTGACCCCCATTGTTGACTTCACACCAACGTGGGTGTGATCTCATCAGCATGGTGGGAAAAGTGGGCCTTGACGAGACGCTTACAACAAGAATGCTCAGCAGTGCGAGCGTGGCTAGAACCACGTTTCAAATGAGATACACTCACACTTGTATAAAAGGCCCAAGAGAGTTATGCAAGAAGAGACACTGTGTAATGTAAAGCAGCAAGCAATTTTCCCAGTTTGTGTCTGGACGAGAACAATTTAAGACAGTGGACTGATGCTGGCATTAAATTTGGTACATGAAATTGCGTGCTTTGCTATTCATCTGAAAAAAAATATATGGGGTAGCAGTTGAAATTAGGTGGTCCTATCAGTGGATGGGTGAGAAAGTGATGCCCTTCACCGTGTGGACAAGAAATAACTTGAAGGTATGTCAGAGGTAGCTCTGTGATACCCGCTTCCGTGGGCCCCTCTCTAATATGAAGGTATGCACTGTTCTGCAATGAATCCTAATGTATTCCTCATCTCATTATGTGTTGCCAATAGCGCAAGAGGAATACAATTGGGGGAAATCACTAACAGAAATTCCCAGTTGGGGGTTGACTCAGCCTATAAACTCTCCACAATCGATACAATTAGTAGCATATATTTACAAATGAAAAGTGGTTGCCTTATGGAGGAGAAGAGCCCCTGCGAAAGCAATGAAGGTTTTCTGCCCCTGGCTCAGGGCTGCCAATGGAAATTGACATCACCCCATTACTTATTTCAGCGTCGAGACATGTACAAAAAACTGTCATTTTTTTTTAAATATAATTTTGGCTTTACTCAACGGAATGGCACCATGGGTAATTATGGTCAATGGGGTCATGTCTTCCATATTTTAGGAAGCCATACATTTTATGGGGTCTTTCGTTATATTCCCAGGGCTATGAGAGACGGGAACACAGTGAAATCATATGTCTAGACCTTCCAATAAGATCACATACCACATGTCTCACTGCACCCAGAAGTGACATCATAAGCCTTCATCTGATATCCTACACGGGTCTGACCTACCTCCCGCAGTAGACTGCGCTCTTTGGAAGTACAGGCAAGTGGCATCTTTGCTGCACGCCTATTGCTTAAGTGCAGCCTACCCACATTTCTCACTCCCGCCACTACAGGAAGAAGGGCCTCCACTAGAGGGAGCATGAAAGTGCCGCACTATATGGCATTTGACCTACTCTTCCAAGTTGGTCAGACACGTTGGATGCAGTTGTAATAATCCTTCCAGAGACGGCTTCGGAATCGGTCCTTTTATTTTCCACTCAATAATACACTTGCTCACTCACTCTCCGTTGCTGGCAGACAACGGAGAGAGGACAGACCCCGCACTAAGTCCCCACCGCGCACGTGGCAACCCCAGCCCCCGTCCGCGCGTGACCCTGATCTCGTCAGTTCCAGTCTGCTCCCGATCGTTCCCCTCCATTCGCTCTTAATACCTTCGTCACGTGGTTCCCCCAGCCAATCGTACATGGACAGCTTCGACCATTCTCGATGGTTCCCTGTCAATCCCGGGACCACGCCCCTCATCCGGCTCCCCATTGGCTGGGGCCCCGAATGGCTAGGCCAATCACTCCTGATGACCTGTCGTGATGACGCATGGGCCATGGTCCCTATCTCAACCCTTATTGGCTACAAGCAGGACCGGCAAGCCAATCCCCACGTGACCCCTCTATGGCTGTTATTACACAGTGATAATATCCACACTTTACCCCTCCACACTACTGTTGCTCAGAGCCGGTGGGGGGGGGGATTCAAGAATATTTCCTGTTCTTTTGGACTGAGCTGGCAACCTCTGGATTGCAAGTCCATTGCGCTCACCATTACACAACAGCAACATCCCATCTGCCCGAAGGGTCCTTAAGGATGGGAAGTCCAACTGGTTAAAATCAAAGCAAACGGTCGTTTCTTTTTTTTTGTAGTGTCATTGGAGACCAAGCCGAGGACATCGACCTGTGGCGTGCTCTGATGTCGGATCACCACATGCTGTTGCATCAAGGATCTCGGTGATGCTGGCACGGTGCCTTGACATAGACATTGCCCATCTGAGTCGGCCAGCCACCCCTGGGAACAACTATTTTTGCTGCGGCTCAGATACGCCCTTAAACGTGTATTTGAGTTGGATCACATTGCCACAGACTGTGGAATTAGAGGCTTAAGGTACCTGCAACACGCAATGTCTGGAGATCAATCAACCCATGCTCAAAGGTGTGCAAGTCCGACGTCATTTTGCAATGCAACTGTTGTGTCAAAGGAAATACGACGCATGGCTTAAACCGAAACCTTCGGCCGTGAAATAAAATATTGGCAATTGTAATAAAAGTGTGTTCGTGGTTCCATGTGCACGTGTGTATTTTTGCGCTGCACTATCCCGGTTCGATTTCCACTCATGGCCAACACCAGTGACGATAATCTGGACCGGTCCTGGGCCTTGCCTAGGTCGACTCAGCCTCATATGAGCACCTGGTTTGGTGTGTAAAGATCAAAACTGGGGAGACAAAGCCAGGCGGGCGTGGTGCTGGCCAGCCATTCCTACTGCCAGAGATGCTCGCTAACAGCACTTTCCCCAACGGTCTGTTAAGCCTATACGGGGGATCTTTGTGCGTACACTTTCTTTGTTACCATTCATTCCAAGTAAATTTGCTTCAGCCTTGGACAACACAACCCAAAGAAGCTTTTGTGAAGCATCGTGTGTTACTACAAACAGCTATACCACAACAGAGGCCAAAAATAAAACAAACTTCGCTGCTCACTTTAGAAATGTTCATGTATTTTTTTACTTAACTAGTGGGCTGGAAGTAGATGTGAGGTTTCTTGCTCTCCAAGATTTAATGGCATTACCTGATCCTTTCATTCACAGACAGGCGTTTTTGTCAGCACCGTATTCTATATGTTCGCATTGTTAAAATGTTTATTAGCGTGCAGTAGGAGAACGACAGCAGCTGTGGCATAAAGGATGAGCTCACAATTCCGTTTCAATTCTAGGATCAGACATTCACTTTTCTTCAAATGCAAGCCCAGAGAAAGCAGCTAATTGGTTCGCTGTGCATCACTTGGGTGCTTCGGCCCTGGATATGAAAACAAACACAAAACATCACAAGCTAGCTTAAGACCCGTTTCATGTTTTCATAACATTAAGGTCAAGAGGTCATCATGCACATTGATGCCACCACAGCTCGTCATCCCTACTACTATATGTAGCATACTATGTATCATAGTATCGACAAGGCTCGATTATTGTAACTCGCTACTCTACAGGATGTTTGGCAAAAAAACAAGCTGCAGCGTGTACACAATTCTTTGTCACGTGTTGTGATGGGTACGACAAGATCCGACCGCGTCCATCCAGCGCTCGCCAAGCTGCATTGGCTTCTGGTAGCCGAACGAATACGTTATAAGGTCGCACTCATTATAAGACCGCACACAAAGTGCTTGCCAGGAATGAACCACAATATCTTTCTGATCTCGTCAAGGAGCATATACCATCACACATACTCCGGTCATCCTTACAGCGGTTGTTGGCTGGCCACCGAACAAAGACGGTCACCGCATCGCGCAGCGCTTTCAGATGCGCTTCTGCAGCCATCTGGAACGCTCTTCCTTCGGATATTAGGAAGCGACTGGAGCTATGCCACCATATTCATAAAACATAGTCCAATACTGCAGAGCCTACGCCTGACCGTTCAGGTCCACGCTTACGGTCTCTCGACCAGCCGGACTTCCCCGTTCGCTGACCCCTCCGTCATCTGCCTCAGTGACCTGCCCGCATCGCTCCTGCACACGAGGCCCCCACTCCATGCCGCTTCCTCGTCCGGCTCACGATCACCATCCTCTCTTGCCTCGCTCTATTCTGAGCGAGTGCCCAAGTCGGTATGCCGTGTATGAGGGGCCAGCCTTCTCCCCCCTAACCCCCGACAGCAGAATGACATTTGAGGTCCTACAAAAGCAGTGTGCGTCTTACGACCCGTAGAGATATTGGAGTGAGTCAATCCAGAATCAAAGAATTGAGCATGCAACCAGAGTTAATTAACTCAATCTACATCAGTACCCAGCCATATACCTATATAATGTAGTTGGAAAATATTGCAAAATTTATAATGTAGAAATTGTTTTTTAGAAACAAGAGTTTAAGATAATATTTCGCCATTGCTACGAGTTACTATAGCAGTTTCACAGGTGTCACTGCATATTTTTAAGACCTCACTGTGTTCTCAGCAGACTGACTGTCGTCTAAATGCAGACGTGAACAACGTTACAATGTTTTATCAAAATGCTGGCTTCCATAGTCCAGGATGCTGGTGCAGACAAAGTGCTTTTATATAATTCGCTCGCAATGCAATTCACCTGCCGTGTTCTGAGGTAGCCAAGTTGAGCCACCATGCATACCCATGCCATGACTTCTGAGGTGAAGCTTGGACACCATTAATACACCTGCCTGGTGCCTAGATGGTAGTGATGGGCAGTACACTACCCTAAACCTGAACTACAACACCCTCAATATACCTCGTAAACTAATTTTTTTTTTTTACCAGGTAAGAGCTATATAGCCACAAATTATAGCTCAACATGGCTTATCACGTGGAAAGGTATAGCAGCCAAATACTTTAAACGTGTGAGAACGCGCAAACTCCAAATATACAAACGTCAGAGTCGGCATTGAACCCGCGGCCTCCTGTGCGCCAGGCGAGGGCATTAACATCTCCTAGCCGCCGTGATGATGATATGAGAGAGAGAGACGTAAACTCCAAATACACAGCAGGCGTCAGGGTCGAGATCGTACCCACTACCTCCTGTATACCGGGTGAGGTCGTTAACATCTCGCCACATATGCAGGAGTAGTAGTGATGAATTATCGTGAACACATGAACAGCATGAACCATGCAAGTGCTCACATGCTCAAGAGGGATCGCAGGTAACCTCCTTCTCGCCAACTCTGTGATATGTTCAGCAAATAACACCTTTCCACAACAGGGCAGCGTTAATAAAAGTATCACTTTAAAGAGGATGGGGCCCGATTCATTTGCGAGCAACGAATAAGGTAAATTGTGTATTTATATATATATATCTTTTTTGTAAGTGTAAATTTAATCGATTTGCCGAAATATTTTAGCTAGAACTGGATGCATATGCTCATTATAATAAGGTGCTTGGATAATCCTGTACAAGTTGTCCGTGCATCACCGATGCCGATAATAGACACGTGGCCATAACGTCAGCACGTTTGGTTTGGGCCTAAAAATAATAATTTCAGAACGTGCAGAGCTCACGATGTCAAAATCCCAACTCCTATTTACGCGCACGAATGTGATCGCTATGTAGGCCCCACATTATCGTGATAAATACCCCATATTGTAAAATGCAATTCTAAGCCGTGCTTAAACAGTATTGAGTACAGTGTGGTTTTCCAAATTGTGCGTATATTTATTTTGTATTTTCTCTTTGAAGAACAAGCTGGAAACGGGCTGCACTTAAAAAAAACATCAACCACTCAAACGACTCCTTGACAGATGCTTGGAAGAATAGAACCTTGTGGCCTATTCTGAGTTACAATCTGCCGCACCGGGAGTTATTCAACAAAAGCCTGTTCTGAACTTCGCGCAGGGATTTTTGGCCCAATTATATTGCTCTACAATGCTGCAAACAACCGCTTTGGCGCGGTCTCACTAAACCTCCAACCAATACTAAAAGACTACATATCAAACCCACGCGCATCGTACCGTTCCCAAAAGATCGATACGAGCACGCCTCAGACCAGTTTACACGGACAACAACACAACAAAAAATTTCCCAACAACTTGTATGCATGTACGTTGAAACCTTCTTTCACAACGTGCATATCCATCCGTGATAATCGTAGGTGCAGGGGAAGGACAACAAACTAAACACAAAAAGCAGTTCAAAAAGTTTTTGATGGCAAATATATATAGTAATTGCTACACCCACCATACGCGCATTCAGAGGTGTTTCATTTATATGTGGAAAACCGAGTCTTTTAAAGGAAACACGGACATTCTAATTATTAATAACTTCCAATAAACTGCACGTGAGACCCTATGTGATAATAAAAGCGGTGCTTTATGATGTGATCAATGGAAGCAGAGGAGAGTCTTTTGAGTGTATCCTGTGGGTCACAGTCCGTGTGTCAGTTTGATAACTTTGAAAGTGCCAGCTAAGCTTGAGAGTGATGCTGGTCAGCCTGGCCGAGCTCAGCCAAGCAGACCGCTGCCTTGGTCCAAATGCCACGGTTTTATTCACACAAATTCTGCTCTGTTGAAGCAAAGCAAGGTTGGGCTGTCCAGGGCCAGACACAAAACTGGCTCACAATCACGGAATTATCGTGAAAGGGTCCATTCCCTGAGTTTGGAAGCCATGTTTCAACACGCTGAGCTTTTTTTCTTCATGAAAACACAAATGGTTCACGTGCTGCAAAAGCTGTGCAATGCTCACAGGAAAACTCACGGGCTGTACGCTTGTGCGTTGGTCAATCAATGCAGACACGTGTCACCGAGAGTAACTAATAGAGAACATCGTAGTGAATATCACTATGGTATCACAATATTCAAGAAGGCAGTCGCTATGACTATCAGCATCAGCCATCAGCAATCGTCAATCTACTGTTGGGTGACAAATTTGCAAGCTACAATTAACGTATCATTATTGATATGTTACAACAATTAGTTTTGGGACTCGACCAGATTATACAGATCAGCAATATCAGGTCTTGTTACTGCTGTCAATATTTCAAAGTGAGGATGTAGCAAGAGAAACACAAGCAAATCATTTGCATGTTTACAGGTGTCTATTTGAAATGTGAAGCACTGCAAGCTCTTTGTTAAGATTGATACAAGTATTTAATGGCTAACCCACATCATGTACAGCCACTTACAATACAACGCAAATTCACTGGTGTATTCTGTATCCTGGTATATACACATATATATCATCCACAAAACACCATTGCACTGCTATGCAATTGTTGAAGCGGTATCATTCTTATAATAATCTCATAATCTCCAGAATATATCCACCGCTATGGTGAAATGACAGAGGCTCGGGTGGCTATGGTTCCCCCAAAATTAAATTGTCTGTCGGATGTCAGGTAGGGCACAGCTTTGTGCAGTACGATATTAAATCAGTACAATGCACTGCGCCAAAACAAATATTCAAAAACAGACATCAGGTCGCTTTCACCGTGCGAGCGAATTAATTCCCTCCCGTGCAGCTCGCAGTAGAATTGTGCTTCCAACTGGTACAATTTTCTCCCGGCAAAGTTGTTATGAAAATGACCGACCCAATATTGTGTGAATATATGCAAATGCATTACATCATGCAAATGCTGAAATGTGCGTATGTCATATTCACGTTAAATTGTAGTCCCCAAAAAGTGTAGTTCGCGTGGCATTGAACGTAAAGCCAAACAACAGTGTTCAGAATTCCATTTTTTTACAATGATTTTGCATTTTTCACAATCTCTGTCTGAATTGTTCCATGGGTTTCGGGGTAAATAACTATTAAGGTTATTTTCTCTTTACACTGGAACAACAGGGAAAAATAATGTGCTGTATTGTGGATGGATTTCCTCAATATACTTTAAGGATGCATCTTTCACATCTATTCTTTAGCCGTATGATTGAGCGGCTCATTCCACGCTGATCTGCCAAATCAGCCTCCCAACGCTGTACTGCGGTGACTTCAATTAAATGCAAACCCCATTTGCACACCAATGTGAGCACTTGCAACGAGTCTGAAAGCAACAAAATCCCTGCCAATAAAGAAACGTGTAAGCCTAGTATTCACGCTCAGTATTTGCCCCCTGAGCTACGCAGCCACCTGAGCCATATTTAAAATCGAGTAAAAAATGCATGAGTTGGTGCAGGGGTACGGAGGACAAGTGTCACCCACGCTCACAAATCTTCTCAACATTCCCTTCCTTCACTCCATTTCCACATTATTGCAACAAACAACGTAATAAATAAGCAGTAAAAGGTTTTAGAATAAGCGCATGAGTGACATGTTTGTCCAAAACCACGGCTGATGCCACGAGAGTGCTCTCGGCAACAATATCACCGGAGCTGGCTTTAAAATGCTCTCCAATTATTTACAAATGCATGCCTTCTCCTTCTCATAATCATCATCACCATCGGTTACAGGAGGTGGCTGCGTAACCCTCGGTGCTTACGTGCATGCCAGGACTTAGCCAGAACGATGGAAGATCCTAGGTGCAAATCTTGGGATTAACCCAAGAATAAACAATATTCTGAAGCATATGGTCATCAATGAGTAGACCAACATTTTTTGTGTGTTTGAAGTTTGTTATTCATTTGAGTTCCCTTATCACAGCTCTACAAAGACAAAATGTCTCTCACTCAAACGAGCATTGGCCTATTGCTGAGCCTGTAGTGGAAACAAGTAACTGTTGACTTGGCAGATCACTGCGGACTGTTGACAAATTGTTACTGATGTTATTCACCCACAAACAATGATGGGCTCAGTTGACCTCTCACTGGTATTTGAACTTGCAGCTTTCCAAATTGCAGTCAAATGTTCTTTGCACAATCGCGTGTGTATAATAATGCATGCAATAATAATTGACAGTACTTTGTCAATACACTGCTGGATGAAGGCCTCCCCACACTGTGTAACTTGTCGGAGTTGTTCGACCATACTTCACCACACTGGTCTAGCTTGGGTTCGAAAGGGTGGAGGCCCAGTACCAGTTACGGTATCACCTGTGACTGATGTTTGCCATGGCCGGAAATTTTACTCACGTTGCCCAGTTCATAGTATAGCGCACGAACCACTGCATATATATATAAAACATACCGCACTATATATTAGATATACAGCGCAGAGTTGATTGAACCAGCACGATGAAGCATTGTTCTCTTCGTTGCTGGGAGTAAGGTTAAACTGAACGCACCGTGGAAGCTTATTGTGGTGCCATTCCCTCATTTGACCTGTCATGAACCATCGCATTATTGCAGGATGTTCAAGAAATGATATTTCTTTGATATGTGCCTACAGCCTGATTGTACAATTTTCATGGAGCTTGGTGATAAAAGTGACGGTACAATGGGTATAATGGTTTCGCCTTTGGCTGGCACAGAACGAAAGGCCCTGTCGCACAAAATATTCTATCGCGTGTGACGCGATTCAGAGATATACTTCTATTAGCAGAAGCAGTGTGAACTGCAACTGGTTTTTTTTTGTGTGCGCTACAAATAAACTACGGTGGCAAATAAATCCCAGGATGGAGAAATTGAATCACCGTCCCTTTACCAAACTCATCCCGAGGTCATCTGACTGGATTATGACCATGCCACTGTCTTCGAAGCAGCCCCTTGATCACTCGATATATGCGAATGGCTCTAATTTATAAAGGGATGATCCAATCCATCATCTGTGACAAAGCCAATCCCTCATTTTTTTGCCCAAGCAGTGGAGGCAAGTTACAACGATGCCACAGAACGTTGCGAAGCAACAAGCAACCCTTCCAGGCCTCTCGGAAACAACGTGCAACGGCCCTTTAACGTTTTTCAAGATGCCGCACCATACATGCAGAACGATTAGGATAAATGATCCAGCATTCTTGATTGGTAACGACTTTAAAACCCACATTTTCTCGCAAGATCTTGCCACAGCTACAGTTTTTTTTGGTCGTATCCTTTACATATGTGAAAGAGGAAGCGGTCTGTTTTTATAATTGAGTTGTGGTTGATGAAATAATAATACTCGTCCTTTTATTTAACGAGGGGGGGGGGGGAAACTCAATAAGGCTCAGCACTCCTTTTTATGAGGAAGGCGTTGCTTTGGGTGATACTTGGGAAACATCTTAATGAGATAGGTAAGAGTACCAGGAGAGCACCGACAGATACGTGGGGATGACACTCACATATCGGTACACGTTGCTATTCTGCTGTTGGTGTAACAGTTAACGCACCAGGCTTTGCAATCTAGAGGTCATCGATTCCATTCCTGGCGCGGCACTTGGAAACAACGGTGCAATATCCGTAAATGTCCCCACCGCTTTCCAAATCGGCAGTATGAATGGATAAACCACAGCGAGTCGAGCGGCAGGTCACGTATTGGTAGGATAAAGTGTGGGTACGCCCACCTCTTCCAGGACATATCTGGACAGCTTGTAAAAACAGGCCAAAATACCCTTGAGAGCCTCTCTAGAGTTCTCTCGAAGGAGAAGCCCTTCCACCAGCCGTGACGTCGCAAGTATTTGCAGCATGGGGGCTTTTACGCATTATTCTAGGGAGGTCAAGCAACTCACTTTTCAGCGCTGCCATCCACTAGCCACGTCATAACCTTGCAGGTTGGGAGTCTTACACAAAGACGCCACGGTGCAAAGATGTTAACTACCTCTCCTGCTATACAGGAGATTGACGGGTTTGATCCTGACCCTGATGCCTGTAATAGTGTCGTTTGTGGTGTCTCTCTCCCCGTGGTCACGTTTATAATCAACGTGCATTTAGAGTTATTTGGTAGCTCTACATTCCCACGTGATAAGCCACTTCGTTGAGATATAATTTGTGGCCAAGTCGCTTCTGAAAAAGATCTATATAGCTCAGTGGGCCTTACCTGTTAAAATATGAAATAGTTTAGTGTAGTTTTTATAGGAAGTGATCTGTGAGATCAACCACCTCCATGCCCAACGTGCTGTGTGTATATCACTGGCGAATGAAACTGGGCATGGTAAGAATTGTGGAGCATCAAATCTAGAACGAATTGTGGATGCTTTAACTGATTTCACGGAATGCTTTTGTGTTTTTTTTATTCAGGCAACTGTTGGCGACTGAACTGAGTACGTCGACGTTTGTGAAAATGTGAAGTGGCTTTTTTCCCTTTTCTGGACACGTGGCTTTCAAACCCAAGATCTCAGCGGTGATGCCTCACAGCGCCCCAAGCTTAAGCCTCCTGTGCGATCCACTTGGCCACCTAAATGATGAACGGCATGTTTTTTTTTTATAAGATTCAATTTAATCTACATTTACTCTCGTGGTAGGCCTTTGAAATTAATTGTGTAGCATAAAAGCATTACTTTTCTTTTGTAAACAAATATTGTACACTACATGATTCTTAAACATGATGTCTGAAATTAAATTGGATTATAGAAAGGCTAAAACCTTGCCAAACTTACATTTGCAGATTTGCAGCAAAAATGCTATGCATTTATATATGTTTAAACCATCACAAATGTTGTATGTGGTTGTAACTCTTACAGTTGTTTAGATCTGTGGCGCCATTGATGGAGGCGACACGTTAAATAACCCCACGTGTGGCACAATTCTCAGCTGTACGATGAACATTTGCCTGGCTGTGAGGGGCAACTTCACTGACTGGGCGAACGTGATTGAATGAATGGAAATCTGCGCTTACGTCCCGAAGTAGACATTTCCATTGCGAACATCTTAGCACTGTGCAGCGTAGTACGAACCCGACGTACAGCAAACCGCCGCATACATAAAAATACGTGACGGCAGAAAAAAATGTGAAATATAAATAAAATGTTACCACAGTTGGACATTAACGACGACACTCTACAGAGACATGTACTACAGTTTAATGTGTTGGGCAATGATCCCGCTCGTTAGCGGGGAATGGCGTTGCGTTTTTGGAATGTTCTGACTCGCGCTGTAAAACACTACACAATAGAAGCCCATGGCGGCTATATGTTCATAATAGACGTTTTTTGGGTTAGATTGCGTAAATATAAATGCGTCGTTAAATCCGCCACCACCCGACACAGCCAATTAGTAAAGTTTGTCACGTAAACAGAACGTGCCATTGTGTTACTAGTACAGCACACCGGTGTGTTGGAGAGCAAATCCAGAACATTTACAATCCCAGTACGACGTTTCACCAGTAATTACAACTAGCATCATCAGGCAAACAGACAAATTTGTGGAGAAATCCTCCTGTTTCGTAAATGTTGTGGATTTACTCTCCAACACACCAGTGTGCTGTACTAGTAACGAATTGGCATGTTCTGTTGACATGACAACCCTTACTAATTGACTGTGTCGGGTGGTCGTCGGTTTAATGACACATTTATATTTACGTGATCTAACCCCAAAAAAACCTATATTATAGACGATATTGATCGCGAAAGCCAACGTGTTAAACGGGTATAGGTTGTTTTTATATTTCATATTCACACAAGCAAGAGAGCCTGGGAGATGTTATTTGGGAATTTTATGTTTAGAGTTTTCTTTTTTGAAGGCGGTTGCCGCAATGGCGTTGGCTGCTACGACCTATTGCTCTTGATATTAAACGCATTCGCACTGAGAGTTACGAGACATATTACTTTATTTTGTTGTAACACGGTAACAACTCACGCTAATATGAAGTATACTATAACTTAGAAGTATACTATAACTTTTCAGCATATTTTTTCTCAAAAACCTACACGCCAGCCCCCATGAAGCCTATTGCTGTCTGCACAGGAGCAATATTATTTCCAATAATAACTGTATTCAAAGCGTTTAAAGCTAACAGTACTTGTAAGGTAGGCAACTAGCAGATTGTGTGCGGTGGAGTAAAGCCCAGGTGCTTCAACCTCTCCAAATACGTCTGGGCAACTTGGAAGAGTAGGCCAAATACCCACTGGGAGAGTCTGCCTAGAGCTCCTTCTAGTGGAGGTTCTTCAATGAGCAGCGGTGGCAGCAAGCAATTTTAGTGCTGCACCTGTACCTTTTACTGCTGGTAATTTGGGTATAATTTATCGATGTCTATATTTGAAAACATGCCTTTGAAAAACTCAACATGCGACAAATGATTTATTGTTGTTTTTCACTCGTTACTTTCACCATAGATCAGTTAGTAAATCGTGTGCGAGCATTTGGTGGACGGCATCTTTCCATCGCAGGCCACACGGCTGTAGATTGTCAAACACAAAGAGCAGATGCCGCATTGTAAAATGCATTGGACCGTAATGAGGCTGCCTCTCACAGTGACGGTGCATCCCGTTTTAAGTCAGTATTGCGATAATCGCAATTCTTAAAAATGTTGTCTCTCCCCACAAAGTGAAAAAAAAAACGTAATAGAGTTACAAGTCTATTTGACATTGCGTTATGTATGAAAAAAAATCCCCTCATTGGTTGAATCTTGCTGGGTTAATGATGTATGAATTACATTATCCGAAAAAGTTGATGGAGCAGCGTGAAATATGTATGCAATTTTATGCAATGTCTTTGCAAAATTCCCTTTGTGAAAAAAAACATGTTTGGCTTAAAAAAAAAACCATCACCCAAAGCATTCCACGGTGCACACCGATGTCAGGCATGTTGCGAGGATGGATGCCAGGAGACCTCTCTCTTTTGATTAGCGAGAGCCATCATTTAATCTGAAGACAACCTTCCAGTTAAACTTGCCGTGGACACTTTTATGCGTTTCCCCATTGCCCATTACCGTATTTAGCCCAATCCGATATTCCGTGCGGCATAACCCTCATTCACGTATATTTTATTGGCCACGCGTCAATTGTGTCGTTCCCCCTTGCTTACATAGGCTGCTTGGCATATGCTATATCACAGACAAAAATGCACATGCAGTTTCACAGTAACGGACAGTTTCTCAGTGGTGCATATGCTGCAATATATTATCCAGCCTTCTGTATCATTCCCTACACGTATACAGATATGCATACATCCATTGTGTGTGTGTATAGAATCGAGTGCATGTGTTATCAACAGGACGTTCCATATGCTCTTGACATATGCCCTAGACTTGATATTTTATATGGGCTGAATGTACAGACACACCATGGGGTTGGGTTTTACATACACGTGTATATTGTTTGATAGATACTCCGATGTGTGTACAGATCAACAACACCAACAAGCCTCCTCTACATAACAGTGGGTTGATGTGCATCGCGTACGGATCATAGCGCACGCGATGCGTGTCAGTGCGTGCAGTGCGGCTGCCTGCAATACACTCAGCAGTTGGATTCGTCCTTGGCGGTAATTGCTCTGCTCTACATACGACATTCCCTGATACGATGCGAATGCGTCTTTGTGAGCCTTGAGAGGCGCGGTAAGTCGGTGGAATGCGACTCACCCACTCGGATGAGCAAAAAAAACAATAATCGAAAATGCAGCAAAGGCAGACAACAACAACAACAATAACAAAAAGCCACCCGCCCCCATCTCACGTTGCATCGAATTGAATGAATGGAATATTTAAACAGCAAAAGGATGAAAAGGAGTGAGGGGGGGGGGGAGAATTAAAAAAAAAGAAACAAGCCAATGATAGGCAGCTAATAATATTAGACGTGGCATTTGAAATGGCTATCGATTAACGCAGAGCCGGGAATGAATGGAAGGCGGCTAATGGGATGAAGATGAGAAGCATGAGGGTCACGGGGGGTGGGGGGGGCGCTCTGCCGGTGGGAAGTACAAATATGTGTTAGGGGTAGTATTCGCAGCTGTATTATTAATTCATAACACGTGAAATCACCAGAGTGATGGTGCCACAAAAACCCTCCACACCCCCCCGCGCTTAATGAACGTTCACCACCAGGTGAGTGAATTGTAAAGCGGGTTTTCCATGCTGAACCGCGCTCTATGGTTCGCTTACACCCAAACGGGCGATCAGGCGAAGGTGGAATGACTCCGCAAAACTCGGGCGGGGTTCGATTTAGCACGCGCGTGCGTGACCTCACAGTCGACGATCAGCAACAATCATCAGCAGCAGCAGCAGCCGGCGCGCGTGCGCGTCTTGAACACGTGATGAATATATCAACGTGCATCACCAACATCATCGACGCGCGAATACATCCGTAATAACGAAAGATTGTACCTTGATGGACATATGACATTACTGTTCGTATGCAGTCTGTGTGTGTATGAGAGAGAGAATACGTGTAAGCAGGGCAACTATATTTTACACGGCCGGGCATCAGACAGCCCTGCTCGATTGACTGCAGCCATCGGCTGTGCTCACTTCGCGGCCACGTTGACGCACGCGCTCACCATGCTTCCAATCAAGTTGTTCCGGTGTGCAGTAATTGCATATAAAGAGTGGGGGGGGGGGGGTATGCATTGTATTTCAAGATTGTGCATTTGCACGGGGTAATCACACGTGACGGTTCTCATTAAACTTTAAAGACAATCCGCGAAGACCCAGCCAATGAAGATCGCATTTTACAATTCGTGCACACATGGGGGTCTTACAGGTTGGGCTAATCAGCTTGGCATAATCATTGGTACCAGACATTCAACTTGTAACCAGCTGAGTTAAAGAAACGTGTTAGTTTTGTTGAGAATCTAGAACATTTATGATTTTTATGTGGTATAACAACAGATCGCAAACTCGCGTGTTTATTATGGGCCAGCTCAGGGAACTGGTAACTATTGAAGTTGTTTCTCTTCGAGGCGCGCCAACTTTTCCTGTGGCCCACAGTGTGACACAGCAGACGTGCTTGTGCACACAGACATACACACACACCAAGACAAAGATCCCCCTCCCCACCGTATAGTCTCAACAGACTGTCGGGGCAAGTGCTATGTAGCGAGCACCCAAACCCACACGCAGACAGACACGAAACCTCGCTGGTTGTGTGTGGGGGTCCTTGCGGGTGCTGTCTGACGCATTCGTCTCACTCACCCCAGGGTCGTCATGGTGACGATGGTGTACCAGAAGGCGGCCGGGATGCTCGTGAACTTGCTGGCGGAGGAGCCCTTCTCGGCGTAGAACATGACCGTGGCGAAGATGATGATGGCCATCGTGAGCGAGAAGAGCAGGAAACCGAGCTCGGAGGCGCAGCTCTTGAGGGTGTAGCCCAGGATGCGCAGCCCCTGCGAGTGCCTCGAGAATTTGAAGATGCGGAAAACTCGGAAGACGCGCAGCGTCACAAAGGCGCCGCTTACGTCCTCGTTGTCGGTCATGACGAGGCCGATGTAGTAGGGCATGATGGCCACCACGTCGATGATGCTCATGACGCTCCGTATAAACTTGTAGCGGCTGGGCGCGGCGTAGAGGCGTAGCAGGTACTCGACGGTGAATATCATGACGCACGCCGTGTCGAGGCAGAAGAAGGCGAGCGCGTATCGCTCCCCGCACGGCAGGTCGCGCACCGTGCCCGGCATGGCGCCGCACGGCACCGTCTCCACCACGTTGGCGATCACCGACACGGCGATGAAGAAGCCCGTCACGTAGTAGAAGACGAGCGCCAGGGTGCTCGTGTGCGGGTTCTCGAAGGCGCGCCACATGCGCTCTCGGGAGTTGGTCCTCGGCAGCAGGCTGTCCGGATTGATCTCCGAGTCGATGTCGTCCTGGATCCTCTCCTGGTTCTCTCGCTTCCTGTCCTTGTACTCCTCGTAGCAGCAGTCGCCGATGATCTCGGGGATGATGCCGAAGAAGGCGAGCTCCTCGTCGTAGGCCATGATGCACTCGTGCCTCGGGTAGTGCAGCTTGCCCGTGCGGTAGAAGTTCAGGATGTGCCTGAACGTCTCCGGGTCGCGGTCGAAGAAGTACTCCTTGGTGTCCTCGTTGAAGAAGAACTCGCGCTCGCTGCTGCCTAGCAGGGTGTCCGGGTACCGTTCCATGGTGTTGCGCCACGTCTGGAAGCGGCGGCCGCTCACGTTGAGCACCATCAGCTCGTCCTGGTGCTTCTTCTCGCGCGGAGCCGGGGGCATGGGGCTGGTGGCCACGGGCATCCACCCGATGGCCGCCGCCCGGGCGAACGGGAGCCACGCTGCCACCCCGGCTGCCATCTCCGAGCGATTGAGAGTGGCGGTCAAAGTCGGCGGCGGGAGTCCACGGGGTGACCAGGGGTTAGGTTCTCGGGAGCGGAAGCCCCAGGGGGTGCGGGCGGTGGTGGAGGGGGGGTACAAGATGTGAAAGGAGAGGTAAGCGAGGGACCAGAGTCTGGAGAGCGATGCAGAGACGCGAAGAAGAGCGGCAGCAATAGCAGCTGACTTGTCGGAGCGCAAATCAGAACATCCGGAAGAGTCGTGAAGTGAGCGGCGGTGCAACTGGCTCGCCGAATCGCTCACTCAGTGCGGTGGGAGTCGGTTGTCTGTGTGTGTGCGGTAATGTCCCAGACGCGATCACGCTGCCCGATTTCTCTCTCCCTCTCCTTGCTTCGTTCAGTCGTCTTCTTATTCGTGGTCGCCGCTGCTACTGCCTGCGCAAACTCAATTCACGGTGTTGTCATTCACGAGCAGCGACGGCAAAAGTCCAGTTCACGGTGGTAACGGCGAGAAAGCGCACGGTGCGCGCAGCCCGGACACGCGCGGCGAGCCGCCACCACCACCACCGCTAGGCACGTTCCCGATAGACGCTGCGCTTCGGGGTGGTGCACACCACCGCCGCCGCCGGCTGTGAGTGAGCGCGGGGATGGGATGTCTGGAGGCGTCAATGTGACGACCGAGGCGAGGTGCGGCGCATAATCCCGCCAGCTTTCACCCGCCAGACAACTGCTGCCGCTGCCGCCGCCGCTGCTGCTGCTGCTCTGCGAAGCGCAGACGATGCCGCTCGCTTTTCCCGACGGCGCGATGCAAGGGGGTCTTGTCTGGCCGTAAGGCGCGGTAGGGTACACCACACTGATTTTGCTGCGGCAAGAACCACTTATTTTGGTCCGCAAGAGATACCCCCACACACACGCGCAGAAAAAAAGACGGCGAAGCGGTCAAGCGGGGGGGGGGGGTCAGAGACGGAGGGGACAGCACCGGGACTTGGTGGGTCGCACGACGCGTCCTGCACTCACTCTCTGCCACAACCGAATAGCCGGAGCTCACCTCTTATTATCTTAGGGCAGCATCACCGGAATGCCCCCCCCCCCACCACTTTCGGCGAGCGACCGGAGAGGGAGCGAATGTTGTTGTTGTTGTGTGTGCGTGGTGGCGCGCCTGAGTGTGTGTGTGTGTGTTCACACGCGCGCACAGACGCACGCACGCAGCGTGTACTGCGCGGGAGCGCTTGCAGCGGCGAGCGAAGGGAGAGTCGGGCAGACACGGGAGGAAAAGAGAGGCAATGCGAGCCACCCCCACCGACTCCTCTATGCGCTGTTGCACTTTCTAACCTTCGCCAAATCCGTCTGCAGCAGAGAGAGAGAAAAGAAAAACGATAGCCACACGAGACGGGTTGAACAGATGCGAGCGAGTCGGCGCCTTACGGAGCCCTCTCTCTCGCTCGTCCCTTGCCCCCTCTCTCTCCGTGTCCCCCTCACTCTCTCGCTCGCGCTCTCCTCCGCGTCTTCAATGATGCACGCGGGTTGCCGTGGACGTGCGTGTGTGCGCGCGCGCGCACGGGAGGCACAATGCGTGCACGTGAACGCGGGGAGCGAGCGGGCGGGCGGGCGGGCGGAGCTGGCGGGCGGACCCGGCTAGCCGAGGTGATTAAGATGCGCCGTGCGCGCTCATTCCGCTGTGCTGCTGCTGATGCGAGCTGCATCGGTTGATGCTGCTGCTGGGTGGGTGGGTGGCTGCACGGGTGGGCTCGGGGGAGGGAGGGAGAGAGGGTGGTAGGAGGGGAGACTGCTCTGGCTCGTCAGTACGGGACCCCGAGCTGCTGCTAGAGCGCATATCGTGTGTTGTGACAGTCGTTTCATATCAATGTGGTTTTTTTTCTCCCTCTTTTAACTCACCTCTTTTTTTAACACCGTCTGTGGTTTATATTATAGCCTGTATGTTTGCAGACACTTAATGAATGTGAATATGGATTGGTGGCGCTGCGGTGAGAAAGCCTGAATCCCAATCGGACAATTGCGAGTTCGAGTCCTGATTGGGGATTGGCTCCGTCGATCGACTCTCCCCGTCAGGCATCGGCCCAAATGCGTGGCAAAGCAACGATTCTCGTCTCGTGGAACCAACGGGCCTCACCGTTGGAATGTGGAATTTACCAATGTTTAAGACTAATTTTCTTGGGTGATAGGGATTTTTTTTTCCAGTGCAGCTTCCAAGATTTGCAAAGCGCTGTCTTTGATTCTGTGGTGGTAGTGGTGGCCATCGGCGGTTTACAGCCCTGAACCAGTGGTGGGAATTCCACATTCCTATGACGGAGGTGAGTATATTCCAAGGATAACCGCTATTAACGTTCATACAAATTGGTACCGACTGTATCGACCACGGAGCGATGATGGGGGCCGAGTAAAACCCCATCCACGGATTTGAACTGGGAAGCCGCCGATTGCGAATTGAGCCAACCCAACCAGATGCATGCCTAGCCACACAAAGCTCCCATTCCACACCACAAAAACAACACACATAATACGCAGGAATTTAACCTTGAACCGGCTGATAACACGACGGTACAATACGACACGGATGAGTGGGCAAGGGAGTTCAACAGGTTAGGCCACGGGATAAACTAACGGCACAATTCCAGCGACAGCTTGAGCCTTGCAAAAGACACAACGGACGCCCCTTTTTTTGTTTTGTTCGAGATCCCCCGCGTCCCACACGCTCGACATTAATAATAAGCGAACAATCATCGCCGCCGGCGTAATCCTGCGGGAGGCCAAGTCATCCGTCGTCATTATCCAAATCATCCACGGGGCCGAGGGAGTCAACAGAGCGGTGCTCGCGGATTGGCGACAGGAAGAAGTGGGGGTCGTGTTACGCATTTGAGGCCGGTTTATTTGGGGAGAAGGTTCTTTTTTTTATTCCATAGTTTCACGCGCGTCTCGTCGTGGAATCCGCGACCAAGTCTAAAGGGCCTCAACAAACAACAATAAACCCATCTCTAAACGAGCACTGCGGCGCGGGCAAGCCACTCGTTTATTCGGTCCATTTGATGACGCCGAGTTATCGTAGGAAGTTCCACGTTCCAACGGCGGGGCCAGTCAATCCATAGAACGAGGGCCGTTGACTTTCCCGCGAAATTGGTACTTTTTTTTGGTATCTATCCCGAGGAGAACGACGGGCCGAGCCTTGGTCCTGGAACTCGCAAATGAATCTTCCCAAATGATGAGCCGAGTGGCCCCATCACAGCGCCACCTGGCGCGCGCGATTACACTTCCCACACCAGCGCCGCGACACTCCGCTCATGCCATCATACACGAGCACAAACCACGCCGTCATGATCGATCATTATCAATATTGCAGTGCACCACCACCAGCAGCTATGCTCGATCTACGGCTGGATGAAGGCCTGTCTGTGATGTAAAAGAAAAGATCCAGTCAAGTGCCTGCAGAGGGTCCTGTTTTCATCGCTCCATCTCCTCCGTGGACGTGTGCTATCGAGACGATTTCCATTCTCCTCTGTACGTATGTTACTGTATGTCGAACTTCTTTCGCACCCTACGTAGCCAACCGTGATAATCGGAAGCGCGCCTGCCACTCCAGTCCACTGTTCCTGACCATTGGTCACCACAACGCGACGTGACCAATAGCACGGCTTCGCCTGTTACTTGAAGAGATACATTTTACTCGGAGGCTTTCGCCGCCAATATTGTCCATAACACAGGGGGACGGTTTGGGGTTATATGCATAAATATAAATGCGTCTTAAAACGAAAAAATCCCTCTTATAGATGTTGCTGCAGGATCCAGGCAGTTGTTGTCTGCGCATCGCATACGCATCTTGCGCGTTTCACCGCACGTCTCATATCTACCAAGCATCAACAACAGTCCCGTATTCTACACACGCGCACGGAGCGTATGAAGTAGATGAAAGGTGATGTTATGGGAATTACCCCGGTAAGACAAAGATCCCCTGTATAGCCTGAACACACTGTTGTGAGGCAAGTGCTGTTCGCGAGCACCTGTGAAGACCGACACGGCACACGAGGGGGTGGATGGCCAACACCACCCCCGACCGCCTTTATCTTCCCAGTGGTGATGTTAACACACCGCACCAGGTACTCATTTTAGTCTGAATCGACCTCGGGGAGGTCCAGGACCGGTGCAGATAATCGCCACTTGTTTTTGGGCCGTGCGCGGGAATCGAACTTCTGGTTCGTAGCGCAGCGCGCTAACCGCTGCACCACCGCTCCCACTCGCAGTATAAAAGCATCAGGGACACACACACCGCACACACTTCCCGTTCGTCCAACTCAACATTTTATTGCATTAATCGCAGCCACTGGGTGGCGCTAAGTTCAATGTCAGGACTCCTCACCAAGTTTTTCAAGTTTATTTCGCCTCAAGCAGGTGGAGTGAATCTCGAAAGGCCAGTGATGAGTCTCATTTGGAAGAGAGCCGGGTTACTCAAAGGCAAAAAAAATGTTTCGCAATAATGGGGGCAAATAGAAATTGGGAGCAAAAAAAACAGCGCCGCATGAGGCATCGAAAATAGTCCACTGCCGTTGATGAATTGTCAAGCTATAAATTAACATGAGCGTAAGTCGGCTGGGCCGAATGATATTTAACCGTGGCACAATAACAGTGCAGCTACTGAAACATGAAAGAGATGCAGTGCGAGTGTGGTCGTGGGACATCTAAATGTGTATGTTCTTCAAAGGTGCTACTCGCTAACAGCACTTGCCACAACAGTATGTTAAGGCTATACGGGGGAATCTTTGTCTTTGTATGCATGTTTTTTCTTTTCTTTCGAAACGTACGCAG
Source organism: Lampetra fluviatilis (assembly GCF_964198595.1). Taxonomy (NCBI): domain Eukaryota; kingdom Metazoa; phylum Chordata; class Hyperoartia; order Petromyzontiformes; family Petromyzontidae; genus Lampetra; species Lampetra fluviatilis. The sequence continues at coordinate 2,551,462 of NC_136306.1, forward strand.
CCAACCGCGCGAACCGGAGGAGCGGATCGAGCGATGGCATCAGTTCGTGTGCAGGGAAAGCCTCCATTCAGCAGTGGATTGAGCGTGGCTGATAAAATGATACGTACTGCTGCATGTTACAGACTATACATAATGTGTACCTTTGCACGATTAAACCTTTAAAACAGTGTCATCGCATGTCAGGAGTAAGATTTAATCAAGAATGGAGCATAATTAACGCGTCTTAAAAGAGTCGTATAATAATAATAAATGCACGGCTTTATTTCAAATCATTTGTTGAACTGAATAGGCCAATTGGAATGTATTTAAATGTCAGGAATAATGCCAATGATGCTGCATTAGTAATTGATACTTTTAATTACAAAACACAAATCTAATTAATACAGGAGTGGTGGCGTAGTGATTCACGCATCGGGCTTGAACCCGGCCACCTGAATTATATTTATGTCCACTGCCAGCAATAGAGGCGAGTGTGACCAGTGTGGTGAAGTATGGTCAAACAAACACCGATTAACGACACGGCATGGGGACGCCTTCATCCAGCAAAAAACGATCATGCAAACTCCGGTCATCCTCGCAGCATCGTTTGACTAACCATCGAACAAAGACGGTCACTGCATCGCACGCTTTCAGATGCGCTTCTGCGGCCGTCTGGAACGATCTTCCTTCCCATATTAGGACGCCAATGGAGTTATGCACCTCCGATTAGCATGGCTGCCTATGTACGGTGCGAAAGAAGTGCAGCATGCATACAGCATATGGATTGGTAAAGGGCTGTGATTATTCACCTTTAGGCTATATAGCAGACGTTTCTCGAAGTAATTTACCAGACTCGCTAAAATAACCATTAATTGTAAAAAAAACAAGCTGAATGATGAAGTTTGATTGATTTATATTAACGACGATGTGATTGCTATTCATCAAAGAATACACTTTACTCACCAGGTGCTGATGTCAGACAACTCGACGGACAGTGCCAGAAATGCCAGTACATATCCTGGTCCCAAGTCAACGGTAGCTCAGCCCATCATTATTTTAGGGTCGGTAAAATAAATACCGCTCTTAATGGGTAACCGACACGAGTCCAACGCAGTGGCAGAAACCCTCCGTGGGAATTTGGAACTTCTCCCACTGGCGCAGGATCGCCAGTTGAATAGAAGCACTTCCCAATACTCATGTGAATAAAATGCACTATTTTGTTACGCCCAGCATACAAGATAACCCTTGTCCAGTGCAGTATATGCGAGTGTCTGTGCATTTCCATAGACACGCAAACTTTCCCTCCAGGGTCGATACAATGAGTACCGCTTTATAGGAAGTCAACGGTGGTCGTTCAGAATGAGAGACTGACCTCGGCCACGGGAACGTGGAATTTCCCCTGCTGGGTCGGAGAACTCCATTGGAGATACTGAGCAAGGAGACACCTTGACTTTGCTGTATTCCCGCACCTCCGATTAGCAGCATTGGCTCCGTACGGTGCAACAGAAGTTCAACATGTATACAGACATACTTTGCTGTTACAGCAAAGTACGTGTGCACATATGTTAAACTTCCTTCTGGACAGCAAAGTAACCAATTTGCTCCTATCAGCTCTTCTGCAGATCACTATGCGGCTGCATCGTTCATCAATTGAACACTTTTGGGCTTTACCCACAACAACGGTTAGACGACCCGTCTTAGCAACATTCATCTTAACCGCTTCTCACCTGGTTACAATAAAATATTAATGCTTCGTGTTTTTGGTGCTTCAACTATTTCCTTGCGGCAGTTTGGCCAATGGAGCCCTCATTGGCTACCTTTCGACACTGATGTGTTTTTAACCTTGGGCAATTACAGATTATTAATTAGTGTGGAATAGCGTCGCTTTCGTTTTCCTACGTTAATTTCTCTATCCATGTACGGGATCGACTGCTTTATCTAATCCAGTGGTTCTTACCCTTTACTGCAGCTTTGCACCCCTTTGTTTCCCGATCGTTAAAACATTTATAATGTTTACATCATTAGACCTCCTTTGCCAGTACCAATATATAAGAATAGGGGTTTTCCCCTTTTTTTCTGGCAACAAAACTTAAACCTTTTTACGAGGAATCATGTCTGCATTAATCACAATACTTGCGGTCAAAATGCAAACAAAAAACACACTCTAGTACCAATTGAGACCAGGCTCAAAAGAAATCCGTCTCTGGTGTGGACCAATCAGTTTCAAGGACAATGCATATATTATCAGAGTGTGTTTTTTGTTTGCATTTTGACCACAAGTATTGTGGTTAAGGCAGACATGATTCCTTGTATAAAGGTTTCAGTTTTGTTGCCAGAAAAAAAGGGAAAAACCTATATTCTTACGTATAATGGTAATACATATGTAGTAAAGGTCGTGGAAGCGACTTCTGGAATCCGGTCTTTATTTGTCTTTCTTTACAACACTCCTTCACGCTGCTGACAGACAGCATGAGAGGGATAGAGAGAGAGAGACGCGCGCAGCCACGTGGCTGCCTGGACTGGCTGCCTGGACCCCCGCTCTCGCGTGGCCTCTCCCTCCGTTCGTTCCAATTCTGACCACGTGTTGTTCGTCTCCACCCCTATTTAATACCCGGGTCACGTGGTACCTTTCCACCAATCCTGGTTAGCCTCTATGGAATCTTCTAGACTCCATCGTAGGCTCCCGGGACCACGCCCCTGACTCGTCTCCCCATTGGCTGTGGCTAAAGCCAGCAGAACCAATCCTCTACTTACAGATGTCACCTTCCCGTTACGTCAGGGCCACGCCCCTAGGCTTCCCCCCATTGGCTATGGACCAGGACCAGCAGAGCCAATCATCTTGACGAGTTGTGATCCGTCAGCGACCCGGATATATCCTCACATTACACATATGTAGAGGTGTAATTGTAAAGATGTATGGGCACGGATGGGTAACAAACACAAGGGGCGTGGTTAGGGCCGTACACAGAGGAGGTGCTCACACCGACGTCCGCACCTGCATCCCCCACGGGCCCCTCCCGGGGGCCGATTGCTATAAAAGGTGGTGAGCCGGAGGGCTCGAGGTCGAGTGTTAGCTTTAACCAGCGAAGAGTGAAGACCAGCTAGAGTAGGCCCCGGAACTCCCCTGGCTCGCTGTCCTTGTCAGGACCGACCAGGGAAAGCCGGTGGCGTGGCCCCGAGAGCCCAGACTGACGTTCTTATAAGAGCCGGTCTGGAGACTCAGGGTGCCGGGATCCCAGCTTGACCAGGGCTGGGATAGATAGCCTCCCCTAGCTCCGTAGTGGAGGACCTGGGCGTAGGCTAGTCGGGTTAGACATTGGGTCTCCCTGTTAGACGGGTGAAGGGGCTGATACCCCTTCAAGTGTTGTGTATCCCCGTCTCTGTACATAAGTTGGTGTTAATAAATAAGTGTGCCTCCAACTACGTCGTCCGAGCCTCCTGCAACTTACTACATCTGGGGTCAGAAGTGATCGTTCAACGATGGACACACGAGGGACGACTCGTACCAGGGAGCCGGAGATGGAAGACACCTCGGCCGACTCGGCACCAGAGATGGCCGAAGTCGGATCCGAGCAGCCGGGGCCGAGTACACCCGCGCCGCAACGACAGAAAGGGTGGGGTGCGTCGGCCGAGGGACTTCGGCTGGCTCACTCCCGCCTGGCGGAGCTGCTCTATGCTGCGGCCGCCACGTTGGAGGAGATCACGTGGCTGGAGAAGCTGCACGGGACGACGGCGGCCGACGCGCAGCGCCGTTTCCCGCCACCCCGACGCGGCTCACAGTCAAATTTCCCGCCATTGCTACAGTGGGAGCAGAGGGCGGGGCCGGCCTGCGTCAGGTGACCGCCGAGGGCCAAGCAGAAGCCGCGACGTCATCAACACCGGCCAGCGCGTCGCCAACGGAGCGACCGGCGATGCCATACGCGCAGCCCGCCCACACTGTACCGGGTGCCGGGAACGACGGAGCGCGATCCACGACCACGGACGTCGTGTTACAGCAGCGACTACCGCCTCTCAAAGAGTTTATGGGCGCGGACGGGGACTGGGGTGGCTTCAAGAGACGGTTCCTCGCTCATCAGGAGATGGCGAATTGGACGGACAGCGAAGCACTACGCGCGCTGCCGGCGATGCTGGACAACGACGCCCTGGCTACCCTCACCTCGGCGCCTAAAGAAAAGCGCGCCACGCTGCAGTTGGCGCTGCAGCTTCTGTCCGCTGTCTACGGCCCGCCTTCGGACTGCAGGCAGCTGTTCCATGATCGCCATCGGGGCGCCAACGAATCGCCTCTGGCTTTCCGGACGGCTCTCCTGGCCCTGGCAAAGGCAGCTTTTCCGCGGATGGACGAGGAGGGAGTGGACGCCATGGTGGCGGAAAAGCTGTTGCTACTCGCGGACGAGCTGGACGTCGCCGTCTTGGCACAAGACGACACAGAGATGTTTTCCTTGCTGGTTGCCATGGCGGCTACCACCCTCCCATCGGAGGAGGTCTGCGGGGTGGAGCGGCGGGGGGAGTGGAGATCTCCGGGACCACAGGCTCGGAACGGACCGAGCTGCCAGGAGCAGCCCAGGCCATCTGGGGCGCTCACACGCTGCTACAACTGTGGCCTTCAGGGCCACGTGGCTTCAGGATGCCGGGCTCCTCGACAGCGCGGAGCGACACCTCGTCCGGACGCCGCGCCGCCTCCACCCAAGCTCCAGCAGAGAAATACGGCGAGTCGTGGCACCTCACACGTTTGGCCCATGCACACATCTGTCACACACTCACTCGCTGAAACAAACAGGGCTCGCAAATCGCCGGGCGTTGCGTCGGAGTGTTCTGAAATGCGGCGAGCGCTCCAACCAGGCCAGTGCTCGGAGCTCGCCCATCGTGTCGTTGCAGCGTCGGCGGGGTCGTCGGTCGTGGTCGGTCACATTGATGGGGTTGAGGTGCAGATTTTAATTGACACGGGAGCATCGGCGATCATTATATCTGATTTGATGTATAACATCCTTCCCGTTCAAAGCCGTCCTTTGCTCCCCGTTGACGTGCCATGCTATGCTGCTAACGGGGGCTCGCTGGGCATCATTGGGCAGATCCGCGCGAAAATTTGCATTGGGGACATCAAATTATCCGGGCCGGTATTGGTTTCCTCCTCGCTGGCGGTTCCGTGCCTGTTGGGGATGGATTTCTTGGCCAAAATGCCTATCCATATATTGATCGACCAGGGGTGCATCGAACTCCCGTCGGGCCGACGTGTAATGTTTTTGTCTTCCCCCACCACAGAGCGTCGGGCATTTGCGACGGTGCAGGCGCTCGTGGCAAGGACTGTACGCGTACCCCCGGGAGCTCAGATGCTCGTCCCTCTTAGGTTGCGTCGGCCGTTTGCTAAGGGGGTTGCGGATCGGGGGGTCTTGTTGGGACCATCTCGAGCCGGGGTCAATGGACCCGATTTGCTAGCGGCTCAGACCATGGTGAAAGGGGATGGGGACCCCTTCATTGCAGTCCTTAATGTGGGATCGCGAACGGCCGTGGTTCCTCAAGGGACCGTGCTTGCACACGCGTCGCCGGCACCCTGTGAGGAACCGCTCGTGGGTCAGGTGAGCACCGATCCTCCATCGCGACCGCATTCGGACTGTGATGACGGATGGCTGGATGCACTTTGCGCGGGATCAGTGGACCTGTCCGACTCACAGCGTGAGAGGCTGCGAGTTCTCCTGAAAGAGTTTGCCGACGTTTTTAGTCAGCACAAATTTGATATTGGTTATACTAAATTGCTGCGACACCACATTGACACGGGTGACAGCGCGCCAATCCGCCAAAATCCCTTTCGGTTGAGTCCCGCTGAAAAGGATCATGTCAAATCGGCCGTTGACGACATTCTAGCCGCCGATATCATATCCCCTTCCAACAGCCCTTGGGGTGCACCGATCGTTTTAGTGAAAAAACACGACGGCTCACTGCGGTTTTGTGTCGACTTTCGGCAGTTAAACAAAATTTCAGTAGCCGACGCGTACCCGCTTCCTCGAATGGATGAGTCGCTTGATGCCTTGGCGGGGGCGCGATTCTTTTCCACCCTGGATTTACTTTCTGGATTCTGGCAGCTTCCTCTGGATGACGAATCTAAACCTAAGACTGCTTTCCGTACACCGCACGGCCTTTTCCAATTTAACCGCTTGCCGATGGGATTACATTCTGCGCCGGCAACTTTTCAGCGGTTAACAAAACTGGTCTTGGCGGGCTTGCAATGGGATTCGTGTTTAATTTACTTGGACGATGTCATCGTCTTTAGCAAAACATTCGATGAACACCTCCAGAGGTTGCGTGCTGTTTTCCTCAAAATGCGGGCTGCCAATTTGAAATTTAAACCACAGAAGTGCCATTTGCTCCGCGAATCGGTGCGGTATTTGGGTCATATTGTTGGACGCTCGGGGATATCCACTGATTCCGCCAAAACGAAATGTGTCAGCTCCTGGCCGACTCCCACCTCGGTGGGGGAGGTCAGGAGTTTCATTGGCTTCGCGTCGTACTACCGACGGTTTGTGGCTGACTTCGCTACGATCGCGAAACCCTTGCATGCCTTGACGTCCAAGGGAGTCAAGTTTCGTTGGGGACCGGAAGAGGAGGCTGCTTTTCGCTCCCTCCGGGATGCCCTGGTGGGGGCTCCGCCGTTGAATTATCCCGATTTCTCACAACCCTTCTTGCTCGATACAGACGCAAGTAACACGGGCATTGGGGGCGTGCTGTCGCAGCTCATTGGTGGCGTAGAGCATGTGGTGGCTTACGGTAGTCGGGTGTTGTTTCCGGCGGAACAACGGTACTGCGTTACCCGTCGTGAACTATTGGCGATCGTTTATTTCATTCAGCAGTACCGCCCATATCTGTACGGTCGACATTTCACCGTCCGTACAGATCATGCGGCGCTGCAGTACGCCTTGCGGATTCAACAACCATCGGGACAGTTGTCTCGATGGTTGGAGATTCTCCAAGACTACGATTTTGTTACCACATATTGTAAGGGCGTCCGCCACACGAACACTGACGCTCTGTCGCGGTTGCCACCCACTTCAGAGTGCGCTTGCCTCTTGGGTTCGGGGCGTTGTAGGCCTCCGAACGTGATCGCTGATTCGGTCCTTGTGGCCGCCGCCTTCAACTTCGGGTCCTATCGAGCAAGAAGGGAGGGATTCCTTGCTGGGGTTGTCCGTTGCGGAGTGGGGACGCCTCCAAATGGAGGACACCTCCCTCCTCACTTTGCGCCATTGCATCGGGGGGGTTGGTCAGGGGGCGGCGAACGTTGACTCGTGGGGGTTGTTCCAGGGGCTTTAAATGCACTGGGACGTGAGATCCCGCCGCCAACGGCTGGTGGTGCCTTCAGCATTGAGGGGTAAAGTGGTGTGGGCTGCGCATGAGCGGCTCCTTCATCTGGGGACTCACAAGACCCTTGCCATGCTCCAGCTCGATTTCTTCTGGCCGGGCATGGCAAAGGACGTGGGGGATCTCCTGGGGTCGTGCACTCAATGCGCGCAGCGGAAGCCACCAGCGAGGGGGTCCAACCCTCCGCTGCAGTCGATAAAGGTTTCCCGGATTAACGAGCTCATTGCACTGGATATTCTCGGGCCATTTCCCGCTACACCCAGGGGAAATAGGTACTTATTGACAGGGGTCGAATACTTCACGAGATGGCCCATGGCCTGGCCCCTGGCCAACCAGTCGGCAGCAGCCGTCGCGGAGGCCTTTGTCCAGGGCTACGTCCTCGACAAAGGTGCTCCGGAACGGCTTCTGACCGACCAGGGTAAAACATTTTCGGGGAAACTCCTCCGCGAGGTGTGCGACCTCTTGGGTACGGAGAAAATTCGAACCTCCCCATATCACCCGCAAACTGACGGGATGGTGGAACGGCTGCATCGGACTATCACGTCCATGCTGTCCCAGCAGGTATCGGAATCCCAGACTGATTGGGACCTTCACATTGCGGGTGTTTTGCAAGCCTACAGGATGGCTCCCCATGCGGCCACCAGATTTTCACCTTTCTTCTTAATGTATGGCCGCGAGGCTAACCCGCCTGTGGCGACTCAGCTGAAGCTCTCGAGCATCAGGCAAACTCGAAATTGTCCGACCACGTTAAATTTTACATCGGGAAATTAACGGAGGCGCGGGAAGCGGCCATGCAAAATTCTGAACTCCGCCAAAGGGCGAATGAGAGGCTTAGGCTGGGGCGGGCACATGTGCTCCAATGGAAACCGGGGGACAGGGCATGGTTGCACTGTCCCCAGGTGCCACTGGCGACCTCGTCGAAGCTGGTACAGCCGTGGTGGGGGCCCGTGGAGGTCATACAAGTCTTGCGGCCGCAATGTGTACGCGTCAAGTGGGGGAAGCGTCGGTGGTACGTGCACCCCTCCAGGTTGAAACCGTTCATTACGCCGCCCCGTGTTCCTCACACACACACGCGTGGCCAAACGTGTGAGGGGTCCGCCGACTCCCCGACTTCGCTGCTTTCGCCTAACCTGACACCGACTGTTCCACCTCCAGGTGCACCAGGAGTGACGTGCCCACGACCGCCAACCCCTCCCGGGGGGGTCAGGGGTCGCTCAGCAGCGAAGCCAGACACTCTCACACCCGGACTGTCGACACCCGCCACTGGGCAAGCCGGGGCTGCCCCTTGTGACGGGCCCGCCGCAAGAACGCACGCCAAAACGCGCAGACTTTTGTGAGGTCGGCCGTTGGGGGGCCCTTGCTGAAGGGGGGGGGGCGTCCTGGGTACGTGTATATATGTTGGTTTTACGGGATGGGGTATTTATTCAGGGGGGGTGCGTCGGGTTATTTTTCTCTTTCCTGTTGTTATTGTTGTTGTTCTTGTTAAAATTACGCGGGGCACACACGGATTTGGGGGGGATGCACCTTTATTGTGATTTTGTTGCAGCTGGGGACGGCTGCGGGCTGTACGGCGGAGGGGGGGGTGATGTAGAGGTGTAATTGTAAAGATGTATGGGCACGGATGGGTAACAAACACAAGGGGCGTGGTTAGGGCCGTACACAGAGGAGGTGCTCACACCGACGTCCGCACCTGCATCCCCCACGGGCCCCTCCTGGGGGCCGATTGCTATAAAAGGTGGTGAGCCAGAGGGCTCGAGGTCGAGTGTTAGCTTTAACCAGCGAAGAGTGAAGACCAGCTAGAGTAGGCCCCGGAACTCCCCTAGCTCGCTGTCCTTGTCAGGACCGACCAGGGAAAGCCGGTGGCGTGGCCCCGAGAGCCCAGACTGACGTTCTTATAAGAGCCGGTCTGGAGACTCAGGGTGCCGGGATCCCAGCTTGACCAGGGCTGGGATAGATAGCCTCCCCTAGCTCCGTAGTGGAGGACCTGGGCGTAGGCTAGCCGGGTTAGACATTGGGTCTCCCTGTTAGACGGGTGAAGGGGCCGATACCCCTTCAAGTGTTGTGTATCCCCGTCTCTGTACATAAGTTGGTGTTAATAAATAAGTGTGCCTCCAACTACGTCGTCCGAGCCTCCTGCAACTTACTACACATACATCGGGTTTGATGAAACAAAGTCGTTGTGTGCTTACGTGCCCGTGCTTAATTTGTGTTTCGATGATTTTCCTTCTAAAAAAATCCGACATATCTCGCACTCCCAGAAAGGGCATCTCGCGAAATTGTTGTGTGCACCCCCAGGTTAAGAACCACTGGTCTAATCCATACTGTGTTCAACCACAACACTGCAGGTCACAACACCATCCAGTTCCGTTACTTTCCTCCCACTGCTCAACTCTGGAAATCCCTCTCATCATCTCTCTCTTTCCAACCCCTTATAACCTCTCTCAAATATATGAACATGTTTACTTATGTTATAACTTTAAAAGTGCCGTTTGTTACTTGCCGTTTAACATTTTGGTCTTTGGGCCTGTGCTCAGCAACCCTTTTTTTATATATTGCAGAGGTGGGACAAAGTCATTGTTATGCAAGTCCAAGTCGAGTCGCAAGTCATCAAATTCATGACTCGAGTCTGACTCGAGTCCAAGTCACATGACTCGAGTCCACATCTCATAGGTGGGACAAAGTCATTGTTATGCAAGTCCAAGTCGAGTCGCAAGTCATCAAATTCATGTCTCGAGTCTGACTCGAGTCCAAGTCACATGACTCGAGTCCACACCTCTGATATATTGTATTGCTTCATAATACAGTTTAGTTGTGCTGGCAGATGTAGACATGACAAAGGTCACGTGCTAAACAAAAAATACATTTTCCCGAAATTATTGTAGTGCCACTTTTGACTTGCCATTCTCAGTCTGAAAGAAAAGCAATGGGCCACATATTACACCACTACCGCACATCCATCTAAGCTGAATGCGCAAGAGTTTGTGAGATGTTGGTAATATATAGACTAAGGTCTTATGACTAAGGTCTTGCGTTAATCTGCCAGAAATATGGAGTTAATTAAGGCCGCTCTATGACTCATGAACCCAATACTTTAAAACAAATCATATTTCTCGTGACCATGTCGACACAAGCCAAAATGAAATGCCCAGTGGAGTCAACGTATGCTAACCGGTGGAATTGTTAGACAAGTATGCATTAACCTAACATGATCAATAACTATTTAAACTATTTAAGAGCAATCATGAGCACATGTTGTGACTGAAGATATTTGAGCAGGCTATGGTGGAGTGGTGGTGCAGTGGTTGGTCCACCTCGCTACGAACCTGACTACCCGAGTTTTATTTCCTCCTACGGCCAACATCAGTAGCGAGCAATATTCACCACTGACCAGTGCGGTGAAGTATGGTCAAACATCCCGACAACAGATGCAGCACAAGGCAGCTTCTATCCAACAGTGGATTGGCAAAGGCTGTACATTATGATTAATATGAATTTGTGGGATAGTGTAGTGATCGCTGCACGAGCATTACAAGTGATTGGCATCCTCCATAAGAGATCTAAAATGCAACCTTAAATTGTCATACAGTATGAATTATGGTGACTGTAAAAGCTGCCACTTTTGTCAATTTTCTTATGTTCTCGTATGTGTATGAAATAAATGAATGGTTGAAAATAATAACAATGTAGGTAAGAAATAAATAAAAAACGACATCCTAAAATTTCACCAACCCTGCAATTCCCCATGTCAGCAATTTCACGAACTCGATTGCACACGGACAAATACACGGCAGTGAATACCAAAATACGGCACTGCATTTTCTCCGTACAGGCTTCAGGCTTGGCACGGGACGTGACGAGAATGCAAGTTCATCCAGATGCTTTTCCAGCACACGCCACCACACATAATCCCTCATTTGCCATCTTAGGCTTATCTGCAAAATTGCATGCACAAAGCCCTGCCATAGCCTCATACAAGGTGCATTCTGTGCGTACCACAAGGAATGTTCACCTTCAGCAAGGAGTTGATTTGCCATTTATGTACGTATGTATGATGAACTTCTTCAGCACCGCATGTAGCCAACCGTGCTGAATGGAGGTGCGGGGGAAGGACAACAAACTAAACACAAACAGCAGTTCTCAAAAAATTATTTTCAATCTAGATGTAACAGTGCATAGCTTCCAGTGGCTTCCGAATATCGGAAGGGCATTCCAGACGGCCGCAGAAACGCATCTAAAAGCGTGCGATGCAGTGACCGTCTTTGTTCGATGGGCAACCAAAAGCTGCTGCAAGGATGACTGGCATTCGCGTGATGATTTATGCTCCTTGACGCGATGTAATGTCACTTTGAAGATTCAAGTACGGGAGAGGTGTCCGTATGGCTCAATGTACGAATAATATTCATGTCGGAACACTGAACCATCATCAGTGATACACTGAATCTGAATGTCTGGCAGCCACCAATGGCCAAGCAAGGCTCTCGGGTGTAACGGAGTCGATGGCTTTTAGTCATTTCAGTGTATTCTCGTTCTTAGGGGCTAACATTTCATTTGATGAAATATGCCAATTGAAGTGACATTAGGGAGTAGTCACTTGAAGCTGTCGTCTTGCAGGGCTAGTTCCGTACCATTATGTAATTGCTCTGCTATCTCCCAGTCTTTTCAAAGCTCATTTCTATTTCACGTCACAAACCTGAGAGTACGATGGTTATAGAACTTATGATAACAGTAAATTGAAACATGTTTTCAAATCCAGCCAAGTGCTACTGCTGCCACTGCAACAGCAACAGTGTTTGGCTCACAACTGCAAGGTTATAAGGCTATAAGTGATACATTGTTTGGGAGTTAATGCGGCGGCTCATCATACCTCTGGTGGTCAATACAATCACTACTACTTTGTGGTAAGTTAATATTGATTTGAAGCTTTCGTGACTGCAGGAATCCATATTCTTTGGTTCTTTTGGTAAAGTCACGCTTGTGTTGCGTTGATTTCTTTTATTTTATACCTACGTGACTTTACCGAAAGAACCAAAGAGTAAGTTAATATTGTTTGTTCAATGGAGACAATTGTCGAAATTCACTTGCAATGTCGTCTGCAAATGAAATTGCACATTTACATTTGAAGCTAAGCAGATTTTAGCATGGCACATACTTGAATAGATGACCGTCAGTACATATCAGGTGTTCTAAGCATGAGGGCGCGGGGCATAAGGCAGCAAGGATATCGTAATAGCGTTATGGGAAATGTAATTAGTTGGGTTTGTTTCTGTATTGAATATATGCAGTCACCACCTCATACCCGTGGGTTTCTCTGGGCAATCTGGATTTCTCCCACATGCCAAACACTCATTAATGGTATTGACCAAACGGACTAATTGCAGTACACTCCGAAAAAATATTTCATGGCTAAACAAATAAATGAAACTCAATAAACCATTGGCTCAAGACCTCCAAACAATGCATACTGCAAATGTGAGAATAGCACAACTGGCTTGCAATGTTCAATGCTACTCGGCTTACTCTCCCAACAACACATTCCTGCGGAGGGAGCTGGTAGGAACGTTGGGTTGCTCGGTCAATGGCCAGGGTCAACGGTGGCGTGGTGTATTCCGCAAATATGCCCGACTGTGAGGGCGGGCACAAGCCGGCGTGAGTAGGTTAAACGTTGAGTTTTATAAGGACACCACGGGGTGACCAGCCCCTCCCCACCCAGCCCCACCCCTCCCACCCAGCCCCACCCTCCCCACCCAGCCCAGCCCCTCCCCACCCTCCCCACCCAGCCCTTCCCCACCCTCCCTACCAAGCCCCTCCCCATCCAGCCCATCCCCACCTTCCCCTCCCCACCCAGCCCCACCCTCCCCACCCAGCCCCTCCCCACCATCCCCTCCCCACCCAGCCCCTCCCCACCCATCCCCTCCCTGCACGACGGACACAATAATCCCCTGTGGGCTGGTGTAACCAGGAGGTTCCTACCAGTAAAGGGTGGACACCATGTAGTGAGATGAATGCTCAATGGCATCAGTCATGGCCAATCCTCTGCTGGGCGAAGGCCTCACCAAGTGACCGCCAATTTCTCGCAATCCTACAATTTCACTTGATCCCACCCAGCAACCGCTTGCACGCGAGTTGATCTCATCGCTCCAACTCCCTCGGTTGATAACTCTGGGACGCGGTCAATCCCTGAGCTGTAGGGATACAATTGATTATGCACAGGAAATCAGATTTCGACGTTTGCGTCATGGTTATTCAAGGACGAATACATTCAGGTGCAACGTCTCACTTTGCTACTGGACCTGTACGTATTGCTCTTAGAGTTGCAATACTGTACCCCCCCCTCGTAGGGCAGCTTCCATACAGGGACACTAGAACTATTTTTGTTAAAGGAATAGTTGCATTATTTACATGACGCCACGTGTTTCACACGCCTCTCACCGTGCCCACATTGCCTTCCGCCAACTACAAACACAAAGACGCTGAAATTACATACCGTGGATGTACTTAGAAAAAAATACTTCAAGAAATAAATTTTTAAAAATAATTGGATTGTAATCTTTGGACCACTACAACTTACTATTTTCATTTTATTAGGTAAGGCTCATTGAGCTAGACAGCTCTTTTTCAGAAGTGACCTGGCCACAAATTATAGCTCAACGAAATATACTCTAAATGCACGTTGATTCTAATGTGGCGGGGAAAATCGGAGGACTCGGAGAAAAATCCACTCGACCACGGGGAGAATACGCAGACTCAAACTATACAAGCGTCAGGGTCGGAATGGAAATCACGACCTCCTGTATACCAGGCGAGGTCGTTAACATCTCGCCACCGTGGTGCCCATTGCAAAGGTGATACTGCATGATGCAATGGCCAGTACACCGGACTTGCAGTCCAGACATCGCTGGCTTGATCTTCTGGAGGGGCAGCTGAAACGATGGGGCCAGTTTCTCAAATCCAGATTGGCAAGTTGCATACGGTGGGGCAAAATGTGGGTACTCGCACCCCTTCCAAGAGGTCTGGCCAGCGTGGACGATCAGAAGGGTTCTCAAGAGCTCCCTCGAGTGGAGGCCCGTCCATCTGAAGTAGCGTGATGAGCGAGGAATTGCAGAGCTGCACCTTTGCCACCTTTATAATGCGCAGTGTATCCCAGTGTGAGTTTTTTAACACGTAGGCTTTCGCGACCAATATGATCCATAATAGAGGTTTTGTGGGTTAGATCGCATGAATATATAGACGAAACAGGTGGACTTCTCCACACATCTGGCTGTCGCCTGATGAAGCTAGTTGTAATTACTGGCGAAACGTTGTAAATGTTGCGTCTTGGCTATCCAACACACCGGTGTGCTGTACTAGTGACGAATTGGAATGTTTACGTGACAAACCTTACTAGTTGGCTGTGTCAGGTGATGGCGGGTTTTAAACGACACATTTATATATTTACGCGATCTAACCCCAAAAAACCTCTATTATCCCAGTGTTCTTCACTAATTTTCAGAGGGGGGGTGGGCACTTTCGCCGATGAGACATCACCAGTAGTGTGAGGGCCGTCACACATTTTAAACCATCGGGGGTTTGAAAGCGGCACGATGATGATGGCGATGGGCGTGTTGTCGGGGGGGGGGGGTGCACGCCAGGGGCCGCACTAAAGGCCACCAGGGGCCGCCGGTGGCCTGCGGGCCTTGCAATGAAGAGCGCTGCTGTGTGCTCTTCTCAAACGAGCATGGGCTGGTGCTCGTGTCTGCTCGCGGTCCTGTGCCAGAAACGAAAAATCGACAGTCCCATGGCATGTGCCAGTTCATCAACTGGGTATGCGTTTGATGGAGTGGTACAATTCAGATTCAATAATTAATTATTATTATTAACATTGTTTTCGTCAAATGTTTTCATCTCTGTTTTACGTTCTCCTTTTTTGTCTCGTTTGTATTGTTTTAATCACTCCCTTAGCTTAAATGTAACATGGCTGTGTTATTTGCACGAGTGCATGAATGTTAAATAATGAATTCTGACGCACCCAATGTAATGCCCACTTCGCAGGAATGGGATTAAATTTAACTGATTATTCAATGCATTGTTACATGCCTACTATCCTTAGGAAAACCACTGTGGAGTTTCTAGAAAGTGGTACTCATGTTGTCTACCCAGAGGAATGACGAACAGGATTTGAAATGTATGTGATTGTTTGTTTATTTATTCTATTTATTTATTCATCCCCTCCCCCCCCAAACAAAAACAAATGTAATCCCGATTGTGCTGTGGGTAATCATTGCCTTGAGGTCAAGAATCCGAGCGGATCTCTCTCGGAGCATTGTGTTCAAGCGTGCGAGAGAACGGCTTGCGGAGACTTTTCTTACCGTGCGTTAACAGTCGAAATGCAATCATTGAGAAATAATCAAGTAGGCAAATTAAGCTACTTGGATGATAGCAATTATGCAAAGAATAAATTATAAATCTCAAACAAATCAGCAAATTCCGCTGACTACGTAAAAAGAAAGTAACTCTACAACACCCTTTACAATACCTTACTTTGACGATCGTGCTTGTCAGTGTGCACCCCACTTGTACTCCCTCTGTTCAGCTTGCCTCGTTGGTCTTCCCGAGGAATGCACTGGAGGGTGTGAAAGGTCACCCTCACGATGCTGCAAATCAAAAGCACATTCGCATTCAAATAAGCGCAGCGCTATCAAGCGCTGTGTCTCACAGACACCGCTGTGTCTCACAGACACCGCCGTGTCTCACAGACATGCCGTGTCTCACAGACACCGCCGCGTCTCACAGACACCGCCGTGTCTCACAGACATGCCGTGTCTCACAGACACCGCCGCGTCTCACAGACACCGCCGCGTCTCACAGACACCGACTGTGTCTCACAGACACCGCCGCGTCTCACAGACACCGACTGTGTCTCACAGACACCGCCGCGTCTCACAGACACCGCCGCGTCTCACAGACTGTTTCTATGTATCGTGGGTGGGGGGGAATGTTGCTTTGTGTGCAATCCCCTGCTCAGTTATTTGCAGGCGAAATTTGCGCCACGATGCCGGCACGGAATGGGCCCCCCTCTCTACTTATGACGGCATAGGATCTTTAACGGCGTGCATTGGTGCAGTTAACACATCCAGCAATGTTCAAAAATCGGAATATTTGTTCACGCGCTGGAGGAGGAATCCGATGAGCTATGAAGCTCTTTTAGATTTCGCGGATGTCCAGGAGGTATTAACCAGGGCTGCCAGTCGGTTCCTTCGAGCCACGACCTCGGCCTGCAAGCAGCTGGACCGTGTCGCCCCACCTCACGCATTAGCCACGGTCCTAACTCATCAAATGATCAGATAAGCACTCGCCACTATAATGCAAACACGTGTAACCTTACACTACGAAATAAACGCTGTCCATTAATAATGCAATGCAAATGACCGAACATCATCATCATGATCATAACAATGTTGACTGCGGATTTCAGAATATCTCATAATGGGATGCGATAATCTCCTTTCGATAATGGCCTCGTGTACGTGCGCGTGGGCACAGGTGGTTAATGAGAAGAAGGACCCGGTGCTGGCTGGGGTTGTCTCAAGAACAAACACACTGCTGCCAACGTTTTAAAGGTTGCGGGTGGTGGGTGGGGGGTTGGAGGCGTTACGTCGTTAAACGGCGCGTTCAATCGTGAGATTAGGAGCACATCTATGCAGGCGATGATAATGACGGTGCCTGTATGCACGCAGACTCACAAAGACAAAGATGCCCCCCCCACCACCACCTTATAGCCTTTGCAGACTGTTGGGGCAAGTGCTGTTAGCGAGCACCAATGAAGATCGGCACGGCACACGAGGAGGTGGGGTGGCCAGCACCACGCCCTGCAGCCTTTGTCTCCCGAGTGGCGATGTCAATACACCGCGCTAGGTACTTATTTTGAGGCTGAGTCGACCTAGGGGAGGCCCAAGACCGGTTCAGATAACTATCACTGGTATTGGCCGTGAGCGGGAATCGAACTCCAGTCGCCGGGTTCGTAGCGCAGTGCGCTTACCACTACACTACCGCTCCCCACACACATTCACAGATACACACACACACGCGCATACAATCAGTCGAAGAATGACCTCTCTATTTCCCCGCTTGACCCGTCGCCTCCTGCCCTCGTCCCTCCTCCCACTGATTGGCAGCTGTGAGTGACAACGAGGCTTAATTGCAATGTTGCTGCTTTAGTTGTTTCTTAGCCATGTGTGATGGCAGGTCTTGGCGAGTGCCGCTTCTTTTCCCCAACTCTGCCATTTGGAGCTGCGGTTTACTATGGAATTAAAGACTGTACTCATTATATTCTTGGTTCTTTCGGTAAAGTCACGTAGAAGGGAAATGATCAAATAATGAAAATATTAAACAATGAAAATTACCACGACGTTTCGACTGCAACACAAGCAATCATCATCGGGTGTGAAATCCACAGACACCGACCGCTGTGGATTTCACAGCTGATGATGATTGCTTGTGTTGCAATCGAAACGTCGTGATATTTTTTTTCGTTTCATATTTTTATTATTTTATTATTTCCCTTCTACGTGACTTTACCGAAAGAACCACGAATATGAATCCCTGCAGTCACGAAAGCTTTAAATGAAAACTGTACTCATTGTTTATTTTTTAAGGACGCAATATATGTGTATACCAGTGGAGTTTCTTGTTTTCTTCAAATGCAACGTCTCATCTGACTGTATCCTTAATTCACGCCTTTTGTTCAAGCGGTCCCTACCCAGTGATGGAAATTTAAATGCTGTGTACCCTATTGTATGGCACACAAGTGTTCATTGAATGTTCACGCAGTTGAGAGAACAGCCTCGATGCATTGTGCAGACCTTAGTTACTGTAATTTGATGTTAACTATTACTGCAATAGAACTTATTTCTCTGTTATATGTATGCTCTCCTCACAAATCCTTCACTCAGAGCACGAAAAATAATCTTCATTTGACGTAATACAACGCCAAGATAATACGTATTGTGAGTGTTTTATATTCACTAGGATTAAAATAATTATCTGCTGAAATAATGGCATTAATAGGAGCACACATTGAGAAGTTAGCGATTTTAAATTGACTGTGTGAGTCTTTTGTTTTCAGTTCTCCCACTGCTTCAGTGTCGCCAGCTAGCCATGATTATTATTGTTGTTAAACGTCTCCCAAAGGTGTTCTTCCAACATTTTTACTTGATTCAATGTTTATTTGTTGCACAACAAAAAAAACCCATGCAGCTAGTTACCCAGCTAGTTTCGGCGGTAACAGCCCGCAGCCACTAACAACAGAGTTATACTGGTAGGAACCTCCTGGTTACACCAGCCTACAGGGGATTATTGTGTCCGTCCGTCTGTCGTGGAGGGAGGGGCTGGGTAGTGAGGGAGGGTGGGGAGGGGCTGGGTGGGTGGGGAGGGAGGGGCTGGATGGGGAGGGGCTGGATGGGGAGGGTGGGGCTGGGTGGGGAGGGGAGGGTGGGGAGGGACTGGGTGGAAAGAGTGGAGAGGGGCTGAGTGGGGAGGGTGGGGAGGGGCTGGGTGGGGAGGGGCTGGGTGAGGAGGGTGGGGAGGGGCTGGGTGGGGAGGGAGGGGCTGGGTGGGGAGGGTGGGGCTGGGTGGGGAGGGGCTGATCACCCCGTGGTGCCCTTATAAAACTCAACGCTTAACCTACTCATGCCGGCTTGTGCCCGCCCTCACAGTCGGGCATATTTGCGGAATACACCACGCCGCCGTTGATCCTGGCCATTGACCGAGCAACCCAACGTTCCTACCAGCTCCCTCCGCAGGAATGTGTTTGTTGGGGCATGGAGAGGTGCTTAGACAGCAGCCAGCCAGGAGATTCGAGGCATCGATTATTATTAACAGTAGTATGATTCAATTGTCCATAAGTATGCAATTTCATGTACTCATTGTGAATGATTTGCATACAAGTGACAGGAAGCGAATGGGTATCTAATTCCTCAAATGAGCATCGTCTCAATTTTTACAACAGTAGGATTTTAAAAGGCGTTGCGTTGATATGGAAAGATCGATTCAATACGTTTTATAATCTTCATACAACAGGTGTTTAAAAATAAAACAGCACACGTGCCTTCGTTCTCATTTCCACACAAATGCCACTGCACCATGCAACGAATTTGACTTGCCTCGTTGTGGAAGTGCTCACTACCTGAAAGGACCCCCCCTGAAAGGACTTCCCTGAAAGGACCCCCCTAAGATGACCACCCCTGAAAGGACCCCCCTGAAACCCCCCCCTGAAAGGACTCCCACCCCTTTCGAAAGGAGCTACGCTGCCTTGCTTCTCTCCGGGTGACCCTGAACCACTGGTGGAGATTCCACATTCGTTTGCCAGAGATGAATTTTTCTTTCTTTCCATTCTGCAACTACAGGAGAATTGACCTCCCACAAAGAGGCACTCCACGTGATGACCCAGGGATGAGTCGACCGCCACCCCCCCACTCTCCCGACCAAGATTTAAAATTGCAACCTTCCAATGTTGAGTCTAGCACTTTGCCATTGTGCCACGTGGCCCAAAGTACTGCGAATGCGATGTCCTGGTTTATGGTCAACTGGCTGTCTATATTTACTGTGACAATTCCTTGAATTTTCCACAAACTACCTTTCAAAACGCATTTATGGTGCCTTGCCTAAAACAATATTCCCTGCCATTAAACCGAACGGCGTGGTGAAGTCGGCTCCCACGATGCCGCCCCCCACGATGCCGCCCTGCACGATATCAGCCAGGCGCACATGCGAGCAAAGGGACAACCTCTGGAAATTACAATTCAGCTATTTTAAGGACAGCAAATTACCTAATAATTTAATGAAATACTCACATGCATGGCTTGCGTAATAAAAGGGAACTGGAAAATCAATACGCCGGTGTAATGAAATTATATAAATGTGTGTGCGCGTGTGTCTGTGTGTGTGGTCTATGGGTCCTCAAAGTAACGATTCGAGTGTAAACATTTATCGATCAACAAAATCCCTTGCTTAAAGAAAAGTAAGATGCATAATTAGACTCGACATTTGATTTATACCTCAGAGCTGCGTAATAATCTGACAAATTGAAACATCATACGCGGTCGCAATTCAGTGTTACTAACCAGAATTAAACATATAAGTACGCTCAAATGAACAATCGAGAGACCCTAAGCCAGTTTTAGAAATGTCATATTCCCATGCCATCAGTCCCTCCAAAAGGATGTTCGACATATCCTGTAGCGTTTTGTAAAACATTCCTGCGGAGGGAGCTGGTAGGAACGTTGGGTTGCTCGGTCAATGGCCAGGGTCAATGGCGGCGTGTATTCCGCAAATATGCCCGACTGTGAGGGCGGGCACAAGCCGGCGTGAGTAGGTTAAACGTTGAGTTTTATAAGGGCACCACGGGGTGACCAACCACTCCCCACCCACCCCCCACCCAGCCCCACCCTCCCCACCCAGCCCCACCCTCCCCACCCAGCCCCACCCTCCCCACCCAGCCCCACCCTCCCCACCCAGCCCCTCCCTCCCAACCCAGCCCCTCCCTGCACGACGGACACAATAATCCCCTGTGGGCTGGTGTAACCAGGAGGTTCCTACCAGTATCACTCAGACTGACACGTTGTAACAAGCCACCTGCTTACACTGTATTAACCTCTTCTTGCACAAGTTGTAGGCACTCCTATAACTATCTATACGGTCAATTCTTGTTTAACCTGTTTCCCACTCTCAGCTATTCCACCTAACTTGATCTGCACTCAGCAGCTCCTCACACAGAGGCCTCGCTCACAGCTCCTTCTCCACACAGAGGCTACGCACACAGCGCCTCAGCACCGAGCAGCTTCTCACACTCCACCGCTGCCCTCGCCTACGCTCCGTCAGACCCACTCACACTCGTCTGTCCCGGGCGGGGGGATCGACCATCACCCGCCCGGCGACTCGTGAGGGTTGAGGTCCGTTGACGGCTTGAGCGGCGAGATGTCTTCACTAATGTCCCCAGCAACAACTAACCCCGCTCCACTCACGTCCTTATATCCTCCTGCCAATTATCCGAGAGCTCTTGTGTGTCTCTTTAAGGCTAGCCAGGCTGGCACCTGTCAGCCCATTAATCAACCCTTATCTCCCGTCTCCCTGGCAACACCTCCGGTGTCAGCGTGCACAACCGGTCGACCCGGTTTGCACCAGCTTAGCCCCTTAATTAGGTGGCCGTTTGTTCGTGCAACCCCATGTTGCACACGCGCACCTGTTTGCCCTCGGTTGCCCTCGGTTCACAGTGCACGCCGCTTATTTACTTATCTAAAACATATGTAACACATACGTAACACATAAACTCGGGTGCGCGCGATGGCAAGATATTTAATGCCTCGCCTGGCATGCAGAAGGTCGTAGGTTCGAACTCAACCTTGACGCCTGTATATTTGGAGTTTGCGTGTTCTCCCTGTGGTAGTATGGATATTTATCGGGGTCTTCCGGTTTTTCCTTCCACATTTAGAAGCATGCGTTTAGAGTATTTCACTGCTATACATTTCCACACAATAAGACACTTCGAACAATTGTAATTTGTGGCCAGGTTGCTTCTCAAAAATAGCTACATAGCTCAGTGGGCCTTACCTGGCAAAACAAAATAGTTTAGTTCAAAAGAACTAACATTCTAAACTGACATTTCATTGTACAACTATTCCACGTCATACTAGTTTCCTGATAAATGTGAATCTATAACTCCCATTTTACATAGATGCATCTTGTGCACTACACCTATGGGTGTGTGGATATCTTTGCGATTGAAGCATATCCTATACATAGCATCTACGGAGTATAGCCTGAAATTGAATGCCAAGTTTGTCAGAGCATATAGATGAGGTTTTTATGTGTTTCACGTAAACATTTCAGTACAAAAGAATGGGGAATTCAATTTTATCCAACTACATTTGTACTCGGTTCCTTGTGCATGTGTGTAGAAAAGACAAATACAAAGATCCCCCGTATAACCTCTAAAGACTTGGGGCAATTGCTGTTAGCGAGCAACCTATGAAGACCGGCACGGCACACGAGGGGCTGGGTAGCCAGCAGCACGCGCGGCCGCCTTTGTCTCCCAAGTGGCGAAGTTTACACACTGCACTAGATGCTCATTCGAGGCTGAGTCGACCTAGGGAAGGCCCAGGACCGGTTCAGATAACTGCCAATGGTACTGGCCGTGAGCGGGAATCGAACTCCAGTCGCCGGGTTCGTAGCGTAATGTGCTAACCACTACACTACCACTCCCCATTGCCGCATGTGTGTTTACACACGTGGACTTGCAATAGTGTATACAACATCTTGATTTGTATATTGCCTTCTGAATATTGAAATCCACGTCCATCTCAAATGCAAGGGACCAGATAATCAGTCATAGGCTAGGGGGGGGGGGGATAGGGAGGTCTCAAGCCTGGACTTGAACACGGCCGGGGAGTCGACATTGTGGGCACAGCAGAGAAGGCGTGACCTTCAACTGAGAAAACAGTTCCTAAATAGTCCAAAACAGAAGGCCCTGGTCCCCGCAACGGAGTATGAGTGTGGAGGAGCAGAGTGAGATGAGAGGCGGAGAGGTGGAGAGGGGGTAAGTCCATGGAGGATCTTGGAGATGGCGAGAGCGATCTTGTAGTCGATTTCCCCGGGTGCTGGATGAATGGGCATCCGGTCGTATCAATAGTTTGACTCCCATCTGATTGATCCGACTATTGAATTGCCGATCTAATCTATTGAAATGTGGTCAATCATCAGGGAATCCTGCCACAATGGAATTGAATCATTACAATAGCCAATCTATAATGAGTCTCTCTGTGTATAGAGTACTAAACATTGCGATATAATTGGAGTTTGTGTAGCACCTAAAAGTGAATGCATCTCAAAACGCTGTACAAAAGCAGAGAGCATGTTTGTTTGATTAAGATAATTTGGCAGTCAGTCATCATCAGCCAATGATGAATCCACTGTTGCATGAAGGCATCAAAAGTCATCTCTCACTCGTCTTCAGTCTGATGCCAATCCAAACTGACCGGCGTGGCGGAGTTTGGGTTACCGAACCCCCCCCCCCCCCCCCAATAATCAATGAAATCTTGAGGCCTTCATCGAGCAGTGGATCGAAAATGGCAGACTTGTTAATCTATATTAGATTATGGATGAATACGTTGGATGAGCTCGTAGGGATATGCGATCTATGGTGGGTACCTCTTTAGAGGCTTGTTGAAAGGACTTCAGAAGTAGTTCAATGATCATTGGAACCTCATTTGCCAGTAAAAAATATGATAATTGTTTTTTTACCCTTCTATCTGGCAACAAAACTGACACTTTTTTTTTTTACAAAGGAGTCATGTTTGCATAGACCACAATACCTGCAGTCATAATGCAAACAAAAACATAACTCTGATAATGTGCACTGTCCTTGAAGTTGATTGGTCCACACCCGAGACAGCTTTCCTTAGAGCCTAGTCTCACATGGGTTGGACCAGATGACGCCAAAAGGCGCACAACTCAAAGACAATGCACCATCAGAGTATGAGAGCTCGGGGTAAGCATTTACACCATTGGAACCTCATTTGCCAGTAAAAAATATGATAATTGATTTTTTATCCTTCTATCTGGCAACAAAACTGACACCTTTTTTTACAAAGGAGTCATGTTTGCATAGACCACAATATCTGCAGTCATGCTTACCCCGAGCTCTCATACTCTGATGGTGCATTGTCTTTGAGTTGTGCGCCTTTTGGCGTCATCTGGTCCAACCCATGTGAGACTAGGCTCTAAGGAAAGCTGTCTCGGGTGTGGACCAATCAATTTCAAGGACAGTGCACATTATCAAAGTTATGTTTTTTGTTTGCATTATGACTGCAGGTATTGTGGTCTATGCAAACATGACTCCTTTGTGTATAAAGGTGTCAGTTTTGTTGCCAGATAGAAGGGTAAAAAAACAATTATCATAGTTCAATTATGCTGCTTTCTGAGAATACGCAGTGCCACTGTTACGTCTTGCTCAGGCCACTGCTGGTGGAACGGTCTCCGTTGGACAGAGCTCAAGAGTGACCATCTCGAGAGAGCAGTTGGCCCACTCGTCTACACTTGCCAGATACCTTGGAAGCTGTGAGAGTATTCTCACTTCATCTAGAGTACCCTCACAGTAATAGCAGCAAGATGTTAACTACCTTGCCTGGTATACAGAAGGTCATGGGTTCGATCCCGATCCTGCATGCCTGTATATTTGGAGTTTGAGTGTTCGCGTGAAATTTTCTCCGGGCTCCCCGTTTTTTCCCCTCCACATGTTGAAATATGCGTTTCAGAGTATTTGGCTGTTATACATTTCAACGTGATGATAAGCCACTTCATTTTGCTATCATTTGTGATAGCCGGGTCGCTTCTGAAAAAAACAGGTATACAGTAACTTAGTGGGGCCTTACCTGGTAAAATAAAAAAAAAAGTAGAATAAATAGTTATCCCACCACACGTGACCTGCAGATTGACCCACCGTGGCCAACCCATTAAAAGCTGCTGGGTGGACAGAAGCGGGTGGGTTTTTTTTTCAACTGCCGCACCAGAAGGTTGAATCTATTTGGAAATGCAGTTAACTAAAAATGACACTGCTGCTGCAGCAGCATCCCCCCCCCAACCCGAAGACGTGAAAACGATCAACATGAATTAAAATATTTTTGGGGAAGAAAAACGTTAAATAAATGCAATGTCAAGAAGAAGGGGGGGGGTGGGCACGTTACTCGTGGGGAGGAGGTAGGTGTGGGCTCTGAGTTTAAGAGCGGCGATGAAGGGCGGGATAGAGAACGCCACATCCTCCGAGGGGTGAGTGGGAGGGTGGTGAGTCACTGATGCTGCAACTATATTTTGTCTGACCAATAAAGGCTGGGTCGATATGTAGTGACATTGAATGAGTCACTGTCGCGCGTGCCGCTGGGAGATTAGTAGACAATGAAATTAGGGGTAGTAGCCCGTTCTACCAGTTGGACCTGTGGGAAAGGCACGGAGCCCTCTGGGCGATCCAGAGCAGTGCGGGGCCGACGGCGGAGTCTGGACGCGCTGGGCAGAATAAAAGGCGAGCTCCGACTCACAGTCGGGGCTGCTGCGATCTGGAATGGAACTTGTCGTGCCGTCGTCATTGTGATCATCGCCCTCTTCAAGCTGTGGGTCTGGCAGCATGTTGGCTGTCCCGACCCGGTATATAGTTATCCCCTAAGGCTGTGAAGGCCGGAATAAAAGAGAAAGAGTACCTACTACTAGTGTCTGTGAATTAGTACACTACAAATAGCCGACATTATTACTCTGCCAAAATCCATTTATTTTTTCAGAAGTTTCCCATCTCTCAGAACTCCTCCGGGTGAGCATGACCTAAACCTTGTGCATTTCACACCCGGCCATCCGAGTTCTATTCCTGCTCACGGTCAACACCAGTGACGATTATCTGAACCTGTCCTGGGCCTCTCCTATGTCGACTTGGCCTCAAATTAGTACCTGGTGTGGTGCGTTGCTTCCACAGAGTCCACTGGAACGTTGAACAGCCATCACTTTTCTGATATAAACATCTACAGTGGTCCCTCGGTTTACGATGCCATCGATTAACGATATTTCGATTAACGATCCGCCTCCCATCGGGTCCCCCCATTGTTTTAATTAATAATACGGGTTTAGGATATCACGCGGACCCGCCAATTTCAGCCAATCCGAGTGCTATAAGTGGACTCGGCAGACCTCTGCCAACTTCAACTTCTCCAGCAACCCCTTGAGCCATCCAAGACTCTGATATTGCACTGTGTTTGAGTTG
This sequence comes from Lampetra fluviatilis, assembly GCF_964198595.1. Lineage (NCBI taxonomy): Eukaryota > Metazoa > Chordata > Hyperoartia > Petromyzontiformes > Petromyzontidae > Lampetra > Lampetra fluviatilis. The sequence goes on from NC_136306.1 coordinate 2,577,560, forward strand.
TACACCTTCTGGTGTCATCTGGTCCAACACCAATGGGGACTAGGCTCTAAAGGAAGCCATCTCGGGTGTGGACCAATCAACTTCAAGAACAGTGCATATTATTATCGTTATCAGAGTTGCTGCTTTTTGTTTGCTTTTTTGACTACTTGTGTTGTGGTTATTGCAAACATGATGCCTTGAATAAAGGTGTCAGTTTTGTACCAGTTTAAAAGGGTAAAAACCTACTACTATATTTTGCCACTGGTAAAAGAGATCTCATAGTGTAAATGGTATGATCTCATTTCACTTTATTCTTTAGTCTCCTCCTCCTTATGACCCCCACTCCTCCAGTGAAGGTCCTCTTCTAAAATCGGTGCTCAACGCCCACTCAATATTCAGTCATTACCTCTCTCTCTCCATCTACTTTTGCTATCTGATATTTACCAGCCTGTCCACATTGCTGGCTGTGGTGATAAAAGTGTATAGACCGCACGTGTATTTGGCTGCAATATCAACTGTTTGCGTGTATATTTTTATGTTGTGGTCACCGGGCGTATGTTTCGAGATCTGGCCAATCATTGTGATGGGGCTAGAGTTTATGAAAGGAATCCTTTGCATGTCTGCGCCACACCTGGGAGATGTGAGTGGGAGGGTGACTAACGCAACATCCTGGGTTTGGCACATTGAGGTTATATAGCCCCAGATGTATAAAATACGAAGTCATGATGTCATCCATTATTCCGATGGGAGTCAGGGCTCTGTTCCTGCTCTGAAAGCCATTGTAAAGTGACACTCCGTGCCAAAGGTCAAATCATCAGCACGTTCACTATTCGTACCATTTTTAAAGTGGGAAGCTATCGCGAATGAGCTACGTTTCGCAGCCAGGTAGAGTGTGAAGTAGTTGAACAGTACAAGGCAATGAAAGCGTGTCGTTTTTAAAATGAAATTAACTAATTTGTGAATAGCTTTCACATTTTGCTAATTTGGCCCATCATGCCAGCACACATTGGCTGCTCAAATAATGTCACCAGATCTTTAATGTCCACTGTGAAGCAGACCATGGACATGTTTAGTGAATACATCTGCAGTATTAACCAGGGGTATTAACCAGAGCGGCTGCTGGCCTCCGAGTGTTAACCTCTCTAACAAGCGGAAAACGCCCTGCCACTCGGCCACATCACCACCGAACAAAGTGAACATTATATAAATACAGTGTGGTTCAGAAGTCAGGGCACAGGGTTATTATTTAGGGTGGTTCAAAGGTCAGAACACATAGGGTTATTATACAGGGTGGCCCAACAGACAAGAGACATAGGGATAGTATTATTATACAAGGTGGCCCAAAAGTCAGGATACATTGAACAAAGACGGTCACTGCATCGTGTGCTTTCAGATGTGCTTCTGCGGTCGTCTGGGATGTTCTTCCTTCCGATATTAGGAGGCCACTGGAGCTATGCACTTTAAAATTTAGATTGAATACTCATTTCTTTAGAACTGCATTTTGTTGTCCTTCCCCCTCACCTCCGATTAGCACTATTCATAAAAAGTAAACATTAAAAAAGCACAAGTGGCAATCATTGAATTTAACATGCAGGCTTCCGCAACCAATATTATAAAAAATAAAATGTTGGTGAAATTAAACGCGTCATAAACCCACCACCACCTGACAGCCAATTAGTAAGGTATGTCACGTGAATAAAACGTGCCAATTAGTTACTACTTTAGCACACCGGTGTGTTACAAAGTAAACCCATAACATTTACAATTTTAGTACGACATTCCGCCGGTGACTAAAAACAGATTAATCAGGCTATTGCCAGAATTGTGAATAAGTCTGCCTGCTTCCGGTCTTAAATATAGCAAGGTGATGTCATCACTGTGTGCCTACAAGTGCAATGAACCCATCGGGGTTAATGTATTCATATACATATCAATGCATTATGTTAATATTAAATTATGCAGCACATGTTACCGGTAGGGTTAACCACAGTTAATCAATATAATGGCATGAATAGGCATGCAATGTTTGTGTTGGGTGCAGGAACTGTAGTGTGTGTGTTGGTGTGGTTTTGTGTTATGTGCATGGCACGTCATTTTGGGAGCTACAGTGAGGGAAAAAAGTATTTGATCCCCTGCTGAATTTGTACGTTTGCCCACTGACAAAGAAATGATCAGTCTATAATTTTAATGGTAGGTTTATTTGAACAGTGAGAGACAGAATAACAACAACAACATCCAGAAAAACGCATGTCTAAAATGTTATAAATTGATTGGCATTTTAATGAGGGAAATAAGTATTTGACCCCTCTGCAAAACATGACTTAGTACTTAGTGGCAAAACCCTTGTTGGCAATCACAGAGGTCAGACGTTTCTTGTAGTTGGCCATCAGGTTTGCACACATCTCAGGAGGGATTTTGTCAGACTCCTCTTTGCAGATTTTCTCCAAGTCATTAAGGTTTTGAGGCTGACGTTTGGCAACTCGAACCTTCAGCTCCCTCCACATATTTTCTATGGGATTAAGGTCTGGAGACTGACTAGGCCACTCCATGACCTTAATGTGCTTCTTCTTGAGCCACTCCTTTGTTGCCTTGGCTGTGTGTTTTGGGTCATTGTCATGCTGGAATACCCATCCACGACCCATTTTCAATGCCCTGGCTGAGGGAAGGAGGTTCTCACCCAAGATTTGACGGTACGTGGCCCCGTCCATCGTCCGTTTCATGCGGTGAAGTTGTCCTGTCCCCTTAGCAGAAAAACACCCCCAAAGCATAATGTTTCCACCTCCATGTTTGACGGTGGGGATGGTGTTCTTGGGTCATAGGCAGCATTCCTCCTCCTCCAAAAACGGCGAGTTGAGTTGATGCCAAAGAGCTCCATTTTGGTCTCATCTGACCACAACACTTTCACCCAGTTGTCCTTTGAATCATTCACATGTTCATTGGCAAACTTCAGACGGCCATGTATATGTGCTTTCTTGAGCAGGGGGGGACCTTGCGGGCGCTGCAGGATTTAAGTCCTTCACGGCGTAGTGTGTTACCAACTGTTTTCTTCGTGACTATGGTCCCAGCTGCCTTGAGATCATTCACAAGATCCTCCTGTGTAGTTCTGGGCTGATTCCTCACCGTTCTCATGATCATTGCAACTCCACGAGGTGAGATATTGCATGGAGCCCCAGGCCGAGGGAGATTGACAGTTATTTTGTGTTTCTTCCATTTGCGAATCATCGCACCAACTCTTGTCATCTTCTCACCAAGCTGCTTGGCAATGGTCTTGTAGCCAATTCCAGCCTTGTGTAGGTCTACAATCTTGTCCCTGCCATCCTTGGAGAGTTCTTTGGTCTTGGCCATGGTGGAGAGTTTGGAATCTGATTGATTGATTGCTTCTGTGAACAGGTGTCTTTTATACAGGTAACAAGCTAAGATTAGGATCACTCCCTTTAAGAGTGTGCTCCTAATCTCAGCTCGTTACCTGTGTAAAAGACACCTGGGAGCCAGAAATCTTTCTGATTGAGAGGGGGTCAAATACTTATTTCCCTCATTAAAATGCAAATCACTTTATAACATTTTTGACATGCGTTTTTCTAGATTTTGTTGTTGTTATTCTGTCTCTCACTGTTCAAATAAATCTACCATTCAAATTATAGACTGATCATTTCTTTGTCAGTGGGCAAATGTACAAAATCAGCAGGGGATCAAATACTTTTTTCCCTCACTGTATGCGCTGGATGTGTGTGGTATTCGTGTTGTCTAATTATTTTGGTGTTGTGTGCACGGCAGATGAACTGGTGTTTTTTTTATTGCTAATCTCTACATGGCAACCTTTGAAGCAAAAGCACCCGCTTCAAGTACACTAAAACCTGGCCACATGGTAAAGATATACTTAATGCATTTGTAGTGACATCGGGGATGTCGCTGTATGGTGCCGGCCTAAGAGGGCCATGGCGTGCGATGTCCCTACATCGCGGACATCACAGGGTGGGTTGCTGTGAGGCCGGCTCTAGCACAGCACGGCGTGCGATGCACTGTCATCGCATACACACCGTGGGCGGGTGTGGTACCAGCCCTAGCAGGGCTTGGTGAGCGCTGGGATAGCGCGGGCACCACGCATAGCGTGTAGTGTGAGCTCCCACCAGGGGGAGTAGGAGAGTGTCAACCGAAGGACACGGTTGCCCCGGGCCATGGCACTCTGGTTGACCCCGTTGACACGTGACCCGGAGTGTCCACAGAGGCCCCCACGTTGGGGGGCTAGTGGGTGATCACGTGTCCGGGGAGAGCTCTCGAGAGGGATCAAGAAGGAGCTAGAACGCTCGAAGGCGGGCGGGGCCAAGGGCGGAGCGGCCCCGACCCGGGGGGATATAAGGTGGGTCCCTGAGAGGGACCGGGGTCGCTACAATTCTACAAGCTGAAGCTTCACATCTACAAGCTGGAAGCTTTACATCCTACGAGGCATCAACATGTGGATGGGGACCTGAGTTACGGTCTGACCCTTCGTAGCTGTAACTCCTACGTATAGAGTAGTTAGCTGGGTGGTCACCACCCTAGGCTGTATCTGGCGAAGGGGCAATTACCCATTTGTGTTAACGGGTTGATGTTACTGTAATAAATGACTCTTCCACTGTGTCTGTCTCCGTTGTCCTTTATTTGGGTTCCTACAACTTTGCCCCACACGGCCCTCGCTCAGAGCCTTCCGCTTGGCAGCTTGACAGCTGCCGTCGCTCACGTAGCCTTTTCTCCCCGCTCCCGATGCAGCTCCGCTGCTGGCTTCCATCTTAGCCTCTCCGCCTTTGTGCAGTCTCTCAGCTGCTCTCGCTGCAGCCCCACCGCTGCTCTCCGTTCCCCCGTGCCCGGACACCGCTTGGCAACGGTGCCGAGTCCCGTCCTGTGGCGATCGCGCCACTCTCCACCCTCTGCCCTGCGTGGCCTCCTCCTGTCTTTATTCTCACACTCTCCCCCGTCTCTTCCGGTTACCGCCCTTAAGAGCTTACCCCTCTCCCCCACGTGACCTAACCCCTCCCCCCGTGACGTCATATCCGCGAGGCCGTTTACGCCCGCATTACATTACAATAAAAGTGTTGCCTCTAAAGAACGTCTACGACTCAGTTGGACTCACTACACATTTCAATTTGTAGTGTGGTGTTTATTCACGCGGACAACTTCGTCTTTTCTCCTGTCTCACTTTATTCAGAGCATCCCACACTGATGCTCCTCTTGTTCAACATCACGTACTCCTGTCGCGAACTCATCCTCTGCTAGCCTGCTACTTTGAGCTTACTCTCTCTCTCCGCTAGCCTGTTACTCCCCACTCTCCAAACCTGTCACAGACTCTCTCTCTCTCTGTATACTCTGCTAGCTTCTCACCCCCTTAGCCTATCACACTCAGACTAAAGATTCCGCTAGCCTCTCCACTGCTAACTTATCTACACCCGCACCTCCAACCTCGCCCTTTCCCCCAGCGGGGGTTCAGCCAACACCGCTGGGGAGGATGAGGTGTGGACGGCGAGGTCCCGGACTTCTCTTGAATCTATTCACTTCTTCATCTCCAACCAACTCAACCCAACTGCCTCACACGTTCCCCTTATATCCCCCTCATTAAGTGACCTCAGATGGCCCTCATCAAGCCGCCATCTTTCTGGCGTCTCTTGCACATGTTCTCCCCCTTATCACCTCTATCTCTCGCCTCTGTGGCACCTACTCCGCATTTGCAGCCATCCAATCACTGCCTCTTTCCCTGATTGCTGGCGTATCTCTGTCTGCAGTCACCCAGGCCACCCGCCTGCATCTGCTTATACTGAGCTGACCTCACTGTTTGCAACCCGTACATGAATGCAACTGCTGTTTACAAACTCTGCACGCGTTATGCCACTACACATTTATATCCAACCCAAAAAACGTTATTGTGGGCAAATCATTGATTAAATCCATGAAATTACAGACGATCAAGATTGTGGGATAATACGTGTTGTGTAGATACTATAATTGTGTGCAACTCAGATGGTGTTGTAGATAGGGTTGCCTGCCACCACCTATCAGAGTTTGACCTGAATAGTCCAGCAAAATTGGCATCCGTGTTCGGGTGGCAGGAATTGATTTTAAATTGTATTATAGTACACTGCGCAGTGTTGATAATAGACCGAGGCTGATTGAGAAATGTCCAGATTTGGCCTCGAAGTGGAAAAGGTGGCAACCCTCATTGTCGTTGTAATCAGAGGGAGAGCAAGCTGAGATGGTGCCGGATGGAGGAGGGCATGTGACCGAGACAATCACAGCAATGGCACTGGTAAGTCGGCAACCGAGGGGAATTCATGAGGCCAGATGGTCGGATTACAGTAAAATTGGACATGGGGATCAGTCGGTGACTGTGTAACAGCTGTTTGATTTAGCAAAAGGAAGCGATGACAAGGTGTGGTGGCATCGGCAAATGCTGTCGATACCGCCAGATGACCCTCAATCCTGATTACATTTTTTTAAATCCACGGTTATTAATTTTCACTTTAACGTCAAAGTGTCTCCCTGGTCATTTGAGCAAATGCACTTCATTTCCACACGTTGAATATTTTTCAATTATGAAAATTCAAGTACAAAGACCGTGAGGAATCACCATGAACATTGGCACACTTATAGACACATTTCAAATATAGGACATGTTTGTAGTATATACGAGTGCCTGCGTATTTTTTGCTTACAAATGAACCATCCAACTCGCGAACGTTCAGCCGTACTTACGAGCCGAAACGTGGAACTATTTTGTTCGGTGGCGTGATCCTCCACGAGATGTAATGAGTCCCAGCATCTCGCGTGATGCGTAATGACAGTAAACCGTTCAACTCAAGGCAAGTGAAAATAAAAGTGTTTTTTTAATATTCTTTGGATCTTTCGGTAAAACCAAGTAGATAGAAAAAAATAATCAAAATAACAATATCACGATGTTTCGATCGCAACACAAGCAATCGTCTTCGTGGAAATGTATTTTGTTTTATCTACAATACAGTATTTATTACAGTATTACATGCAAATGTACAATGTTTCTTCTCACTTATTAATTTAACAATGTTTCCCTTCTTGGTTGAACCGTAACACATTTTATAACACTGACCCGATGTACAACTAACTCTTGAGTTCCGAGATATGAACAAATCAACGTACGAATGCGTCTCAGTAACGTAACTCGTTTGTAAGTCGAGGACTGCCTGCACTGCCGTTTTGTCAATCCACTGCTGGATGAAGGCCTCACCTCGCCGTGCGGGTAATCGCATCATAACATACAATATAATTGTGCATTGGTGTAATATAAAAGTGAATGTCTTATGCTCAAACAAGCATTGGGTGATTGCATTTGGCAGCCCTGGGTGAGAAGTAAACATTCCAAATTCCTATGGCAGAAATCAACTCTCAAACAGAATGACGACCGCTGACATCTGACAAGGCAGGACTCAATCATCCATTTGCCCTGGAAGGGTGATGCTCCAAGTCATCCTCCAAATGGGATTTGGATTCATAAACCTTTTGGATATGAGTCAAGCCCACTGCTACAGCCCCCATCTGGCCAGATTAGTAACATGCCATTAGGTAAATTAAACTATATTCCATGTTTTTGATACCCTATTAGCAAAATGTTGTGACCACCGCCAATGTATAAAGAGTAATTTTCTTTTTTTGTAAATGCACATTTTTTTAGGAAAAAAAAGTATTGCGTTTATAGAAATGGTGAAAATTATAATCGTACTCTTAGGGACTGGCAGACGCTTTTTCTTTCCCCAAACGGTGTTTAATTAAAAACTCTGTTGGATGTGTGAGATGCCACTGTGGGGTGCGTTAGACGGCTTAAAATAACCGTCGTTCTATTTTTGGTTATGAAATGACTCACGCAGGCTTGCATGAGATTCTGCCGCCGTGAAAACCTGGGGCTATAAATACAGGGACTTGAAGCATGGCGCTGCTTTCAGTGTGCTTCCAACCAAATATTTAGGGCGAGAGATTTTCAGAAATCTGCGGAGGGGAAAAAAACCTCCACTCCAGTTAAGGTTAGCCCACCACGCTTACGGAAAACGCATTTTGTCACGGCAATAAATCATCCCTTGCTGAGAAGGGCTGACCCATCGCAAGCCTTTTCCTGTAGAATCTCATCATGCCTCCAGAGGATGAACATCCTCGGCTAAACGCCCTCCAGCTCACCCCCCCATGAGAGCACAAATGTGTGCCATGTAACCAAACCATCGGGATGTGCTTCATTTAAGGCCAGCACAATTTACGTTGACACCAAACAACAAGTCATGAATGAAAAAACATAGATATAGACTCGATCAAAATAGGAGTCGCGGCGAGAACGGTCCAGCCAGTCCATGCTGTCGATGCACATTCTCTGCCTTACTTCATACGACGTGTTACATCGATACGCTACTGCAATGTCGAAAGGCAATATACGCTATAACTTCAGTTATTTAGCCATTCAATGACCCTGGTTGTGAATTGATGCACATTTAAATAATGTATTCTTGCCATGTCTCTAATGTTGCTGAAATTTTTACAACCACTGACTGGACATGTCTTCCGCGGTACATGTTTGATGCGGAAAAATATTATTTATTAAATGAATTAATTATTCATGATTTGTATTCCTTCATAGTTTGGCAAAAGTTTTATTTTATTATTTTTCACTTTAACGAGATTAATATTATACCCAGCCCACATAATTTGTTTTAAATGGTCAAGTCAATAAACGTTAGGAATTAGGCGAAGGGCGTTGTAGCCTTTAAGTCAGAGGCTGAGAGCGAGAGCAGAATGCACGACCGACAAAAGAAGACCTATTCTGTTTAGGTATTAACATCGGTTTCATGTTAATTTAGCAATGGCAGCGTTATGCCCCCCCCTCCCGCTCTCTGCATATGTTTGTGTGCCTCCTCTCTTTAAACGAGGTCACGCTACACAGGGCTGGGTCAAGTGAGCATCAACCAGTGGTCATCCAATCAACATGGAGGAATCGCAGCACGTGAATTGCTCTTGCACTTTGATGACTCCCACCTGGTTATGACTGAATGAATGACTTAACAATGTGCATACTTACAGTAAGCTATTGATGTGAAATGATAATTATGTATTTAGGACCCAACCAGACGCCAGGCCTTCATTCGAGGAGTGGATTTACATAAGGGCTCTATGTATGTGCGTGTGGGCAGGTTCAATATTAGTCTGCAGTTGCACTGTTTCTGTACAAGTGCACGCAGTACCAACAATAGGTGGAGGCCACTCGATGGGGAATTAATTGCCATCAGTGATTTCTCACCTTGGATATAAATACATGTTGCAATGACTGCTCACCTGCTTATGCGAAGGTCATGACAATAATAACGCTGCCAGGTAAAGTTATTGATTATTTGGGCACAACAAAGCAGTGAAGCCTGAGCAGACAGAGGTCGTGAATGTGCAGCCACATTCAATAATCAACGGCACATCGATAACATCGTCACATCATTTAACCTTTTAAAATGCACGTGACCAAGCTCTCTGGTCAGGTTTAGGAGTTACAGTTGGGGTTAGGGTTGGAATTAGCCCAACGACTTTGTAGGGTGCAAGCAGTCAATTCATGGATACTCAGACAATAGATCTCCTTTACATAGCTGTCCCTCTACATAAAATATAAAAGTATTTATTGCGCAACCTATTGGAACCACGGCCTTCTGGGAGTCACTTTATGGATGGAAATATATCCCTATGGTTACACGGTCTCGGCAGCCTAGGAATGACCCATTTAGCATTCTAGGATCAGCAGCACGGATCAGATCCATGTCCTCCACACTTCCTGAGGCACGAGGTACCGTGGTAGGCTCATCCCACCCTAATCCACCCCTCCATGCCCTGTGTCCCTCAGTATCCTCCACAGCCGGGTTGGAGGCAATTGTGTACAATGCAACATTATTAACACACAGTAGCCAGTGTTGAATTAGGCCTACATTTGGAGGGGGCGCCACGGTGGCGAGATGTTAACTACTTCACCTGGTATACAGGAAGTTGTGGGTTCGATTCCGACCCTGATCCCTGTATATTTGGAGTTTGCATGTTCTCCCCGTGGTTGTGTGGATTTTTCTCCGGATCCTCCAATTTTTCCCTCCACATTTAAAACCAACGTGCTTTTAGCGTATTTGGCTATGATACATTTCCACATGATAAGCCACTTCGTTGCGCTATCAATTGTGGCCAGGTCACTTCTAAAAAGGAGCTATATAGCTCAGTGGGCCTTACCTAGTAAAATAAAAATAGTAGTTAGTTAATCCAAGCATGGAATAGAGTTTTTCTGCATACTTCTACCCCATGTTTTTTCTTCACCAGAAACAGATGGGATTTTGAATGAAAGGTATGCCATTGACTTTGCATTCCAGCTTATGTTGCGACTCCATGGTGTCACAACTGGTTCCATGAGAGAGGCTCAAATGAAAACGCGCGGTTCCCTAATGACGGGGAATTAGTGGGGGCCACTTTCTCGACTCACCTGGTGTAGCGTTAGCCCATTAGTTCTGCCGCAACACTGGCCGAGCCCGCAAGCCCAGTATGCGATTTGAGGCCAGCACCCATCCGTGCAGAGCTAGGTTAGTCGCCATTTTGTTTGTAGTCTCATGGATGACAACACACGGGACGTTGATCAAGTCTACGTCAGTGGATTTCACTTCGTCACTACAATACAACAACAACATGGTGACTCGATTAACAGCGTGCTCACTGTTTAACATAGCATCTTTCATTTGAACGCCACAGACTTGAGACTTGACTAAACATTGCGCGGGTTTTTGTGGACTAGACTAGCACTAAATTGGCACTGCTTCCTAATAGTCGTGTAAGTGCATCACAAGTCTCACTTGACTGGGTTTAAGAGCACGACATGGGTGCAGAAAGCGTGATATGTGGTCCCTTACCAGCCATTCAAAATTTAATCGTAAAAATATATTTGCAAAGGGCTTCATTGATTTAAAGTATTCATCTGACATATAATGCCCTTCACACTGATGTAAATATATATATATATAAAATGGCCAATTTATTTCTATCATGTGCTAATTTAGGCCGACATTTTAAGGTTGTTAAACCAGCACGTGACTGGAGATTTTGACCGGACCATGGACCACACTGTGAACCAATATGAACGGTGCTTAAATTCATTGAAGACATTCAGTCAGCTTTCCCCGAGGCTGTGCTTTGGTTATCAGACCTGGGCATGGACTTATGGGCCATCCATAAATGACGTCACGCACCTAGTGTGGGGGGGGTCAGACATTTGTGGCGATGTGTGACGAGGGGGGGGAGGTTTGAGAAATGTGACGTCACATCAAAATGCGCAACTTTAAATAAATATAGACAACAAGTTCTACTTAATTAAATAGACTTTTTAGTAAATGTTTTCTCCTACAACATCAGAGTGCAGCGCCACATTAAATACGCATTACAATGACAATAGTTTAAAGCGATTTAAAGCATGTTTTATTTATTGGGGGGGGGGGTGGCAGAGCTTTGTGACGTCATATTTGAAGGGGGGGGGAGTCAAAAATCGGCCAAAATCGCGTGACGTCATTTATGGACGGCAAAGAGTTGCTTTACAGAACCATACACCAGAAAAATAAGCAGAATTGGAAGGTTTCTCATGTTATAATCCTTAATTCGGCTTCACGTGGCTATTTGCGCCTGGGATGTTTCCACTGGATCACAAAAGATATTAAATTTATTTTTTTGCGGCTTCAAACGTGTGACCTACACGTAGAGAAGTTCACAGTGGCACAATAGCAACATGGTGCGATTGTCATCTCAAATGTTGCCTTTTCGAAAGGATTATTTGCTCAGCCGCCCCAAAGTTTCTCTGTTAGCATCGAGAAGAATCGAGCGAAGATACCGTGATGTTTCCCGCGACTTCGCCATGACAGACGTCATCCCTGGGCGGCGGATCGCTGTTGATATGTCATCAGAGTTGATGTCGATTGACTGTCAACGAGATCGCGCCAAGCCACGACTTTAACTGCGCTCAAAATGGAGTGATGGCAGGTGCGACAAACCACAGCGCGTCTGGCAAGAGACACGCCGACTGTAAAGTGACACTTGCTGGGGCAGTCTTTCTCCACTGCCTCCGTGGAGATGAATTAAGGTGGCCCACAGTAACTGACAGTTTTAAAACTCGCTACTCACAACAAAAAAAACTTTTGTCCCTTTAATATAACAATACTTATAATTAATATGATTTAATTGGCCTCTTATAGTTTTATCTGTGTGATAGCCAGGTCAAGAACAGATTAAGTGTTTGTTTGTTTGTTTCTCTCCATGCTTGTTATCTTTACGCCCCAGTTTTATCCAAATCGTGCAATCAGTCAGTGTCACAACGTGAGAAGTATTCATCCAGAAGACTCACGCAGCAGTGCAGGACGGAAGTAGACACCATAGAACTACTTTTGAGATCACTTTGAGTCACATTTACAGCTGCTGGGTGAACAGAGGTGGGGGGCGTTTAAGAAATTAGCACAATGTTGCAATTGTGCTGCAAGATCGAACCAGCTGACAATGACATTGTGGGAGGATCCTTGCTATACCGTATCCCATTTTTAGCGTCATCTCACACGCACATTTATATTCAGGATTTTTTTTTATTATGGAATGAGAGCAGTAAATGTGTTCGGATACTCTGGTGAAAAAGGTCTCGTCCACCTAGATCGTCCATCCCATGCGTCAAGGATGAGAGAGTGTTCCATTGTTTCTACATTTCCCAGAGACGGCAAAACAGTTGGGACAAAGGAGGTTGATACCGAGGCATACAGTAGCACTTACGCAAATTAATTTCCGCATATATACATTTCATATTCTTGAATTGCAGTCGATCCAGTCTTAACCATCTGTGAAATAACACCGGAGCCACAACAGCACACAAAACTGGATATAATCGATAAGCAAGGCCTTGAACATGCGCAAAATCATGCCGATAATAGATGGACATTCATCAGCCGCATTCAATGCGTCAATGCTCAACTGTTGAAGGATTTTTAAAAATGTATTCGTACTTTTGCAATTGCACACCCACAGCTTACCAATGTCACTGTACTCTAAATTATATAGCAGACTGTGAAACTAGTTTTAGTGATGATAATGATCACGAAATTGAGATCGCTTCAACTTGTTCAATAACACTCACATATTTTAATCACAATCAAACATACGTTTTGGCAGGATTGGCATAATATAAATCTTCGTAAATAATTGATGATGCACTGACAATTCATAGACCGTAATCTGTCTCCTACCGCAATGCATAATTAATTCACCCATATCACACATTTTCTTTCAATAGCTTTGAGAAAAATCTTTCTGAACGCTTGCAACTTTTTCTTTTTTTGGAATATCAAAGAAACTGGCACAGAGGCTTTAAATAAACCTACGTAAATATTTAATCAGAAATACAAAAAAAACTGCTGGAGTTAATTATAGATAGCAAGCGTAAAACAAAATGATTCAGATGTAAATAAAGAACTATCTGTTAAAATTTTAATTTTCAATAAGCATAAAAAAAATGAAATTAGTTAGGTTACAATGATGCTGGAATATAGTTTGGGAACTGATTAAACCAATTTCTCAAATGTATTAAAAATAGTTTCTTGATGCCCGCCTATAAACCAATGAGTTACCACTTAACAATTCATACATGTATCGAAATATTTTCACGCTAATGATACATGCATAGAATTATGCATGCAATATTTTTTTTAAATATATATTTCTGACTGGCCGTTATCCAGCAGTGGATGAACAAAGGGCTACCCTTTATGATATGTTTGTTTATGCAAAGGGTTGACATGAACCCTGCAGCCACAATCTGCACTGACTGTTCCTCACCAAAATGTGAAACTAGAATCAATTCTTGAATCGAATCACCGCGTGACTTGTGCCAATTCTCATTCCACTGCGATAGGACGATGATTATATTGGAGACCATGACCACATCACAGCACCTTCGATGAGCACGTTTAGCTATGTAAGGTTCAAAAAAAGTTCAATACACGTACAACACTCGGAAATGCGCCAAATCTCGTCAGATCTCAGACACTAGGCAGGCTTGAGCCTGGATAGTGCTGCGGTTTGTTATAGGTGTAATAAAGGACTCTTTCACTGGGTCTGTCTCCGTTGTCCTTTATTTGTGTTCGTACAACTTTGCCCGCATGGCGCCTTGCTCAGAGTCTCCTCCACCTCCCGCTCAGCAGCCCTTCTGCTGCCGTCGCTCCCGTAGCCTTGCTGCTGGCTCCCGATGCAGCTCCGCTGCTGGCTTTTCTCTCAGCCTCTCCGCCCTCGATCTGCAGCCCCTCGGCTGCTCTCGCTGCAGCCCCACCGCTGCTCTCCGTCTCCCCCGTGCTCGGACACCGCTGGCCAACGGTGCCGAGTCCCGTCCTGTGGCGATCACGCCACTCTCCACCTCCTGCCCTGCGTGGCCTCCTCCCGTCTTTATTTTTAAACTCTCCCCCGGCTCTTCCGGTTCCTGCCCTTAAGAGCTCTCCCTTCTCCCCACGTGACCCAACTCCTCCCCCCTGTTACGTCATATCCACGAGGCCGTTTACGCTCGCATTACACCACCCTCCCCCGTGGAGAAAATTCCAGCCGTCCTCGGCTGAAACAAACAAGTAATGCGAGTGACCACCAACCATGAGACATGAACGGACAACGGAGAATGCAACGAATGTAACAATAACAACAAGAACGAGAACAACATTAATCAACGAAAAGTAAGGGACTTAGAACACGTGCGGGTCGCCGGCCCGTCCCGGACGAGCTGTGGCCCCCCTGCAGACCGAGAACGCGACGGGGTTTTAGGAGCGACAGGATCAAAACCGCCTGTCGCTATTGGAGGCCCGCCAACGCCAAGGTCCCGTTTCCCCGAAGGACCAGAGTCCGGGGCGTCCCGCAACCGTGTCTGTGGTGGGGTTGGAGGGGCGGCGGGGCCAGGTGTCCCCGCAGCCGTGGTAGGCCCACCCAAAGCAGAGTCCCCTGTCTCCTGCCGGTTTGTCTGTAAAAGGCACGACAGGCGCTCTTGCAGGGTCAACAGGCACAGGCAAGGGTGCGTCGGCAGCAACAGACACCGGCAAGGCAACATCAGGAAAAGACGCATCCGTTCGAGGGGCCACGTATGGTTTTAAGCGAGACGTATGGACGTACCAGCGCCGAGACCCGAACCGAACGCGTGCGGACTGCGGGTTGGGAACCTCGATGAGCCTAACAGGCCCCTGCCATGGTTTATGTAATTTAGGGAAGGTCCCTGCCCGCACCTGCGGGTAATGCAGCCAGGCCATGTCCCCCACCTTCCAGGGGCACTTCCCCTTCGAGCATCGAGCGCACCGTTCGTTCCGGGCCTGGGTTTTGGCCGTAGCCATGCGGGGCCCCCTCCCGCGCCTCAGCGATGCGGCGAATGGCGTCCTGAATGTAATCAGGGAGAGGCTTAATAGGTCCCCTCACTCCTGTTCCCAACTGCACATCCCTCGGCGGCACGTTTTCGCGACCGTACATGAGAAAAAACGGAGAATATCCTGTGGACGCATGAGGCGTGATCCGGTATGCTGAGAGTACCCCAGGAATGTGCAAATCCCAGTCCGCTTGCTTTTCATTAACCGTGTGAAACAGCATGGCGGACAGAGTCCGATTTAGCTGTTCAACCATGCCATCCATCTGCGGGTGGTAGGGAGATGTCCAGATCTTTTTAGTTCCCAGAGCCGCGCACACCTCTCCCAACAACTGAGAAGAAAAATTCCGGCCCTGATCCGTGAGCAGCCTCTCCGGCGCCCCCTTGTCCATGACATATCCAAATAGAAAGGCGTCCGTAATGGACGCTGCCGACTGGTCGGGCAAGGGCCAGGCCATCGGCCAGCGGGAGAGGTACTCCACCCCAACTAGCAAGTATTTATTACCCTTAGCGGATGGCGGGAAGGGTCCCAAAATATCCAACGCCACCAACTCGTTAACTCGAGACACTTGAATAGACTGTATCGGCGGCACATATGGGTGTTTAGGCGGCTTCCGCCGGGCACATTCGGGACACGCGCGAACGTGCCCGGCGACATCCGTCGTCATGCCGTGCCAAAAGTAATCTCGCTGCAACGTCAATAAGGTCTTTTGCACCCCCAGGTGTAACAGCGTGTCGCAATGCAGAGTCCTAATCAATTCGTACCGTAATGACGCCGGTACAACAAGACGCCAGCGATCCTATAACCCCTCCCTCCATATCAGCAGTCCGTCGCGGAGAGCGGTCCCCGGCGTCCCCCCGGAAACCAGTCCCCCCCCTCCCTTTGCAGCCCGACTCCGCAGGGTCCCCAACGAGTCGTCAAGCATTTATTCACGAATCCATACAGCCCGTGGAAGGTTCAAAATCCCATCGGCCGGTCCCGGCCACACTGGAGGCCCAGGCACCTCGACCGCCAATGCAATAGGCCGAGGGGGCTGCTGGATCGGCGTACACCTATGCGTCCCCGACGCGCACGCGCAAGGGGATCGCTGCGGCAACCTGGAGAGCGCGTCCGCATTCGCGTGACGCACCCCCTCCGATGTTGAATTTGGAAGGAAAACTCCTGCAGTGTGTCCAACCATCGTGCCAGCTGGCCAGATGGTTGGTCTACCTTCAGAGCATATTGTAAAGCCGCATGATCCGTGCGCACAATAAACGAACGGCCATAGAGAAACGGTCGAAATTGGCGGAGAAAATAGACAATAGCCAAAAGTTCCCGGCGAGTGACGCAGTAGCGGATTTCGGCGGGGGACAGAACTCGGCTACCGTACGCCACCACGCGTTCTACACCGCCTTTGGACTGTGACAGCACGGCCCCAATG
This sequence comes from Lampetra fluviatilis, assembly GCF_964198595.1. Taxonomy (NCBI): domain Eukaryota; kingdom Metazoa; phylum Chordata; class Hyperoartia; order Petromyzontiformes; family Petromyzontidae; genus Lampetra; species Lampetra fluviatilis. The sequence continues at coordinate 2,594,363 of NC_136306.1, forward strand.
CCCGTGTCACTCGCGTCCGTGTCCAGAATGAAGGGGTGATCAAAATCGGGATAGTCCAACGTCGGCGCCGTAGCCAACCGATCGCGCAGGCCTTTAAACGCCGCCTCCTCTGGCGGTCCCCAATCGAATTTCCGTCCTTTACCCGTAAGGAGGTGCAGAGGCCTCGCGATCGTTGCGAAATTGGGAACGAACCTACGATAATATAAGGCAAACCCCAAAAAGCGATGCACATCCCCCACCGTGGCCGGGGTTGGCCAGTCACGGACGCACGCTGTCTTTTCCGGATCCGTGGCAACCCCGTCGGCACTGATTATATCTCCCAAATAACGCACGGACCGTTGCAGTAGGTGACATTTCTTAGGTTTAAATTTCAGATTGGCGGAGCGCATCCTGGCGAACACTGCCTCCAATCTCAGTAAATGTTCGTCAAATGTGCGGCTGAAGACAATAATATCGTCTAAATATATCAGACATGTCTCCCACTGCAACCCCGTTAATACCAGTTCCATCAACCTCTGAAATGTGGCGGGGGCAGCATTCAACCCCATCGGAAGACAATTAAATTGAAATAGACCCTGCGGCGTACGGAAGGCAGTTTTTTCCCGCGAGGACTCATCGAGGGGAAGCTGCCAGAATCCCGAAGAGAGATCCAGCGTCGAAAAGAACTTTGCCCCCGACAAGGCATTGAGGGAATCATCCATACGCGGCAGGGGGTACGCATCCGCCACGGACACTTTGTTCAATTTGCGAAAATCGACGCAAAATCGCAATTTCCCGTCTTTCTTTTTAACCAAGACTACAGGCGCGCTCCATGGGCTGTTAGACGGAGATATTATGTCTGCAGCCAACATGTCATCCACTGCTCCACGAACATGGTCTCGCTCCGCCGGGCTCATCCGATGCGAGTTCAACCGAATCGGAGCAGCGTCCCCCGTGTCAATATGATGGGAAAGCAGGGAGGTGCGTCCCAAGTCCAAATCGTCAGAGCTAAACACATCGGAATAACTCAACAATAGCGCGCGGAACGCTGTTCCCCGGACAGGGAAGAATTTTCTCCGCACAATTCGGTGATCCAGCGATCATCTGGGGCCGCAGGGCCCGAAACACCGGCAGCCATATCCCGGCAGCCCAGATGGTCCTGGGCCGTAAACGCCGCAGTGGCATAGGACACGACCGTTCCGGCCAGCACGCAAACATTTTCCGTACTCACATTAAGCACCTGCAAAAATGGCTGCTGGTCCAGCCGGATAATAGTTTGCGCCCCGACCAGCGCCGATCCGCCCGTTATGGTTGCGGACGGCGATAACAAAACCCCAGTTGCTCCCTCCCGACCAGGCACCGGTTTCCGATATCGCAAAGGGATAAGCATCTGTGAGCCAGGTGGAATGTCAACAGATACCTCGGACAGCACCTGCACCTGGCAGACCGGAGCGGGTCGCCCGCAGGGCGACGGCAAAAATTTAATTTTTCGACCCCCCGGTAATTCGATACAATTTTGATTAACTCTTATTAGAATGGATATTTTGGCCAGAAAATCAGTTCCCAACAAACACGGAACCGCAAGGGACCTCGAGATCAACACAATTCCCGAGGCCGACACCCCCCCGATAGATATATTGGCATTCACCTGGCCCACAATGCCCATACTTCCCCCGTTCGCTGCAACGCAGGAATCGTAAACCGGGCGCACAGCCTCCGGTGGGATGCCCAACAGATGGAAAATGACATCAGATGTAATGGTCGCGGACGCACCGGAATCCACTAAAATGCGCACGTCAACCCCCTGTATAAAACCCGGCACAGTGGACGAACCAGTAGCGGCCGCGACAACCCACCATGCCAATTTACGCCACTGCGTTACCCGTTGTTAACAACACCCGGATCGCGCGGCAATGGTGATGAATTAGGTGCCAAGCCTTGCCGGGTGTCTGGTGCGCACCGACTTGCCTGTCCAGGAGGGTCCTTCCGCGGCACGTCTGCTGTCGAGGCCTCCTGCTGGGGCGGCCCCGGGATACGGGCCCAGCAGTCCCTGGCGTAATGGCCCTTGCGACCGCAGCGGAAGCACTCGACATCATTACGACGCACCGCACTCCCCCCATCCCGACGCTCCCGCATCGGCGGCGCAGATCGCGGCCCCGGTCCACCGCGGGCCGGCCACTGCGCAGAGGCGGCTGTCAGCTCCTGCGGCCCTCCCCCGTCAGAAACGTACACCGCCTTCTTGGAATCCCAACCCACGGCACCTCCTTCGACGATGGGCCCCCCCGTCCACGCTGTCACTTGCTTCCAGCGGCGCAGATTAAACTAGGCATCCAGACACTTTGCGGCCGCCCGAGACGTCAGCTTCTCATGGCCGCACACCGGCATAGGGATCCCCAAATCTCTCGACAGCTCAAGCATCTTGCCCAAAATCAGGGGTTCCAGTAGGTCAGGCTCCGTCTCTGGGTATGCGGCCATGGCTAACTCCAAGACAGCACCCCTGTATGCCACCGGCGACTCCTCGGGTGCCCGCTGGCATTGAACAAACCGGCGGTGAGCATCATCCGGCGGCTCGTATGCATCCGCCATCTCGTCAAAAACTCCTCTCAACGTTTTCTTTTTCTCGGCCTTTATAGAACGGAAGAATCGCACCGACTCGTCGTCGAGAAGAGTTGGCAGAACTTCCAGGGCCTCTGCGTCAGTCCACCTGGCAGAGCGCACCGCCGCTAAAAATCTGCTGGCGAATGCACTCCAATCGCCTCCAATCGAGAATTATTTAACTGTTGTCAAGTGACGGCTGCGACTCCTCGCTCCGCCGTCCTCCGCAGACAACGCGTCGCGTGGTATATTCTATTCAAGATGGCGTCGCACCGCAACATGTCAAAGATGGCGGCCTTCCGCCGCAGAGGGCGCAAGATGGCGGCTTCCCGCGGTTCTTCCCCTGCCACGCCCAAGATGGCGTCTTCGCGCCGCGTGGCAGAGGGCGCTGGCAGCGCAGGCAAGGCCGCGGCCTGCCGATCACCCCCGGGCCTCCCCGACGCCGTCGCCGGCGTGACGAGGTCACACAGTTGCGCCAATACGGTCTTCAAAGTCTCCAGCCTGGCCGCCATCTGTCTCCATCGTTGGTCAGCATCCTCCGGCGCGGGCGGATCCACCGACGCGGCGACATCTTGCACTCCCGGGCCACCACTCGTTCCCGCACGGTTTTCCTCCTCCATTGCAGACAGGTCCACTGCCTGCGGAAGGTCGTCGTCGTCGGAAGATGTAGCAGACGATGGTGCGGGGATATTCTTTCTTCTGAACTGTTTTGACATGCCGTTTCACTTCTGTCACCAGTGTAATAAAGGACTCTTTCACTGGGTCTGTCTCCGTTGTCCTTTATTTGTGTTCGTACAACTTTGCCCGCACGGCGCCTTGCTCAGAGTCTCCTCCACCCCCCGCTCGGCAACCCTTCTGCTGCCGTCGCTCCCGTAGCCTTGCTGCTGGCTCCCGATGCAGCTCCGCTGCTGGCTTTTCTCTCAGCCTCTCCGCCCTCGATCTGCAGCTCCTCGGCTGCTCTCGCTGCAGCCCCACCGCTGCTCTCCGTCTCCCCCATGCCCGGACACCGCTGGCCAACGGTGCCGAGTCCCGTCCTGTGACGATCACGCCACTTTCCACCTCCTGCCCTGCGTGGCCTCCTCCCGTCTTTATTCTTACACTCTCCCCCGGCTCTTCCGGTTCCTGCCCTTAAGAGCTCTCCCTTCTCCCCACGTGACCCAACTCCTCCCCCCTGTTACGTCATATCCGCGAGGCCGTTTACGCTCGCATTACATAGGGACTACTTCGTGGGCAGCGAAAGGCAAGACATCAACTTCATTGTCGCGATGTGTTTCTATGCTCCCATGCCCGTTGCTAAAAATGGTGTAAGTTTTGTTGCCAGATTAAAAGGTAAAACAACAATTATCATATCCACTACTTTTCACCTCCATCCCTTTTCCTCTCTTAAATATCGACAGTATATGTTTGGCTCATGCAGAGTTCCTCTTCTTGGTTCTTTTGGTAAAGTCACGTAGAAGGGAAATAATAAAATAATAAAAATAAACATTATAAAATACAATTCTCACGACGTTTTGGCCACAACGCAAGCAGCCGTGGCCGAAACGTCGTGAGAATTGTATTTTATTATGTTTCATTTTTATTATTTTATTATTTCCCTTCTCCGTGACTTTACCGAAAGAACCAAGAAGATGAATCCCTGCAGTCACGAAACCTTTAAATCGAAATTCATGCAGAGTTGTTGAGTAAAATCAGAGACAGAGCTCATTTAAAAGGCCAAGATCAGCGCTGTGTTTGAGAACGGACATGGCATGCAGTGAGATATATATATATCATTATAAAATGTATTTGATGCTCCACTAAAACAAGAGGGATAAATTATATACAGAGATTGTGATTGAGGACTATTACGCATGCCATCGTGCACACAGATGATGCATTCTCCGTAGCTCTTACAGTCTTTGCTGTTATTCTCTATAACTTCTAATTGAGCCCGTGCCGCAGAATTGGCGATACCATTCAGAAATAGTTTTCTTTCGCGGCGACTCGCGCCCACATTTCTACTGGAATAGACGCTGCATGTGTATGTGTGTGTGTCACAGACCAGAGAATCTTCATCCTCTGTAAGGTGGAGCAATCGCTTTCGCAATATTTGAAGTTTCCACAATATACAGGCGACTCTGACGCCTGTTGTACATTTGGAGTTTGCATGTTTCTCTCCCCGTGGTCGCGTGGATTTTTCTCGGAGTCCTCCGGTTTTCCCCTCCACATTCAGAATCAACATGCGGTGATGGTACTGTATTTGGCTGCTATAAATGTCCACGTGATAAGCCGCTTCATTGAGCTATCATTTGTGGCCAGGTCGCTTCTAAAAAAGAGCTATATAACTCGGTGAGCCTGACCTGGTAAAAAAAAAAAAATCGATTAAATCGCGCAAATATAAATGTGTCGTTAAACCTGCCACCACGCGACACAGCCAATTAGCAAGGTTTTGTCACGTAAACAAAATTGCCAATTAGTTACTAGCTCAGCACACTGGTGTGTTGGAAAGTAAACCCACAACATTTATCATAGGTAACATTGGTCGCGAAACCCTGCGTCTAAAACTAGAAAGTAGTTTTGTTGAGTTATTAGCAATATTCAGCCGCACATTGAGCAGAGAGTAAGACGGCCGTCGATGGCTCTTATTTGTTTGACATGCGCCTCGCCACTCGTTGACCCCACGCAGTGGCAACAGGCACTGATTTTTATACACAATGAACGAACACGCGCACTAAATCCCCCCCATTGCGGACATTTGTATATGCATTTATTTTGAAGAAGCCAAAAGCCCCGACGGGAGATTTCGCGACGAAGAAAAGGCGCGCAGAACAACGCATTCACACAAAATGCAGAGATAAAGAGAACGCCGTCTGAGTGGTTGCGTGAGATAAAGCCTTGAAGGATGGCGGGCTTAAGCCTGTGATATCAATTCCAGGCCGTTCCTTGCTAGATGTGTGTGTCATCTGCTGTGACAAGCCTCTATTGGTAAAGGAGAATCACCCTACTCTTTGCATATATGCCAATAAAAGAATGGGGGGGAGGGTGGGACTATGACTGGCAAAACTAAAAAAATTGCGACATCAAAATGTAAACTATTAAGAATTGATACTCTTTGGTTCTTTCGATAAAGTCACGTAGGTATAATACGTATATATACCTACATGACTTAACCGAAATAACCAAAGAGTATGGATTCCTGCAGTCACGAAAGCTTCAAATCAATATATTAACAATTGGTTCACCCAACTCACAGGCGTAGCCTTTTTAAATCCTTTATATTAAGTTCACTTGCTTGCGCGCTTACGACCGTGCAAATCTTTCGGTCGTTTTTTAACCCACTTCCCGTGATCCAATCGAGCTGACATTTTGCAGACAGACTCGTTGTGCGTGACAATTTATTTTCGTGAAATTTTTTTTTCAAAATGTTCCACTTTTTAGGAATTTTTTTTTTCATATTTTATTTAAAATACCAATGTGATAAAAATGAAACTCTTACTCAAGAAAAACAGAAATTAATAATAAAATAAAACCGATGCCACGCATATAAAGGATTTATAGTGAAAAACTTAGTTTTTACGGGTTAATTTTTTTTAAATCCTTTATATTAAGTTCACTTGCTTGCTTGCTTGCGCACTTACGACCGTGCAAATCTTTCGGTCGTTTTTTAACCCACTTCCCGTGATCCAATCGAGCTGACATTTTGCACACAGACTCGTTGTGCGTGACAATTTATATTTGTGAAAAACATTTTCCAAAATTTTCCACTTTTTAGGAAAAAATAAAAATTCATATTTAATTTAAAATACCAATGTGATAAAAATGAAACTCTTACTCAAGAAAAACAGAAATAAATAATAAAATAAAACCGATGCCACACATATAAAGGATTTATAGTGAAAAACTTTGTTTTTACGGGTTAATTTTTTTTAGTAGTCTCCTTCCTCGCTAACTGTCATCCCATGATGCTGATAATAAACGATTGTAGCCTCCAAGTAATAGCGTCGAAAAATATCAAAGTGGTTTCTTTGCTCAAATGAGCATCGAGGCGATGCTCATCTCCTGATTTACAACCCTGAGCTAATGGCGGAAATGCCTCATTCCTCTGGCGAGGATGAGCCTCTCCATAGGACAGCCAGTGTTGATGTCTCTCCAAAAAGCGGTTACTCATTTCACCAACCCCTACTTGGGCGTCTGTGAAAAAGAGCTTCATAGCTCATCGGATTTCTCTAAGATAAATAAAGATTCTGAATCTGATGATGGGCTAAGTCAACCCGGATTTCAACTCGGATCCATTCGACTGCGAGCCGCTCGCTCTATACCGCACACGAATGCCTGTTTTACCTTGGCATCATCCATCCTTATCGTGGGTTTGTTTGTCGTTGAGCCTTTTGTACCTCAACCGTGACGTGATAGTTTAATTTTGTGTTTAAGGCTTTGAAACGTTCCAACAGAGACGGTGCTAATGTGTGCTGGCATTTGCTCCCCCAGCTGCACGGTGTGAAAATTAAAGCAATGAGATGCAAAGCACATGGCTGCTGTTGACTTGGCAGTGGACTGCACAGTAGGGAGCAAACCAAATGAACAAAAGTGGTCTGTTCAGGGATGCGAGAAATCTGTTCATATGATCGTGAAGAGTTAATCAAAGAGCCTACTCCATTGGGCACAAATTACACCTGCACGATTCACCTCTGTAAGTATATGTGAATATATAACTATATAAGTATATATTGCCAATTGTGTTCCAATTACGCCATTGGAGTTGCGTCATGAGATGGAGATCTATTCAGCCAAGTAAAAGCAGGCATCGAGGCCACCTGAAATGTGTGTCTGTAATAATGCAACTTGGAAAGAATATACTAGTGTAACAGGTTCCGGAGACACTTGTAGAGGTAACTTCTTTATTACAATACAACACTCCAACAGTCCAACAGTCCTGATACTCTGTTACAGCCTAGGTACACAGCCTAGCTACACAGCCTAGATACTCTACTCTGGCTACGCTCCGGAACTCGCCCTCACAAGGTCGTAGAGTCGGGAGTTCCAGAGTCCCAGCGCTGGCTCTCACAGCATCCCCGGGTCTTCAGATGGCTGGTCGTGGGTCTTGGGTCTTGAGTTACAACTGGGCCCCGATCGTCCAGGGAGCTCTCCTTTTATGCCTGGTACAACGAGGGGTGGGGCCGTGTGCGCCCCCAGATATCCCACAGAGCACACACAGCCCCCCCCTTTGGCGGCGCCAAGGGGATTAAGCGTCTGGACCCCCTGGGAACTCAACGCCTGGCGCCCAGAGGCTTAAGCGTCTGGACCCACCTGGGAACCCAGAGCCCCCAGCAGCCCCTCCCTTCTTATGTCACTACATTACCCCCCTCTACGTAGCCTCCAGCCGACCCGGCTGTCAAAAAAAAATACAATTGTACAAGAAATTATTTGTTAACCATCAGAATGAGTGTGTGACAAATCAAGAAAAAAAATGAGAAGAAAGCGCCTCTCCCCCTCCTGTGGTCACCGATGCAGAACAACACTGTATAAACACATATATGCAGGATGAACGCACGCCCCAATCGCCCACTATACATGATGGAAAAGTGAGTGGCGTCGCGTTGGGACGAGAGTTCGTGGGCGGGGGTCATGAAAATCGTTTGAGTTTTGAGCGAGTCCGAGTGGCAGGTCCATCGGTCGCGACGGAGGCAGGAGGGGACCGACGACCCGCTGTTGCGCTTGTGTCCTGGGTCGCTGATCCCGCGGGCAAGCTTGTTCCCGCTGGGTCGGCCGTGGCGGATTTCATTCCCAAGGCACCTGAGGGCGGGGCAGCGGGACCTGCCCGAGAGTTAGAAGCAGCATCATCGCGGCGCGACTCGTCAGACATGTCGCGCTCTCGGCCCCGGAGATGTGAAGGAGGTGTGTAGGGTTGAATGTAAGGTTTTAGACGTGACGGGTGCACGAACCAACGTCGCTTGCCATGCTGGATCCTGACACACTGCGGGCGGAGAACGCGAATAATAACAACCGGCCCTCTCCAAGGCTTAAGCAGTTTTGAGGAAGTAGCCAATGGTACCTGCGGGCAGTGGAGCCAGGCGCGGTCCCCTTCTACCCAAACGTGGCGGGATGTGCGGAGATTCCGCAACCGCTCGTTGGCAAGCTGACGGGCTTCTGAGTTATTTTGAGCAGCCTCCCGGGCATCTACGAGACGACGCACATTAGCACGGATGTGGTCGGCAATCTTAGCCTTAGGTGCGGGCTGTTTAATGTGCAATTGTACGTCGATTGGGGGGCAAACCTCCCTACCATACATTAGATAGAATGGCGAGTACCCCGTGGCAGCATGGGGCGCCATTCTATAGGCGGCCAAGACACCAGGTATGTGGAGATCCCAATCAGTCTGTGACTCAGACACCTGGTGGCTTAGCATGGAGGTAAGTGTCCTATGTAATCGCTCGACCATACCGTCAGTCTGGGGGTGATATGGCGAGGTGCGAATTTTGTGTGTCCCTAGCAGGTTGCACACATCCCGCAACAGGGTGGAAGAGAAATTTTTCCCTTGGTCGGTCAGCAGGCGTTCGGGAGCACCCTTGTCCAGGACGTAGCCCTGGAAAAAGGCCTCTGTAATGGCTGCTGCAGACTGGTTGGGGAGTGGCCAGGCCATGGCCCATCGGGTAAAATATTCGACCCCAACCAAAAGGTACTTATTACCCCGAGGAGTAGCGGGAAACGGACCCAAAATATCCAATGCGACGATCTCATTGACCCGGGAAACTTTAATGGATTGGAGCGGCGGGCAGGACGGCCTAGCAGGTGGTTTCCGCCGTGCACATTCTGTGCAACCTTGCACAAGGTCAGCCACATCGTTTGCCATGCCCGGCCAGAAAAATTCCAATTGGATTTTAGCTAGTGTTTTCTGAACACCCAAGTGCAAGAGGCGACTGTGGGTTTCCCACACAAGTCGCCCCCGCAGGGAGGTGGGCACCACCAATGTGTGGGATTGGGACCCCCCATCCCAATGCATGAGGACGCCTTCCCGGATGACATATGATACGGGGCCCCCCTGCCCCCTGTGACCCTCGGCATCCCTAGCGCGGCGTCTCAATTTGAGGAGGGAGACGTCTTCCATCTGAAGACGTCCCCAGTCGTCCAACCCGAGGCCCAGCAATGCGTCCTGCGGAACTTGCGTGGAGGGAGCCCCGTGGTCCCCGACCCCATCCCCGGCCGCGGCCGCAAGGGATGGGGGCGGTACCCCGTCAGGCTGCCTACAACGCCCCGCACCCAAAAAACAAGCACAGCGCCCATTGTTCGGCAGTCGCGACAACCCGTCGGCGTTCCCGTGTTGAATCCCCTTGCGGTAAATGACAGTGAACGCAAAGTCCTGGAGGATCTCGAGCCAACGCGAGAGCTGTCCAGATGGTTGGTCCACTCGCAAGGCGTATTGTAGCGCCGCGTGGTCGGAGCGTACTGTGAAATGCCTGCCATACACGTATGGCCTGTACTGCTTTATGAAAAAAACGATAGCAAGCAATTCGCGGCGCGTCACGCAGTAACGTTGCTCCGCGGGCGACAGCACCCTGCTGCCATAGGCGACGACGCGCTCCACTCCATTGACAATTTGCGACAGCACCCCTCCAATTCCGGTGTTGCTGGCGTCTGTATCCAGAATGAACGGAGTGGTAAAATCTGGATAAGACAGGGTAGGAGCATCGACCAGTGCTTTTCGGACGGCATTGAATGATGCCTGTTCTAACTCTCCCCATCGGAATTTGACCCCTTTGGCCGTTAATGCGTGGAGGGGCTTCGCAATAGATGCGAATCCCGCAACAAATCGTCGATAATATGAGGCGAAGCCGATAAAACTCCGCACCTCCCCAACAGAGGTAGGAGTTGGCCATGAGCGCACGCAATTTGTCTTTTCGGGGTCCGTGGCAATTCCCGAGCGGCTGACAATATGGCCCAAATAACGAACCGAATCCCTCATGAGGTGGCATTTTTGCGGTTTGAATTTGAGGTTAGCCGCTCGCATTTTAAGGAAAACTGCCTTCAATCGCGTGAGGTGTTCATCAAAAGTTTTGCTGAACACGATTACATCGTCGAGGTAGATTAGGCAAGAATCCCACTGGAGCCCAGCGAGGACCAGCTCCATCAGGCGCTGGAACGTCGCCGGGGCCGAGTGAAGACCCATGGGAAGTCTGTTGAATTGGAACAGTCCCTGCGGCGTGCGAAAGGCCGTCTTTGGTTTGGATGCGTCATCAAGGGGTAGCTGCCAAAACCCCGAGAGGAGATCCAAGGTGGAGAAGTAATGCGCACCTGCTAAGGCATCGAGCGACTCGTCCATCCTGGGAAGCGGGTAGGCGTCGGCCACCGAAATCTTATTAAGTTTCCTGAAGTCAACACAAAAGCGGAGGCTCCCGTCGTGCTTCTTAACAAGAACGATCGGCGCCCCCCATGGGCTATTTGATGGCGCAATGACATCGGCCGCCAACATATCGTTGACGGCCACCCGTACATGTTCCTTTTCGGCCGGGCTCAACCGGAATGGGTTTTGACGAATTGGAGCGGCATCACCCGTGTCGATGTGGTGGCTTAGCAATTTAGTGCAGCCAATGTCGAATTTGCTTTGACTGAAAACGTCGGCGAAATCGCTCAGCAGCGTGCGTAATTTAGCATGTTGTAATGGTGACAAATCGGCAGAAGTGGAGCAAAGCGCGTCGAGCCATCCTGTGTCAGGACCTGGCTTGGCAACGGAAGAGAACTCGCCCCCTACGTGACCCACGATCACATCTTCTGGCGGGGCTGGCGTCGCGTGAGCAAGCACCATTCCCTGACAGATAACGGCCGTTTCCAATCCCGCGTTAAGGACCTGGATAAAGGGGTCGTGGTCGCTTCGCACGAGCGTTTGTGCACACACGAGGTCCGACACCCGCTCAGCTGAACGCGAAGGCCCGATCACAGCACCCCCCATGAACGCGTCGTAATCAAGGGGTTTACGAAACCGGAGGGGAACTAACATCTGAGAGCCAGGAGGAATGTGAATTGTGCACGCCGCCAACGCCTGCACCGTCGTAGATGCGGAGTGCAACCGAGTGGGTGTGGGTAGGAAGGCCATGCGTCGGCCGGAGGGGAGCTCAATACACCCTTTGTTAATGAGAATTTTAATGGGCATCTTCCCCAAGAAATCTGTTCCGAGGAGGCACGGAACGGCGAGGGTTGATGAGACCAAAATGGGCCCAACTAATTGGACGTCAGCAATGCGGATCTGAGCATTGATCCGTCCGGTGATGCCCAACGAACCCCCATTTGCGGCATAGCATGGCACATCAACTGGCTGCAAGGGACGGCATATATCGGGCAAAATGTTATAAATTATGTCTGAAATGATGGTCGCCGACGCACCCGTATCGATCAACATACGAACATCAACGCCCTCGATGGAACCCACTACGGCAGAGGACCCTGCCGCAGCGGCAACGACCCTATGGGCCAACTCGGACCATTGACCCGGTCCGAGCGCCCGGTTGTTCAATGATGGGCCCGAATCCCCCTCCTCAGAAGCATGACCCCCCTGTGTGGTGTGAGGGTGCGTGCTTGTTGTAAGTGGGGGCCGAGAGTGCGAGGTGTCGTGACTCGCCTGGGTATGCCGAGGATACGGTGGTGGCCGAGGCGCCGGAGGTCCTGAAGTCCGGCGTCGGGGGACCCGGCAGCCGGACGCCACATGGCCCCGAAGGCCACAGTTGTGGCAGACGATGGACGCTCCGTCCTGGCGCGAGGTTGGCCGGTCCCGCTGGTGGTGATCTCGCTGGGATCGCCAGTTGGACGATCCGCGATTTTCTGTTGCTGCGAAGGCCTGATGAGGCCCCGAATGCACGTCATAGGCTTGTGCATCAGGTGGGCCTGCGCAGGCGGCGATGGTCGTGTCCTCATCGCAATGTAGGTGTGCTTGGATGCACCTGGCAGCACGTAGCGACGTGAAGTCGTCGTCGTCGTCGGCTGTCGGCATGGCAACTCGAAGCTGGCGGGCCAAGCTCATGAGCTTCTGCAGCACGAGTGACTCCACAGCGTCTTCATCCATGCGAGGGTAGGCAACCTTTGCCATGGCCAGCAGCGCGCTGCGGTACCCCATCGCCGACTCGGAGGCCTTCTTCCTCCTCGCATCGAAGCGGTGACGTGCTTCGGATGGGGGTCCATAAATCAGCCGCATCTGATGAAGGGCATCCGTGAGCGTGGCACGTTTTGCGCGTGGCACAGTAAGGAGTGCTGCGAGGGAGTCGTCGTCGAGCATGGCCGGGAGGCCTTGGAGCGCTTCATACTCCGACCAGCCGGACGTCTCTATAAGAGAGACGAACCGGCGTTCGAACGCTGCCCACTCACCCCCCTCTGAAGAAAATGCCTTGAGTGCCGGCAGGCGTTGCTGGACGTGAGCCAAGCTTTCGTTGCCTGGCAACCCGGCTGAAGCTGGCTTCGCGTTCGCAGCGCTGTCACCCGGCGGTGAGGGACGCAGCGCTGATGACGCGGCGTCATCGGGTTGGCCCACGCTGGGCCCGGAAGTGACGTCGCTCCCAGCGGCCACTGCTCCCCCCGCAGAAGTGACGACACACCCGGATGTATTTGCGGCGGGAACGGCCGCCATCTTTGTGTGGGAGCCGGCGGGATGGTGCGGCCGCTGCGCCTCCTCTCTCCCTGCTGTCTCCGCCTGTGAGCGACGCATGTCGTCCAGGATGGAGACGGTGGCGTGGAGCAGCTCGGTGAGGCGAAGCAGCGTTTCCTCCATTGCTGCTCCCGACGCTGGAGGAAGATCGGCAGGTATGGTGGACGACTGCTGAGCCGGCGGTGCAGCGTCGCTGTCGGCCCGAGTTGGCTGCCCCGTCGCCGCTTGCTCCTCAACATCGCCGTCAGGACTGAAGGTACGTGGCTTACTTCTTGTCTCCATTGCCACTTCTGACGCCAAATGTAACAGGTTCCGGAGACACTTGTAGAGGTAACTTCTTTATTACAATACAACACTCCAACAGTCCAACAGTCCTGATACTCTGTTACAGCCTAGGTACACAGCCTAGCTACACAGCCTAGATACTCTACTCTGGCTACGCTCCGGAACTCGCCCTCACAAGGTCGTAGAGTCGGGAGTTCCAGAGTCCCAGCGCTGGCTCTCACAGCATCCCCGGGTCTTCAGATGGCTGGTCGTGGGTCTTGGGTCTTGAGTTACAACTGGGCCCCGATCGTCCAGGGAGCTCTCCTTTTATGCCTGGTACAACGAGGGGTGGGGCCGTGTGCGCCCCCAGATATCCCACAGAGCACACACAGCCCCCCCCTTTGGCGGCGCCAAGGGGATTAAGCGTCTGGACCCCCTGGGAACTCAACGCCTGGCGCCCAGAGGCTTAAGCGTCTGGACCCACCTGGGAACCCAGAGCCCCCAGCAGCCCCTCCCTTCTTATGTCACTACACTAGTAGTGTCCTTCTTATGGAACTTTGGTGTCACACAGCCCGGGCACGGTGGTGAGATGTTAACTACCTCGCCTGGTATGGAGGAGGTCGTGGGTTCGATCCCGGCCCTGACGCCTGTATACTTGGAGTTTGCATGCCTCTCTCCCCGTGGTCGCGTGGTGTCCCCGTCCACATTTATAATCATGTGATTAGATAATTAGGCTGCTATACATTTCCAAGTGAAACCCCGCTTCGTTGAGCTGTCATTTATGGCCAGGTTGCTTCTAAAAAAGGGATGTATAGCTCAGTGGGCCTTACCTGGTAAAATAAAAATTGCTAGAATACTAAAAGTAAATATATGGGTTTTTCTAAAGCACTTTGCCAAAAATGGTAAAGGCATGACTCCATACAACATTTAAATATGCTCCCGACTTCAGCTTGCTGGTTACCTGAGTGTTATGTTACAACTCACAAAAAAAATTCAGATGGTGTGGACTTTCATCAGCTGGCATAGATATTAGCTCAAGAATTTACAGTCCTATTTATTTACCCATAAATGCCTGGCTAAGACCCTTCCCAAGAGCGTGCTGCATTGGGACGTTTGACCAATACTTTTCTTGAGAATTTGGCTTTTGGGAAGTCACCAGCGATTTGAGAGTAACCCTACAAATACGAGAGGGGTAAAGCTCACAGCTTTGCACAGATGGATATAATAATCTATTGCTGCATCATTTCGGCGGCCTCGCATTTTTTTTATGTACATACATGCATTCAAAATGTAGAAGGAGACACACACTTTATCTGTAAATTCCCCTATTATTTTTGAAAGAACCAAACACATAGAGATGGATTAAATGTGATAACAAGGCACGCATGTGTCATTCACAATACATGACACAGGTGCACAACAGGCGCTGCAAACCTGCCATTGTGCGCCGCCGTTATGCCGGCTACGTATTGTTGTTTTTTTTCTTGTATTGTTCACTTCACGCGCATGACATGTTTCAACTTGGCACGGAGAATCTCAAGGCGAGGTTGCGAAAAGACCGGCGACGCAAGTGAATGCCGGCTCTTGGCGATGCGATTTTCAGTCTATCGTGGTCACGTTGGGTGAGTGCGATGTCAAGCCGATGTTCCCCGAGTCATTCATTGAGAGTGATCGGGTCTGTGAAGAGCAACGGAGCTATTAGCTCAGTTGCAATGGGGGGGGGGCGGGGAGGTGCGATATCGCAAAGTCATCTGGCATGACAGCGTGGCACCCTCGCAGCAACGGTGGCACGGGTGGTGTCTTAGTAACGTAGCGCCTTACTTCGCTATACGTCGCAACACTTGGTTTGTTGAAGCTGCTTTTGCAGTGGTACAACAGGCACAGATGAACAAAGACTGACTGAACGACATTCGTCAATAACTCCGATGTTAATAGTTATTCCATTGGAAGGACGTTATTAACCAGTTGAAGTCATAACTGGCTGTGATGTTTCCATCCTACCTTCCGATGTTAGTAGTTATTTTAACAGGTTCATTGTCTCACTAAGACAGCCACCGTTGCTTGTTTTCCTCGATGTGGCAGTGGCCCTGCGATCTTACATTTGTAGAGGTGGTACGTACCGGGATGTAGCGAGCCATGGCGTAGCCGGTGTCTACATCACGGTCCGCACATGGGTGGCTACACCGACGTCCGCACTAGCCCCGCCCCTCGGGGGGCAGAGGGCTATATAGGGCGGTGCGCATGAGCACTCGGGGAGTCGTTGAAGCCAGTGAAGAATGAAGACGGAGGAAGCTAGATAGGACCCTGGGACCCCTAGCCCCGCTGCCCTTTTCAGGGCCGGGACTCTGTGTGGCTCAGTGGTGAGACCCTGGGTACTCACGGCCCGACGTCCTTGTCAGGGCCGGGTTGATGGGCCAGTGGTTGGGACCCGTACCCTCGCTAGGTCGGGTCATATAGCCTCCTCTAGGAAGTACATAGCCAGAGGACTTGAGAGCGTGGCCGGTGTCAGGCACGCATAGCCGTAGGCTGTGTTCCTAGGCTGTATAGATGACTGTTCTGTAGGGTGTTACAAATAAATACGTGCTGCCTCCGTCAACTCGTCTCCTGCAGTATTTACGCCGTTACAACTGGTGTCAGAAGTGAAACTGTCTTCACGTGATGGATACCAGGAAGACTATTCGTACTCACGAGCAGGGCCAGGGTGACGAGCAGGAGGGGCCGAGCCAGCAGGGTTCGGACGGGGAAGCAGAGGTGGTGCCGATGCTGCAGCACCCATCGCGGACGCCCGACACACCGCTCCAGCTGGGGGATGGGCTCCAGGATGCCCACTCCCGCCTGGCCGAGTTGCTGCTCGCCGCTGCCTCCATATTGGCGGAGATCACTGCATCTGGAGGAGGGAGGACTGGTGCCCGGGAGGAGAATTGGCGCCAAGCGCCAGCACCGTGCCGCAACGCAAGGATTGGCGCCAAAATCAGCTTCCCGCCACGGACACTGACATTGGCGCCATTTTCCCGCCTAGTTCGTTGACTGGCGGGAACTGAGAGCACCACGTGGGCGAGGAGTTCCAGTTGCCGCCTCCCACGTCATCGGTACACGACAGATGTCGCCACGACCAACCCATGGAAGCGGCCGCCAATTCCCTGTGCGACAGCGTTGCGCGGGAACATCAGCAACCGGGTGAGGGGCAGGCGTTCCAACAGCGACTGCCTGCATTGATGGCCTTCCAAGCTGAGGGAGGCGACTGGGGAGCCTTTCAACGAAGGTTCCTCGCTCACCAAGAGATGTCGGGGTGGACCGATGCTGCGGCACTGCGCGCGCTACCAGCGACTCTGGATGATGATGCTCTGGCCACCTTCAGGTCGACTCCAAGGTCCGGCCGCTCCACACTCCATGCTGCGCTACGCCTCATGGCCAGAGTCTATGGACCACCGTCGACCTGTCGCCACCAATTCTACGCTCGCCGTAAAGGAGAAACGGAAACCCCTCTCGCCTACCACACTGCGCTTCTGGCTCTCGCTGATGCCGCTTTTCCTCGCATGGATGAAGAAGGCAAAGACGCGATGGTCCCGGAGCAGCTTTTGGCATTGGCGCAGGACTTGGGTGTGCCTATTAACGCGGCAGATGAGGTAGATATATGCTCGTTGCGGGTTGCTACGAGCATTCACGCGCACGAAGTTCTTAAACGAAAGCGGCCTGTCGTTGTCTACGCATCAGCCTCAGTTTCTGCATCAGCCTCGGCGCCCAGCGAACCCCAAGGCGCTCTATCACAGGAGGAGGCCTTTGCCACGGCACGATCGGGGGACTGGAGGTCTGGAGGTCGTTCGCCCCTGCGATCGCCACGCAAGCTGGAGCAACCGAAACCAGCGACGGCTCTCGTCACGTGTTACAACTGCGGCCTTCGAGGCCACGTTGCATCTGGGTGCCGGGCTCCACGTCAACGCGCCACAGGACCTCGGCCAGACGACGCCCAAGGCCCTAAGTCGTCCCAACAGTCCCTGGTAAGTCGCGGCACCACACATGCTCGGCCCACTCACACGCTACACACGAGTCGCTGCACCACGCCTGATGGGCCGCGGAATTCGGGTGCCGGTTCAGTGCGGGGAGGAGGGTTCGTACGGGAGGTCGGACCAGGCCAATGGTCTGAGCTGGCCCATAGGGTAGTGGCTGCATCGGCCGGTTCGTCCGTGGTTACTGGGTCGATCGAGGGAGTTGAGGTTCGGGTTTTGGTTGACACGGGGGCGTCGGTAACAATCATTTCCGACCTTATTTATAATATTCTTCCCATTCAATGTCGACCCTTTCTCCCCGTAGACATTCCATGTTATGCGGCGAATGGGGAATCCTTGGGTATTGTGGGTCAGATCCGGGCGGCTATTTGCATTGGGGATATTAAATTGTCGGGACCTGTCTTGGTCTCATCATCTCTGGCGGTCTCATGTTTATTGGGAACAGATTTTCTGGCTAAAATGCCGATCAAAATCCTCATTGATCAGGGTTGCATCGAGTTCCCCTCGGGCCGCTGCATAGCATTTTTGTCCATCCCTACCAATTTACGCACGGCCTGTGCGACGGTACAGGCAATGTTAGGTACCAAGCAACGTCTCAATTCAGCAGCACTCCCCACACACATACACATCTTCGGTCACAGCATCAAGTTTACCGACCACTTCAGCTACCTCGGTGTCATCCTAGATTAAACTTTATCCTTCGACCGTCAAACCAACCATATCATCAGCTCATGTAGCTTTCACCTGAAGGCTCTTAGACACATACGTCCTCTCATCTCTACTGAAATTGCCAACACATTGGCATGTTGCATAGTTGGGTCTCGCCTTGACTATTGCAACTCCGTCCTAGTCCGGACCTCCGCTGGCAACCTAAAGAAACTTCAAAGACTACAAAATAACCTAGCACGCGTCGTCATTGCCCACACTCATCCCCGTCTCGACTCACTAGCTTGTCTCCGTGCTCTCAACTGGCTCCCCATCGCCAGTAGGGTCACATACAAGATCGCCTGCCTCTGCCACAACGCCTTCATATCCGCCTGGCCGCCGTACCTTTCTTCATTATTGACAACTTGCAGCTCAGCACACGGCAGATGCCTGCGCAGCGTGACTCACGACCTCCTCTTGATACCAAGATCCAGGATGGTCATGTCTATGCGCCGCATCTCAGTGGCAGCCCCAACATTCTGGAATGATATCCCTCTGCACATTCGCAGCATCACCTCAATCGCCTCCTTCAAGAGAGACTTAAAAACTCACCTCTACAATCATGCTTTTGAGCGACTCTGAGCTTGGCTCCGCGCCTCTGAGTTGCGGCCACTACGTCTGCAAATTTGAGCGCGTTACAAATTGAACTATTATTATTATTATGGTAACCCAGACGGTACGCGTACCCCCGGGGTCACAGATGTTGGTGCCCCTACGCTTGCGGAAATCTTTTGGGGTGGGTACGACGGAGCATGGTATACTGTTAGGTCCATCTAACGCAGCTGTCAGGGGTTTGGATTTGGCAGTGGCTCAGACGGTGGTGCGGGGAGACAGAGACCCCTTCGTTGTGGTTTTAAATGAGGGGCCACGAGCAGCCGTGATTCCACAGGGTACCGTGCTTGCTCATGCTGCACCGGTACCCGTGGGTGAGCAACTGATAGCGCATGTTGATACTGCTCCGGCTCCGCATCTTCAATCGGGGGGTGATCAGGGGTGGTTGGATTCACTGTGTTCTGGATCCAGTGACCTGTCTAGTTCACAGTTGGGGGCATTACGCGGCCTGTTACTCGAATTTTCGGACGTTTTCAGCAAGCATAAATATGATATTGGTTGCACTGACCTGTTACGTCACCACATTGACACGGGTGACGCTGCCCCCATTCGGCAAAATCCCTTCCGGCTGAGCCCAGCCGAAAAGGAACATGTGCAATCAGCTGTTAATGACATGCTGTCTGCCGACATCATTTCGCCCTCATCCAGTCCATGGGGGGCTCCCATCGTGCTTGTGAAAAAACACGATGGGTCCCTGCGGTTTTGCGTTGATTTCCGTCGCCTTAATAAGATCTCTGTGGCTGACGCATATCCGCTCCCCAGAATGGACGAATCCTTGGATGCTTTAGCGGGGGCAGAGTATTTTTCCACATTGGACCTGCTATCGGGATTCTGGCAACTGCCCCTTGACGAGGTGTCGAAACCCAAAACCGCGTTTCGGACACCTGTGGGCCTATTTCAGTTCAATCGGTTGCCCATGGGACTCCATTGAGCTCCCGCAACGTTCCAGAGGTTAATGGAATTGGTTTTGTCGGGCCTTCAATGGGATACCTGTTTAATTTACCTGGATGACGTCATCATCTTCAGTAGAACGTTCGAAGAGCACCTCCAACGTTTGAGGGCAGTGTTCCTCAGGATGCAATCCGCCAAATTGAAGTTTAAGCCGCAAAAATGCCACTTACTCCGGGAATCGGTATGGTACTTAGGGCACATCCTCGGCCGTTCGGGGATCTCCACTGATCCCGCTAAGACACATTGTGTCAGTTCTTGGCCGACGCCCACTTCGGTCAGCGAGGTCCGTAGTTTTATTGGGTTTGCCTCCTATTACCGGCATTTCGTCGAACAGTTTGCCACCATAGCCAAACCCCTGCACGCTTTGACGGCAAAAGTTGTGAAGTTTCGCTGGGGGCCGGAGGAGGAGGCCGCTTTTTGCTCCCTTCGGGACGCCTTGGTGAGTGCTCCACCCTTATGTTACCCTGATTTCACCGAGCCGTTTTTGCTTGACACGGACGCCAGTAACACAGGCATTGGTGGAGTACTCTCACAGGTGATCGGGGGTGTCGAACGCATTGTCGCCTATGGTAGCAGGGTTTTGCCGCCGGCGGAACAGAGATACTGCGTGACCCGTCGCGAGTTACTGGCTATTGTGGTTTTTATCCAACAATTTCAACCGTATCTCTACGGCCGACACTTCACTGTCCGTACGGACCACGCAGCGCTTCAATACGTGCTTCGCGTTGTCCAGCCATCGGGCCAGTTGTCCCGATGGTTGGAGGTCCTCCAGGACTATCAATTCACGACTACTTACCGTAAGGGTGTGCGCCATACCAACGCGGATGCCCTGTCGCAGTTGTCACCACGTACGGAATGTGCGTGTTTTATGGGATCGGGACGTTGCAAACCCCAGGCTGTCGTCCCTCCGGCAGCTCTGGTCGCCACGGCCAATGCACTGCGACCCGAGGTTCCCTTCTCTCCGACGGGTGGGGACTCGTTCATCGCATTGTCCCTCGTTGAGTGGGGCCGCCTCCAAATGGTCGACGTGTCCCTGCTCGCGCTGCATCGCAAGGCGAATGGTTCCGATGAGGGTGTAGTTGGCGTCGACTCATGGGTAGTGAGATTGGGACGGTATGTCCCTATGCTATAGGCTTGTTGTGCCATCTGCTGTGCGGGGTAGGGTTGTTCTCGCCGCTCATGAATGACTGTTACATTTGGGATTTCACAAAACCCTTGCTCTGCTCCAGCATGATTACTATTGGCCGGGTATGGCAAGGGATGTGTCCACCATTCTCAAAGGGTGTGTGCAGTGCACCCAACGAAAACCGCCTCCCATTGTGGCTAACCCACCATTGCAATCTATTCAGGTCTCGCGCATCAATGAACTTGTTGCGCTTGATATTTTGGGGCCCTTCCCGGTGACACCTAGGGGTAACAAGTACCTGCTGGTTGGCGTGGAATATTTCACTCAATGGCCCATGGCTTGGCCACTTGCCAACCAGTCGGCGGCGGCCGTTACCGAGGCCTTTGTCCAGGGCTATGTCTTGGACAAAGGTGCACTGGAGCGGTTGCTGACCGACCAGGGGAAAAAATTTTCGGGCGTTTTATTACGGGAGGTGTGTGACCTTTTGGGCACTAAAAAGGTGCATACCTCCCCGTACCACCCACAGACTGATGGGATGGTGTAGCGGCTCCACAGGACGATTACGTCCATGTTGTGCCATCAGGTGTGCGAAGCTCAAGTGGATTGGGACTTACAGGTTCCAGGTGTCCTCGCCGCTGAGAGGATGGCTCCCCATGTGGCGACAGGGTTTTCTCCATTCTATCTTATGTATGGCCGGGACGCTGATCCGCCCGTGGATGCCCAGTTGGGGATTTCCGAACCCCGTGCTAAGTCTAAATTAGCCGATCACATCAAATTTAACATTTCTAAATTGGTCGAGGCACGGGAAGCAGCGACGCTGAACTCGTGATCTCGCCAGATGGCGAACGAGCGGTTGCGTGCACAGCGGACGCACACGCACGAGTGGAAACCGGGCGATAAGGCCTGGTTGCACTGCCCGCAGGCGCCATTGGCAATGTCCCCGAAACTACTGAGGCCATGGCGGGGACCGGTCGAGGTTGTGCGGGTTGCGCGCCCCCAATGTGTTCGGATTAAGTGGGGGAAGCGTTGTTGGTATGTTCACCCCTCCCGACTGAAACCTTTTACGGCGTCACATACCTTCCCTTCATGTCCAAATGGCCGAGCATGTGATGTGTCCGTTGACTCGGGGAATGGGATGCCGCCGCCTGATCCTCACATGTCTCTGACTGACCCGCTCCCAGGTGTCTCGGAACTGACGGCCTCTGAACGCCAGCAGTCGGATCCCCGGAGCACGTGCGGATCCGGGGAGCCCGGTCCGAGTCTTCCAGGACTACCTGGGCCGCCTGTCGGACACGCATGTCCTGTGCCGTATGATGGACCGGCCAAGCGGACTCGAGCTAAATCGCGCCACTTCTCGTGACGTGGGGCCAGGTCCGCCAGGTTGCCGTGTCAGAGCAGCCCCCCTTTTGACTGACTGGACTTCCCGCTTCTACGGGGCGTGTGGGGTCGCGGGTGCGGGTCACGGGACGTCGTTACATTGTTTTTTTATGTATATATTTTTCTTTTCGTCGACATTGTTGAGTGTTGGGGGGTTGGGTTATTTGTTGGGGCGTCCGTGTGTTATTGTTGTTGTTGTTGGTTTGGTTAATTGTTGTGTTGTTGTTGTTACGGGGCACACGCAGGGTTCTGTGTTTTTTTTGGGATGCATTCCTTATTGCATAAGGGGGTTTTGCAGCCGGGTCGGCTGCGAGCTATATGGAGGCGGGTGATGTAGAGATGGTACGTACCGGGATGTAGCGAGCCATCGCGTAGCCAGTGTCTACATCACGGTCCGCACATGGGTGGCTACACCGACGTCCGCACTAGCCCCGCCCCTCGGGGGGCAGAGGGCTATATAGGGCGGTGCGCATGAGCGCTCGGGGAGTCGTTGAAGCCAGTGAAGAATGAAGACGGAGGAAGCTAGATAGGACCCTGGGACCCCTATCCCCGCTGCCCTTATCAGGGCCGGGACTCTGTGTGGCTCAGTGGTGAGACCCTGGGTACTCACGGCCCGACGTCCTTGTCAGGGCCGGGTTGATGGGCCAGTGGTTGGGACCCGTACCCTGGCTAGGTCAGATAGCCTCCTCCAGGAAGTACATAGCCGGAGGACTTGAGAGCGTGGCCGGTGTCAGGCACGCGTAGCCGTAGGCTGTGTTCCTAGGCTGTATAGATGACTGTTCTGTAGGGTGTTACAAATAAATATGTGCTGCCTCCTTCAACTCGTCTCCTGCAGTATTTACGCCGTTACACATTGACATGCTAATCTCTCACAATACAATGGCCGCCTCCGAAGCTTCGTCGTTGTGGAGGTAGCTCTCCGATCCTACATTTACATGCAAATTTTTCACTTTAACATCACTAGCCCCGCCCACGTCGCTTATGACCCTTAGGCTACACACATTTCAAACCTTTAAAACATCCTGCCTCAGCAGCTTTCCCGCTATTTTTTCTCCTGATGACGATTGCATGTGTTTCGATCAAAATGTCATAGTTTTTTGTAATGTTTTGTTATTTTCTTTGAACCTATCTACGTGACTTTACCGAAAGACCCAAGAATAAGGGCTACTACTGCCCGAAGCGTCGCCTACTCTGTATTTTTTTCCTTTTTGGCAGTGTTATTGATGAATCATTGACGTAATTATTTATATACTTATTTATTTCCTTCTCTATCTCGTGCTCTGTGTGAAAGTAACGTGTAAATGCATTAGAAAATTACAAAAAAATGAATGTGAGCTTGTTTTTGTTATTGTACATTGGTAAATCTTTTCAGTATTTCCAAATAAGTATTTCCCAGTATATTTTTTGGCATGGAGTGAAATATTTTAAGTCCATATCTAAGCCACCTAAAATACAATAAAATTATATGCGTAGGTATACAAAGATCATGAAAACATATGGCTTGCACGTCTTCACTTTAATTATGGTATCTTCTTAAAACTTCCTAAATCTGCTTAAATTTTACAGCAACGCTTGTTGAGAGTAATATGAGTGAAGTAGAATGTATGTTTTTTTGTATTCTCAGCATTATCATTATTATTATTAAATTGTACACCATAAGAAAAACTTTTAAATAAATAACATAGCTTGCACCCAAAAAAATCCCGCATTAATTCCAACCACCATTCCAACAGACGCACTAACACCCCACGTGGGTTTTAACTCTGGAAACAAAATATGCGTGAAAATTATACATCGAGTACATTCTATGCACCCCAGATTGCTTTGCAATTAACATTGGCATTTTATGTTGTGTGTATGATGTACAACTTCATAGAACTTAGTAATTACAACACATAAAATAGCAATTGTGTGTATGCAGAGATACGGAACTGCATTCACATTGCATAACATTGTAATTATATTAGTTTTTAAAGCTGGCCAACAAAGAGACCCTAATTTGAACGAGGAAATAACCACCATGCAAGCTATAAAAGCAACAAACAATATGTCTTGCTTATTGTAACGTGATGCATTAAAGGCTCAATGGAGTTACATGTGAACCACTGACTGCAAATGCTAAACAAAACACTTCCCAGATCTCCATTAAATAAAATTGTAACTCCGTGGCAGGCCAGCCAAAAACAATAATCTCATCGACGTCTGCAAAAATGCGGTGCCCATAGTCCTTCATTTTGCTTGTCCCTGAAGCCTAGTTATTGACTTAGATACGGTGTCGTTTGTGGGCAAAAGCTTGTTTGTGAAATCACTCTTTGTAAAAATAAATGTTGTGAAGTTTTAAAGAAGGGTCTAAACATTTGTGCCAAGATTACATGCTTTATGTGTTTGATAATCGCAAAAAAATGTTTTTCCCATAAAAGCCCAACTTGAATCAAAATACTTAGATGTTTGGCCACTTATTAGTTGTTTTTATTAACAAGGAAAAAAACTGTACCTGGAGAAAAAACATTCGGAGTGCCACCCAATTACCCATGCGAGTCGGATGAAACATTAACCCAAACCCCACACCCACCATGTAGCCCCATTATTAGTTAGAAACACACACACGTCGCTGCTTGTTTATAGAGGTGGTAACATCACCAGCTTGCTTATCAATACCACTTTGTCATAGAAGAGTTTTGGCATGGCCTTTGGGATGGTGTGCATCTGTATGCATGTTGTACTTCTTTCCAACCGTGGGTAGCCAGCAGGTGGCCTGGATACATTTCCAGGACCTCCTGTCCGCAGTGTTTTACCAGTCTAAAATGTAAATGGTTGTTCATATTTAAGACCGAAACACAAGGAGGCTATCTCCATGGCTACCGCCTGAGGAGACTGGTTGAAATTACCGGCGAAACGTCGTACTCGAATTGTTGCTGTTGTGGGATTACTCTCCAACACATAGGTGTGCTGAAGTAGTAACTCAATGGCATGTTTTATGAACGTGATAGACCTTACTAATTGGCTGTGTCAGGTGGTGGCGAGTTTAACGACGCATTTATATTTTCGCAATCCAGCCCAAAAAAACCTCCATTATGGATAATATTGGTCGTGTTCAAGTGAACATATTTGTAATCAAAGCAACACGGAGTGAGGAGAAGGAATACTGCTTCGGTTGATGGCAGCCTGTCAATCACGAGATGATGACATTAAATCCTGGCTAAGGTTAACTCAGCCACATAATTTAGCCTGGGGCATTCAAAGTAACGCATCCTTATGACTGACACTTCATGGTAATTTCACAATGTTTTTTCTTTTCTGCAGGGGCAGACTAGTCTCCACTGCAGCTATGTAGAATATACACCACTGGATCAACGCCATCAATGTAGATCTGCATTGCGTGTTACTCACTGACATACAGGTACAGAGACAAAGGCAACGCTGCCATGGTGCGACGGTTAGCACACTGGACTCGCAAGTCGCTAATTCAATTTCATCTCCCGGCATGCAACTGAAACCGTTCGCAATTTTCTTGAATATTCCCGCTTCTGGACACCTTGCAGTGTAACTGGATACACCACTGAGGGTTGATTGGGGTAAAGTGTGAGAATCGCACTAATTCCCAAATGCATGGCCAATTGTGAAGAGTAGGCTAAACCCCCCCCAACCTCTCTCCCTCTCATGGAGTCCCAACCGCCAGGTATTACACAAGCAAGAAATAGCAGGGCTGCCCCTTAACCTTTGTACAGAGGCAACGTGAAAATGCAATCGGTTTCCAGTGTAACAAAGTGCTTGCCAGAAATGAACCACAATACCTTGCTGATCTCGTCAAGGAGCGTAAACCATCAGGCACACTCCGGTCATCCTCACAGCAGCTTTCAGATGCGCTTCTGCGGCTGTCTGGAACGCTCTTCCTTCAGATGTTAGAAAGCCATTGGAGCTATGCACTTTTGAATAAAAATTGAAAGCTCATTCATTTCGAACCGATGTTTGTGTTCGCACGATTGGCTTTGCACGGTGCGAAAGAAGTTCAACATACGTACATACAGTATGCGACACCATGTGATTTTTAAAATATTCGAATCCCGTGCCCGAGCGACCCACGAGCGCCGCGCGGGCATTTTCAATGACACCTCCAACGTTCGCCCGTGTCGAACTGCCCTCAACCAGACTTGGGTTTTCTCGCAAAGCCTCACAGCAAGCAGCGTCAGCAGCAGCAGCAGCATCCCACGGTCTGTGTTGCAGCTGACATCCTTTCCTTGTTCCTTGTTCTAATTAACTGCAGTGACCACCCCCCCCCCCATATTAACTAATTTCTTATCACTTCGTTAATCTACCCATGTCTTTTTAATTTCCTTGAACATTTAATTTTTTTATATTTTGAAAAGTCTTACGCTCCTGTCCTCATTTCCGTTGCTTCAATTTCTATCCTGTCACTCGGCGATATGCCCCAGCATTGATTGTTCCACTGGTCTTTGGAAGGTTCTTGAAATACTACCCATGTTATACACGTTAAAGTTATAAATATATACATGGCCTTAAATGACGCAGAACATTAATAGCTTATACTGTGAAGAAACATTTACAATCAATGTTGCCTTGTGTTTAAAAATAATCTGTTTTTAGAAGAAAAAAGAAGTGGAATAGGTTTCAGAAATATACACCAGAATAATTATACTGTGAATGCATTGCATATATATTACTGTGACTTTATTATATATATACTGGTTTTACTAATTGGAGGAAAATTTGCCGACTTTTTGCTGATTCCAGATTGATAACTATTCTCAGATGAAGACACTAAACACTTATACAGAACAATTATTACAACTCATCATTGTAAAAAAGAAAATCAACGCTATATTAACCCAAGTTTGAAATGTCAAAACTTCCTCTTCAAATAAAAAAATGCAACCTTTGGCCTGTTAGCACAGTATTTAAAATAAATTGTATAATGAATACTGGACACCTGTGAAAAAGAGCTTTATTACTCATAGGATTCCTCCAGTATAAATAACATATTCTGATTCTGCTATACTATCTATATACTGTAAAAAGAGCCTTCCATGCTCGAAAACCTTATTCTCTCACTTGAATTGATCGATGTACATCTACCGCATTCTCCAGATTATAAGACGCTCCAGACGGCAATACGTACGGAATAATGAAGAGCCCTTTTTCAGAAGACGATAGTGAGCAACACACTGCTTTATCATGGGGAGAGGGACGTCGTCAGGAATATGATTCTCGATGGCTGGTGGCGGTGCCTCTGGGTGGCCGTGTATCGCTGTGGTGAGTCAACTTGCGGGAGACGATTCTGAACATCAAGATTGAAAACACGTTTTCCACAAGACGATGTGTTCTCCGGTTTTAAGATGCAGCCCAATTTTTTTTTAAATACGTGCTTTGCGGCCGGGAGGTGAATGGTATCGTGTAATCTGGAGATTACGGTTCTAACCAATGAAAAAAAAATGCAATAATGAATGCACCTACAAAAATATTCCGCACAAATTCCAGAATAAACTATCACCGAATTTTTTATCAAACACATTTGTACTATGATGATGATTATTATTATTAGAGACTGTGCATGTGAAATTAATTTTGGATTTAGCTCCTAGCGACTTCACCTCCGTCCTTCCCCTGATTGCCCCATCCTTCAAGACTCCATCTCTCCCACAGTGAGCTCAATATCCAGCCTGAGGCGGAATAGAATCCAAGTCAAAGTGCCAGGAAGTGTTCATCTCCATTGGCAGTCCTGAGCAGTCGTGGCAATTCCACATTTCTATGGAGAGGAAGCCAGTCTCTCATTAGTACAGCCACTGTTAACTTACAAAGATGTCGTGTTTATAGTTGATTGACCCCAATGAGATGATATGCAGAGTTGACATCTGACCGATATCGGAACTCACAACACATTCCTGCGGAGGGAGCTGGTAGGAACGTTGGGTTGCTCGGTCAATGGCCAGGGTCAACGGCGGCGTGGTGTATTCCGCAAATATGCCCGACTGTGAGGGTGGGTACAAGCCGGCGTGAGTAAGTTAAACGTTGAGATTTATAAGGGCACCACGGGGTGACCAGCCCCTCCCCACCCATCCCCACCCCTCCCACCCCCCACCCAGCCCATCCCCACCCTCCCCACCCAGCCCCTCCCCACCCTCCCCTCCCCACCCAGCCCCTCCCTCCCCACCCAGCCCCTCCCTCCCCACCCAGCCCCTCCCTGCACGACGGACACAATAATCCCCTGTGGGCTGGTGTAACCAGGTGGTTCCTACCAGTAATATTCTTCCTGTGAGCCAGATGCTATGCCAATAGAATCATTGCAGGTATAATGATGCAATGATCTGTCGTTTGATATTGATTCTTAAACTCACGATATGTGCTAATGTACTGGGTGGTACATATATCTTGTGACCTCCATTTAATTCTCTAGAACTTAATATATATCTTAATACCAATTAGTGTGTAATGTAATGTACCCAATATAAAAATTACGTCTCATAACTTTAGTAAGTAAGTCTGGAATAGGACGAGAATGTTACGCAACATTTCCAGGTCCACTTGAGCAAATGCATTCTTCACTGACTCTTTTAATTATTCTTTTGTCCCGTCTCTTTTGTTGGAAGACACATCCTTTGATAAATCCCCACAGGGAGTTATCACATGGGGAGGGAGGGGGCGGGTCACGAGACATCTGGACCACCCCGTACATGTGGGGAGCGAGGCCGTAGCAGCTCGCACACTGCACGATAGTCCAGGTTCAGAAAAATAATATGTATCTACACTGGAGGAATTCGTTCAGCTGCAAAGCTCTTTTTCACAGATGTCCATGCTCAGGTTACGCAGCTATGAGTTCCAGCTGCGCACACAGCACTGCCGGGCGGTATATGACAAGTGTCCTTGGCCTGCACTCTTCTCGAAGTCTGCTCTGCGTAAAACGATGTGGTGCAGTTAGCATTAACAATGGGGAGACGACAGAGGGAGAAATATCCCCTGGCCACACCGCCACCAACAACCACCTATGGGTAAACTGTGGATATTGGTCTTTGTCTTGTAATGCATGCGTGTGTGTGAGAGTGAGAGAAAGAGTCATGTTGATGAATATAAATGAGAAATAAAACCTCAATGTGTATGTGTGATTAAACCGAATTTCATTTAACTGTATACCAATGCCTGCTAAATGTGATTGTGGTCATGCGTAGTGAGTATGCTAATTTGGTCCAGATCAGATTAATGGCCTTGGCTTTTTCAGCAAGACACTCGGGTTCCCTACACGTCACTAAATTGGGCATGATCACTTTAAATCCCAATTCCACACCTTGATCAATGAACGTGACTTTCGTAATTTATTTGCAAATAAGAACGTCACGTCGGGCTGGCTTGCTTCTCACATGGCAGGAAGCGTATTAAAAACTAATTTTAAATTCTATTTAAGAAATTTAAATGTTCCTTAAAACCGCAAGAATAAATAAAATATATTACATATAATATATCACGTTGAAAACATGTTCTCCCAATAATCGCAACTGTCAACTCACTGCCAAATCATCAAACTGGCCATGCAAAACAAAACCCATGGATGTAGAAATCCGTTGCGGGCTGATTAAAGAAGGTGTTTCATTTGTGGCAGCTTTTTTTTTTATCCTGCCTGCATCTCCCGTTTTTTTTCTTAACGCGCGGCCATTATAATAATTTTCTAAAACAGCCAAGTGAAGAGAGCCATACGTGAGAGAAAAGAAGGGGGGGGGGGGGTGAAGGCCTAGGCCCTGCAAATAGCTGCCCGCTCACGCCACTGCTGGCTGGAGGAAGAAGGGCCTCCTCCACTCCCAGGGAGTGCTATCACCCCCCCCTCTATATAAATAGGGGTATTTTTGGCCCGAGAAATTGACCACGAAAATCTAAAACAATTGTCGGTTTCAATTTCAGTCGATTCATTGACTTCATGGATGATTTGTCCCAGCTCTAGCATTGTGAAAATGCGTGTTGCAGCAACAACAAAAAAATCGTAGCTTCAAATATATAACCACGTATGATTGATTTAGCGAATCAATCCCGGGTGCCGGGCATCGCGAGAGATCAGGCTACACTTTTCAATATAACGACGTGATCCTGTCATCATTGCGGGTATCGGCCTGTTACTGGGTTTCTTAAGAAATAACACTTATTGTTGCAATTGCCAGCATTACTCGTTGAAATGACTGAGTGGCATATATAAAAAAAAAAATCAACACAGTTAAATTTCATAGAACACAAATCTTGCTACACTGACATTTTTGTTGCTTAGTCATAGGTAATGCCTGACAGGAGGGGGATGCTTTGATATTACATAGATTGACGAGCAACGTGAGATGCAACTAATCCCAATATATCCCGAGCTTGTGATCCTGACACAATACTAATGAGCTCAGTTGAGGGCCAACTCGGCCCATAACCCCTTACAATTCGATCAAATATATACCACTTTGTGGAAAGTCAAAAAAGGTTGTCCTGTGGAGAGAATGGCCCCCACGTGGATTTTTCCATCAATGGCCCAGGACCATCTCGCCGTGGTAGCGAGATGTTTACTACCTCGCCTGATATATTTGGAGTTTGCATGTTCTGTGCATTGTGAGCCACTTCTTTCTGGAATCATAACAATTATATTCGTGGCATTGGCTAAGATTGTGCACTCTACTTTCAAGAGGATGCCTTCTTCTGTCTGTTGCGTCGTTCGCATTGTTGCTTTTCGCCCCAACAAAAAAGTTCAACTGCACGTAGCGGTCTTGTCGTCAGCAAACGCACAACTCCAATGAGGCGTCAATGAGAACGTTGCACCTCGGCTGTGCATCCTGGTAAATGATTTGCCACGGAGCGGAGCAATCACTTGCTCTGTCTCGCCTCTGTCGCTGGACAGAGATAGAGAGAGAGGCGTTCAGAGTGGAATGCGTTCTGAAAACAATGAAAAACGAAAGTGGGCAATGTCACCCGCTTTCGTTTCTTAACGCGATGGGGGTTGGCTCGGCGAGCGAGAGCCCAGCAGCGCCAGCGGCACACCAGAGCAGCCAAAATGTCACAGTTGCTGCTGTTCAAGATTATTTAGGTTGTTGCGAATCCATCATCCGTATTTACTTCAAATCCATGGGGATCTACGGGAAATGGGAAGAATTACAGATTGCCCTGCCTCTCGCGGGATGGATAAAATACATTCACAATAAATTTGGACGATAGATAAGAGGAGGTTATACTGTGATTGAAAGTACTGTAGTTTTCTGTGTGGCTGTGCCAAGTTTGATGACCTATTGCTTACATTTGGGAACTCAGCAGGGACTGCTGAAGCGTGGGTCGGAGACCTAGGTCTCGGCGCGGCTCTCACCGAGTCAAGATCAAGCTTCGTCATCTTGGCGAAAACCGTTGACGCCACCGCACCTCGCCTACGCCTCCGCCCATTCCACCGCCCCCCCCGACAGCTGCTGCGCAAAGAGACGTGCAAGCAAACCTCCAGGAACTGCCCTCACAGTCTCTCCCGCAAAAGTGCCGTCACAGTCATTAGACCTCCTTTGCCTTTTTTCTGGCAACAAAACTGAAACCTTTTTACGAGGAATCATGTGTGCATTAACCACAATACTTGTGGTCAAAATGCAAACAAAAACACACTGATAATTTATGCATTGTCCTTGAAACTGATTGGTCCACACCAGAGACGGGTTTCTTTTGAGCCTCGTCTCAATTGGTGCTAGACCAGAGGACGCCAAAAAGCTATGGGACTTTTAATTTAATCTGGCTCGCATTTAGCTAAAGTTACGTTTCAATTGGGTTTTTTTCAGTTTCAGCTAATGGACTCATTATTATTCTGTAAATTGCCACTCAATTTCAGGTTCACCTAAAGAACACGGCTCCAGATAAACCCTCCTTGTTATGCATTCACATATCCCTCTCCCCTTAATGGACAATTTCCTCCTTGTGAATCTCAATCACTGCCTTGTATATCACAAAACGAG
Source organism: Lampetra fluviatilis (assembly GCF_964198595.1). Lineage (NCBI taxonomy): Eukaryota > Metazoa > Chordata > Hyperoartia > Petromyzontiformes > Petromyzontidae > Lampetra > Lampetra fluviatilis. The sequence goes on from NC_136306.1 coordinate 2,626,541, forward strand.
TTCTTGCGCTCAACATTTGGCCACTGCAGTGAAGTTCACGAATGCTCCTCAGTTACTGTTCTTTGAGGCGTAACGTGCCCTAATGCCCTAATACCAAGCCATCTACTGACTCGTGTATATGAGTTGTTTTGTTTGTATGTACGTACATTGAACTTCTTTCGCACCGTATGTAGCCAACCGTGCCAACCGGAGATGCAGGGGAAGGACAGGAAACCTAACATAAAAAACAGTTCTAAAAAAATAGTTTTCAAAAATAAAAGGGTTTTATTATTTGCAGAAGGCATTATTTCCTACCAGCAAAAAAGTTATTTACATACTCTTTGGTTCTTTCGGTAAAGTCACGTAGGTAGAAAAAATAATAGATCACGACGTTTCAATCACCACACAAGCAATCGCTTTTTTACCTCAGTTCATGAATGATTTACCTCAGTTCATGAATGATTTACCTCAGTTCATGAATTTGTTTAATTTTATCAGCAGCAACGGTTAACCACATTTAACGTCCGGTGAGATTTCTAAATATTTCTGAGGCGATCTGAGAGGTGACCACCAGGCGACGGTCCAATGGCACGTCACAGAATATAAGGTCCACGAAAATCGCATCATCCAGTTGGCAAAGTATCGTTATTTGGTTATTATCCTCGCTGATATGTACGTGTTATTAATCAACACTCATAAATGCACCTCTGAGTAGCACGGTTGGCTATGTACGGTGCGAAAGAATTTCAACATACAGTACATACAAATAGAAAACAACAATAATTAAAGTTCTAAATAACCATTACCCGTTAAAATGGTGGTTATGTGACTGCAGGCTTTTGCTGAGCAACTTCAGTTGATTAACTTTCAAGTATTTTCTTATTTTGTACTGGAAGTGCAGCAAATAACAACGAACGTTACTCACATGTTAAAGTATAATTGCAGAGTTATTGGAAAATTACATCGAAAAAATACGCGTAGCATTAACATTCATTTCGTATTGTATTCCAGTGTGAAAAATAATATAAGGAAACGGTCCCATCTTGTAGCTGCTCACCCCGAGCTATAAATGTTCTGATAGTACATTGCCTTTGTACTGTTCGGCTTTTGGCCTTCTCTGGTCTGACACTGGTGAGACTCGGCCCTAAAGAAGGCTCTCTCTGGTGTAGGTCAATCAGTTTCAAAGACAATGCATGTATTATATCAGAGCATGTTTGTTTGCATGTTCACCACAAGTACGTGTGGTTAATGCAGACTTGATTCCTTGCAAAAGGTTTCTATTTGGTTTTTGCACATCTTAACACACCTGTTTTATTTGCCAGAAAGGGTAAACCCTATTCTTATTTTTTCATACTTTGATACTGGCAAAAAGGTCCCCAAAATAATAATGTTTGCAACCCTACTGAGATGCTACGGTTGGTTTAAAAATGCTGCTCGAAAACATTGGTCTGGAAGGCCCAGACGTTAATGGAATTATGTTACGTTTCATATGGTGAGACGGACCTCGTCTTTCTATTAATAACCACAATCCACCACAGCAGCAGCAGTAATGAGTATTTGTACAAAAAAATGCTGCTAAAGCTAAATGCGCCCCATTGTGTTTTTGTGATGTCCTCTTGCTTCCAAAATATATCAACGCCAGCGGCATTTCCTTAAACAGGCCACGACTACTGATGACACTCAGAGAGAGTCAAATCGGAAGATTAACATTTTGTCTGCTTAAACAAGCGCCGCTGGAAAACACTCTAATATGTAAGTGTTGTTGTGGGTTTACTCTCCAACACAACCAGTGTGCTGAACTAGTAACGAATTGACATGTTTTGTTTAGATGACAAACCTAACTAATTGGCTGTGTCGGGTGGTGGCGGGTTTAACGACACATTTCTATTTTCGCGATCTAACCTAAAAACTTATATTATGGATTGGAGTGTGGTAATTTATTTATATTTATGGGATGAGACACACGCGTGCCTGTTTAATGTATCACTCACCATCCAACACAACAGCATATAATTAAGCGTGTATTTCAGTTTGGTACACAGTTATCAATTTGTTTTGAATATAATACCAAGTAATTAACACATTTGACATGCAGGTGTGTCTTGGGAATGATGCCACATGACCTTAAATTGCCACTCCACAGCAGATGGTGCGCATTCATAAATTATGTGGAAAAATTACCACGGGACAAATGACACTGAACACACAAATTATCTTTCCAATAAACATATATGCAATACTAGGTACACCAATGGTGATGATTACAAAGATGGTCACTGAAACCCATTCAATTTCAAATAAGCATTATGTGGCACATTGCTTTTCACAAACGAGCCACATTCCTATGGCAGGTAACAGTTTCTGTACGTCAACCCATGTGTCCTTCCCACAAAGTGGTATCCATGTCATCTACACGAGTGAGATGATGCAATGAACTGACCCTCAATCAGGATATGAACTTGCAATATTCTAATTATAAGTTAGACACTCTGCCTCAGTGCCACCTTGTCAGATATGCCACCACGGTGGTGAGATGTTAACTCCCTCGCCTAGTATACAGGAGATCATGGGTTCGATCCCAACCCGTGACGCCTGTATATTTTGAGTTTGCGTGTTCTCCCCGTGGTCGCATAGATCCGATTAGTATTTTTTTTTGTCCACGGGGAAGAGCGAGATTGTCACGAGGCACTGAGCGCCGCCCAAGTCGCACTACGCGGGCTGGGCCGAATGATTCAAGGCTCGTGGTCCAGTCAAGGAAATACGTATACATATGTTGAACTTCTGTCATAGCTTAACACATCAACAAGCCGTTCTCGAGAAGAGTTTTCAAGGACCATGGCATTGCATGAAAAAACATAGCCAATTACATATGTCTTAGCTTAATGCAATGCGACGTGTCTGCGACTTTTGAAGCCAGGGGGTTATCATGCGAGGGACGTCTCTGTATTTCGCAATAGTTTGTAAATGGGGCGCAAACAAGCCGGCCTAGCAAGTGACGGGTTCTTCTGCAAATTCTGATTGCTCACAATGATAAACTAAGATGTCCGGCGGTGTTTAATTTTTACATTTCAAAGTGTTTGCCCTGTTCGATCAAAGCGATGATCTTTATGCTACTCATCTCCATTGGTGGCCGTGAGCAAGTCGTGAAAATTCCGCACCCCCATTGCAGAAGCCAAGTTTGTCTACTAGGAAAACCACTACTGCTCTGGTACATCGGCAAAATGGAACAGAACTGCATCCCTAAAATTGCTCTGAACCGTCACCGAAGAGCTTGGTCAGGTGAAGCTCTCATGGGGAGAGGCACAGCATGCGGCCAAGGACGGAAAAATATGAATATAGCTCATGATATAGGTTTCGTTTGGGTAAAATTGCGTAACTATAAATGTGTCGTTAAACCCGCCACCACCCGACACATCCAATTAGTAAGGTTTGTCACGTAAACATTGCAATTCGTTACTAGGATAGCACACCGGTGTGTTGGAGAGCAAATCCACAACATCTGCAATCTGAGTACGACGTTTCGCCAACTCATTGTAGCCATATGTCCCAGAGCAGATGAAGAGGAGTAAGTTAAGTATATCGGCAAAGTTGCAGCCATGCAATTGTTGGCACGTGCTACTGCTGAAGGATTTGGCCTCCCTCTTCAATCCTGAAATAGGTGGGAGTACCCACACTTTACCTCACCACATGCGACCGACCGATTGACTGATTTGCTACATATTGATTGGGCCCGCGGAATTGGAGTGGCTGAGGACACACTGTTACAATTTAGTGGGCTCACATGATATTGGCTTCTCCAAGACAGAGGTTCTCTGAAAGCCATCTGGCTACCATGAGAGATTCGTTCATGAGGCGATCCACATATACAAACACAGAGACAATTTCAACCGAGAAGATGGATTCTGGCTTAGCAATCATTGGAAGGACGTAATAAACCATTTCGGATCTTAACTGATTGTGTTCACGTTTACGGTGACTTTCAAACCGCGTTCCACTCACTGGCATTGTATTCTTTGCAGGGAATGGATTCTTTGCTCCGCTGCAAGTTTCCCCACACTACTCTCCCATTGACATATTTCGTTGCTTCCTCTTAGTATCTTTCACACAACGGTCAATGATACAGTGTATAATAACAAATAGTATAAAATGTAGATGCTTAATACAATGTACAAAGTAATATATAGTATCGTAATTGTATAGTGAATATACAGCAGTGTGATATACATTAGGGTGGGTAGAATAATACATAGTGTAATATTACAAAGTATAAGGTTTAGGGTGATTTATAGCAATACAGTATATAATTTAATGTTGGGTTTGTCTATGGCAGTATATAGTACAGTGTAGACTCATGTGATGTAAGAGAATAAAGTTTAGATGGAAGCATATTATATTTTTTACGACGTAGAATTGTAATGTATTACTTACTGTTAGTAACTCAGCTTATTGTAGAGTATATTTAGTATACTGATGATACTATGTAGTTTATACTTTAGTTGTTTACGTGGTGGTTTTAGTTACTGCAGCTACATACTATTAACACTTCTTCCCTTTATTAATGCTACCCCTATCCCTTCCCTTTGATGCTGCTAATCCTGCATAATACACGGGCATAAGTAGTACTAATCACATACCTGCATTTCCCATATCCCATCCCTTTGATGCTGCTAATCCTGCATAATGCACGGGCATAAGTAGTACTAATCACATACCTGCATTTCCCATAAATATGCTAAATTCCTCTTGATATGCAAATTCCTTTGTCAAGGCGCTCTTCCCCCTCCAACCCAGCTTAAATATACGCTGCCAAGCCTGGTGGTGTTCATTCAGATGCTGTCTTTCTGACAGACCTGTTCTTCACCTGAGGACGGCTGCTTGCGTTGTGGCCCAAACGTCGTGAGAATTATTTTACTATTTTTATTTTATTTTATTATTTCCATTCTACGTGACTTTACCGAAAGAACCAAGAAGATGAATCCCTGCAGTCACGAAAGCTTTAAATCGAAACCAAACTATTAACTAAAAACTAAACTATCAAATAAGAATAAGTGTTACCGTTTCTGGAAATAAAACAGGTGCTAAGATGTTAAAACACCAAACAGAAATATTTTGCAAGGAATCATGTCTGCATTAACCACACATACTTGTGGTGAACATGCAAACAAAATCATGCTATAGTAATGTATGCATTGTATGTTCGCCTTTTGGCGTCCTCTGGTCGAACAGTGTTTGAGACTTGGCTCCAAAGAAAGCTGTCTCTGGTGTTTCAAAGACAATGCCATATATTACCAGAGGATGTTTTTGTTTGCATGTTCACCACAAGTATGTGTGGTTAATGCAGACATGATTCCTTGCAAAAGGTTTCTGTATTGTGTTTTAACATCTTAATACCTATTTAATTTCCAGAAAAGGTAAAACCTATTCTTATATTTCGATACTGGCAAGAGAGGTCCCATGATAAAAACTAAACTAGATTTATCTTACCAGGTAATCCCCAATGAGTTATAGAACTCCTTGTCAAACTGCGACCTAGCGACAAATAATATAGCTCATCGAAGTGGATTATGTATTGTCGACAAATACTCGAGACGCATGTTTATAAATGTGGGAGGACACGGAGAAAAATCCACGCAACCACGGGTAGCACATGAAAACTCCAAATATACAGCAGGCGTCAGGGTCTGGATCGAACCCACGAACTCCTGCACACCAGGAGAGGTAGTTAACATCTCACCACCGAGTTATGCACCCTAACAACTGGGTGAATACAGTGCCGGATTATACTCATATCAAAAGTAGCTACATATGCTACGGGCCCCGCACGTTCAAGGGCCCCGCGCTAAATACTTTCAATCTATCAATTCCGGTTCAGTGATTCTGCACTTCTTCGATTACTATAGTACTATACTGCCTTCAACTTTTATGAACGGCTTGGTGTTTAAGGTTAGCGATTTGTCGTATTATATGGCTGTATAGCAGATGAAAAAATACAATTACTTTACTATGCAAGTAAAAAATGCGTGTTTTAATATGTATGTTTTTTGTAAAAAAATTAGGGCCCCTTTATAACATTGGCTACAGGCCCCGCACGAGCCTAATACGGCACTGGGTGAATGAAATGTAATTTTTTCACGTGACAATTTGTTAAAGGTGATTACCATTTCTACATGGACTGCTGCACAGTGTGCACTTATAAACCTCCACCCAGCATGTGTGTGAGCACTCATCTGGATTTCCTCCCTTCATCAACTTGCATTTGCACCAAGCACCAAGCGCATATCCAGCTCACCTATCGTGGGGCCATTGAACACGCACACTCGCACCCAGATGTGTACTCAAAAAGGAGAATTGTGTGCGTGGACCACGTTCATTGTAAAAGGGTTACTTGTATCCTACATTTATAATTTATCTGTTAAGTGTGTGCTCGTTTCATTTTAATTGCATCTCGAATGTAGTAAATTTCTAGGCAATTGTATCCAGGTAATTGTATCTGTGAATGACTTTTTTTAAACACATTATCGCAGAACGTGTGGAAGTGTACAGGGCAGACCGGCAGATGCATAGATGCGTGCAGGCTTAAGCTCAGTAAGTGAAATCCTATAGTACGCTCACTTAAAAATAGCCAATCGTTGAACGAGTGGGTGTGACTGATTGCCTGCAATTTCAGCACGATTGGATCGCGAGACAACCACGTTGCGTCGAGTGTGTGGGTGAGCCCCCCCCCCCCCCGCTGTGACCGTGTCAAGCCCCACACACACACGCGCACGTGTGTGCGCATTCGCAGTCTTGCTCGCCCATTACCGCTCATCACGAGGGAAATCTTAAGTTTAAGGCGCAACATTTGTAAGGCCGTGGCCGCATTTACAGCACTACACAAAAGGGAAGCCAAATTGTGGCGATTTAAACAAGAACTGTTGGATGCTGCCGTGATGCTCGTTTGTTGTCCTTCCCCCGCACCTCAGATTACCACGGTTGGCTACGGGCGGTGCGAAAGAAGATCAACACACGTGCTCGCAGTCGGCGCATCAGACTCAAAATGTGGAGGTTGCCCATCGACAACGCGGCTGCGGAAACGACAGTGTGAGTTTCTCAAATTTCACCGCCTCTGTCCACCCAGCAGTATAAATGGGTACGCCACGGTTAATAAATTGGGGTTGCGTGTGGTAGGGTAAAGTGTGTGTACTCCCACCACCTCCAATACATCTGGGAAGGACAGAAGCGGAGGCCAAAAGCTCTCTCTGGACATTTTAACCATGGCACACCAGGGAAAGAGGAGTAGGGTTAAGGACAGAATTCTTGGAAAAAGAGATAGCAATAGGAAAGGGAAAAGGGGACGGGAAAGGAACAGAAAAATGGGACCAAAGGGTCAGGAAAGATGAGGATGGGGAGGAAGAGGTTACGCGAGGGCCCTGATGCTGTTTTACAGAATGGCGTGAGTTTTCACAGTGGGCAGGGAGAGAGGAGGGATTCAGAGTGGGGCTGGCCACGCAAAAGTCACGTGATTTACAGGAGGCATGAGCTGATGTAAATATGTACACATGTGTGTTACAATCTCAAAAATATTACTAAAATGTACGTGTCACATAAGGTATAATGAGGCTTCCCATTTCATTATACATAGCATATGCCAGTGTGGTTACAAGATGAAGATGTGGTCAGGTAATTGTTTTTGGATAATTCTTGATTTAATCTTTAAATAACACTGTGTAACAAATTAAAAACAAAAAATTGTCCCCGGTCAAGTAAGTGTTATTTCCTAATTGCGTAATCCTCAAAAGTACAGAAAATGGCTATTATTCCCCACAACCATTGCTTTTGAGACCAGGACAGTTTATTTTGAAATTTACCTATTTTCCAGAACGTCCTAGATAGATTTAGTGCTGAGTAAACTTGGAGTAACTTCTAGAACATTCTATAACTTTCCAGTAATATAAATAGTAGTATAAATACAGGGGACTTAAGCTCACCAGTTCAGTTTAGTTCCACCTGCCTAAGTGGATACATATCTGCATTTTTCTGAGATGGCATGAAGAGGCTGCAAGCATTCAGCAGACGCATTTTGCTATGTCTGCGACCAATTCATTAGAGCAAGAGTGAAAAAATGCTCTGTGGAAGCATCTGCTAAGATGTGTGAGGCCTACAAGGCATATTTTGGCATGCCTGTTGGGGATCAAGGCAAATCCTGGGCATCTCATTTCACCTGCGAGAAATGCAAAAAAAACTCTGGAAGGTAAGATGGACAATTGTTGCTCGGATTTTTAAGTTATAAAATTTGTAAAAAAAAATAAGATTGTAAAAGTTTTTAATTTTAAAATGTTATTGAAAAAAGATATCATATATGAAAAATGTTGCAAGAATCTTACACATTAGTCATGGGTGAAATACATGTTTTTTTGGTAGGATGGTACAGAGGGGAAAAGAGAGCTATGGAGTTCGCTATCCCAAGAATTTGGTGGGAACCCACTGACCACTCAAGCAACTGCTACTTCTGCATGGTGGACCCTTCCAAACGTCCGACTGGCAAGAATGCACCTGCTATCATGTATCCAGACCTTCCTTCATCTTTAGAAGAGAGCAGCAAGTCAGAGAACGAGGAAGACGTAAATCCAGATGACAATTTCAGAGGTGGAGCTGAGGATAGAAACCCATACTACCCCAACCAAAAAGACCTCAACGACTTGATCAGAGATCTTGGTCTCACCAAGTCCAATGGCGAGCTTTTGACATCTAGGCTCAAGCAGTGGAACTTGTTGGATGCAAGTGTGCAAGTCGCAGATCAGAGGAAGCGTCACCAACCTTTTTGCAGCTTCTTCACCCATCAGGATGGGCTCTGCTTCTGCCACAATGTGACCAGTCTGTTTGAGGCAATCGGAATCACCTGTAACCAGAATGAGTGGCGCTTCTTCAATGACAGCTCATCCGGGAGCCTCAAAGCCGTGCTGCTCCAAAATGGTAACAAGTACCCATCTCTTCGCCTGGCTCACTCAGTGCACCTCAAATAGGATTGCAACAGTATCCAGACCTTGCTGGATGCCTTTAAGTATGATGAGTACGGCTGGGAGGTCATCGGAGACTTCAAAATGGTGGCATTCCTGATGGGTCTCCAAGGCGGTTTTACCAAGTTTCCTTGCTATCTTTGCCTTTGGGACAGCAAGGACACCAATGCACACTACCACCGGTGGGACTGGCCACAGCAGACTGAGTTCTCTGCGGGGAGGAACAACGTCAAGTGGGAGCCACTGGTGGACCCCCAGAAGGTGCTGATCCCACCACTGCACATCAAATTGGGCCTTATGAAACAATTTGTCAGAGCTGTAGATAAGGAGTCGGCAGCCTTCAAGTACCTTCAAGACTTCTTTCCTAAGCTGTCTGAGGCAACGGTCAAAGCCGGTGTCTTCGTCGGACCACAGATAAAGAAGATCCCGGAGTGCAATGATTTCCCCAAGAAGCTCACTAGTAAGGAGAAAGCGGCTTGGAACAGCTTTATCGCAGTGGTTCGAGCCTTCCTGGGCAATCACAAGACTGAAAACTTTGTGGAGCTGGTTGAGACTGGTGAAGAACTACGGCACAATGGGCTGTAAAATGCCCCTCAAAGTCCATATCTTTGATGCTCATCTTCATAAATTCAAGGAGAACATGGGATCGTACTCGGAGGAGCAAGGCGAGCACTTCCACCAGGATATACTGGACTTTGAACGCCGCTACCAAAGACAGTATAATGATGGGAGACTACATTTGCGGGCTGATTCGTGAAAGTGATTTACAGTATAATCGTAAATCTCGAAAAACTACTCACTTAAAAATCTTTTATAGTATTTTTTGTTTTACTTTAGTATAAATACATGTACATTTTTATTCATATGTTTTTTTCTGACTTTATGTGAACGAAAATACACAAATTCGCCCGTTTCCTAATTGAAAATGTAAATTTCCAAATATCACTGTCCTGGTCACAAAAGCAAAGTTTGTAGGGAATAAGAGCCATTTCTATACTTTTTAGGCACAAGCAATTAAAAAATAACACTTTCTACCCAGGGACAAAAATTGTGTTACATAGTGATAATCAATTTAGAGCTGCCTAATCAACAGAGGGGCTATTCACGTAGATGTTCGTGCACGACTTCAGTCAGCAATACGAGCACGCGACGGCATACTCTTGTGAATAAAGTAAAGGTTCTAGCAGTCTACGAGAGAACACACGTTCGTAACAGCAATTACTGAGAGGCTGCCGGAATCAAACCGTCAACGCAAACTGGCTCAAACGCGCACGTGTTCAAAACTTGTCCGTAATCCAGCACATTGGAGGAACAGTAAGTGGATCACGTAGATCTATACATTTTCTGCGACTCCTGCTGGGTTGTTGGTTTGAGCAGGAGATGACAGTCGAGCAACACATTTGACAATAACACCTACCAAAGGAGGAAAAATAAATTCCAATATGTCGGTGATTTTGACAGTGTCCTTTTTCGTAGCAGAGAGATGGGGAGGCCACGGATATCGACTGAAACATTGTTAAAAGCTGCACCATAATGCAATGACGGCACCCCGATAGAAATTTACATTTAATAATGTATTTTACCAAGTGAGGCCCGAATGTTTTCCCTACGAGAAGTGTTACATTAGAATATGACACGATGCATTCGTACCTGTACTTGCACAGCAACGCCGACGCAGTGCGTGCCAGCTTCGACAGACACAGAATGGACTCCAACTGCGATCCGCTGCTGTACCTGCCACGTGTAAATCTCGCGCGAGATACGGCCAGCGCAGTTTTGGGGTTTCCGGCCCAAAGGCGCTGGAACACCGCTGCCAGCTCACGTTCGGGATCCATCCCTTTGTCTGAGCCAGTTCTGCAACACACTCTGAACGGCGTTGTTTCAGAGAGCCTACTTCAATGTGTGATCAATGCAAAGTCGTGATAGAATGGACTCATTAGAGTGCGCAATAACAATTGTTCTTACTTAGTATCAGTATTTGTATTTGTGTTCCTCTCCATAAGAGCTGTTTTCTTTTAAAATAGCTCAATGCAGGACTCTTGTGGAAGGGAGTCTTGAGACTCTGCGAAGTTTTTGTTAATGGGTAAATAAAAAATTGATCAAATATTAATATGTATTTAAACGCATTCGCTTGCTGGCAGACAGACTTTGACTTTTTTTTCTTTTATCAGCCTCGTGGTCTCGTGCACTCCCCACCGATTGCGACGGAACTTTGCACGCAACTCAAGATAACCGAGTGGTGTTGGTGGGTGCGGGGGAACTCGATGAGCGGCTAAATGTTTCCATCGCGTTCCCGCTGTGAATCTTGTCACCGTCTCTCCTCTATAGGGGTGTAATGGACTTTGTCAGGAAAGTGATCGCACCCGCAGAGGAGGGGGGGCAGCTTAGGGAGGAAGGTGGATCGGTTGACTGAACGTATTAAAAAAAACTATTTAATAAGGCCCACCACTGAGCTATATCGCTCTTTGTTCAGAAGAAACCTGGTCACAAATGATAGCTCAGCGAAGTGGCTTATCACGTGGAAATTTATAGCAGCCAAATACTCTCATCGCATGTTGATTCTCAACGGTGAGAGAGACACGCAAACACCAACCGTACAAGAACCAGGGTCGGGATCGAACCCATCACCTGCTGTATACCAGGTGAGGTAGTTAACATCTCGCCACCGTGGCGCCCAATGCAGTATACTTTCCTCGTAGGAAATACTCAGGGAAGGTGATACGTTCCAGGACACAATGGTGCACGGTGAGACCCGTGCAGGTCTCCAAATGCACGGAAACTACGTTATGGTTGGGAGGGATGAGTTTGTTGTCGTTTGTCGGAAAATAAAGACGTAAAAGTGCGGTCAAAGTTCAAATCCAGCAGATGATTTTTTTAAAGAATTAAAATCTTTTAGTGTAAACGAATAGTTGTTTGCGAGTATGCTCTGAGTAAAACATTTTGTTGGAAAATATTTGAATTTTCCCGTGACATGTTCTCCTTAATTTTGGCGAGGATGTTTACGTATACCATGTAAAATGTGAGTAAAAGGCTCGACGATTTATCTTGTTGAGCATTAACTGTGCTAAGTCGTGGCATTTATCACATGCGACGCTGTCTGCACAAGCCAAAGCTGACGTGCACTTGATGTGGTGTTTAATCGTAGAGGAAGCGCCAGGACAGGTCGGACGATTGTACGCACAAACGGCCAGGCACTAGATCCAGGACGTGTGAGTCCAGAGCAATTGTTAAAAGGCGGACTGGGATTACATTGATTAAATAAAGGGGCGAGCGAGAGTGGGTTCGAGTACCTTTTGTAAATGTAATGACAAGCAACTTACCAGTATGCCTAAAGAAGAAAGTATTTCATTCTGGAACATATGGATCGGAAATATGGAGAATGGTGAAAAATGTGGAACAAAAGCGCAATAAAAAGGAAATAAGTATATGAAAAATAGAATGAAAGACAGAAAGTGGAACGCGTGAATCAGAAAATAAATAAAATTTAGATCCATGTATTTATGTATGTTGAACTTCCTTCGCACTATATGTCACCAACCGTGCTAATCAGAGGTGATAGTTCATTTTAAAAAATGGACCTGGCAAATAAACTTTGCTGGGTCAGATGTTGGTCAAATGGTGAGATTAGTGATGGAATGGCAGCCAATGGAGGGGACACGAGAGTACGACCACCACGGATATGGAGCCACTGACAGTTCACTCGAAGGAGCAAGATGTAATTTTGGCCTCGCAAGACTATAAGGAATGGCGATGATGTCACCACTGAAATACTTCTGGAGTCGCTTCAATCGGCCTCCCCTGTGCATCACTTCATGGTGCTCAGATGTACCCTCTAAGGAGCTGTTCACTCTGGGTCCAACATACAATGTTTCTACATTTTACTCTGCGCAGCTGAGCAGGGCCAAACAAAATGACGAAAAAAAATGGTAATGTGAGAGGTGACATGTTGGTTGCCATTGTCAGCGACACGGCCGTGATCGTTCACCTGCTCAGCCTCTAGACCTCGGCCTTGTCACGGCTGGCTGCCTCGACCCACGCCAGCCATGGTCAAGCCACTGCTGGATGAAGGCATCCCAAAGCCATCATTAGCGGTCATCCTCGCAGCGGCTTTTGGCTAGCCATCAAACAAAAACGGTCACTGCATCGCGCACTTTCAGATGCGCTTCTGTAGCCATCTGGAATGTTCTTCCTTCCGAAATTATGAGGCCAATGGAGCTATGCACTTTCAAATCTAGATTAAGAACTTATTTGTTTAAAACTGCTTGTTTGTTTAACCTGTTGTCCATCCCCCACACCTTCGATTCGCAAGGTTGGCTACATACAGTTCAACATAATACATAAATTACCATCTCTCACAATTCTGCAATACAACGGTGCACCCATCCTGTACAAAAGGCGATTTCATCGCTCCATCTCCCGTTCGTCACGTCCTCTCGCGTGCATTTCGTTGCTTGGGTACCATTCTGTCGGCATCCTCGACCATCGTCCACTCGGTGGTCTGAATGGTGGGCCGCTACAAACATGGCAAAACCAAAACATCGTTCAGGACCCGTGGAAGTACCGGGATTCTCTCTCTCAACGTCTGTGGACCACGCTGAACCACTCTCGGACGCAGCACGGGAGATGCTCATCGTGCATGTCGTTCCACAAATGCAAAAATCAAAGAATCGCCAAACTGCGACTGTGATAAAGCCCAAACCATCAAACACATCACCAATGACTGCGCCATCCACGCACACCCTGGCGGTATTGCTGCAACCCACAGAGCATCATCTACTGTCGCCTCGGATTCGTTGAAGGACCTGAACATTTAACTATGACATCCATACAGACTGTTGCTTCTCTTCCCCTCGCCCCCATGCCACACGAAAGAAGATCGTCCGTCATCCCTTCTCGCGACGTCTCCTGCTCAAGCCCAATTATTTTCAGTGAGAATTATGTCTCTAACCTGAAAATGTCTTCTAATCCACGTTGTTCTCTTTCTGTCCATCAGTGTAATTCCGAGCATGCATCTCCCCATGCCTATTTGCACGCTTCTCAGTTTTTGTTCATTGTTAATGACTATATTTTCGATTCATGCCATCACACGATATGCTGTGAATACGTGTTTTTTTTTATTTAACTCAATCACTGCACATTAAAACACGTGACATCAAGAGAAAATGACAACTGCTTTAAAATGAACATAAACAGTGCTTTTGAGCGCTAATATAACCAAAACAATGATAAGACGGCTCTCACACAGTTGTGGAAATTTCATATTTTTGTGGCAAGGCCAGGTTTCGCCTTTGTGCATATCAAATAAGTTACAATGTAAAACCTTTAGTTTTCCTTTGTACCGAGGCTAGAGGGGGCATTAGAAAACCTCACGGTTGTCTCCAGGCTGGCGTTCAAAACATAACAGTCGAGAATGTAGATTCGATTTATATATGTATGTAAATATTTGAATTCGAAGTGACTTGAAAAAAAATCACCACTTTGTGCAAACCTTCAAGAGCATCGTTCCGGTGCTTCGGCTTTTACGGTCCTCGGCCCTCAGATTTGGAACGCTCTCCGCCTGAAGTGCCACGCCTGACCGCCGACATTCTCCCAATTTAGAAAAAGAAAAAAAAACTCCTTATTTCCTACAGGATACGTGAGGTGGACTGTAGATGTTGCTGGGTTTTTGTTTTAATACATTTGAAAACCTTGGTTGGGCCTGCTGCGCCTAAAGAACACGTAAATAAATAAAATAATTGCATTAACCACCCTCCCCCGGTCTTTACACCTGATAGGCTCACAGTGATGACATCACCGTTACTCTATTTAAAACCAACACAGGGGAACTTCTTCACAATTCTGGCAAATTGCCTGATGATGCTGGTTGTAAACACGTCGCACTCGAATTGTAATTGTTTTTGGATTGCTCTCCAACACACCGGCGTGCTGAAGTAGTGACTGATTAGCACGTTTTGTTTACGTGACAACCCTTCATAATAAACGTTTTTGGGTTAAATTGCGTTATTTATAAATGTGTCATAACCCTCCACCACCCGACATTGCCAATCAGCAAAAAAGTGTCACGTTGACAAAAGACAAATAGTTCACTACTTTAGCCCACCGATGTGTTGAAGAGTGAATCCACAACATTTATAATTTTTGAGTACGACGTTTCGCTGGTAATTACATCCAGCATCATCGGCAATAATATTAGTCGCGAAAGCGTACGTGTTAAAGTGACAACCCTTACTAAATGGCTGTGTCGGGTGTTGGCGGGTTTAACGACACAATTATATTCACGCAATCTAACTCAACAAAAACCCTTCATCATGAGAAGTAAAGTCAAAACGGCGAGTGCACGCATTGCTCCAGTCCCCGCAGCGCTGGGTGGGATGATAATAACCTATGGACGGCGTGGTCAGAAAATTGGACAGAAAATAGCAGGGCACACTGGGACGCGGACAGAATGATGTACGACGAGGATCTGTGGCACGTTTGTTTTGCCTCGTTGCGGTGACCTTGAAGGCGGGGGGGGGGGATTCGTGATTGAGAATCAAACATGAAAATAGACTTGGCTCTCGTGTTGGCTTTGGGGAGGGCATCGCAACGACGGTGGGTAGCGATGACTCATAATTAAAGGGAGGTGTCCACTTCTGCAGAGGTGTAAAGATGTTATAATAATTCACACAAGTTTGAGTTTTTTTTTGCTGTTCAATATTTTTTGCTGTTCAATATCATATTGCTCTTAATGGCCCCTCGTCTGGCTGGGTGGCACTGGTTTCCATGTGCTACGAGGAAGGGCCATTTCCCGATGCGCCACCGAGTATGAACTTTTCCCTTTAAGGCCACGGTGTGTAATTACAGCATGCTTTGAGGTGTTCACTTCGCGACTACTTGACTCACAATGGGAAAGTTGCGATTTCAAACACCGGTTGGGGTGAGGGGATCGACTCGGTCCATAATCCCCTTGGGTGCCAATAAAACAAGAATCACTTTGTGGAAAGTCGATCAAATAGGTTTGACCCCCCCCCCCCTACGCTGCGGATGCTGAATCACCGTTAATGGCTCAGGGTCATCGGTTGAGTGGAGTGCCACGTTCGCTTGCGTCATGTACTTTTTAGATGCCACGTAAATACAGGACACGTGACAACCTTGGCCTCCCCAATTAAATTTTACACTCAATGCACCCGGATCTTGGAAGGCAACGGAATATCGATCCCGATTCCCAATGTGATGGGAAGCCGTCTGGGAAAATGAGATAGTATAGTCTTGGGCTGTGAGGAGGGCCACGGTGGTGAGATGTTAACTACCTTGCCTGATTTACAGGAGGTCGCGGGTTCGATCCCGACCCTGACACCTGTATATTTGGAGTTTGGATGTGGTCGCGTGTATATATTTTTTTATCCGGGTCCTTCGGTTTTCCCTCCACATTTTGCAACATGTGTTTAGAGTATTTGGCTGCGATACATTTCTACATGATGAGCTACTTCATTGAGGTTATAATTTGGGGTGGCCAGGTCGCTTTTGAAAAAGAGCTCTATAGCTCAGTGGGCTTTACCTTGTAAGATGAAAATAGTAAATAGTTTAACAAAAATTGTTCATGGCCTCCTGCACCACTTTGGGGCAATGCGGGTCACAGTTGGTCCCTATCGCTCCAATCTTCCACAGCACCTGGGGGTTTAAGGACCAGGAGGGAAGATCGTATAGGAGCATGGGACTCGAGTCCTAAATAAAAATTTGGTCGCCTCTGCTACTCTGCACTTGCTACTATTAACAGTTTTTTTTTATGCAGATGCAAATGAGTCCAGAGTGACGATTTCCAGAGTGGCGATTCATCTGTGGCTTTCTTTTTTGTGCACTACAGCCAGTGCCGTTCCATAGAGTATTTTGTCATTAACTATGCACTCAACAATAATAATAATAATATTTGCCGTGTGCCTTTCAATGTATGGCATGGATTGATTGCATATTAGTTTATACGCAGTTGTATGTGTAATTGGCAATTTTAACAAAATCCCTCTGCGGATACCCTCATTGAGTTTAAATGTAGTATAGGAGCACTGATATACAGAAGTGGTGACGCTATACGGAAAGCAATCATTAGTACCTGGTCAATAACGTGTAAATTTTTACCAAACATTCGACCTTGCTTCACAGGCACCTTGTTGGAGTCAAATTCAAGGGTGAGAGTATATAATTATTGTTCTTCGATCTCATCTCACAGGTTGAATTACAACACTTTATGCCCAAAACGAATGGCAACAGAAGCTGGATGCAAAACGTCTCTTGCTTTATGCCATCTTTACGCCATTTAAACCAACCGTGATGCAGCATTACAGACGCTTGACCTCATTAAAAAGTGGACGAACCAAATGTCATCAAAGTATGACGCGTGCAGCATCAAATTGAACGGCAGCAGCAAAACAACAGTGGCCGCGCGAGTTTGTTGGCGTTGATGTTGTTGTTGCGTGGGGGATAGCAATGTTCGCAATTTACCTGCCTCACCTAGTTTCGGGCGTCGGGTGTTGGGTAGAACGCAGTGGGATGCTGCCACCGCTGCTGCTGCGCTGCCGACTGCGTTGCGATCGTCATCGGTACACGGCGCTGGCGGTCTGTTTATTGTCAATGAACACGGCACCTCCACCAGCTCTGGTGGGGGGTGTGGGGGGGGGTCATCTGTGACGTGCGATATTGTGACGTCGCCGTCACGCCGTGACAGTGACCATACGCAAGCAAATGCGATAAAGTAGCGATGATGATGACGATGATATAGATATTTATTCGTCCGGGAAAGCCACGCTGAATCTCACAAATTTTTTTTTTGTTAGCAGGAGGGTGCCACATTGGAATGTTAGGCCAATTCAATTGACGAGTGGCTTCATGCATGCGCTTTAAATCAAACTATTTTTTTTATTGTATTTTACCAGGTGTAACGGGTTCTGGAGACACTTGTAGAGGTAACATCTTTATTACAACACAACACTCCAACAGTCCTGATACTGATAATTGGTTCTTTACCCTTCTATCTGGCAACAAAACTGACACCTTATTACAAGGAGTCATGTTTGCATAGACCGCAATACCTGCAGTCATAATACAAACAAAAGAACATAACTCTGATAATGTGCACTGTCCTTGAAGTTGATTGGTCCACACCCGAGACAGCTTTCCTTAGAGCCTAGTCTCATATGGGTTGGACCAGATGACGCCAAAAGGCGCACAACTCAAAGACAATGCACCATCAGAGTATGAGAGCTCGGGGCAAGCAGTGCTAGTCCTGATACTCTGTTACAGCCTAGGTACACAGCCTAGGTACACAGCCTAGATACTCTACTCTGGCTATGCTCTGGAACTCGCCCTCACAAGGTCGTAGAGTCGGGATTTCCAGAGTCCCACCACTCGCTCTCACAACATCCCAGGGTCTTCAGATGGCTGGTCGTGGGTCTTAGGTTTTGAGTTACAACTGGCCCCGATCGTCTAGGGAGCTCCCCTTTTTATGCCTAGTCCAACGAGGGGTGGGGCCGTGTGCGCCACCAGACATCCCACAGAGTACACACAGCCCCCCCCCCCGTTGGCGGCACCAAAAGGCTTAAGCGCCTGGGAACCCAACGCCTGGCGCCCAAAGGCTAAAGCGTCTGGACCCCCTGGGAACCCAGCGCCTGGCGCCCAGAGGCTTAAGCGTCTGGACCCGCCCGGGAACCCAGAGCCCCCAGCAGCCCCTCCCTTCTTATGTCACTACATTACCCCCCTCTACGTAGCCTCCAGCCGACCCGGCTGTCAAAAAAAAATACAATTGTACAATAAATTATTTGTTAACCATCAGAATGAGTGTGTGACAAATCAAGAAAAAAAAAATGAGAAGAAAGCGCCTCTCCCCCTCCTGTGGTCACCGATGCAGAACAACACTGTATAAACACATATATGCAGGATGAACGCACGCCCCAATCGCCCACTATACATGATGGCAAGGTGAGTGGCGTCGCGTTGGGACGAGAGTTCGTGGGCGGGGGTCATGAAAATCGTTTGAGTTTTGAGCGAGTCCGAGTGGCAGGTCCATCGGTCGCGACGGAGGCGGGAGGGGACCGACGACCCGCTGTTGCGCTTGTGTCCTGGGTCGCTGATCCCGCGGGCAAGCTTGTTCCCGCTGGGTCGGCCGTGGCGGGTTTCATTCCCAAGGCACCTGAGGGCGGGACAGCGGGACCTGCCCGAGAGTTAGAAGCAGCATCATCGCGGCGCGGCTCGTCAGACATGTCGCGCTCTCGGCCCCGGAGAAGTGAAGGAGGTGTGTAGGATTGAATGTAAGGTTTTAGACGTGACGGGTGCACGAACCAACGTCGCTTGCCATGCTGGATCCTGACACACTGTGGGCGGAGAACGTGAATAATAACAACCGGGCCTCTCCAAGGCTTAAGCAGTTTTGAGGAAGTAGCCAATGGTACCTGCGGGCAGTGGAGCCAGGCGCGGTCCCCTTCTACCCAAACGTGGCGGGACGTGTGGAGATTCCGCAACCGCTCGTTGGCAAGCTGACGGGCTTCTGAGTTATTTTGAGCAGCCTCCCGGGCATCCACGAGACGACGCACATTAGCACGGATGTGGTCGGCAATCTTAGCCTTAGGTGCGGGCTGTTTAATGTGCAATTGTACGTCGATCGGGGGGCAAACCTCCCTACCATACATAAGATAGAATGGCGAGTACCCCGTGGCAGCATGGGGCGCCATTCTATAGGCGGCCAAGACACCAGGTATGTGGAGATCCCAATCAGTCTGTGACTCAGACACCTGGTGGCTTAGCATGGAGGTAAGTGTCCTATGTAATCGCTCGACCATACCGTCAGTCTGGGGGTGATATGGCGAGGTGCGAATTTTGTGTGTCCCTAGCAGGTTGCACACATTCCGCAACAGGGTGGAAGAGAAATTTTTCCCTTGGTCGGTCAGCAAGCGTTCGGGAGCACCCTTATCGAGGACATAGCCCTGGAAAAAGGCTTCTGTAATGGCTGCTGCAGACTGGTTGGGGAGTGGCCAGGCCCTGGCCCATCGGGTAAAATATTCGACCCCAACCAAAAGGTACTTACTACCCCGAGGAGTAGCGGGAAACTGACCCAAACTATCCAATGCGACGATCTCATTGACCCGGGAAACCTTAATGGATTGGAGCGGCGGGCAGGACGGCCTAGCAGGTGGTTTCCGCCATGCACGTTCTGTGCAACCTTGCACAAGGTCAGCCACATCGTTTGACATGCCCGGCCAGAAAAATTCCAATTGGATTTTAGCTAGTGTTTTCTGAACACCCAAGTGCAAGAGGCGACTGTGGGTTTCCCACACAAGTCGCCCCCGCAGGGAGGTGGGCACCACCAATGTGTGGGATTGGGACCCCCCATCCCAATGCATGAGGACGCCTTCCCGGATGACATATGATACGGGGCCCCCCTGCCCCCTGTGACCCTCGGCATCACTAGCGCGGCGTCTCAATTTGAGTTGGCCATGAGCGCACGCAATTTGTCTTTTCGGGGTCCGTGGCAATTCCCGAGCGGCTGACAATATGGCCCAAATAACGAACCGAATCCCTCATGAGGTGGCACTTTGCAGTTTGAATTTGAGGTTAGCCGCTCGCATTTTAAGGAAAACTGCCTTCAATTGCATGAGGTGTTCATCAAAAGTTTTGCTGAACATGATTACATCGTCGAGGTAGATTAGGCAAGAATCCCACTGGAGCCCAGCGAGGACCAGCTCCATCAGGCGCTGGAACGTCGCCGGGGCCGAGTGAAGACCCATGGGAAGTCTGTTGAATTGGAACAGTCCCTGCGGCGTGCGAAAGGCCGTCTTTGGTTTGGATGCGTCTTTAAGGGGTAGCTGCCAAAACCCCGAGAGGAGATCCAAGGTGGAGAAGTAGTGCGCACCTGCTAAGGCATCGAGCGACTCGTCCATCCTGGGAAGCGGGTAGGCGTCGGCCACAGAAATCTTATTAAGTTTCCTGAAGTCAACACAAAAGCGGAGGCTCCCGTCGTGCTTCTTAACAAGAACGATCGGCGCCCCCCATGGGCTATTTGATGGCGCAATGACATCGGCCGCCAACATATCATTGACGGCCACCCGTACATGTTCCTTTTCGGCCGGGCTCAACCGGAATGGGTTTTGACGAATTGGAGCGGCATCACCCGTGTCGATGTGGTGGCTTAGCAGCCAATGTCGAATTTGCAGCCAATGTCGAATTTGCTTTGACTGAAAACGTCGGCGAAATCGCTCAGCAGCGTGCGTAATTTAGCATGCTGTAATGGTGACAAATCGGCAGAAGTGGAGCAAAGCGCGTCGAGCCATCCTGTGTCAGGACCTGGCTTGGCAACGGAAGAAGACTCGCCCCCTACGTGACCCACGATCACATCTTCTGGCGGGGCTGGCGTCGCGTGAGCAAGCACCATTCCCTGACAGATAACGGCCGTTTCCAATCCCGCGTTAAGGACCTGGATAAAGGGGTCGTGGTCGCTTCGCACGAGTGTTTGTGCACACACGAGGTCCGACACCCGCTCAGCTGAACGCGAAGGCCCGATCACAGCACCCCCCATGAACGCGTCGTAATCAAGGGGTTTACGAAACCGGAGGGGAACTAACATCTGAGAACCGGGAGGAATGTGAATTGTGCACGCCGCCAACGCCTGCACCGTCGTAGATGCGGAGTGCAACCGAGTGGGTGTGGGTAGGAAGGCCATGCGTCGGCCGGAGGGGAGCTCAATACACCCTTTGTTAATGAGAATTTTAATGGGCATCTTCCCCAAGAAATCTATTCCGAGGAGGCACGGAACGGCGAGGGTTGATGAGACCAAAATGGGCCCAACTAATTGGACGTCAGCAATGCGGATCTGAGCATTGATCCGTCCGGTGATGCCCAACGAACCCCCATTTGCGGCATAGCATGGCACATCAACTGGCTGCAAGGGACGGCATGTATCGGGCAGAATGTTATAAATGATGTCTGAAATGATGGTCGCCGACGCACCCGTATCGATCAACATAGGAACATCAACGCCCTCGATGGAACCCACTACGGCAGAGGACCCTGCCGCCGCGGCAACGACCCTATGGGCCAACTCGGACCATTGACCTGGTCCGAGCGCCCGGTTGTTCAATGATGGGCCCGAATCCCCCTCCTCCGAAGCATGACCCCCCTGTGTGGTTTGAGGGTGCGTGCTTGTTGTAAGTGGGGGCCGAGAGTGCGAGGTGTTGTGACTCGCCTGGGTATGCCGAGGATACGGTGGTGGCCGAGGCGCCGGAGGTCCTGAAGTCCGGCGTCAGGGGACCCGGCAGCCGGACGCCACATGGCCCCGAAGGCCACAGTTGTGGCAGACGATGGACGCCCCGTCCTGGCGCGAGATTGGCCGGTCCCGCTGGTGGTGATCTCGCTGGGATCGCCAGTTGGACGATCCGCGATTTTCTGTTGCCGTGAAGGCCTGATGAGGCCCCGAATGCACGTCATAGGTTTGTGCATCAGGTGGGCCTGCGCAGGCGGCGATGGTCGTGTCCTCATCGCAATGTAGGTGTGCTTGGATGCACCTGGCAGCACGTAGCGACGTGAAGTCGTCGTCGTCGTCGGCTGTCGGCATGGCAACTCGAAGCTGGCGGGCCAAGCTCATGAGCTTCTGCAGCACGAGTGACTCCACAGCGTCTTCATCCATGCGAGGGTAGGCAACCCGCGCCATGGCCAGCAGCGCGCTGCGGTACCCCATCGCTGACTCGGAGGCCTTCTTCCTCCTCGCATCGAAGCGGTGACGTGCTTCAGACGGGGGTCCATAAATCAGCCGCATCTGATGAAGGGCATCCGTGAGCGTGGCACGTTTCGCCCGTGGCACCGCAAGGAGTGCTGCGAGGGAGTCGTCGTCGAGCATGGCCGGGAGGCCCTGGAGCGCTTCATACTCCGACCAGCCGGATGTCTCTATAAGAGAGACGAACCGGCGTTCGAACGCTGCCCACTCACCTCCCTCTGAAGAAAATGCCTTGAGTGTCGGCAGGCGTTGGTGGACGTGAGCCCCGCGCTCGTTGCCTGGCAACCCGGCTGAAGCTGGCTTCGCGTTCCCAGCGCTGTCACTTGGCGGTGAGGGATGCAGCGCTGATGACGCGGCGTTGCTAGGTTGCAAACAGCTGTCACCCGGCGGTGAGGGATGCAGCACTGATGACGCGGCGTTGCTAGGTTGCAAACAGCTGTCACCCGGCGGTGAGGGATGCAGCGCTGATGACGCGGCATCGTCGGGTTGGCACAGACGTCGCTCCCAGCGGTCATTGCTCCCCCGGCAGAAGTGACGACACACCCGGATGTATTTGCGGCGGGAACGGCTGCCATCTTTGTGTTGGAGCCGGCGGAATGGCGCAGCCGCTGCGCCGCCTCTCTCCCTCCTGTCTCCGCCTGTGAGCGACGCATGTCGTCCAGGATGGAGACAGTGGCGTGGAGCAGCTCGGTGAGGCGAAGCAGCGTTTCCTCCATTGCTGCTCCCGACGCTGGAGGAGGATCGGCAGGTGTGGTGGACGACTGCTCAGCCGGCGGTGCGGCGTCGTTGTCGGCTCGAGTTGGCTGCCCCGTCGCCGCTTGCTCCTCAACATCGCCGTCAGGACTGAAGGTACGTGGCTTACTTCTTGTCTCCATTGCCACTTCTGACGCCAAATGTAACGGGTTCCGGAGACACTTGTAGAGGTAACATCTTTATTACAACACAACACTCCAACAGTCCTGATACTCTGTTACAGCCTAGGTACACAGCCTAGGTACACAGCCTAGATACTCTACTCTGGCTACGCTCTGGAACTCGCCCTCACAAGGTCGTAGAGTCGGGAGTTCCAGAGTCCCACCACTCGCTCTCACAACATCCCAGGGTCTTCAGATGGCTGGTCTTGGGTCTTGAGTTACAACTGGCCCCGATCGTCTAGGGAGCTCCCCTTTTTATGCCTAGTCCAACAAGGGGTGGGGCCGTGTGCGCCACCAGACATCCCACAGAGCACACACAGCCCCCCCCCCCCCCCCCCCCCGGTGGCGGCGCCATAAGGCTTAAGCGCCTGGGAACCCAACGCCTGGCGCCCAAAGGCTTAAGCATCTGGACCCCCTGGGAACCCAGCGCCTGGCGCCCAGAGGCTTAAGCGTCTGGACCCGCCCGGGAACCCAGAGCCCCCAGCAGCCCCTCCCTTCGTATGTCACTACACAGGTAAGGCCCACTGAGCTATATTTTCTATATTTCAGAAGCGACCTGGCCACAAATGATAGCTCAGCAAAATGGCTTATCACGTGGAAATTTATCGCAGCCAAATACTCCAAACGTGTGATGTTGATTTTAAATATGGGGGGGGGGGGGACGGGGGATCCGGAGAAACATCCACATGACCACAGGGAGAGACATGCAAACTCCAAATATGCAGGCGTCGGGATCGAATATAAAGGTCGGGACCGAACCGATGGCCTCATGTATACCAGGCGAGGTAGTTAACATCTCTACTCAGATTATTTTTGCAGCAGTGGCCCATTGTTACTGACAGCCTTGATACATTGAAAAAAAAATCTACATTCCCATGGCAGGGGCTAGTGTCTTGATAAGAAAACCACTGATGAGGTATCGTATGGTGAAACACAATGCATTGCTTTTGGAGATACAATGGACTGAGTCTACTCCCAACCAGGGTTTCAATTTGAAGCATAACAATTGTGAGTCAAGCTCTCTGCCAACAGCAGCACCAGGCCAGAGTTGTGTGCTAATGCTGATATCAATAACGATCCACCGAGCCAGCACAAATGAGATTCTGGGTGAGGTCCTGGAAGCTCGTGGCAAGATTCGAGTGTTGTGAGTTTGTCTCGGGTCCAGGCAGCAGCACTGACTGAACCACTTAAAATCCACTTATTAAACATTCAGTCAAAGTGAAAGTATCTCAATCCCACCAAAATGAGAAATGGGACAATGCAAATTGTAACAGTGATCATATCCATCAAATAACCTCGTGGTGGAGACAGTTGAAACAATCTGGACCATTTCTTAAATACCCCCACCTCCTCCCACCTTCCATCTCTATCCATCCAGCAGTATAAATGTGCACTCCAGTGGTATCCTAATATCGGAAGGTAGAGCGTTCCAGAAGGCGCAGAAGCGCATCTTAAAGTGTCCAATGCAGTCACCGCCTTTGTTCGATAGTTAGCCAAAAGCCGCTGCTGCTGCAAGGATGACCGGAATTTGCGTGATGGTTGATGCTCCTTGACGAGATCAGCAAGCTATTGTGGTACATTTGTGACAAACACTTTGTATGTAATGAGTGCGACCTCATAAAATATATTCGTTCGGCAACTGGAAGCCAGACCTCAACAAAATGTATTGATGTTGAAGAGCTGTTGGCCTAGTACTCTCACATTTTACGCCACCACACGTGGCCTGCCGATTTGCTAACTGTGGTCGGGTAACTCTTCCAAGACATCTGGGCAAATGTGGAAGAGTAGGCCAATATACCATCTCGTGGTGGCTCTTCTGCAAGTAATCGCAGGGCTGCACATTTGATGTATGCCCTTGCAAGGCAACGGATGGTTCCACTGCTGTGGCACTCAGCAGAGCAATATGAAAAACAGAAAACAGCTGACTCAGTCTCATCCAGTCTGATGTTTACTACATTTTAAACAGGGCAATGACATGCATATCCCTCATACAAACTGATGAGGTCAGATTATTGGAGCTGTGCCCAATAGCAGGACAGTTTGCTGTGTGTTTATAAACTGCTCAGCGACACCATTAATTACTATTCTATCCTTCCTATACCAGGGCATATAGAGTGAATACAAATCTCATTTAGCTGGATTGCCCATGAATCTGACACAACGGACATCAAAGTTGTGTTGCTTGAACTCTGAATGTAGCCTCTGCTTCTTTAAAAAAATAAGTATTTCTCCAGAGCATAGCTTTGAGGCACAACACCTGAAACCCTCATTTGGCACTCATTTAAAATAATCAGTTTCATTTCAGCACTCTGCAAAGGTCTGTCAGGTGTTCTGGTATGAAAAGAAAAACGTTTATTTTGGATTAAAGCGGGTCATATGCAGAAGCACACCCAATGTGTGATGAAAACTGAGACGCTACCTTGAATAAATACATGGACGGTACATAATTTTTTATATATTCATATCCAGGATTACAAATTAGGCACCCGATTTTAAATCAGTTGTTAGCCGGGACACATCAGAATCATTGGTCCAGGATGATGGTGGTGGTTGTGATGCAGCCTCAGGCCTGAGGAGGCAGCACTGGCAGTGTGTCTGCGTGCAGCTCCCGGTAGCTTGTTTTTTTTAGGTTAGGTTAGGTGTTATTTTGCCACGGATAAACCCAATTGGGCATTCCATGCTAATTTCTGTTGGGCACCTGATTCGAAACCTGGTTACAGCAACAACTAAACAAAAAACACGAGCACAACAATGGTCGCGGTGCAGTGTGTGGCTGTAGGGACATACTACGTCGGTGTAATCCCCGAGGGGCTTCAGTAAAGTCCCTGTTCATTGGTTTTAAGAGCCTTCGAATGATTATTTTAGCCATCCCCTCAACCACTGCGTTAAGAGTGCAACACATGTGTAGTTGCATTACCAACACATGTATCTGGAAAGTGTTCCTAATGTTCGGATTGATCAGAATTATATTAAAAAAATCAGGTCTAGATACAATATTTCGGATCATTCGATGTGTTTCTTTTTTCGGATTAATCCGAAAGTGTGACGTTACCGTAAATGACATCACAAAGTGTGCCACTTTCACATGATGTCACGTGGTATTGATGGCCACATAATCGACGTGAGCACAGCCCAGTGCTTGTTTGGGCTTGTTAACTCTTTGACTTGAATCCAAATTGAAGTGTCTATGGAGTATTGAAACAGTCACACAAAAGGCCATTAATATGTGTGTGTGTGTGACAGCAGTGCTTCAGATTTGTTCAGCCGCAAGTCCGCCATTGGGGAGATAACGTCGTCTTCTACCCGATGCATTCATTACCTGCTCCATGCAGCTACTTGTAGTAAATTGAGGTGACATATGACTGACGTTAACATATTACCTTCTCGACAGCCTCGGACAAAGAGCAGAGCACTTCTGCGCAGTTTAATTTATGAACTTACGAGGGTTGCAGAGATACGCATACGTTTGGAATAGACGAAAAAACAATTACATAATTTGCAATTGCCTGGAAATACCCATTATTAGATACCGGGTGGACAGTGGTGCTGGGTGGATTTAAGAAACTTGCCCAATTGTTTCAACTGCCGCACCAGGAGATCGAACTGGCGACCTCTCAATCGCCAGTCCAGTATTGCTACCCATCATACCATGGCAACATCGCGAGCTGTAATACATGTACTTAGTTTCACTCTTTGTGTCCCGTTATCTATAAAAAAAATGTGTCTCACGTGCCGCTATGACACAAGCTCCAACCAATAGCACTAGCGTGATTTTTTTTATCTCCAAAGTTATACAAGAAATGTTCGTATCAAACGTGTCAACATTATGTGCACCCTGTCAGCCTGTCGAACCGGAACACAATACATTGTACCAGCAACAAAACAGCCAACCAGTTCTTCATTAGACTGGACAATGAAGTGTAATGCAATTTATATCCCTTTCCTTAACAAAGGGGAAACCCCGTCAAGGACATCAATCTCTTCCGCAAAGGAGACCGGGGATTACCTGGACATGGATAAACAAGTTGAGTTATCATCCATTTTCAATTACTGTACCATACTAGTGTAATGAACGACTGGACCACGATCTCTGGCTCAGTGTCCTTTATTATTCGGTTCGTACTGTATTACCCACACGGCTGTCTCTTCTTTGCTCAGTCCCCACAGTGCCGACTCCGATGTCTCTCTCTTCTCTTCCAGCAGCCCCTCTGTTGGCCTCGGTCGCTCCTGTAGCCCCCACAGCAGCTCCGCTGCTGTTACTCACTCTCAGCCCCCTTGGCTGTAATCGCTGCTGCTCACTCCGCAGCGCTGACAGCCTCTTGCTGTCTCTCTCTCCCTCCGCAGCTCTGACAGCCTCTTGCTGTCTCTCTCTCTCTCCGCAGCTCCTCCTGGCAGCCACACCGCTGCCTCTAACACACAGCCTTCCTGGCTGTACTCTCCTCTCTCTTCGTCGCTCCTGCGACTCTCTGCAGCCACACCGCTGCCTCTAACACACAGCCTTCCTGGCTGTACTCTGGGGTCGGCCCCCGCTCGCCGGCGGTGCCTCCCTCCTCTCGTTCGCCCTCGTGGCCTCACCCTTTTCCATTCACAACACGACTGACTTCTCCTTCCGGTTTACCCGCTTAAGGACCCCAACCTTTCACCCACGTCACCTGGCTCCGCCTCCCCGTGACGTCACATCCGGAAGGTCGCTCACGCCCGCATTACACCACCCTCCCCCGTAGAAAAATCCCAGCCGACCTCGGCTGACCAATAGCAAAGCGTAATGCGGTGAACCGACCTTCCCCCTTAAAGGACACTAAGCATGTAATATAACAACAAGAACAACAACAGCACAAAGAACACAACGCACATCCGCATGTCGTACACGACAGCCACCCGGCCCCAGGATAGTGGAGATGATGTAATTCCGGGCCGCTTAAGAAAACCCCAATAATTACCCAAATAACCGCGATGGACGCCCCAGTATTTACATTTTAACAGCAATATTATTTACACGTGAAAACAACAACAACAAAAAAATGTCTGCTCTTACCCACCAGCAGTCCTCCCTTGAGGACCAGCACAGACCTCAGACGTACACAGCATGTACCCACAGTCACTCTCAACAAACCAACAACCCCTAATCGCACACCCTCGCGTGGAGAGCCACGCTCCCCAGCTATAACGTTTAACTCGCCGTAACCCTCACCGTGGTCGTCAACCCACGGCAACATCCATTTACCATACTCTCGGCTAGTGCCATTTCGGGGATGAGCAGCACTCGGCCATGCTCCTCCCTTACTATCCCATCAGCGATGGACACACACCAGCCTCTTATAGTCTGACGCTTTATAGCCAAGGGAAGATCAATCCCTCGGCAAGGCCAGATATCAACGACCCCCCCCATGGGGTAATGTTCTCTTATAGAGACAATAACGCCCTAACCCAAATCCCGTGAGCCCCCGGCACACCAGGTTCAGTCTGCCACCGCACAACTGAACCATGACTCCCCGAGCCATATGAGCACACGGCCCATTAGTTTAAGACATACCACGGAGGTTTCGCCTCCCGGCTGTCAGGTCAGCCATCAGCCATATGCCGACGTGACCACCACTCGTGCATCACCCAATCAACAATGGCAGGCATAACAGATGGAATATTTGCCCCACCGAGGTTTTTCCCGCGCGCTCACAATGGCGGCCCCCTTCGCCCAGCGCGTTCGCGCAATATCTCGCGCGCACTCAAAATGGCGGCCCTTTCCGCAAAGCGCATCGACGCCATACCCCGCGTGTGCGCAAAATGGCGGCCCAACGTGCGAACACGTGGCCAGTTTTCTCCATTCGTGCACCCCAGCTTCCCTTTACTGGGGGTCACAAATTGCTTCCCCCGTCTTATTGTAACAATCCCAACAACGATAGACGCACAGCCCCAGCTTGCTGCGCGCAGCAGTCATCTCGGGGAATTTTTAACCAATTTTTCACCAACCACATTGGTTACACAACCCAACTCGCAAAGCAACTCGTGGCTGCATGCGACCAACCGAATACGCGCCGCAACTTGGCGCCAATTTACGGTCCCATTAGCATTAACCTTTGAGACACCCACAACGGCGTCATCACGCACCCTCAAAGCGCGCTCTCTCTCACAAAGCGCCGTTACCCATAATATACACAAAATCGCGTGTACATAACATCCATACGACCAAATAATAGGGTCCCCCTCGAATTTGTTACCAATTTCCAAACAGGTACGCACAATTAATAACATCCCAATCCCAATAGTCAATCAATGCATCGCACCCCATAACCGTACAGAACGGTGTAACAGCACATACAGTCAGCATATCGCGATCACACGCGCACATTTAAGCACAATAGCAAACCGATCTGCAGGTAACCAACACACCATTAATCCAGTCGTAACATTGCAGCAACAACACAAATATTCTCTCTCTTGCAACAACCACATCGCACCTAGCACCTCGCAGCACAATACACCAAAAAAAATATATATATTTTCCAATTAAGCCCATCGCACAAGGTAACCCACGAGATGATACAGCGCAAGATACCCGACGCTCCCGAGTTAATAATTAACTTCGCCATCAATATAACAACTCCACACCGCAGCGCACACACACAATTTAACACTCAGCAAGCACAGCATACTCTCCGTCCATTCTCAACACACGTACACACTTTAATTGACACCGAGCAACAAGCAGATAGCGCGTTCATCGTTATTACACACACATACACACTTTCCGAACCGCGCTCCGCACAATCGAGTCATGAGAGAACAAAATCGCCCCCACCCGGCCCTCGAAAGATGGGTGAGGTGTGTGTAAAGGCCGGTTGCGTATCGTTACGACCCGCCCGGGGCTGCAGCAAGAAGAGGATGGCAGGGCGGCAACTTGAGTCGTCTCGCAGAACTCGTTCGGCGACTTGACTGCTCCGTTGTCACGCACCCGAGCCAGGACGGGAGAGCTCCCGCCCCAGCAGCTGTAGCGTCGTCGTCCTCTCCTCGCAGCTCCCCCTCGCAAAACAGCAGCTCACAGCAGGCTGCTCTCCCCGCGGCACCTCCAGATGGCAGCGCAAGGCTGCCTCTCCGCCGCGATGTTGAAGATGGCGGCGTCTCCCCGCCGCGGTGAAGACAAGATGGCGGCTTCCCGCCGTTTCTCCCCTGCCACGCCCAAGATGGCGTCTTCGTGCCACGTGGCAGATGGCGCTGGCAGCGCAGGCAAGGCGTCGGCCTGCAGACCACCATCGGCTTTCCCCACTGCCGTCGTCGGCGTGGTGAGCTCACACGGTTTCGCCAGCACGATTTTCCAGGTCTCCAGCTGCGCCATCTGTCTCAATCGTAAGTCGGATGATGTAGCAGATGATGGCACAGGAATATTCTTTCTTCCGAGCCGTCTTGACAAGCCGTTTCACTTCTGACACCAGTGTAATAAACCCTGGACCACGATCTCTGGCTCAGTGTCCTTTATTATTCGGTTCGTACTGTATTACCCACACGGCTGTCTCTTCTTTGCTCAGTCCCCACAGTGCCGACTCCGATGTCTCTCTCTTCTCTTCCAGCAGCCCCTCTGTTGGCCTCGGTCGCTCCTGTAGCCCCCACAGCAGCTCCGCTGCTGTTACTCACTCTCAGCCCCCTTGGCTGTAATCGCTGCTGCTCACTCCGCAGCGCTGACAGCCTCTTGCTGTCTCTCTCTCCCTCCGCAGCTCTGACAGCCTCTTGCTGTCTCTCTCTCTCTCCGCAGCTCCTCCTGGCAGCCACACCGCTGCCTCTAACACACAGCCTTCCTGGCTGTACTCTCCTCTCTCTTCGTCGCTCCTGCGACTCTCTGCAGCCACACCGCTGCCTCTAACACACAGCCTTCCTGGCTGTACTCTGGGGTCGGCCCCCGCTCGCCGGCGGTGCCTCCCTCCTCTCGTTCGCCCTCGTGGCCTCACCCTTTTCCATTCACAACACGACTGACTTCTCCTTCCGGTTTACCCGCTTAAGGACCCCAACCTTTCACCCACGTCACCTGGCTCCGCCTCCCCGTGACGTCACATCCGGAAGGTCGCTCACGCCCGCATTACACTAGCAAAAAAAACAAGATTGATGCATGATGGCCAGTCCTTGATTGACCACCGTGCATCATTGATGCCAAAGGGCCTTTAAGCTTACAGCAGACAACATTCTCTGACGAGCCTTAAAGCCCTGCGAAATTGAACTACAGTCTTCGTGGCAGTGAAAATGGCCCAGCAAGTAGGGGGTTTGTAATGTGTTGCCAGAGACTCGTGGTTTTGGATGCCGAGATGGCGAATCGTCGACACGATCAACGGGAACGGGCACAACGCGAAAGTTGACACATTGCCTGTGGAGTAGTATTAACTACTCGCTGTTCACAAACTGTGACAGCAGATCGTAAACAAGGTTTTCCCACTCAATCAAACGGTCAGGGTCAAATGGGGTGAGGTAGGATCCAAACCCAGATTGGGAAGAACCAATCAGAGGGGTCTCACAAGGTGGCCGGGGATTGGACAACCCGGCCACGAACAGGTATAAAAGCCAGAGCGCTGAGAGCTCTGGAGGGGTTCTGCTACACGAAGACCCAAGTCGGCCGAAGACGTCTAGGACCCTGGACCAAGTCCTCCAGCCCTTATCAGGGCTCGGGCTCAGAGTAACCAGTGGTCGGGGAGAGATCCCCTAGGTCCAGCCAGAGTACGCTGGGAGAGCAGGGAGATTAGATAGCCTGCAGGGTCCAGAGGCTTGTACCTTCTGAGGGAAACGGGTGAGGGGACCATATACCCCTTAGTGTGATAGGGACTGTATTATTAAGATAATAAACGGTGTGTGCCATAAAAGACGTTTAGAAGTCCGTCCTTACAACACTACACCTGCATGCATCTAGCCGTCGAGTCGTTGAGGACGTCGGTCAGACGGACGCCCTGACGGAGAATCGTTAATGCACCTCCAATTATCACCGTTGGCTACGTGTGTAGCAAGTACTCAGGAGGCTTGACGACGGGATCGGAGGCACACTTATTTATTAACACAACTTGTATACAGTTAACGAGTATACACAGGACCTAAGGGGTAACGTCCCCTTACTCGGCTAACAGGGAGACACGACATCTAAGCCCCGCTAACCTAAGCCCAAGTCCTCCACTAGGGAGCTAAGGGAGGCTACCTGTCCCAGCCCTGGTCAAGCTGGGATCCGGCACCCTGAGTCCCCAGACCTGCTCGTCAGTCTGGGCTCTCGGGGCCACGCCACCGGATAGCCCTGGTCAGCCCTTACAAGGACAGCGAGCCAGGGAAGCTCCGGGGCCTATTCTAGCTGGTCTTCCGTCTTCGCTGGTTAAAGCTGATACTTCGACCTCGAGCCCTCTGGCTCATCACCTTTTATAGTACTCGGCCCCCCCGGGAGAGGCCCGTGGGGGATGCAGGTGCGGACGTCGGTGCGAGCACCTCCTATGTGTACGGCCCTAACCACGCCCCTTGTGTTTGTTGGCCATCCGCTCCCATACACAATTACACCTCTACATCACCCCCCCTCGTACAGCTCGCAGCCGTCCCCGGCTGCAACAAAAACAGAATAAAGGTGCATCCCTCCCCAAAACCGTGTGTGCCTCGCGTAATTTTAACAAGAACAACGACAACCCTAACAACAACAACAACAGGAACAAGGTAGAAGAAGAAGAAGAAAGAGAAAAAAAAAATATAACCCGGCGCACCCTCCCGAATAAATACCCCATTCCGCAAACCCAACATATATACACACTCTCCGGACGCCTCCCCCCCACTGTCCGCAAGGGCCCCCCAACGGCCGACCTCACAATAGTCTGCGCGTTTTGGCGCGCGTTCTCGCGGCGGGCCCGTCACAAGGGCCCGTCCCGGCACGCTCAATGGCGGTTTTTGACGGTCCGGGTGCAAGAGAGTCTGGCGTTGCTGCCGAGTGACCCCCGACCCCTCCGGGAGGGGTTGGCGGGCGTGGACCCGTCACTCCTGTTGCACCTGGAGATGGAACAGTTGATGTCAGGTCAGGCGAGAGCAGCGACGTCGGGGAGTCGGCGGACCCCTCACACGTTTGGCCATGCGTGTGTGTGTGTGAACCACGGGCCGGCGCAATGAACGGTTTCAACCTTGAGGGGTGCACGTACCACCGACGCCTCCCCCATTTGACGCGAACACATTGCGGCCGTAAGACCTGTACGACCTCCACTGGCCCCCGCCACGGCCGTACCAACTTTGACGAGGTTGCCAGTGGCACCTGGGGACAGTGCAACCATGCCCTGTCCCCTGGTTTCCATTTGAACACATGTACCCGCCCCAGCCGAAGCCTCTCGTTCGCCCTCTGGCGGAGTTCAGAATTTTGCACGGCCGCTTCCCGCGCCTCAGATAATTTTCTGATGTTAAATTTAACGTGGTCGGACAAGGTAGACTTCGCCTGAGGCGCCGAGAGCTTCAGCTGGGTAGTCACAGGGGGGTTAGCCTCGCGGCCATACATTAAAAAGAAAGGGGAAAATCCGGTGGCCGCATGGGGAGCCATCCTGTAGGCCTGCAACACACCGGCTATGCGAAGGTCCCAATCTGTCTGGGATTCCGACACCTGCTGGGACAGCATAGACGCGATGGTCCGATGCAGCCGTTCCACCATCCCGTCAGTTTGTGGGTGATACGGGGAGGTCCGAATTTTCTCCGTACCCAAGAGGTCGCACACCTCGCGTAGGAGTTGTCCCGAAAAATTCTTACCCTGGTCAGTAAGCAGCCGTTCCGGAGCACCTTTGTCGAGGACATAGCCCTGGACAAAGGCCTCCGCGATGGCTGCTGCCGACTGGTTGGCCAGGGGCCAGGCCATAGGCCATCTCGTGAAGTATTCGACCCCTGTCAATAAATACCTATTCCCCCTGGGTGTAGCAGGAAATGGCCCGAGTATGTCTAGAGCAACGAGCTCGTTAACCCGGGAAACCTTTATGGACTGCAGCGGAGGGTTGGACCCCCTAGCTGGTGGCTTCCGCTGTGCGCATTGCGTGCACGACCCCAGGAGATCCCCCACGTCCTTTGCCATGCCCGGCCAGAAGAAATCGAGCTGGAGCGTGGCAAAGGTCTTGTGAACCCCCAAGTGCAGAAGCCGCTCATGAACAGCCCATACCACCTTACCCCTCAATGCTGCAGGCACCACGAGCCGCTGGCGGCGGGTTTTTCCGTCCCAGTGCATTAAAAGACCCTGGAACAACCCCCACGAGTCAACGTTCGCCACCCCCTGCCCAACCCCCCCGGCGCGACGGCGCAGAGCGAGGAGGGAGGTGTCCTCCATTTGGAGGCGTCCCCATTCCGCGACCGACAACCCCAGCAACGAATCCCTCCCTTCTTGCTCGATAGGACCCGAAGCCGAAGGCGCATCGGCGGTGGCCACGAGGACCGAATTTGTGGTGACGTTCGGGGGCCTACAACGCCCCGAACCCAGGAGGCAAGCACACTCCGAAGTGGGTGGCAACCGCGACAGGGCGTCAGCGTTCGTGTGGCGGACGCCCTTACGATATGTGGTGACAAAGTCGTAGTCTTGGAGAATCTCCAACCATCGAGACAACTGGCCCGATGGTTGTTGAACCCGCAGAGCGTACTGTAGGGCCGCATGATCTGTACGGACGGTGAAACGCCGACCGTACAGATACGGGCGGTACTGCTGAATGAAATAAACAATTGCCAATAATTCCCGACGGGTAACGCAGTACCGTTGTTCCGCTGGAGACAGTACCCGACTACCGTAAGCCACCACATGCTCTACGCCCCCAATGAGCTGGGACAGCACGCCCCCGATGCCCGTGTTACTTGCATCTGTATCGAGCAAGAAGGGTTGTGAGAAATCGGGGTAATTCAACGGCGGAGCCCCCACCAGGGCTTTCCGGAGGGCGCGAAAAGCAGCCTTCTCCTCTGGCCCCCAATGAAACCTGACTCCCTTGGATGTCAAGGCATGCAATGGTTTCGCGATCGTAGCGAAGTCAGCCACAAACCGTCGATAGTACGACGCGAACCCAATGAAACTCCTGACCTCTCCCACTGAGGTGGGAGTCGGCCAGGAGCTGACGCATTCCGTTTTGGCGGGATCAGTGGATATCCCCGAGCGCCCAACAATGTGACCCAAATACCGCACCGATTCGCGGAGCAAATGGCACTTCTGCGGTTTAAATTTTAAATTGGCAGCCCGCATTTTGAGAAAAACAGCACGCAGCCTCTGGAGGTGTTCCTCGAAGGATTTGCTAAAGACGATGACATCGTCCAAGTAAATTAAACACGAATCCCATTGCAAGCCTGCCAAGACCAGTTCCATTAACCGCTGAAAAGTTGCCGGCGCAGAGTGTAAGCCCATCGGCAAGCGGTTAAATTGGAAGAGACCTTGCGGTGTACGAAAAGCAGTCTTAGGTTTTGAATCGTCATCCAGAGGAAGCTGCCAGAATCCAGATAATAAATCGAGGGTGGAAAAGAATCGCGCCCCCGCCAAGGCATCGAGCGACTCATCCATTCGAGGAAGCGGGTATGCATCTGCCACAGAAATTTTGTTCAATCGCCGAAAGTCGACACAAAACCGCAGTGAGCCGTCGTGTTTTTTCACCAAAACGATCGGCGCGCCCCACGGGCTGTTGGAAGGGGAAATGATATCGGCGGCTAGCATGTCATCAACAGCCGATTTGACATGATCCTTTTCGGCGGGACTCAACCGAAAGGGATTTTGGCGGATTGGCGCGCTGTCACCCGTGTCAATATGGTGTCGCAGCAATTTAGTACAACCAATATCAAATTTGTGTTGACTAAAAACGTCAGCAAATTCATTCAGGAGAACTCGCAGCTGCGCACGCTGCGAGTCGGACAGGTCCACTGATCCCGCGCAAAGCGCATCCAGCCATCCGTCATCACAGTCCAAATGCGGTCGCGACGGAGGATCAGTGGTTACCTGACCCACGAGTGGTTCCTCATAGGGTACCGGCGTTGCGTGTGCAAGCACGGTCCCTTGAGGAACCACGGCCGTTCGCGATCCTACATTAAGGACTGCAATGAAGGGGTCCCCATCCCCTTTCACCATGGTCTGAGCCGCTATCAAATCGGGTCCATTGACCCCGGCTCGAGATGGTCCCAACAAGACCCCCCGATCAGCAACCCCTTCAGCAAACGGCCGACGCAACCTAAGAGGGACGAGCATCTGAGCCCCCGGGGGTACGCGCACAGTTTTTGTCACGAGCGCCTGCACGGTGGCAAACACCCGACGCTCCGTGGTGGGGGAAGACAAAAATGTAACACGTCGGCCCGATGGGAGCTCGATGCACCCCTGGTCAATCAAGATACGGATGGGCATTTTGGCCAAGAAATCCGTCCCCAACAGGCACGGAACCGCAAGTGAGGAGGAAACCAAAACAGGCCCGGATAATTTAATGTCCCCAATGCAAATTTTGGCGCGGATTTGCCCAATAATGCCCAGCGAGCCCCCGTTAGCAGCATAGCATGGCACGTCAACAGGGAGCAAGGGACGACTTTGAACGGGAAGGATGTTATAAATCAAATCAGATATAATGGTCGCCGATGCCCCTGTGTCAATTAAAATCCGCACCTCTACCCCATCAATATGACCGACCACAACCGATGATCCCGCCGACGCAGCAACGACACGATGGGCGAGCTCCGACCACTGACCCGGTTGGAGCGCTCGCCGCATTTCAGAACAATTGCGCGCAATGGGCGGCGATTTTCGAGCCCTGTTCAGTTGAGCGCGTGAGTGTGTGTCGGATGTGTGCATGGGCCAAACGTGTGAGGTGCCACGACTCGCCGTATTTCTCTGCTGGAGCTTGGGTGGAGACGGCGTGGCGTCCTGACGAGGTGTCGCCCCGCGCTGACGGGGAGCCCGGCATCCTGACGCAACGTGGCCTTGCAGGCCACAGTTGTAGCAGCGTGTGAGCGCCCCAGATGGCCTGGGCTGCTCCTGGCGGCTCGGTCCATTCCGAGCCTGTGGTGCCGCCGATCTCCATTCCCCCCGCCGCTCCACCCCGCAGACCTCCTCTGATGGGAGGGCGGTGGCCGCCATGGCATGGCCGGCCACCCCCTTGGCAGCCTTGCGACGCAGGGACCGCAAGCCCCCGTGGATGTGGCGCGCGACCAGCAGGGACGACATCTCTCCGTCGTCTTGAGCCAAGACGGCGATGTCCAGCTCATCGGCGAGTCGCAGCAGCTTTTCAGCCACCATGGCGTCCACTCCCTCCTCGTCCATCCGCGGAAAAGCTGCCTTTGCTAGGGCCAGGAGAGCCGTCCGGAAGGCCAGGGGCGATTCGTTGGCGCCCCGATGCCGATCGTGGAACAGCTGCCTGCAGTCCGAAGGCGGCCCATAGACGGCTGACAGCAGCTGCAGCGCCAGGTGCAGCGTGGTGCGCTTTTCCTTAGGCGCCGAGGTGAGGGTAGCCAGGGCATCGTCGTCCAGCATCGCCGGCAGCGCGCATAGTGCCTCGGCGTCCGTCCAGTTCGCCATCTCTTGATGAGCGATGAACCGCCTTTTGAAGCCGCCCCAATCTCCATCCGCTCCCACGAATTCCTTGAGAGGCGGCAGTCGCTGTTGTAAGGCGACGTCCGTGGCTGCGGATCTCGCTCCCTCGTTCCCAGCCGACGTTACAGTGTGGGCGGGCTGTGAGCATGGCATCGCCGGTCGCTCTGTTGTTGACGCGCTGGCCGGCGTTGATGATGTTACGGCTCGTGCTTGGCCCTCAGCAGTCACCTGACGCAGGCCGGCCCCGCCCTCTGCTCGCACTGTAGTGATGGCGGGAAATTTAACCGCGAGCCGCGTCGGGGTGGCGGGAAATGCCGGCGTGCGTCGGCTGCTGTCGTCTTCCCTCGCAGCCCCTCCAGCTCCCAGCCGCGTGATCTCCTCCAACACGGCGGCCGCGGCGTAGAGCAGCTCCGCCAGGCGGGAGTAAGCCAGCCGAAGTCCCTCGGCCGACGCATCCCCCACCTCCTGTCGTAGCGGCGCGGGTGTACTCGGCCCCGGCTGCTCCGATCCGACCTCGGCCATCTCTGGTGGTGATTCGGCCGCGGTGTCCTCCCTCTCCGACTCCCTGGTACGTGTCGTCCCTCGTGTGTCCATCTTTGGACGTTTTACTTCTGACACCAGTTGTAGCAAGTACTCAGGA
Source organism: Lampetra fluviatilis (assembly GCF_964198595.1). Taxonomy (NCBI): domain Eukaryota; kingdom Metazoa; phylum Chordata; class Hyperoartia; order Petromyzontiformes; family Petromyzontidae; genus Lampetra; species Lampetra fluviatilis. The sequence goes on from NC_136306.1 coordinate 2,665,302, forward strand.
GGCTTGACGACGGGATCGGAGGCACACTTATTTATTAACACAACTTGTATACAGTTAACGAGTATACACAGGACCTAAGGGGTAACGTCCCCTTACTCGGCTAACAGGGAGACACGACATCTAAGCCCCGCTAACCTAAGCCCAAGTCCTCCACTAGGGAGCTAAGGGAGGCTACCTGTCCCAGCCCTGGTCAAGCTGGGATCCGGCACCCTGAGTCCCCAGACCTGCTCGTCAGTCTGGGCTCTCGGGGCCACGCCACCGGCTAGCCCTGGTCAGCCCTTACAAGGACAGCGAGCCAGGGAAGCTCCGGGGCCTATTCTAGCTGGTCTTCCGTCTTCGCTGGTTAAAGCTGATACTTCGACCTCGAGCCCTCCGGCTCACCACCTTTTATAGTACTCGGCCCCCCCGGGAGGGGCCCGTGGGGGATGCAGGTGCGGACGTCGGTGCGAGCACCTCCTATGTGTACGGCCCTAACCACGCCCCTTGTGTTTGTTGGCCATCCGCTCCCATACACAATTACACCTCTACACGTGCGATGCGAAAAAAGTGCAACGTACACAATTTAACGTTCGAGCGAACATTGTGGGGAGCGGTGGTGGAGCGGTTAACGCGCTACGCTATGAACCCGGCGTTCCGAGTTCGATTCCTGCTTACGGCCAACACCAGTGACGTTTATCTGAACTGGCCATGGGCCTCCCCTAGGTCGACTCAGCCTAAAATGAGTACCTGTTGTGGTGTGCAAATATCACCACTGGGGAGACAAAGGCGGCCGGGCATGGTATTGGCCACCCACCCCCTCGTGTGCTGTGCCAGCCTTAATAGGTGCTAGCTAACAGCACTTTCCCCCAAAGTCTGTTCAGGCTATGCGGGGGATCTTTCTCTTTGGGGCAAGCGTTGGGCGTGAGTGCCGCGGTGTGGGAAGAGTCATGGAGACGGAGGTTTTGTGTTGAGGTGAAATTGAAAAATAAAAAGTGTACGAAAACACGCACACACGCAAAAGACATGGATAACGACTCAGCATCCTTTAATCCAATAACGGGGGGGGGGGTCGTGTAGAATGTGTTAAACAAAGAAGGAGAGGGTCATCATTTATCATCCAGGAACACAACCTTATTTTTCCATCAAGGGAGATTATTTGTCGAATGCAGTTTTACCCAACACGGCATTTTCTAGGAACGTACTGTAACTCCCACGTTCGGCGAAGTCTGCCTGCATTTATTACTAAGATATCAGACCGGACCCACAAACGAGTTTTGAAATGTTTATCTCATGACATCGGTGGCTAAAGTAATAGTGTACGTGGTTATAAATAGTTAATGCGATTATATTTATGAATAGATAATGCCCCTTTAAGAATAGAAGAGATTATTAAGCATTACGGTTTCACAATTATCAAGTTACAGCATACAGTACTACCCCCTTGGATCGTATGGTGTGCCCCTCAATGTCCAAAAATCTGCGGATCCAAAATTGGTCTCCTCAGTGACCTCAAGAGCCACCACCAAACCTGACGGACGTCATCTAACCCCGAGGGGCTGCCGACCACGACGTGCATCTCAACACCCGGGGTCTTCCGGCCTTCCGTCTCTAACACCAGGAAATGTTGAGCCACCGACCCTGGATGTAAGCTCTACAGTTTAGAAATGCTGCACGGGCACTGTTCTCCGACTGCCACCGTGAAGTTGCGTTTTAACTCGCGAGGTTATTGTTAAAAGATAAAACGTTTAAATCTTTAACTAAATGCAGAGGGGGCATTTATTTGGTCGATTCAACGTGATGGGCCTGATTTAACCGTTTTTGTTAAAACATACACCGAGTGTCGACCCAAAAAAAGGTACAAATTTACAAGGTGACTTGTCTTTGGATCATCTTCGAAGAACAAATGTGACCTGAGGTCTTCCCTCATTTATCAGCTTCACATTCCTTATTGCCGTACAAATACTGGAGGAAGGGTCCTTTCTATTGATGTCCCCAGGGTCTGGAATGCTATCGCCAATAAACTGCAACTTCGATCACTACCTGTGAAATCTTCACTCAAAACTGCTCTAGAGGAGTTGTACACCCCTAGCTGCCACTGCTATTCAGTGGCCTGAAATCAAATGTATCTTTCCGGATGACCGCTGCAAAGTATGATCTTGAGTTTTGATTATAGTGTGCTGATCTTTAAAGGTGTATTGAATTTTTTTTTATACTGCTACTGATACTCCTGCTGTTATGGAGTGACTCATGCAGCCAGCAATGGCTACAAAGTTTGGTCGTACATGTTATGTATATCGTTTATTATTAAATTTGAATCACAGTTCCTATGATCACTGTTACATTGTTTTTATATATTTATTTTAGTGATTTTAAAAACGTTTTTGATTAGCAATGTTTGTTTGTTGTAGTACAGAGTTAGCCTAAGTTTAATCTAAATTGTCTTATGGTTGTTATTGTTTGACTTGCATCCCATTGGGATTTTTCACACAGCGTTGATATACGGTGTTTTTTCTGGAAGACGGCTGTTTTTCCCTGGATTTTTCTGTTGTGTGTAGTCACTTGAAGATGTTTCTTCATGTTTTTGTTTGTTGCGATTGCACCCGAGTCAAGAGCCGCATTGCTCACAGGGTTATACCTAATAAATGAAACTGAAAATTAAAAACTGATTTTATGGAGATGCAACTCTTGCCAAAAGCCTTTCATTTTCAAAAGGTAAAATTTGCACTAGCACAAATCTGGTAAGAGCTGCCGGCCTGGTGTGAATGGTGTTTCAAGAAATACGAAACTCAAAACACAGAAGTGACTCCAGAAAGGTTTTCGAGGGCTTCATCCAGCTTGGCAGTGCACGTTTGAGATTCTGGTGTATTGGGAGTTGTGGGTTATTCAGGATGTTGTTGTTTTGAACGGGTCACATCATGAGCACATTACATACAAAGTGCTTGCCACAAATGAACCACAATACCTTGCTGACCTCATCAATGAGCATAAACCATCTCGTGAACTCCGGTCATCCTCGCAGCAGCTACTGGCTAACCATCGAACAAAGACGATCACTGCATCGTACACTTTCAGATGCGCTTCTGCGGCCAATTGGAAAGATATTAGGAAGCCACTGGAGATATGCACTTTTAAATCTCGACTGAAAACTAATTTCTTTAGAACTATTTTTTGTGTTTAGTTTGTTGTCCTTCCCTCGTACCTCCGTATGGTGCGGAAGAAGTTGAACATGCATACATAACCAGCATGGCTGGTGATGCCCCTCCGATTAGCAACATACACGCATACAACTGATGAAAGATGAGAGAGAAAACTGACGTTGGAGGAGGGGGATCGAGAGAAGGGAAGAGGAGCAGAGGAAAACAGCCGAAGAGATGATGGCAGTGAGACTAAATCTACGAGTTCAGAGGTCACCACTAAAAAGAAATTTCATGAGGTAAGGAACTATTGTTTTTTTCAAACCATCTTCAAGGCACAAACCTGTGGGGAAATTATAACTACCATAAGCATAAGTGGCTGTGACCTCAGTCACGGACAAATATGACTCTCCTTTACATGTTCGAATGATAACCCTCCCCCTTTGAGATGTAATTTATGCTGTCATATTAATGGCACTTTTTCAAGGGCAGGGCGGATAATGAAGCCTTTTGCCTCGCCTAAAAAGGCTGGCTGGAAAATGAGGCAGGCAATCTGGTAGACAGGCTGTTGATCATGGCTAAGAGTCAGAATACACACAAGGGGGATAAACTAATGTGACATCCATGGCATTTTAAGTGGGAGGGCACACGTGTGTACAAATGGGACTGTGCACAGTTCATTTATTATTTACTATGACGATGATCCTTTTTAGAAGTGGATTGTGGTGTTATCTTTACCTGGTGTTATCTTTACATATTGTTAACTTTACCTGTTGTTAACTTTACCTGTTAACTTTACCTGTTAACTTTACCTATTAACTATACCTGTGTCCTCCCCTCAAGGGTTAGTAATGAGTCCGTCTTTGTGCAACGTCAACGGTAGTTTTTGTATGCTTAAACTGGCCTCCTTGCTATAGGAATGTTGAATTTGCACCTACGTGCAGATGAAGGTAGCCTCAGTAAATGGGCAGAATCTAACGCTTAACCAAATGCACCCGACGGGATTTCACGCCGCCACCGACCATCAAACCGGCGATGTGGCAATTTGGCTACATCTCAGTTGGGAGACTCAACTCGAGCCCAGTGGGGGGGGGGGGGGGAGCCTGACTGCTGCTGCCTCGGTAAACTGAACCTTGGCTCCCTGGGCCAGCCAAGCATCTCGGCAAGCACCTGTCAAACTCCACGTTACTTTCGACATCACTGACATGACGAGTCTATGCCAGCACGCGGCAAAAACTAAAATCCTAACTTAAAGCTTTTGTGATTGCAGGAATTCATATTCTTTGGGTCTTTTGGTACAGTCACGTAGATAGGTTCAAAAAATAATAAAATAACCGAAAAAACTACGACGTTTCCATCACAACCCAAGTGATCATCATCAGGTGGAAAAAAGGGGGAAAACACTAAAAGTAAAGATGTTTTAAAGGTTTAAAATGGGTGTAGCCCAGGCGTCATGGTATCATCAGAACGAAGTAGGTGGGGCACAAGTGCCCTGGAGGCTGTGCAATGACGACGTGGGAGGGACACAATTGCCCTGGAACCAGCGCAAGCGCATTGGTTATGTTAACGTGAAATCGTAAACAGGAGAGGGGGCGCCGCATGAGACGTAGATAAATTAACAACTTGTGGTACGCCAAATTCAGGGGCGACACAGCAGGAGCTGGGATTTCTTGTCCTATCTTGGTAAAATAAAACGAACATCGGAATGTGACAATATGGAAACATCACAGCCAGTTATGACTTAAACTGGTTGATGGTGTCCTTCCAATAATTGCTGAGTTTGATAGCCAGTGGGCTTGCAAAGTACCTTCGTCTTAGATAAATAAATTTCGTGTGAGCCAACAGCATTAAAACAATGATCAGCCACGGCTGAAGTGTTGGTCCTTCCGTGCTTCAAATCTTCCTTATGCTCCCGAACACGGTCCGAGACATGTCGCTTAGTTTCCCGAATGTAACTACTGCCCCAGACACAGCTAAGTTTGTAGACCCCAGGGTATTGCATGTCAGGGATCTTATCTATCACAGATGGGATCAGATCACGAATTTTGTGCACTGTGTTAAATCTAACTTGTGTCTGCTCATGATTTTGAAAATCCTTTTTTGCTGGTGATGTTTACATCTTGTCACCTTCCAATGTTCGTTTTATTTGACCAAGATGGGACAAGCAATCCCAGTTCCTGCTGTGTCGCCACTGCATTGGGTGTACCACAAGTTATTAATTTCTCCACGTCTCATGCGGCGCCCCCTCTCCTGTTTACGGTTTCACATTAACATAACCATTGCGCTTGCGCAGGTTCCAGGGTACTTGTGCCCTGCCCACTCCGTTCTGATATCAGGACGCCTGGGCTACGCCCATTTAAAACCTTTAAAACAGCTTGACTTTTAGTGTTTCACTCCCTTTTTTCCACCTGATCATGATCGCTTGTGTTGAAATCAAAACGTCGTAGTTTCTTCGTTTATTTTTTTTTTACCTATCTACAGTGAGGGAAAAAATTATTTGATCCCCTGCTGATTTTGTACGTTTGCCCACTGAAAAAAAAATGATCAGTCTATAATTTTAATGGTAGGTATATTTGAATCGTGAGAGAGAATAACAACAACTAAATCCAGAAAAACGCATGTCAAATTTTTTATGAATTGATTTGCATTTTAATGAGGGAAATAAGTATTTGACCCCTCTGTAAAACATGACTTAGTACTTGGTGGCAAAACCCTTGTTGGCAATCACAGAGGTCAGACGTTTCTTGTAGTTGGCCACCAGTTTTGCACACATCTCAGGAGGGATTTTGTCCCACTCCTCTTTGCAGATCTTCTCCAAGTCATTAAGGTTTCGAGGCTGACGTTTGGCAACTCGAACCTTCAGCTCCCTCCACACATTTTCTATGGGATTAAGGTCTGGAGACTGGCTAGGCCACTCCAGGACCTTAATGTGCTTCTTCTTGAGCCACTCCTTTGTTGCCTTGGCCGTGTGTTTTGGGTCATTGTCATGCTGGAATACCCATCCACGACCCATTTTCAATGCCCTGGCTGAGGGAAGGAGGTTCTCACCCAAGATTTGACGGTATGTGGCCCCGTCCATCGTCCCTTTGATGCGGTGAAGTTGACCTGTCCCCTTAGCATAAAAACACCCCCAAAGCATAATGTTTCCACCTCCATGTTTGACGGTGGGGATGGTGTTCTTGGGGTCATAGGCAGCATTCCTCCTCCTCCAAACACGGCGAGTTGAGTTGATGCCAAAGAGCTCCATTTTGGTCTCATCTGACCACAACACTTTCACCCAGTTGTCCTCTGAATCATTCAGATGTTCATTGGCAAACTTCAGACGGGCATGTATATGTGCTTTCTTGAGCAGGGGGACCTTGCGGGCGCTGCAGGATTTCAGTCCTTCACGGGGTAGTGTGTTACCAACTGTTTTCTTGGTGACTATGGTCCCAGCTGCCTTGAGATCATTGACAAGATCCTCCCGTGTAGTTCTGGGCTGATTCCTCGCCGTTTTCATGATCATTGCAACTCCACGAGGTGAGATCTTGCATGGAGCCACAGGCCGTGGGAGATTGACAGTTCTTTTGTGTTTCTTCCATTTGCGAATAATCACACCAACTGTTGTCACCTTCTCACCAAGCTGCTTGGAGATGGTCTTGTAGCCCATTTCAGCCTTGTGTAGGTCTACAATCTTGTCCCTAACATCCTTGGAGAGCTCTTTGGTCTTGGCCATGGTGGAGAGTTTGGAATCTGATTGATTGATTGATTGCTTCTGTGAACAGGTGTATTTTATACAGGTAACAAGCTGAGATTAGGAGCACTCCTTTTAAGAGTGTGCTCCTAATCTCAGCTCGTTACCTGTATAAAAGACACCTGGGAGCCAGAAATCGTTCTGATTGAGAGGGGGTCAAATACTTATTTCCCTCATTAAAATGCAAATCAATTTATAACATTTTTGACATGCGTTTTTCTGGATTTTTTGTTGTTATTCTGTCTCTCACTGTTCAAATAAACCTACCATTAAAATTATAGACTGATCATTTCTTTGTCAGTGGGCAAACGTACAAAATCAGCAGGGGATCAAATACTTTTTCCCTCACTGTACGTGACTTTACTGAAAGACCCAAATAATATTTACATGACTAATTCGCAGCTGCCAACTGAGATGAATGCTGCATCAAGCTCGCATAAAGATGGTGATACTTGAACGCACCTCCGATTAGCACGGTTGGCTACGTATGGTGCCAAAGAACTTCAACATACATACAAACATACATTGACTTGACCTGGTATTAGTACCAAGAAGCTCTTAAGTAGCAGTAGATAGAGAGAGGTTGCTGATAGCGTTCGAGCGGAGTAATTACAGTGGTTTGGCCTGTGCAAGAGAGCTTCTTCATTCAAGTCGCATAATGCATTCTAAACAGATCTGCTCGGAAATTAAGCGCACTAAATGTAAATGGCATTGATTGAGAAGGGACAGACTGCACTAAGCATTCACTTTTTTTAGGGTGCTCTGTATTAAAATGTCCCCCTGTAAAATAAGTAGCCTCGTAAATCATGCTTTCACATAAATTCCAAGGGACACATTTCTTCTTCCGGACAATCGGAGGAGTACCGCAAACAATAAAACTGAACAGGAGCTCCCTTCCCTTAGGACATTGTGATAGTTCAATGTGGATATACAGCTATATTATGCGGCTATATAACTTCCGCAGCAGTTGACCACCGAGACCGATTTAGACCGTTTCAAATTGATCAAGCCAGACCGAACGCGAGAGTGCTCACGCTGAATTTGGACAAACCAAAAAAATATCGGCTGTAATGCACAAAGCCATTGTGGCTGTCCCCTTTTAAAAGTGGACGAAATAAGAAAAAAAACGCCAGGTTGGTGCCATGTCTTCGCATTTAAAAGCAAAACCTGGGGCTTGTTATTCACATCGTTTGTCATATTCTATATACATATATGAAGTGCAATGCTCTTTTACAATTATACTGTACAATTCTTCTGTGTGTTTACTACGCTGGTATATACTGTTAACTGGGCGAAATGGAACGAGATATAATCGCGTATCGTGAATATTTAGTAGCATTTTGGATGTCACCAATTATGATATTTGACAAGGAACAAACACACGGTCCATACGGAGGTTAGGATGCATGTAGTACTTATTGTGGGCACACTAACAATTTGTCATTAGCTGCGGGCTATTTCACACACAGTACCAGAGACCTTGTGCAATATTTGCCTCGTTATAATAATAATAGCTTTCAAAGCCCTTTGTCAATCCACTTATGTGTAGTGAGTCACTTCGGAGACACTAATAGTAGGAGGGACATACATTTATGCTACACTTAAACACTTCTGTTCACACACGGGATAACTACAGATGGGTCAGGACAGCCGGCACGCTGCCTGACCCACGACGCCGAGAAGACAAAGACGTAGCATGACGGGTTCCATTTCAAACGACAGCTCCGATTCAGCATCGGGACCTACCGTTTATGCCCCCCAGCGTGGCCTGGCTCCGCCCTCGACCACGCCCCCTTCTGGAACCTACCAGAAGGTTCAGGGCTAAACCCCACGTGTCCCCTCTGTCACCTTTGCCCTACATCCTTAAGCAGGCCTATGACTTGCCCTGTTAGCCAGCCAGGCTGCTACGTCCTCAGATGCCCTCTCCCAGCCAGCAACCAGCGCTACGCACCCTAGTGATCCATTCCATGGCATTGCATGTTCTGCTGGAAGATCGGCTGCTACACCCACAATTCCCCTCTCTGTCAGTAACCAGCACAACGTGCTGTAGTGACCCATTCGATGTCACTACATATGTATGCAGGCCCACCACATACTGTGTCAGACATGGGGTTTGTCTGACCATACTTCACTACGTTGGTCAGTGTACATTGGTGGAGGGGAGTGAAGTTCCGGACCGTTTCAGGTATCACCACTGATGCTAGCTGTGGCTGGGAATCGAACTCAAATTTCTCGGTTTATAGTGCATTGTACTCACCAATGCGCCACAACTCCACCCCAATAAGGAATTTACTGCCATGGTCAAAAACTCCAACTGGTGGGCAAGCATCAAGCCAAAACAATGCAAGGGATGATATTTTGCTCTGCCCCGTGCAATTTTAAATGTCCCCAATTATGGACTTTGACAAGGGACACACACACACACGAGAACTGTGCACAGGGGTCAGGGTGCACCGCACGTACGTATTGATGTGGGCACACTAACAACCCATCGTTAGCGACGGGTGGCCTCGATCACACTTCTCGCCGGACCTTGTGCATTCTTGTCTCACTGTGTTGACATTAATTTCGCATTATAAGCATATTTAGACGGAAATGATAATAACTTATACAAAAATGTTTTTCATCACTTTAACTAGAAAGGCAAATCTAACTTCCTGGTGTAGAGTGAAGCAAGCTTGCATTTTTTTCTTAGAGCTTCCGTTGACAGCAAAATGTTAATGGTCCTTTATCGTTCAGTCTGACATAACCATTAGATGTATCTCTGGCCGTGCACACAAAGTTAACATTTCTCCTCTCCCTGCACCTACCTGCAGATGAAGGCAGCCACAGTAGCTGGGCGGAATCTAATGCTTAACCAAATGCACACGGCGAGATTTCACACCGCCACCGACCATCAAACCTGCAGCGATGTGGCCATTTAGCTACATCTCAGGTGGGAGACTCAACTCGAGCCCAGTGGGGGGGGGGGGCTCAGTGCTGCTGCCTCGGTAAGCTGAACCTTGGCTCGCTGGGCCAGCTAAGCATCTCGGCAAGCGCCTGTCAAACTCCACGTTACTTTCAACAGCACTGGCACGACGAGTCTACGCCAGCACGCGGCAAAAACTGAAATCATAACTTAAAGCTTTCATGACTGCAGGAATTCATACTCTTTGGGTCTTTCGGTAAAGTCACGTAGATAGAAAAATAATAAAACAATAAAAAATCACGATGTTTCGATCACAAAACAAGCAATCGTCTTCAGGTGAAAAATACAGCAGGCGGATTGCTGAGGCAGGAAGAAATATAGCGAGAGAGCTACTGCAGCCATAGGTTATAAAGGTTTGAGATGGGTACAACTCAAGGGTAAGTGGGCGGGGCTAGAGATGGAATTTGCAAGTAAATGTAAGATCGCAGAGCTAGGTATACCTCGGCCATTGTATTGCGAGAGATTAGCATGTCAATCTGTTAATGTAGCCCCATGGTTACGGTGCTGAAGAAGCCATTGTATTGCTGGTTCGAGCACCTATGAGCACAATAAAAGCGAGGTTCAGTCAATTACCAATATGACTGACGGGTGTGACACTCAACCGACGGTGTGGGAATGTGTGTGTGTGGGGGTTACGAGAACCAGACAGTCTTGGAATGAGTCCTTGTAGACGGGCCCCCAGGCGAAGTGGGCTTGAGCTCCCTGGGGGTTCCGGGGGGAATTCGAAAATGTCCTGATGAGCACGGCTCCTCTCGAGGAAAACTCAGCATCGGCGCAGGCGGTAGGGTAGACGGGCACTCTGCCAGCTGGAGACGGCGCAGGCTGCGGCATTGGGGGTGTTAAACGCTCGGATCCTGTGGGCGGGATCAAAAAACACCACTGAGGACCAACCTAAGCGGGCGCATGCCCCAACTCGCCTGACACACCCGACGCTCGGCCCTTGTGTACTGGCGATGAGGTGAATTCACAAGGCGAAATGAAAAGTTTAAGGTGTGAGTGGTGAACAAACCAGCTTTGCCGACCGAAGCGAATTTTAACACACTGTTGCCTAATAAAAGGTTTTTACCCTTTTATCAGGCAACAAAACAGGTATTAAGTTGTTTAAACACCAAACTGAAACCTTTTATAAGGAATCATGTCTGCATTAACCACAATACTTGTGGTCAAAATGCAAACAAAAAACACACTGATAATATATGCATTGTCCTTGAAACTGATTGGTCCACACCAGAGATGGCTTTCTTTTGAGCCTCGTCTCAATTGGTGCTAGACCAGAGGATGCCAAAAGGCGTAGAGCTCAAAGACAATGCGCTATCAAAGTAATGAGGGCTCGGGTAAGCATCTACATCATTAGACCTCCTTTGCCAGTACCAAAATATAATAATAGGGTAATAAGGTATTTCCCCTTTTTGCTGCCAAAAAAGGGGAAAAACCCTGTTATTATATTTTATATCTAAGTTTTAGACGGTGGTTTCCGCCGAGCGCACTTTTAGCACCCTTGACACAGCGTCGCAATTTCAATAGGGAAGCATCCTCCGCCTGGAGGCGTCCCCACTCCGCATGGTCCAGACCAATAGCGGCATCACGTGCATCAGGACCTTCGGGATTGTCGGGGGTTTTAACATCTACTGACGCCACAACGGGAGGAGGCAAGGCCTCGGCAGCCAGTCTACAGCGCCCCGAACCCAAGAAACACGCGCACCTGTCGCTCGATGGTAAACGCGAAAGTGCGTCCGCATTCGTGTTTCCACCTCCATGTTTGACGGTGGGGATGGTGTTCTTGGGGTCATAGGCAGCATTCCTCCTCCTCCAAACACGGCGAGTTGAGTTGATGCCAAAGAGCTCCATTTTGGTATCATCTGACCACAACACTTTCACCCAGTTGTCCTCTGAATCATTCAGATGTTCATTGGCAAACTTCAGACGGGCATGTATATGTGCTTTCTTGAGCAGGGATATCTTGTGGGCGCTGCAGGATTTCAGTCCTTCACGGTGTAGTGTGTTACCAACTGTTTTCTTGGTGACTATGGTCCCAGCTGCCTTGAGATTATTGACAAGATCCTCCCGTGTAGTTCTGGGCTGATTCCTCACCGTTCTCATGATCATTGCAACTCCACGAGGTGAGATCTTGCATGGAGCCCCATGCCGAGGGAGATTGACAGTTATTTTGTGTTTCTTCCATTTGCGAATAATCGCACCAACTGTTGTCACCGTCTCACCAAGCTGCTTGGCGATGGTCTTGTAGCCCATTCCAGCCTTGTGTAGGTCTACAATCTTGTCCCTGACATCCTTGGAGAGCTCTTTGGTCTTGGCCATGTTGGAGAGTTTGGAATCTGAATGATTGATTGCTTCTGTGAACAGGTGTCTTTTATACAGGTAACAAGTTGAGATTAGGAGCACTCCCTTTAAGAGTGTGCTCCTAATCTCAGCTCGTTACCTGTATAAAAGACACCTGGGAGCCAGAAATCTTTCTGCTTGAGAGGGGGTCAAATACTTATTTCCGTCATTAAAATGCAAATTAATTTATATCATTTTTGACATGCGTTTTTCTGGATTTTGTTGTTGTTATTCTGTCTCTCACTGTTCAAATAAACCTACCATTAAAATTATAGACTGCTCATTTCTTTGTCAGTGGGCAAACGTACAAAATCAGCAGGGGATCAAATACTTTTTTCCCTCACTGTACTCCACGCCACGATTCAATGCGGTGCGCTGCAAGGCGGTAGTAGCCGGGATTGCTCTCCAGCATCCGGACAGTGATGGTGGCCGGACAGTGATGGTGGCCTCCTGGCGATCGTATGGTCAGTTTGAAAGACCGAGAATAGTAAACTACTTTCGTAGACAATGGCGTAGACAGTTTTCTTTTGGAGATGCTTCATGAACTGGATTCTTTTTTTCTTGGCAGGCCTGATTTAGCTGTCATAATTAAGTTTGAAGAGGCGAAAGAGGTAAAAGGAGGTGTCTGGGTGATGAAGTGGTTAAAGTTATGCATATTGTACCACGGGAATGAGGCAGCATTATGCCATCCTGTGTCTAAAATGGTTTTGTGCCTATTTCCATGAAGCCTAGCTCTGAGGGCTGATCAAGCTGATAAAGGACAAAGCACTCATTCGTCTGCAAAGATGATGGCATTGCAGTCTGGGGGACCTGTGTACGAAAGAGCACTGAGGCACATTGGGTGAACCGATGTGATCTTACGCATGGAACTTTCCAAAATGTGTGTTAAGGCTCTACTTTCAAAAGAAAAGGAAGCGCAACGCAATAACGTGAACATTGATGATTTTTAGACGCAACACTAAACTTCAAGTCATGTGAGTTTGATTAACCAGGTGCGGACGTGTCTTTTGCAAGAGTGACCTCACCGTATATGTTAAAGATGCCTTACACGAGATGTACATTATGGCGTCCCTTTAATAACGTATCATATGGTTTAACTACCTCAGGGTAGTATGCACAAAAGAGTAGAATAAAGCAGTACTCATCTGCATTTAAATTAAGAACACAGTCCTATTGATTCAGCATTGTGAGCGATGTGAAGCCATTAAATGGGTTTGTTGGTTGATCTATGCCTGTAGGGAAACCAGCACATACACCAAATGTCCTTGCGGAATTTATATTAATAACACTTATATAATCAATAGCCATATTAATTAACTTGTCCAAACATGTTAAGGAAGGCCAGTTGTATCTCCCAACTCAATGGCCATGTGTTTTTTCAGCATCTTTCACAACATGTTTTCTTTGTGGAATACATTTTCAAATATTAAAAAAGGAACAAAAAAAGCATCTATCAGCATACGGGGCTCCCAGATCAAATTCTTTCCAATGGCATTTCTTTCAAATGCCAAAAGGTAAATCTTTTTCTTTTTATTCTTTAGACGTATCCCAAGTGTGCAGTCAGAAGGTATTTGAAAAGCTCTGGCAAATGACGAAGGTTGCCAGAGCATCCGAAGCAAGGCAAACCAACTTCTACGATGCAACTTCTCTCAACTGCATCCCAGTATTGTGTGTGTCATTATGAGGTGCATTAGAATGCGTTTTCGGTGGGATCTAGTTTCAGTAATTCCCTCTCTTCAACACGACAATCATCTCCAGTGTTGAATTCAACGACGGGGAAAGCTCAGTGTAACAAGCCCTGGGTGTCAAGCAGGATTGATGTCTGTTATTGTGCAGGCCAGAGCTTGACTTTAACAAGACAAAAAATAAATAATCGTCTGGCCTTTGAATCTCAGCTCTCGTGGTACGATAGAGTATACCGCTTTGGATGTGAGATAGAATGTGGCCAGAGAGCACTGTGTGAGATGAGGTCGTTGTGCTGGGCGAGGACTTTGTGTGCAGCACGGAGGATTACAGCTAAGGGAGACAAGCATTCGATCAGCACCCAAAATTGCTGGACAAGGAGGAGATCTAAATGCAGAAGGTAGGATTATGTATAAAGAGACTAAGGACGCCACGTTAGCGAGATGTTAACTACTTCACCTAGTATATAGGAGGTCGTGGATTCGATCCCGACCCTGACGCCTGTATATTTGTAGTTTGAATGTTCTCCTCGTGGTCGAGTGGATTTTTCTCCGGGTTGTCTGGTTTCTTTCCCTCCACATTTGTGGCCAGGCCGTTTCTGAAGAAAATAACTATATAGGTCAGTGGGCCTTACCTGGTAAAATAAAAAATAGTTTACAGGAAATAGTTTAGTACTACACATATACGATTCCCAGAGGAAAGTTTGCAGCAGTGAGCATTGGTTACTTTACCGTGCTGGGCTAACGCCACACCAGGCGAGTCCAGAATGTGGGTCCCACTAATTCCTTGTCATAAGGGGACCGCGCATTTTTATGTGAGCCTCTCTCATGGAACCAGTTGTGACATCGTGGAGTCAGAACGGAAGCTGGAATGCAGCCAGTGGCATCCCTTCCTTAGTTCAAAAATCCCATCTGTTTCTGGTGAAGAAGAAAAAATGTGTTTAAAATATGTAGAAAAACTCTATTACATGTTTGGATTAATTAAATAACCAACGACTATTTTTATTTTACCAGGTAAGGCCAACTGAGCTCTCTAGCTCTTTTTAAGTAGTGGCCTGGCCTGGTATCTCAATGAAGTGGCTTATCATGTCGAAATTTATAGCAGCAAAATACTCTCAATGCATGTTTCTAAATGGGGTATGAAAAACTGGAGAACCCGGATAAAAAGCCACTTCGGTGTCCTCGTTGTGGAGGTCGCCCTCCGATCTTAGATTAACATGCTAATTTCTCATATTAACATCACTAGTCCTGCCAATTTAGTTTATGACACTTGGGCTACACCCATTTTAAACCTTTAAAACAGTCTGCCTCAGCAGCTTTCCTCTTTTCTCCTCGATGACGTTTGCTTGTGTTGTGATCGAAACGTCGTAGTTTTTGGTGATTTTCTTTCAACGTATTTACGTGACTTTACCGAAAGACCCAACGAATATGAATTCCTGCTGTCACGAAAGCTTTAAGTCAAGGTGTTTTGATGGTGATCTAAAGTAAGAGGACCACATTGTACTCCTTTAGGAAATGCTGATGGTTTCTGCATATGTCAAAAGGGTGGGTTCATTTTACACAATGTTGGGTGTTATTTGCAAAGCACGGGTTTCCAGCCTGCAGCTTATTCTGTTATAATGGATTATTCTCATCATTTGCAGACGTAAAAATTGTTGCGTGGCAGTCACTTCAGTGTTAAGATGTTCAAAATGTCAGAACTGGAATTTTTATAACTAAAATGGAAAACAGAAAATGACAACATGTGCTTTTGGATTTTATTTGTCACTTGTGACCATCAAGTCGCTACACTTGAGAAGTGTAAGAAGTTTTTAATAATTGGTGGCTGAGTCGTGAATTTGAACCCAGGAACTCAACGGTGCCAAATCTTGAGTTAGTCACCAAATTAATAACCAACCCTCTGTTCATCCAAGCAGGGTGGCACTTTTATTTATACGGAGTCTCTACTTATTGCCTATAAAAGTATTTTGTTTGATGAAAAGGCTTCTTGGTTTTTTATGAAATGTTGGGATTTAATGATTAATTTTAACTGCAATTAGCTAAGGCTTTGTGAAAACAATGGATGCAATGGAAAGATTTAGAGCCATTACATGGTATAATTTCCCCAATTAAAAATATGCATGCCAGGTAATTGAGCAGCTGTCTGACCTTAACTCGGATAAAAATAAAACATAGCACCCCTAACCCACAGCATGACCTTGACTGTCAAAATAAAATAGGTAATGTCCATAGCTTCAGAACTGTACATGAAAGTCAATGTTATTAATGAGCAAGTATATCCAAAGTTTGCTTAGGATAACATGCCAAAATGTAACTATTTATTTATTTATTTCACCAAACAACCGGTATAGTTTATATAAAGTGAGTTATCCAAAGCAGCATTTGCCTGCTTTCTTTAGACTTTATTGTCACACTGCACGAACGGTTAATTACTTGGTTTACTGATTACATGGAGCATATGTATATATGTGTAGTGACATAATGGGTCACTACGGCACCTAGCGCCAGTTACCAATAGAGAGGGGAACAGGGAGTATAGTAGCCATCTCTGTCATGGAAAAGGGTCCCTAGGGGGCATGGATCTGGTGGCTGGCAGAGAGGGGGCATCTGAGGATGTAGCAGCCCAGTCGGCTAGCAAGGGCACGTGACAGGACAGGGTAAGGATGTGGGCCAAAGGTGACAGAAGGGACACGTGGTGTATGGCCCAGAATCTTCAGGTGAGTTCCAGGAGGGGGCGTGGCCGAGGGCGGAGCCAGGCCACGCTGGGGGGCATAAAAGGGAGGTCCCGGGGTCCCATCGGGGCTGTGTGCTGGAATGGAACCCGCCGTGCTACGTCTCCGGTCTTCGCGCTCGTCATCGTGGGTCAGGCAGTGTGCCGACTGACCTGACCCGTTTATAAAGTTACCCCGTGGTGGTCATAAAATAAACGTGTTGCCTCCTGAATTAGTGTGTCTCTCAAGTGAACCCACTACATATGTATAGCATAGGACAATGCAATGTAGAACTCTACGTGTTAAGCTAACGCTAAGTTAAACTAACTGACTTCTTAGCCATATATTTTGGCAACCCAAAGTAGATTTTTTTTTTTTAACTTGTATAGTTACAAATATAGACTGGACTACAAATATAGACTAGACTGCACTATATTTGTGTAAATTTTCTGCTTCATAATCCTTTCAGAACATCATCAGAATTTATAGCAGTTACACAAAACGGTTACGATGATCTACATATTAGATGACTGGAGATATGTGAGGTGGCTAAAAATGATTCTTTCCCCTCAAAAAGGCCTTGAGAGCATCCCAAACTGCATGGGCAAGTTCGTGGTACCCGAAGTTTGATTCTTTTCAAGGAGAATTGGCTTTCTCCCATAATGTGACAAAGTGTTTTCTGATCCTTGAGCAGACTGCCATCTCATCACCAACAATGTTTTAGCGAGTCTGCTTTCGCATAGAAATAAAATAAAATGGGTGCATGATCATCGATTTTTATTTTACCCTGGTAAGGCCCACTGAGCTATATTCAGTAGCTCTTTTTCAGAAGCAACCTGGCTACAAATGATAGCTGAACAAAGTGGCTTATCACGTGGAAATATGTAATAGCCAAATACTCTAAACGCATGTTGATTCTAAATCTGGAGGGAAAAACAAAAGGACCTGGAGAAAAATCAGTTCGACCAAGGAGAGAGAGACATGCAAACTCCAAATATATAGGGCCAGGATCGAACCCACTACGTTCTGCATGCCATGCGATGGAGTTAACATCTCACCACTGCGGCACCCTAAATTTCAATTAAATGGGTGCATGGGCATGTGATTGTAAACCGTACATTTTAGCTGGAAAGATATTCTAAATCAGATTTTTTTAGAAATAAGGACAACATTTATTCTGGAACCTATTCTGTAGGCTTTAGAAAGTGAATAAAGTGTTAAGATCACTCGGAACTGGACAAATAAATATTTTTATTGGTCTCTATGGGCTGGTAACTTTTCTTGGCTTGGAATATTTGTCAAAAGACTGGGGACACATCCAATTATAGTCTCCATCCGACAATTATGATGTCTGGAGGCCAATTCATGAGTAGGCATTTGACGTCTTTCGACATCAACAGTGTCAACAAGGCACAGATTGTAAATATTAACCAAAGTGAGTTTGTGACCGTACATTGCAAAAGACGTTTCAGCGTTACTAACCACCCTTGAGGAATGGTAAGTACATAGCCTACATTTAAAATCAACGAATCTACAAAGTGTCACCAGATTGAACACGTAGCAATTTCCTCTGCAGAGGAACTCTCCAACAGAACATTCCAGCATCATACTTTTTACGTCCATGTTAAATTACTCAAAACAATTGGGAGGGTCTTGTGGAGGGAGGATGTTGGAGGGGTGGTTCAATGGAAGAGCGCAAATTATCTACAGAGAACACTGAATGTAAAATACAAGAGTCTGAGGTCAGAGACATGAGACTGAAAAACACCCAAGTTCCCCACGACGTCAATCTTGCAAAGCAGCTTACGGGCTGAACGTTTACTAATCCACATCAACAAGTATTAATAAAAACAACAACAACAAACAACGGATGTCTGAACAAACTGCGATAAACAAACCAGCCATCACAGGTGATGATTTACAAGGTCACCACAATGCTCACGTAAAATAAACAAAGAAACCCTTCTTTGATGTATGTGTAGTGACATAGAATTAGCTATGTAGCAGCATAGCGCTGGCTGCTGGTGGGGAAGGGGATCTGCAGCTTGCAGCAGCCCTGACAGACACAAGCCAGGTGATACACCAGAGGGGGATCTTGGGGAAAGGTCACGGAAGGGACAAACAGGAACCCGCCGGTAGGTTCTAGAAAGAGGGGACCTCGGGGCTGTCGCGTGGAGTGGGATCCCCGTCGTGCTGCTGGAGTCTTCACCGTTCTTCCCATCGTCTCCGTCTTCACCATCTCGGCGTCGCCAGTCAGGCAGTCTACCAGCTTTCCTGACTGGGAACCATAGTCGACTATAGACGGATTATTTGTGAACCCGTTGGTGCGTGTTTAATAAACAGAGTCCTCCAACTCTTCGTGTCTCCGATTCAGTCACAACATATGTATAGGCAGTAACAGACTAGGGCTAAAAATCGGCCCAGGCATTTATATATTTTTTGGTATTTGTGTTAAATGGTTGTTTTGCTTCACACTGTGAATTACTTAATATCTAGATTTGCGACGTGATGACTTCTTAGCGTGATTTTTCCGTGCGATCTCATTGGCCCGTTTTGAGCTGGTCCAAACAAAAACAAATGGGCTGCTGAATATGGGGACTTAATAATGCCAACTGAGAGCATAAATAAGTAGTGAAGCGTAAACATTAGAGGTAATAAATATTAAAATCTTCATAAAAAAACGTGTTTTTTTTTACTCTGATCACAATTTGCAATTCCCCACACAGACCGACCCACCGGTCCACAGAATAGACCGGCCCGCCGGGCATTTGCCCCATGGACTGCTGCGCTATGGCCCAGTCCTAGGCCTGGTTATAGGTAACACCTTGCCAAAGTAGTTCGTATAGGAAACAACAATCAAATATATATTACGTAAGTGTGAGGGGAGAAATTTAGAAATGCATGCTTGTGGTTATATGGAAATACTAACAAGAGGAACGTGTTAATTATAAAACACACAGGGTAAAGACGCAATTATTGCTGTTAAGAGAAGTGAACTTGGGCTGGCCACATCGATGGATGTGGCGTGGTGGCGAGATGTTAACTACCTCACCTGGTATACAGAAGGCCGTGTGTTCAATCTCCAAGGGGGCGCGCGCATCTGGCGGCGCTACAAGGAGTCGCGTGCCGGCGGGAGGTGATTGGAGTATTTGGCTGCTATATATTTACACAGATAAGCCACTTTGCTGAGCTATCATTTGTGGCTAGGTCGCTTCTGAAAAAGAGCTGTACAGCTCAGTGGGCCTAACCTAGTTAATAGCTAGTAAGGGATGATGGCAAGAGGATGAGAATAACAATGAAGTGGCATTTTTTCGATTTAAAGCTTTCATAACTGCAGGGATTCATCGTCTTGGTTCTTTCGGTAAAGTCACGTAAAAGGGTGTCTTTCCGACAGACCTGTTTTTCACCTGAGGACGGCTACTTGCGTTGTGGCCGAAACGTCGTGAGATTTGTATTTTATTACGTTTTCTTTTTATTATTTTATTATTTCTCTTCTACGTGACTTTACCGAAAGAACCAAGAAGAATTAAGTGGCAGCCAAAGGAGTTTCACCTGGAAACCCAAGTCAACATCCAGCCATGGCTGACACTACTTGTGGGACCTGACCTGTCTCCCTACAACCTGCACTCACCAGTGTGGTGAAGTACGGTCAAACAACCCCCCACTACCTACACTGTGTGTGGGGGAAGGCCGTCATCCAACAGTGGATTGTCAAAGGACTTCTATAATTATTATTCTCCTGCACCTCCGATTAGCATGGTTGACTACATACGGTGAGATAGAGGTCCAACATGCATTAATGATGCTATCTTAAAATCTATTAAACGTTCAAACTTCAGTCTTTAATCAGGTCATTAAAGGTAAACCATTGCATACCACAGCATCACAATTACTACAAAGCTATGCACTCATTTGAAAATACTTGGTTACCTTAATCATGAGGGCAAGACATATTTATGAAAAACACTAGTTTATGTCAGATTGCATTGGCATTATCATGGATTCGTTTTTTTCAGATAAAAGTGCTTATTGCTGAGGACAACTTCGAACATATCTGCACAATTTCCAATTCCGAATGATAAAAACAGCTGGATATTTGTTACTCGGAGGAATTTGATATTCATAATAACAAAGTGTTGTGCTGCGACAGAACATATATGCATCAACATGAAAAATAAAATGAACTGTAGTCTACTTTTGCCAACTTTAGTTAAAGTATTAACTGCAATATTGCGGATACCATGAATAGTAACTGCTTGGTATATTTAATTCTGACAGAGCAAAAGGTGATGAGGCACTTCAAATTATTTGAAAATGTTCTAATCATTGGCAGAATTGATATGCCAGTAATAGGAAGAATGACATACCATATCCCTGCAATGAACACGATTAAAATATAATATGAGAAAATTTAGGCTGTCTTAAAACTGACATGTTTAACTCTCTGAAGCCACAAGGTAAGAAAATCACTGTCATCATTGTCGTTGTCATCATCATGATGATTCATTCCAATAGTGCACAGCAAGAGGACCTATTCCCAAATTTCTAATCTGTAACCATCTGCAACTAATTCAAAAAGTCAAAATGTAAACGAATGGACTGTGTTGGCACCAGTGTATGTCATCGTCATCATTAACGACTGCCTTGTGAAATAAAAAAAGTGGATGAGGAGCATTGCTCAAACATTATAACTCTTATATAATTTTTCATAATAAGCTTTCCTTTCCTTAAGACGGTCTTAATCACAAAGGTCGGGGGGATCTTTTTGATTGTCTAAAAGCAATCCTGATTCAAAGATGCGCCCATATTTTGCATTTCTCCACCTGCACATTAGTCATCACATCACAGCCAATTTCTTGACTCTGTAATTATACTCTTACATTTTTTATGAAATATTCTCTACATAAAAATATGACGTCCAAATTAAGGGAAATGTGCACTGCTGCATCCATGCCCTCAAGAAATAATAATTGGCAAAGGTCGAATTGAGGAATGGTTCTACAGAGAATCCAAATAATTTTCCAAGCCATACATTTTATATATCCAAAAAAAAATCTAATGAATTCAAGCAGCAAAGGTACACTTTGTAGCACTGCCCTAGGTTGTCCCTTCGCTGTGTGGTCCCGTGAGAGAGCCAACGCCTGGGTTCACAGCGAGAAAGCCACTTGAAGGACACCAATGAATGGATTGTTGTTCGGCACTGGGCATACGGTGCTGCTTGCGTGTTCTGCATTGATAATCGTGCAACTTTTGCAAGGCTCTCGTGCAATGTCTTCACTCAATGTGAAGTTCCATCGTGCCAAATAACATAGGCCAACGCCACCAACAATCGGGTTGTACAGCAGGCTGTGTTAAAGTGGGAAAGCGTGCAGGGCAGATTAAGCTAGTCACTGACGAAAGCTTAAAGTCGATCATTTAAAAATGTTCAGCAACACGTAAAATTGTATTAAAGTCATCAGAGTTTAGCCCAACTTGATATTCCCCAATTTACTCAAATGTGCCTACAAAAATGGGCACCATCTAAAAGTGTCTTTATCCAGCCATGTGACACTTCTGACAGTGCTTGATTATGTTGTGGGTTCAAGAACCACAAGTGTTTTGCCAGCTTAGTGTCTCATCACTCAGGGGTTTTAAAATGTATACGAATTTGGTTGGAAGGTTTTTTTACAAATTGACCCACGTCACAAGAGTGTGGAAATCGCACCACTAGATTATAGTTATCCTCAAAACAAATATATCTCACCATCAAAGTGTCCACGTGTTTTTTCAAGCAACTGGTGATGCTCATCTCTGTTGACGATTCAGGGATGGAAGAATCACACACCATAACCCTCCAACTTACATAATTAAGTGATAGTACAGTGGTCTACAAGATAAGTTTAGCTGTATCTTAAAACTGCGGCTTTACTAAAGTAGTTATTTTTTTCTATTGAGGTTCTATTTTTAGCACAGGTAGCATCGATCGGGCAATAAGTGATCATTTTCGATGGGGACCTGGTTACAGAGAAGCGGTTGCAGCAATAACAAAAACATGAACAATACAATCCTAAAACAACTGTATACAGGGTAAAGTTCCGTATGGCAAGGAGGTGCATCAACATCACGATAGAACCGACGCAAAAATATAAAAGGCTAAAAATGAATATCACAATAAAAAAAGTATTTGTAACTTAAAGTCTGCAAAGAAGAGCAATTAATTGCATGTACTCATGACAGGAAAGCCGAGGTCCATAAATAATTAACAGTAGGACAAGGATCGTAAGGATTCGATCCCAAACATGCTCCCTGGGTTACTTATACTTACAGCCGCAAGGCAAGACAAAGAGACTGCTATCGATAGTTTTATAAATCATCGCCATCATCATGAGCCATTCTGAATGCAGGAGAGCAAGATTAGCTCCACAAGCGTATACCATCCATAATATATTGCCCTCTACAACTCATTCAACAGTCAAATGTAAGGAAGGGACTATGTTGTAAACAAATACATTTTGCTGGCAATCCTGTTGCAGGCACCTTAATATAACTGCCATGAAAACCTTTCTTAAAACTAAACAAAGTTTTATTTTACCAGGTAAAGCCCGCTGAGCTATATAGCTATCTTTAAAAAGCGACATAGCCACAAATGATAACTCAATAAGGTGGCGTATCGTGTGGACATTCATAGCAGGCAAATACTTGAAACGCATGTTTCTAAATATGGAGGGAAAAACCGGAGGAACCGGAGAAAAATGCACACAACTACGGGGGAACATGCAAACTGCAATTATGTGTTAAGGTCAGGATCGGGATGGAACCTATGACCTCCTGCATATCAGGCAAGGGAGTTAACATCTCGCCATAGCGACGCCCAAAGTGATGCAGCCTAACCAGGTGGTGAGTTGCTCCACAGGACTTTTTACTGACATTACGGTTCAGATGTGTTCAGCCTACTAGGATCAGAAATTAAATCAATGACCTTGCAATCATAAGCATGGTGCTCTACCCATGAACTGTCTTAAGAAGCTACCCCAAATAAAAGAGGATGTAACACAGGGAAACAGCTCATGTTTTATATGTACCGCTCATTAGCATGAGAACATTGTATGCTTTTTATGAACAGATTTTCTTTTAGATTATTAAAAATAGGCTGGAAGTCAAAACAGCAATTACAGTGATTAGGACAGTAATTGTAGTTGTGTGCTTGTTAAGTCTAGAAATAGTTTATCAGCATTACACAAGTCACAGCTGCAGTAAAAAATAAATAAAGGCCAGTATTTCAAAGTAATTCCTTCATGCTGGTGACCTATAATGAAAGTCAACAATGTGTAGTGTTGTAAAGATTGACAAATAAACTTCTTTATGAGGCACACGTTGTTTATTGTCTTTTACTACAGGGTCCCTAGCATGAAGGGTATATCGGTCCCTTCACCCGCTTCCTAGGGAGCTATGGCCTCCGAACTATACGGGACCTACACTGGTAACCCGTTCCCTATCGTCCTCTGGCTGGGACCTAGGGGAGGCTAACTGACCCTGACCTCCTGGTCCGTGGGTCCTGACCACTGGCCTCACTGAGCTCCAGCCCTTAGAAGGACTGTAGAACCTGGGGTCCAGGGTCCTATTCTCCAGCCCGGTCTTCTAAATATATATATAACACTGAATATATAAGCCAGAGCTCTCTGAGCTCTGGCTTATATATACCGGTTCGTGGGTGGCTCCGCCCTGGCCACGCCTTCCTTCTGGAACACTCTCAGGTGACATCATTCCCCCGGTTCCCCCCCACCCGGGGAATGTCTCCCAGGATCCGTTTTACTGGAATCCACCATTGGCCTCTTTGGCCCATGGCATGTGCCCTAGCGAGGTAACGGCTCTGCACCCTATTGACGGTAAGTGGAACTACAGGCTGTTTAACGATGAGTGACAACACCCTTACATTACTCCTACATCACCCCCCCCCCCTTCGGAAGCCACAGCCGTCCCGACTGAACAATTTAACAAAACCCCTTTTTTTTCCTTCTCATTTTAAAAACACGAACATGCAAAGAACGCGTGTGCCTCGCAAAACACAACAAGAACATCCCGACATAAATACCCCCCACCCCAACAAGTACACACCATATATACATATTTACACGAGAAACCCGAGCGAACACGCACCCATGAGAACGCGCGATGGGGTAACAACAAGCCAACGGGCAAGGAGAGAAGGGAACCGAATTTCGAAAGGACCACCGTGCTGCAGAAGGTAAGTACTCTCCACAACATACAGTAGAACGGGGCGCAAGGCATCACCTGACAAAACAGCGTATGTGTGATGGAACAAACGAGGCCCTCATGAAAACCCTCGAGTTTTAGCGCGAGTGCGTGTTGCTGGCCCGTCGTAGGGGGCGGGTGGCTTCCTTGGTGGTACAAGTGGGGCGGGTGAGTCGGCATCTACGTCCGGGAAGGCTCGCGACGACACGGCGTCCGAAACGGGCGATCCCGCATTGCATGGCGCGATTACTCCCGCGTTATCTGCAGGAAGGACGACACGACTCCGCTGTGGGTTAGGCATCAAGGAGGCATCACTCGGCTCATTGGACGCATCACACGCTCGGCCACCGTGCTGTGTGTGCGACGTGGGAACGTGCGGCGCGATGAAAGGTTTTTACCAGGATGGGTGGGCGAACCAGCGACGCTTTCCCCATCGGATCTTAACGCACTGGGGGCGAACAACCTCGACAATTTCGACAGAACCCCTCCATGGCTTAAGGAGTTTGGCCGACGTGGACACTGGCACCTGGGGGCAATGAAGCCAGGCTTTGTCCCCAACCGTCCATGCGTGCGTGGACGTTGCAGGGGTACGAAACCGCAAATTAGAGCGCTGGCGAGAGGTCAAATTCTCAATGGCGGCTTCACGCCCCTCCGACAATTTACGAAGGTTAAAACACAGATGGTCTGCGAGTTTAGATTTCTGCGTCAATGTGCAAGCGAACGTCGGCAGGGGGAACAGCATCCCTATCATACATTAAGAAAAATGGCGAAAAGCCGGTTGCCGCGTGTGGCGCCATTCGGTACGCGGCGAGAACCCCAGGGACTGGCAAGTCCCAGTCAAGCTGAGATTCATCAACCTGGTGGCACAGCATAGAGGTGAGAGTCCAATGCAGGCGTTCAACCATGCCGTCGCTTTGAGGGTGGTAGGGAGAAGTGCGCACCTTCTTTGTGCCCAACAGGCTGCACACTTCGCGCAAAAGGGCACCCGAGAAATTCCTTCCCTGATCGGTCAGCAACCGTTCGGGAACACCCTTGTCCAGGACGTAGCCCTGACCAAAAGCGTCCACGATGGCGGCTGCCGACTGGTTGGGGAGAGCTCAGGCCATGGGCCAACGAGTGAAATACTCCACCCCAACCAGAAGGTACTTACAGTGAGGGAAAAAAGTATTTGATCCCCTGCTGATTTTGTACGTTTGAGAGACAGGATAACAACAACAAAATCCAGAAAAACGCATGTCAAAAATATTATAAATTGATTGGCATTTTAATTAGGGAAATAAGTATTTGACCCCTCTGAAAAACTTGGTGGCAAACCCCTTGTTGGCAATCACAGATGTCAGACGTTTCTTGTAGTTGGCCACCAGCTTCGCACACATCTCAGGAGGGATTTTGTCCCACTCCTCTTTGCAGATCTTCTCCAAGTCATTAAGGTTTTGAGGCTGACGTTTGGCAACTCGAACCTTCAGCTCCCTCCACAGATTTCCTATGAGATTAAGGTCTGGAGACTGGCAAGGCCACTCCAGGACCTTAATGTGCCTCCTCTTGAGCCACTCCTTTGTTGCCTTGGCCGTGTGTTTTGGGTCATTGTCATGCTGGAATACCCATCCACGACCTATTTTCAATGTCCTGGCTGAGGGAAGGAGATTCTCACCCAAGATTTGACGGTACATGGCCCCGTCCATCGTCCCTTTGATGCGGTGATGTTGTTCTGTCACCTTAGCAGAAAAACATCCCCAAGCATAATGTTCCCACCTCCATGTTTGACCGTGGGGATGGTGTTCTTGGGGTCATAGGCAGCATTCCTCCTCCAAACATGGCGAGTTGAGTTGATGCCAAAGAGCTCCATTTTGGTCTCATCTGACCACAACACTTTCACCCAGTTGTCCTCTGAATCATTCAGATGTTCATTGGCAAACTTCAGACGGGCATGTATATGTGCTTTATTGAGCAGGGGGACTTTGCGGGCGCTGCAGGATTTCAGTCCTTCATGGCTTAGTGTGTTACCAACTGTTTACTTGATGACTATGGTCCCAGCTGCCTTGAGACCATTGCCAAGATCCTCCCGTGTAGTTCTGGGCTGATTCCTCACCGTTCTCATGATCATTGCAACTCCACGAGGTGAGATCTTGCATAGAACCCCAGGCCGAGGAAGATTGACAGTTCTTTTGTGTTTCTTCCATTTGCGAATAATCACACCAACTGTTGTCACCTTCTCACCAAGCTGCTTGGCGATGGTCTGGTAGCCCATTCCAGCCTTGTGTAGGTCTATAATCTTGTCCCTGACATCCTTGGAGAGCTTTTTGGTCTAGGCCATGGTGGAGAGTTTGGAATCTGATTGATTGATTGCTTCTGTGAACAGGTGTCTTTTATACAGTTAACAAGCTGAGATTAGGAGCACTCCCTTTAAGAGTGTGCTCCTAATCTCGGCTCGTTACCTGTATAAAAGGATGTGGCACTACTGACGCAATATTCGCGGCGAGGCTCTTGCTGGAGAGGCACAGAGAGAATAACAAAGCTGTGCACGTGTCGTTCCTCGACCTTGAAAAAGGCATTTGACAGGGTCCCCCATGACCTCATCTGGCACTCGCTTCGATCCCATGGAGTCCCTGAAACATACGTGCATTGGGTGCAACTCCTATACAAGAACGTCACCAGTGCAGTCAGGTGTGCAGTGGGCATATCACCGCCATTTCCCATCAGCGTTGGAGTGCACCAATAATCGGCCCTGTCACCACTCCTGTTAATCCTGTGCATGGACACGATCACTGCCGACCTGCACACGCCCCTTCCATGGTCAATTCTCTACGCGGATGACGTCCTCCTCTCAGATGAAGAGAGAGGAGAAGTGGAAAGACAAACGCGCCTGTGGAAGGAACGTTTGGACGAAAACGTGATGAGGTTCAACATCAAAAAGACGGAGTATATGGAGTGTGGCCCCCAAACCGACGGCACAATCAGCATTGACGGAGAAGATCTGAAGAAGGGACGGAATTTAAGTACCTGGGCTCCACCATCAGCTCAGATGGTAGCATCACGACTGATGTGAGGTCATGAGTCAATGCGGCATGGATGAAGTGGAGGCAAGTCACCGGAGTCCTCTGTGATCGGAACATGCCGGATAGGCTGAAGGGAAAAATTTACAAGACCATCGTCCGACCGGTGGCACTCTATGGATCCGAGTGCTGGCCAGCCACAACTGTACACGAACAAGTTCTCCACACCATGGAGATGACGATACTCAGATGGAGCCTCGGACTCACTCGATGGGATCGTGTCATGAACGAAGACGTTCGGAAGCGACTTGGTGTGGCCCCCATTGCGGACAAGATGCTTGAGGCAAGGCTTCGGTGGTACGGCCATGTGATGCGAAGTGAAGAGTCATCAGTGGCCAAAACTGCCATGCGTATTGAGCCAGAGGGCCGCCGTCCACGCGGACGTCCGAAGAAGCGATGGATGGATCGAATAAAGGAAGACATAAAGACGGTCAACGCATCCCCTGAAGATGCCCTGGACCGAGCCAAATGGAGAAGACAATGCCGAAAAGCGAACCCTGCACCACAACGGGAACAACGCTAGGAAGAAGAAGTTACCTGTATAAAAGACACCTGGAAGCCAGAAATCTTTCTGATTGAGAGGGGGTCAAATACTTATTTCCCTCATTAAAATGCCAATCAATTTATAACATTTTTGACATGCGTTTTTCTGGATTTTGTTGTTGTTATTATGTCTCTCACTGTTCAAACAAACCTACCATTAAAATTATAGACTGATCATTTATTTGTTAGTGGGCAAAAGTACAAAATCAGCAGGGGATCAAATACTTTTTTCCCTCACTATATTACCTCTCGGCGTAGTAGGGAAAGGCCCCAGGATGTCTAACGCCACCAGCTCGTTCACACGAGATACGGAAATGGGCTGCAAGAGTGGACACGCAGGCTGCGCTGGCAGTTTCCGGCGTGCGCACTGGGTGCAGCCCTTCAGGATGTCGGTTACGTCACTCAACATACCCAGCCAAAAACATTGCAGGCGCAGCATACCAAGAGTTTTGTGGACGCCCAAGTGTAGCAACTGTTCGTGCGTCGCCCACACGGCCTTACCCCATAGGGCAGAGGGTACAACAATTTTATACTGACAGGAGTCGCTGTCCCAATGCATGAGAAGACCCTGTCCCAAAATGACGGAAGCAAACCGGCTCTGGCGCTTGGCTGGATCACTGACGTGACATCGCAAAGCCAACAGAGACAGGTTCTTCAACTGGTGGCGACCCCATTCCACCAGTGTCAGACCAAGCAGGTCAGCAGAGGCTGTTACGTCGACGGTGCCGTCAAGCGGAAGCGGGTCAATGGAAAGAGCGACAGCCACCTCTGTCAGCGGAGGCTTGCAACGGCATGACCCCAAAACACAAGCGCATTTTTTAACCGGCGAGAGGCGAGACAACGCATCGGCATTAGTGTGTTGGGTGCCTTTATGGTAAGTGACGGTGAAATCGTAGTCCTGAAAGACTTCGAGCCACTGGGAAAGCTGGCCGGATGGTTGGTCTACTCGCAAAGCATATTGCAATGCGGAG
This sequence comes from Lampetra fluviatilis, assembly GCF_964198595.1. NCBI lineage: Eukaryota > Metazoa > Chordata > Hyperoartia > Petromyzontiformes > Petromyzontidae > Lampetra > Lampetra fluviatilis. The sequence continues at coordinate 2,694,645 of NC_136306.1, forward strand.
TGGTCGGATCGGACAGTAAAATACCGGCCTTATAGGTGCGGCCTGTACTGCTGAATAAAGAAAACAATAGCCAGCAACTCGCGGCGGGTTACACAATAGCATTGCTCAGCTGGAGACAACACTCTGCTACCGTAGGCGACGACTATTTCGATGCCACCAACAACCTGGGAGAGCACCCCGCCAATCCCAGTGTTGCTGGCGTCAGTGTCAAGTATGAATGGCTCCGAGAAGTCGGGCTAGGCCAATGGCGGTGCCTTCACGAGGGCATCGCGCAAGGAATCAAACGCGGCCTGTTCTGCTTCCTGCCACTGAAATTTAACCCCTTTGAATGTGAGGGCGTGGAGTGGCTTGGCAATGGTCGTGAAGCCAGCAACATATCGTCGATAGTAAGACGCAAAGCCAATAAAATTGCGAAGGTCCCCTACAGAGGTGGGGGTCGGCCATGAGCTGACACAGTTTGTCTTCTCGGGATTGGTGTAAATCCCCGAGCAGCTGACTATATGGCCCAAGTACCGCACAGACTCGCGCAGAAGACGGCATTTCTATGGCTTGAACTTCAAGTTAGCAGCACACATCTTTAGAAAAACAGCTCGCAGATGTTCAATGTGCTCGTTGAACGTGCGGCTAAAGACGATCACGTCATCAAGGTAAATGAGGCATGAGTCCCACTGGAGCCCAGCGAGGACAAGTTCCATGAGACGTTGGAATGTCGCTGGTGCCGAGTGGAGACCCATGGGCAACCAATTGAATTCAAAAAGGCACTGAGGCGTTCGAAAAAGCGGTCTTTGGTTTTGATGCTGCGTCGAGGGGGAGTTGCCAGAACCCCGACAGAAGGTCCAGCGTGGAGAAGTAACGTGCCCCTGCCAGGGCATCCAATGACTCATTCATACGCGGAAGAGGGTAAGCGTCGGCTACGGAGATTTTGTTCAACCGCCGAAAATCGACACAAAACCTGAGGCTGCCATCGTGTTTCTTGACCAACACTATGGGAGCACCCCAGGGGCTAGTCGAAGGAGAAATTATGTCTGCAGCCAGCATGCCGTCAACTGCTGATTTAACATGCTGCTTCTCCACTGGACTGAGCCAGAATGGGTTTTGCCGGATTGCGGCAGCATCACCGGTATCAATGTGGTGATGCACATTGATCACGCAGAAGAGCCCGCAATGTTGCGCGTTGTGATGCGGATAAGTCACCGGCGTCCGCACACAGCGAATCGAGCCAACTCTCATCCGACTTGGGAGGAAGCTGACTTTGTGGGGTGGTATTTACGTGCCCTACAACCTCGGTCCCCAAGGGTGCCGGCGTAGCGTGAGCGAGCATGGTCCCCTGTGGAACGACGGTTGTGGACAAGCCGACATTCAAGACCTGCAGGAATGGTTCCCTGTCTGCCGCCAGGAGAGTCTGTGCTGCCACCAGTTCGAAGCCCTTGATTGCCGTGTTGGAAGGGCCTAATAAAACGCCATGCGACGAGGCGTCCGAAGTGAGCGGTTTTCGCAATCGCAGGGACATGAGCATCTGCGTCCCCGGCAGAATGCGTACCATGCAAGCAGCCAGTGCGTGCATGGAGGCATTGGTGGTGTGTGGATGCGTGGAGGAAGACAAAAATGCCATGCGACGCCCCGACAGAAGTTCGATACATCCTTGATCGACAAGGATTTTAATCGGCATTTTGGCAAAAAAATCCGTGCCCAGCAAACACGGCACCGCAAGAGATAATGAAACCAGAATAGGCCCCACCAATTTGATGTCGCCAATTGAAATTTGAGCGTGAATTTGCCCGACAATGCCCAGCGAGCCCCCATTAGCGTCAAAACATGGGACGGAGAACCATTGTAAGGGCCGACACCGAACAGGTAAGATATTATAAATCAAATCGGAAATAATAGTGATGGACGCACCGGTATCGACGAGGACACGGAATTCCACCCCTTCAATCGAACCGATGACCACTGAAGAACCTGTGGTCGCTGCGACAACCCTATGGGCAAGCTCTGACCACTGAACAGGTTGGAGCACTCGCGCGGAATCCCCCCCGACACTCCGCAACATCCCCCGAACCTGAACATCAGAGCATCGGGGAGCATGTGGTGTGAGTGGCGGCCGAGCATGTGAGGTGTCGCGACTCGCCTGAGTGTGTCGCCATGCCGTAGACGTCCTCTGGTCCTGGCCCCGCGATCTGGAGGAGCGATGTCGGGGCGCTCGGCAGTCGGTCAATATGTGGCCCCGCCGGCCACAGTTGAGATGTCGGTGCGAGGAGGCAGCCGTCCCTGCTGCTGGTCGTCGCGGCGTCCGGCGCGGTCTGACGATCTCCGGCCCAAAGGCCGGGTCGTCGCGAAGGCTTGGTCTGAAGAGGGCCCGTCGTCCATGCAGGCAGGCTCCGACATCGAAGCCGAGGCGGCGATGGTGGAGTCCCGATGCAGCAACAGGTGGGCGTGGATGCACCGGGCAGCACGTAGTGAGCACATGTTCTCGTCATCCACTGCCTGGATGACGATGCAAAGTTCACGTGCCAACTTGAGCAGTTTTTGGAGGACAAGGGCATCAATGGCCTCGTCGTCTATCCTCAGATAGGCAGCCCTTGCCATGGCCAGCAGAACGCTGCGGAATGCCAGTGGCGACTCCTTAGAGTTGCGTTGTCGCTCGGAAAAGTGATGTCGAACGTCTGAAGGTCGTCCGTAAATGTTGGACATCCGCTGAAGTGCCGACTGCAGCGTCGCCCTGTCCCGCTTGGGAACGGTGATGAAGGCGGCGAGAGCTTCGTCATCCAAGGTGGCTGGAAGCACCCGTAGCGCCTGCATGTCTGTCCAGCCTACCATCTCTTGGTGGCTGAGAAAGCAACGCTGGAACGCCGCCCGGTCACCTTACGTGGACGCGAATTCCCGGAGGATCGTCAAGCGTTGTTGGAGGGTGGCTGCCGGCGCTGAGGAGAGCTGTTCGGAATCTATCCGAAAATCGGCGATCGCTTGTCCGATGGCGTCCACTGTAGCGGGTCGCTGCAATGACATGGCGTGCTGTGATTGGACCACAACGTTCCCAGGATGCATTTTTTTTAAATATATTTTTCGTCCGGGCAACACCGGGTACTTTCCGCTAGTGGATTATAAATGTAAATATGGCAACATTAACACATGTCAATTGCTATCCAAAGTAATCCACTGTTAATTGAACATTGACCATTAGTTGAGGTATGCTTCCTCCTCTTCCCGGACATTTTGTTAAAACCTTGTACTATCCCTTGAATGGTCCCTTCGAGAGCCTGTAACTGCACTTACTCCTGGTCCCTGGATAGCTCAGTGGTCAGCACAATCACCACTAGAGCCAGTCAAAATATTTCCGTGTTTGCTCAGTACATTATTGTTGTATTTGGTGGGGGGTAGAGGGGTGTGAATCTATTTAAACAGATTTAGATGCATTTTATTGTATCGTGGTGTTGTACATTTCATGTTTTTGGAAAGTATGATGGCCAAGTAGTATGCCCCCAAAGACTCTTCTGAAAATGATGGTCTCTGCAACCTTGACACCTCTTGGTAAATAAACGAAATACTATAATCTAACATTTAAGTATTTATAATACGGGCCTCAGGAATTAGGCCACTTATGTACCAATATCTTATCTGAAATGGCACGTTTGACTATAACTCAAAACTAATTGGGAAAATATATTAAACCGTCACTGTGCAACGATGGTTACATAAAAGTCTTTGACAAAACTATTGAATCTGAACATATTTGATAGCTCCAACATTTCACGTGGCTTGAAGCGTGTGTAAATTATATTAAAAATATATATATGCACTAATGGGCAAAGCTGCAGTATTGAGTTTGTGCAAGGGTGCATACAACGTGCATTAGCATGCATGTTTGTTGGCGTGTGTGTGTCTGTGTTTTCTTTCACTTATGTACAGGTCACTAGCTTTGTCAAATGCGGTGTCAAAAACTGGTTGAACCTGCGAATTGCAGGTCAGCAAAAGGCTGATATATAAGATGCCTGAACTCAACCATAAGATATGGCTATGAATGCCTTTGCCTTTGGAAATGTTGTAAAGGTGACCTTTGCACGAAAGCCACTACAGTTTCAAATGTATGCAGTTTGTGTAAGAATTATATTTTTAATTATACATAACTATATTCCCACGAAGAATGTGAATTGTATTTTCTCACAGCAAGTCGGGTTATTTAAACAATATGTAACACCTATTTTAGTCCTAGCACAAGCTTCACATCACACCATACTGCATCAGAGCCCACCGAGTATGTTTTGCACAGGAGGCCTGTGCAACCACAATGGTAGGAAGAGATGATTAATAATTTGTGAGTCATTTTGTACATGTAAGATATATGAAGGTTTAACACGTATGGAAGATATATGAATACCATCACACAGTAGCCAACGATGGCAATTAGCGTCACGTTGTCTTTTATGACCAACCTAAGCCAAACTGCACACTCAAGTCATTGCATAAATAGAATCGGGAGTAAACTCCCCTTAAACCGGCTCCATAACAAACACAGTGGCGGCTCGGATAAGCAACCGGTCTATATACAGCATACACCTTTCCTGCATATTATATATCACAGGGGTGGAGTGTGACACAGCAGTTAGACCTGAATCATAGAATGGCGGCAGGGGGAAAATGATCCGTTATCTACCTTTGAAATATCACACATCTGCAATTAATATTGTCATTATTTTTGCACCATTTAGCTACATTACACAGGTTGATGATGTTTGCGCTTAGCTTAGGGTTGCTTGCTATTCCGCTGGGGGCTTAAGAGTTGCCATGCCACAGGGTGTTCTAATGCAACGGAAAACCCGGCTTGTTATATATTCACAACGGTGTCATGACCGTATCTTGGGAAAAGGGCAAAGCGCATTATACACCATTACCCTGTCCAAATGCGCTTTGTGGTTACACATATGTATGGAGCAATGGTGGATAATGCACGCTGGACCGTCTCCTCGGCTCACTCGCAAACGTGTGCTGGAGACCAATAAGTGAGCGCTGGGCGGCAAAAAAGGGCCGTGCAGGAGATTTATTTTTAATGTTCGTCTGAGTCTGCGGGGACTCTATCACATTCCAATTTGAAGCCCTTGCTGGGTGTACATAAAAGTTTGTATAAAAGACCGAATGCGTAAAGACCGCCCAACTGAATGCTACATTTCTACAGCTGCGGTCTCAAGTCGGCATGCGCGAGTTCAGTCTGCTCTCATCAACGGTTGCCGTGCGATGGCTGTGTAAATTATGGTTACTTACGGCGAATTCGAAGCGAAACAGAATCATGGAAAAATATGCACTCGCACCAATTACCGCTTAGATTTCTCGTGTTTTCAGGGTGTGGAATATGACCAATAACCCCCCCCCCCCCGAATTCCACGTGTGTAACGTACTATACATGTGTGAAATGTGATGAAATTATTCTGTTTTTGCAAAAGCTTCCCTGAAACATCTTTCACGATTGTGCCTTGAATGGCATAATAGCAATCACGTCTCAATTTTAAAACTGTGCACCCACTCTCACGTATAATGGATCCCACTGTGAAAAGTGGAAACAAAACTCATTTCCTATAATATGCATGGCAAAATGTATTATATAATATCCATAAATCTGTTAAACAGATAATAGGATGACTCAGTGGCAAGATGTTGACTACCTCGCCTGGTATAAAGGGACGTCGTGGGTTCGATCCTGACCTCGACACCTGTATATTTTGAGTTTTCATGTTCTCACCGTGGTCGCGTGGAATTTGCCCCGGTTGCTCCGTTTTTACCCTCCACATTTAGAATCAACATTCAATAATAGTATTTGGCTGCTATTAATTTCCACACGATAAACCACTTTGTTGAGCTATCATTTGTGGCCAGGTCGCTTCTGAAAAAGAGATAAAACTCAGTGGACCTTACCTGAAGAAATCAAAAAATAGTAAACAAAATAAAAAGGAGTAACGTTTTCAACGGCATAGATGATAAGCATGTACTGTGTCTCACTCTCAAGTCCCGATTTCAGCTTCACCCAATCTGAATATTGTGGTTTCGAAAAAGTATAGATTTTTTGCAGATATAAAATCAAAAGCCCTCTCAGCAAGTTTAAAAACAGAGAATCTGAAAATTACTTAACTAGGTAAAACCACAAAATAATAGCTCGCCCCCTCTATTGGTAAACTAATGCCCACATGCAGACCAGTGCTGCATGCAGGCCATGCCTTGTCGGGGCAGCTGCCACCGGGGATCCCCCGTGGCTAGACTGCCAGAGGGCATTGGAGATTGTGATGGAAGGCACACTGAGTTGCAAGGACATTTAACTGCCCCGCAAATGCAAATCCTCATCCTAATCTACAATGAGATCCTCCCCTCCCAATCCATCAAAGATAACAGGAATTCCACTGTGTACACATGTTGGATATGAACAGGACAAACACACACGGATAACCAAAAGGGAGGGGACAAGGTTGAGCCAAAGGAATCTCGGCACGTGTTGTAATAAGCTGAAATGAGGATTTGTAAATAAATAATTTTAAAATAAAGCATTTCACCCAGCTGTAAAAAGAAAACATTTCAAATAATAACGTAGTTAAATTCATGAATCTAATTACCTTAATTTACATAAAAATGTTTAATGAAATTCAAGAATCTGTACTCTTGCTGCTGCTGATAATGGTGACGCAACAATGCATTTCTATGCTGCAAGGAAGCACCCTAAAATAGGTGGCAGATCAGCATTTGTCCCTAAGTCCTTAAGAGCCAGCAGGTGACGTCCCTAAAAATATATATTAATTCCAAGGGGCCACGGTTCAAACACATGATCAGAAAGCCCTGGCTCTTTAGCTGATTACACTATTAATCCCTTAGGGTTATAAGGACTGGTGAACAGTGATTTCCCGGTCCTGGAATACCCTGGAAGCTGCAGTGTCTGTCGGTGATAACCTGTGATGAGTAGGCTTTCGCATCCAAATGCACAACGCAATGGGTTGCACTCAAGTCGTCCCCAGTGTTAGCCTGCAAAAAGCCTACTGTGGAGCATATCCCTCTGCATATTTACTTATGCATCATCCATCTAAGCATCCAGCCGAGTAGCACAGAGGTTAGAGGCACTCAGCTTGCAATGTTAAGGTTGTGAGCTCTAATGCGGGTCACTGGGGTTGAAAGCCCATCATTCTGACGTGGTTGAGAAAGTGAGTATCGCTTTGTGGGAAGTGAACGGTGATTGTCCGATGGATACACTCGTGCCCAGCATAACCACGTGGAGTTTGGGCTGGCTAGATACGTGGGCGTGAGAATACAGGTTTCATAAAGCCAACTCTAAATGCAGTAGTTTTGATTGCGTTATCGGAGTGTAACATTTCACCCTAGCCCCTCCCCCCACCCACCAACAATTTAAACGTGCACAACTGGGGAGGCAATTATATATAGTGTTTCTGTCTCATTTGTCAAATTGTATTAACATCATTATCATAAAACATCGGCACTTAATTCGCATTTTTTTTCTTCATAAACCGTAATTGACTCTCACGTACGCGATTTGAAGCATATACCGCGAGCAAAACGAACGGCGTCATCCATCAAAGGATCATCGAAGCATCGTCACGTGCCTCAACCCACCTCCTTATCGCCGTGGTATCAGGACGGAGACCTCCATCCGCTCGCCTGACTCGAGAGCTCCACTTAATCACAGTTTGCTACACGGATTCCCGCCGAATCTCAGCGGTTCCAGCTCTCAGCCAAAAAGCACTTAGGGCCCCCTGAGAGACGCGTGCCGTCTACAGCAGGTGTATTAGTTGATGTCAAGGCACTCTGTAGTTACGGGGCTTATTGCGTGCGGGATTCCCACTGAGTACCAGTCACACTTGCTTCGTGGGTTCGCTCCAAATGAATATCGCCCGACTTGTGGGTGTGCTATTGAGGGGTTTCTCATTGCCCGTGTTCGCAACGAGATGCCTATCAGTCTCTCGGAATGAACGAGGCATGCGACCGCTCTTTCCATCGCAGTGGCTCGCCTTCCATTGTGTTAAATGCGTAGCGTTTAATAAATTGCTTTTCTGGAACTCACGATTTTGCCTCATTTGAAATGAAATATTTAGCGTTCTGCTTACAGATTGCATTAATTAATCAATGATACAAAGCTAAATTGAGAGCACGGATGAAATGTTAACTATTTGCTGTAATAATGCAAGTCTGTGCCTACCCTACCTCCAGAAGAAATTATTTTTGTTTATTACGGTATAAGGATGCATGGAACGTAAAACAAATACATTGCGTAGCTGTTTAAGCACACACAATTTAAAGATGTCTAGATATGCAGCACGGCGCTCATCGGTTGGCTCAATCTATACGTACACATTAGGGCCACGTATTTTAAGTGTATACCTGCTTGGAAATCACCGTTACAGTATTATTTTTTTGCAAATGACATCCAATTTAGATAGGGTGATCCAGATGTCTTGTGACCCCCATTTAATTATACAAATATATTTTCTTCTGTAAGGTTTGTTTAATTCAGAAATTAATATGCAAAGGGTTAGGTGTCAATAATTTGGGGGTCACAATACATCTGGACCACCATGCACAATATATATTGTATAGGGGAGCCATAATAAATCGTGGGATTCAAATACAGAACCCCCTGCCTGCAACAGAGGTGTTCATTCCCTAATTTTTTTTAATAGCACAAATGATTCATTGACCAGAGCAAGTGTGGGTTTTTATTTTTTATGACGGTCTCAGTGAGGGCTCATAAGACTGAGAAAGCAAAGGCAGCTTGGAAGCAAGCGTGTTAACAAAGCTTAGATTAGGCCCAGGGCAGCTTCTGGACAAACCCCCTGCAGAACACGACGCTGCCCCTAATGCGTCCAGGGGTGGTACTGAGGCACGAGTTATCGCATTCGTACGGCTGAAAGTCTTCTACAAAAACCCAGGTCACGGTCTCAATTCAATCGGGCGAATTTATGGACGTGGAATTATAAGGCTTCAGAATGACGCTGCAAATGATGAAAACCCATAATGCCGATGTACGTTTCAAATACACAACAGTGAGTATACTCGATAATGGTAGATACAAGCACTGTTCCTATAGTTTAGTGGTTCTTAGACTTGCACCCCTTTGGTTCTCAATCGTAAAAAAGTATACTGTAATGTTAATAAATACAAAGGTTTGGTGAAACAAAGTAATTGTACTTACGTACCCTTGCTTATTTTTTTTCGATTACAGTAGAACCTCGGAGATCGAACGAACCAGAACTGGAACAAATCGGTGTTCGAACGATATTTCCGAACATTTTTTGCCCCGGAAACCGAACGAAATTCGGATGTCGAACGGGCAATCACGACTTGAAAGAACCTGTACGGCTGAGACGCGTATGGCCAGCGTGCATGGCGCTTGCCCAGACAAAGGGGACTCCCCTTCCAAACAATAACACCACCACCTCCTCCTCCTCACCACCTTCCACTCAAGCCAACAACTCTCCTTACTACAGGTAAAGTGAAGTTCAATGTACATTTATTTCATTTATTCCATATATTTATTCATTTATTCCATTTATGTATTGTGTTTCTTGTTTTTTAAATGATTTTATGCATGTAATTACTGTAAACTTCGTGTAAAAATGCTTTATAATGAGATATTTCTTGTGTCTGGAACCAATTAATGTCATTTACATTAATTCTTATAGGGAAAATTAATTCGGTGTTTGAACAAATCGGTGTTCGAATGGCCTTCTGGAACGAATTAAGTGCGATCTCCGGGGTACCACTGGCCAAGTCTCGCACCCCCCAAAAAAGGCATCTCGCACCCCCAGGGGCTACGTGCACCTCAGGTTAAGAACCATTGCCATAGTTCATACATAAACAGACGGCTATCCTCAAAGTTGTATCGCGTGAGCACGAATCGGCTAACAATGAATAGCTACAACCCCACCTGACTCCCATTTCTGCATCAGGATTCCATGGGAAAGGTGGCGAAGTACCCTTTCAAAAAGGGCCTCACCTAAGGGACAGGCAGGTGCCTGAATACTGTACCAGCAAAATCGGATTGGTAAGAGATAAGAGAACACTTCAGGAAGATGAAATAAAGGCATGTGCAACTCAGAAGGCAGTATGTCCGGAAAGCAGTGGCGAATCCTTATTTTCCAGCGATGATAGTTTTAATCTTGATTTTAAGCTTTCGTGACTGCAGGAATCCATACTCTTTGGTTCTTTCGGTAAAGTCACGTAGGTGGTTGTGGTTGTCCCACCTGATGACGATTGCGTGTGTTGCCATCGAAACGTCGTGATCTATTATTTTTCTACCTACGTGACTTTACCGAAAGAACCAAAGAGGATAGTTGTAATGTTTGTACTCTTAATGTAGGGCCCTATTTAAAAAAAGCTTAACATCTCAAGACCGCCTCCGACTGGGAAGTTTCAATATCCGTCTCTGCGTGAAAGTGGTCAAAATTCCATATTATTATGGCCAGGGCCAGTCTATTTACAGGACTATCACTGCTATATGTAGGCCCTGGAGGAGATCGTTATGAGCCTGTTAGGGAAACTAATCGAATCTCGCACCAAACACAACTCTGGGTCCTGCCGTGCAGCACCTGCTGCACAGCAGGGCGTGGGGGGACAGTCTTCATTGGAGGTGGGGAGGGTCGTCATCCGTAGAGTTTAAAATGCCAACTTAGGACGAGGTTTCTCAGCGAGCGTAACGCCTCATAACATTGAAGGTTTTCGCATTTAATAATTTAACCATGATGCCTGTGTGTGCGTGTGCAGTGTGGTACTGTAACGCTGGTAATGATTATCTGAACCCGTCCTGGGCATTCCCTAGGTCGACTCAACCTCAAATTGAGCACCTAGTGCGGTGTGTAAAAACATCACCAGTGGAGAGACAAAGGCAGCCGGGCGTGGTGCTGGCCACCCACCCCTTTGTGTGCCGTGCCGGCCTTCATAGGTGCTCGCTAGCAGTACTTTGTTTTTGTATCATCTGTGTAAGTAGGCCTCGGCAAGGTAAGGTAAAAGTTAAAATGTAAAAAAGCAAGCCTACCTTTACCTTACCTTTCCACAATACAATCACTATACCCTACCTTTTACCCTGTAGCAGGTAAGGTAAAAGGTAAACGGTAAAAAGTAACGAGCCTACCTTTACCCTACCTTTTACCCTTGCCCCATACAAATTACCCGATTACAGGGTAATTACTGGGGTAATACACATGAAAAAGGTTTATAACGGTAAATGCTAGGTAGAGCGCTTAATTCATATAGAATACTCTCGATGATTTCAATTTTACACGCTTTCTTTGAACTGTCTGTTGTTGTTGTTGTCGTTGTTGTTGTCATATCCTCAAATCTTGTAACTCAATTTTAACCCACTTCTCAATATGGTATAGACTGCAAACTTGGTGTACTTATGTCATACTGATGACAACGCTATTTATATCATAAAAAAATAAATAAAAATCTGTTTTTAAACATTCTTTTTTATATGTTATGTTTCAGCTTGGGTCTAATTATCCACGGTCAACTGACGTTGGCTGTAATTGGCCACGGTCCCTTACGTTGTGGCAAGCTTCGGGGCCACTTCCTGATGTCGTGGAGTTCTGCCCTTACTCGTACATTTCATAAAAGCGTATTTTTATAAAAGTTTTTAAAAAAAATATTACTTATTAAATGGAGGCCACGGACTGCGCCACGGAGTTTTAGTGGTAAACAAGGTACCGTATTTACCGGGTAATACTTTGTGTTACCTTTACCCTACCGGGTAATTCTTCCGAGCTACATTTACCCTACCCTTTACCTTACCCCTTGGCATGTCGACACCTTTACCCTTTTACCCGGTAAAAAGGGTAAGTTACCTTACCTTGCCGAGGCCTATGTGTAAGGGACTGGCTAATTGATGTCGCAGCGTTGTGGGATGCAATTGCACGAATGACGCTGTGTGAAATGAAATTAGTATTATTACTTACCCCTACAGTCTGTTGAGGCTATACGGGGGATCTTCGTCCTTGCGTTTATCGACCTGTGTGTGCGCGCGTATCCCGGAGCGATTGGCTGCCTTGTCTCCGTGACCCCTGGTGACTTCCGACAAAGCTCGCACACAAGACGGCCTCTCAGAGCTCGGCCAGCATGACTACAACAGAGTAGCCCCCCCCCCACGCACTTCACAAGCAAAAGCCACATGGCCATAGTCGTTTTCATGACACTTTGTGAATTATAAAATACCTGTCATTTATACGTTTAAGTATATTTTTAAATAGATTATACCCGCAACCCGTGCGTCCTTTGGATGTAACCGTCCATCTCTCCCAGCCGGCCAGAAAAACTTGTATTCTTGTCTCTCTTCACCTTGCTCTTGCCTCCTCTGTTCTGTATATCCCAATGTATCTCGATGTGTTGCTTTGTCTCTGTTTCTAGCTGTTTCTCTATCCCTCTGTCCCCTCTCCTTCCCCCTCCACTGTACCTCACCCCAAGGCAGTAATTATAATGTATATTGGGGGGGACACATTCCCCCCCAATATTCAAATATGCTCAAAATGTCCCCCCCAAAATATTGCTATAAACACATTTTTTTTATTGCTATGCTATGTAAATAAAAACAATTTGCTAAACCTTGGCCACAATATCTGGACTTGTCTTCATATAACAATGCATAGATTTCTGTTTATATGATTGTGGTTATAGTTGTACTTTATTAATCCCTAATCTCTGCCATTACATACAATGAAACAAGAAAAGGTAAAAAAGAAAAAACAGAGCAATGTAATATAATACACTATTGGACATTATTATAAAAAATAAATACAAAAGTTCATCCCATGTTTTAGTGAAGTTTTTAATATTTTAGGCAGGAAATACATTTTCAAATTTAGATTTTTTTTCTGGGGGGGGGGGGGGGCCCTAGACCCCCTGGAAGATTTGGTCCCCCCCAATGTTGACTCCATTGCTATGGCCTTGTCTCACCCAGCTCCCCCCCTATATCTCCCAGTCACCTCTCCTTTTACTGCCTCCATCCCATGACATAGCTGCTCACCCCAAGTTATAAATGCTCTTCTACGTGCATTGTCTTTGTACTGTTCGCCTTTTGGCGTTCTCTGGTCTGACACTGGTGAGACTGAGACATAAAGAATGTTGTCTCTAGTGTAGGCCAGAATGGCGCGTGCGGCCGCCATTTTGTCGGCCAGCCGGGTCGTGGTTCCCACCAAAGGGTTGTTACCGTCAAAACCAACGCCTGTGGAGGGGGACTTTAGACCATCCCAGGAGCACCCCCGTCTTCTGCTTGAGTGCGGCCAGCCGGATCACGTCGCAAGAGGATGTCGCGCTTGCCAAGCAAGAATTTTCACATCGTTGTCAGCTTCCTCCCTGCGCCCTCCGCTTCTTCAGACCCATCAGGCAAGTTGTGACACATCCCATACCCGGCCCTTGCAGACACATCACTCATCGTTTGTGCGCCGGGTCGGGTTTGTGTTTGTTTTACTCGCCGAGTTGCAGAGCGTGTCGGTACGGTTTGTGTTTTTTACTCACCGGGTTGCAGAGCATGTCGATCGGGGTGTGTTGTGTAGCGGATTGACGCAGCGTCCGTGTTGGTGTCCGTGTTGTAACGTTGTTTTTTGTTGTTACGGCGTCGGAATCATCTAAATGTACGGACTGCATGGAGCACTGCCCAAGATTGTTGACGATGTGCGGACTGTATGGTGCATTGCTCGAGAGTGTTGACGATGTGTGGACTGTATAGATTATTGCCCGAGATGGTTCACGATGTGCGGACTGCATATGGTGCATTGCTCGGGATCGTCAATTATTGGGATCATTGTGTATGGTGCATTGTCTAGAGGCGGGTGCTCTGAGCACCAGATAAATCCTGTGTTGATGTTGAGGGGGAATTTGTAACGACAGGTCTGGTGTTGTTTCGAATTCACTAGTTGTATCCTGTCCGTTGTTGCACAGAATTGTTTTTTTGTGCGAGAATGCCCCTTATGTTCCTAATGAATTGAGGGTGCGTTGGACTGTTATCTGCCCGTAAAATAGCGTTGCTCTCTCTGCTCGATAGTGTGCAGCCGAATGCTGACTTGCGAGTCTTGGAGAGGGTGAGTGCTGTGCCTTCTCTGCTCGATTGGGTACAGCTGAATGCTGTAGTGCTAGCCAGGGAGAGAGACAGTTTTAAAAAAATTCCCCCCGATACGGCCGACGCATGCAACTGTTGAATTGTGATGCCACATCGGAAAAGCGAGGGGTGGTAAAGGGTGACATGACATGTCCATAGTGGTCCTCAAAGGAGGGCTGCTGATGTGTGCGAGGGAAAAGTGCAACGCCGTGACTTTGTGGTGCCAACTGTTCTGTGGGGCAAAGTTGTGCGGGCTGCGCGCTGGCGGCTGTTACCTGAGCGAGCGCGGGAAACCGTGGAGATGTGGTCCGCACGTGCGGCCGCCATTTTGTTGCGAGCGCAGGAAACCACGAAGATGCGGTCGACACGTGCAGCTGCCATTTTGTATACGAGCAGGATGGGTTTCCCGCCAAACTCGTTGCTGTACCTTTGTGTTCAGCATATTGGCTCGATCTTGAAACGAGACTTCCTTGAGCCAGTACATCGGTCAACCCTGAAGCATGACTTCTTTGACCCGGGATGTTGGAAGACATCCAAATTGTACCTTGGGGTGCAGCATATTGGCTCGACTTTGAAGCACGACTTCCTTGAGCTAGTACATTGGTCGATCTTGAAGCACGACTTCTTTGACCCGGAATGTCGGAAGACGTCCAAAATATAATTTGTGGTGTGTGAGTGGATGGGCGCGAGACAGTTCAGTCTTCGCCCTCTCACCACCTGGTTGATGGGATGGTTGCAGGGTGGCAGGGGACCCTGACGTCCATGTTGTGTCAATGGATATGTGCGGATTCAGTTCGATCGCCGGTGTTAGTTGTGCATCCGCCGCGTCGGAATCCGTCTTATTTTTTTCTCCCGCCGGGCAAGATCCTTTCATCTCCACTACCCAAGGGCCGGGTGGCTGACGTGTCCAGCGAGCTGAGGCGTGTGTTCGCGGAGGTTGTGCCCGGGTTTTTTTTCTAATCACAGGATCCCAGCAACTGACACCCTTGGAGTCGCCGGTTGCACCGACCGGATGTGGATTGGGGGGGAGTGGAGCATCTGTCATCCACTCCTGCTCCTCCTGATGTTTGACTCCTGGGGAGGGGCTGCGCCCTTTGGGCCATTTTCCTCCAGGGAGTTCGTGCCCACCTCACCTGGGGGCTCGGCAACATGGACTCGTCAAAGACTGTCCGGTTTAAAGGACTCTCCTCTACCGTGCTATTTTTTTTCCCCTGCGCCGTCTGCTGACACACACACGGGGGTAGGGCTGTGCTGTTAGTGGGAGGAGAAACCGGGTTGTGTACATTGCCAACATTTATTTTTGCTTATTGTTCCCTCTCTCCTCTCTCTCTCCCTTCTCGGAAACTGTATATACTGTATTTATTGGTCGGTCGTCAGTTGTTCATTGTTGTTACATTTTTCTGAGGCACACTCTTGTTTTTTTACGGTTGGTTAACAGCCGGGAGGGCTGTGTTTTACAAAGAGGGGGGTGATGTAGTGACATAAATGGTGCCACTATAGTTTAGCTACAGTACCGAGTGAAGAGTGGTACTGAATGTGCGGAGCCTCTCTCTAGCACCAGAGTGAGTATGCCATGGAAGGGCTCTCTAGGGGGCATAGCCCTGGTGATGGTGAGAGAGAGGTCGGGCGAGGACAGAGCACTCTGAGTGAACCTGAGAGGGCACGTGACCGGACGAGGTGGATAGGGGGGCCCAGAAGGCGGTGAGAGGGACACGTGATGTAGGGGCCAGCATCTTCGAGAAGGATCTGGAAGGGGGCTTGGCCAGGGGCGCATCCTGGACACACCACGGCCCATAAAAGCCGAGTCCCGAGCCCGATTGTGGCTGTCTCTGGGAATGTAACTCTTGGCTCTTCGGTCTTGGGTCTACGCGCACAGCATCATGGACCAGACAAGATTTTAACTAGCCGGGTCCAATTGTATAGTTACCCCATGGTGGTTACCACTATATATTATCCCGTCGAGTGGTTTAGGAGTTAGCAGTGGTGGTGACTACCCTATGTCGTTATCCTGTGAGTGCTTATATAGTTACCCCGTTGGGTTGGAAATAAACGTGTTGCCTCCAAGTTCGAGTATACGCCTCAGTTGAACCCACTACATTTATATAGCGCCTTTATCCAAGGCGCTTTACAATGGTTATGAGTGGTACAATGAGGGTAGCTAAAAGTGATGTGGTGAACAGGGATGGGGTATGGGGAGGGAGATTTAGTAGGTATGGGAATTAGAGGGGTACCTCGTGATGAGCCAGGGAGAACAGGTGGGTCTATGTGTAGGGGTGATACGCACTGGCAGTAGGGATCGTGGGGCAGCGCGTGGTGATTGGCTGTGTAGTGGTGACGCGCGCTGACAGTGATGGATCGTGTGGCAGCGCGTGGTGATTGGTTGTGTGCGCTGACACAAGCTGGGAAAAGGGATCGTGTGGCAGCGCGTGGTGATTGGTCAACTAGGGTGGGTGCTCACATCGCGGTCCGCATAGGCTCCGTCTCCTCGGGAGCGGAGGACTATAAAAGGCGGTGCGCGCGGGTGCTCGGGGAGTTGGTGACCAGTGAAGACGGAAGACGGAGGAGGAAGAGATAGGGCCCTGAGACCCCTAGTCCCGCTGTCCTTGTAAGGACCGGGACCCTGTGTGGCTCAGAGGCGGGACCTTGGGACCCGGGGCCGGACGTCCGTGTGAGGGCCGGGCCGGGCCGCGGGACCCAGTGGTCGTGACCCATACCCAAGCTGGGGTGGGTCTGTAGGTTCCCCTGCATGCTACGGGGCTGGAGAGCCCGTGTGTGTGTAGCCGGGTGGAACGTGTAGTGTGAGCTGTAGTAACCACACGTGTCGGGTGGAACGTGTAGGGGTGGAACGTGTAGCGTGAGCTGTAGTGACCACACGTGTTATTGTGGCAAAGACAAGTGTTAATAAAGTGTGCTACCCGTCAAGTGGTCTCCTGCCGTAATTTACAATATTACATATGCAATAAGGTATATGTCATCTGTTTATTCAAGAGACTCTCACTGATTTCCACAGTTTAGTGCAAAAGAGAACACGCTTCCTGCCACAATCCAGTGTCCAAGTGCTCTGATCACGTGGTACGTCTTACAACAAATACACGTGTTCTCGGCACACCCATCTCTTATTGATTATTAGCATTCAATGTTCATAATTGAAGACTGAAACCTCTCAAAATATGAATAACAAGAGTCTATATTCTAGACTTGAATCTTTCGTGACTGCAAGGATTCATATTCTTAGGTTTTTTCGGTAAAGTCACGTAGGTAAAAAATTAAAATTAATTAAAGTTAAATAAAATACAAATCACGACGTTTCGGAGGCAACACAAGCTTCCGTCTTCAGGTGGAACCGTCACAGCCACGACAGCTGTATCAAGTAAATGAGAGATTACAAGAGCTACCACTCCGTATATATAATGGTTGAAGAGGGGAAGGGCCAAGTACGGCACACTTTTTATTAATATGGTAAGGTCAGGCTTAAGACTAAGAACAGACTGCATAACAAAAGACTGAGCCTTTGTTATGGAGAGGTACGGTTTGTGACTACGCCTAGCCTACATAACAAAAGTGTGAAAAAAGAAAAAAACTAAACCTGGTAAAACAAAACTGGCTGTTTATCAATAACCTGTAATAGTTGTCTGTCAAATAAGATGGTCCAAATAAGTGTAGTTAAATCTTTTTTGCATGGTTAATCACATCTTTCCAATGATTACTCAGTTTGTAACCATCATCACGGTGGAAATGATGTCTGTGTTTGTATATTTGTATTGCTTCGTGTACAAACCTTTGATGGTAGCCAGGAGGTTTGCAGAGCACCTTGGTCTCGGAAAAGGCAATTTCATGAGAGCTCACAGAGTTGTAGCAATGATCGGCAAAACATATATAGAGTCTATATATGTGTGTGCATTCCAGAGCCAGATTAAGGTTCTTGTAGGCCAGAGGCACTTCCGTTTCGGAGGCATTCAGTGATCATTCTCTACAGTCGGTACTGCTGCTGCCCCGTGTCACTACCACCACTCCTGTCACTCCGCTTGTTTCACGCCGACTTCGTCCAGCCGCTGGACAGATGTCGTTACCGATACGATCATTATTTAGTCTGTGCCACAGAAAATCTGATTTAATGTTAAATTATTGAGAGAAAAAAACAGCAAGGTATGCTTACAAATATTACAAGCGAAAATGTCTTCAACTATTTTTTACCATGATAATCATATCGGATGACACAGATTTAAAAGGATGTCGTTAATTTTCATCTAGAACAAATTCAACGTTCTGACAGGACGACCGCATGGCGAGCGCCATGTTGCTTTATTTTCGTTTAAGCTTAAATATGTGTTTGACTGTAATTGAGGGTGTAATATGCCTCACAACAACGAATTGTGAACGGGACCGTTCTTTTTCGAAGCTAAAGCTGATTTAAAAAAAAACTGTCATAGGATAATAACGCTTGTCTTCCCTTGAACTACTCTCTATTGCGAATGAGATTGTGCGAAAAACACCATTTGAAGATGTTATTGCTAATTTTGCAATGAAAACATCTCGAAAAGTAACTCTTCGGTGTAAAATTTCTCTCACCTTATGAAAAAAACGATTGACAATGACATGACATTGCCTCTTTGTATACACACTGTGCCTATACTTGCTATGTAAATCTATTTATTTAAGAGCATATCTTGGGAATCATTTTTGTTATCAATACACAAAAACACGTGGTCAACATTTTTTTTCGTAGGCCCTTTAGGTTTCGTAGGCCCTAGGCACAGTGCCTGCTGTGGCCTATTGGATAATACGGCCCTGGTGCATTAATCACCCTCGAATGTGCGCAATAAATAAAGCAGTACATAAAGCAGTGAAACAGACTCCGAACTTGCGTATTTTGGTTACAATAGCTATGAACGGCCCTGAGACTAAAATTAATAATATGTGCACCTTGTTGCTGTAAATCACACGTATGGGGGGGGGGGGGGGGAGCGCCAGGCTGTGTTTTCACCAGACAGCTGTATAATGCGTTTTTTTGTCTTTGATTGCACTTTTGGACCACTTCAAAATTACCTAAGTGATAAATTACCTCCCGCTGCAGCTCAAGCATTTACCGCATAATTGTAACAAGTGCGTGGAATCGTGAAGGTGCATTTCTAGGACACGTGCAGTGGGGAGAAATGCGGGTTGAACAAAGTGTGGGAGGGTAAAAACGTGTTAATGTTAAGACATTAGCTCCTAAAAATCATAACATAAATTTGAAAACAGTCTCTCCGTTCACAAAGAAACGTGCGAAAAAGTCGAAATTGAACGTAGGTGTTCAGCTATAGGTGCGAATATTTCGGTTTCAATATGACAAACACCCTTAACATCTCGTGTTATAGCTCTATGTAGGTCACACTAAGGTTGTGGCTTCATCTTTTGGAGGCCATTCTCCCGTCTCCTTTCTTCTTTTGTGTGGTCGATGAAGAGCGACTGTCAGAGATTCACGCGTGAGTTATGTTTGCCATTAAATTGCTTTGTCTGAGAGTTGGTGAATTGCAGACGCACCCACTGCCTTTCACGTGTATATTCGGGGCGGTGCAAATTTATTTTGTCTGTGGTTTGGAATACAGGGCCTTTGATTTAACACACGTGCATTAGGTACCCGCATCATAGCCCCGTTCCCCGATGCCACACACAAGTTCTGAAGGCAGTGAGAGCTCTGGGTAGACGGCTTTGGCCCTCGTGATACGATAACCGGAACATAGGGATAAAAGCATATGGCAAAAAAATGAAATGTTGAAAGCGACATTGTACAAAGAGATTAAAGCCACATGGGTATTGACTGTTCCTCTCGCTCTCATTATCCCTATTTGCCCAGACGTACATCTATTTACTAAGCTATTTGGATCCAATAACATTTCCATATGGCATTACCCAAGCGTGTTAGACAAATGCTCATCCACTTGTTATGTGTAGTTTATATCCCTTACGCTTTCGATGAAAAGCTGTTGTTTGCACCGATTCCACACGCTCCGATTTAATAAATCTCAAGAGGCTTTTCGTACATATTTAATGTTAAAGAAGCAAGTTTTGCATAATTTTACAATCTCAATATGCAATAGTTATTATTTTCATTAAGTGGTTAATGAAATGTGTTAGATAATAATTAGGTGGAAATTTTATTAGGTAAGGGTGCAGCCCTGTAATTGCTTGTTCGCAGCACTGCTGGTGGTTGGACCTCCACTAGAGGGGAGTTCTCCCGAGCCCCCCTTTAAACGTATCTTGGCCTATTTTTCCACGAGAGCAAGACACACTACACAACCATCACGGGTGACGTCAACGTACGCGCAAGTTTCTCTGAACGACAAATGGATGTAACATGCCGTTATGTGTGGCGGTATGTGATCAATGGAAATGAATGTGATGCAGTAGGAAAACTGATGCAGCTATCCACGCTCTCACAAACCCAATGCCTTTATGAAAATGTGCAGAGATTATCATAACGAGTATAAAAATGTTACAAATGCACTGAGATTACGTGATGAAAGTAACAAAATACTAATCAGAAGAGCAACAAGGCCAAGGAGGAGAACATTCACCTCTGGTTATTTACTACTAGCAGGAAGTACTCGGCGTTGCCCGTGTCATACAAATATTTCAAAACTACTCTTAAAAATGTAACAGCAGTGCGTACTGACTGTGGTGGTACCTGCTATGATGACAGCAGTGCATATTGTGGTGGTACCTGCTATGATTACAGCAGTGCATGCTGTGGTGGCACCTGCTATGATTACAGCAGTGCATACCGACTGTGGTGGTACCTTCTATGATTACAGCAGTGCATAATGTGGTGTAAGCTGCTATAATTACAGCAGTGCATACTGACTGTGGTGGTACCTGCTATGATTACAGCAGTGCATACCGAGTCTGGTGGTACCTGCTATCACTACAGTAGTTAATGCTGACCCTATAGCAGTATTTATTGACTCTATAGCACAAATTACTCACCTGACAGAGTGGCGTGGTGAGGCCTAGTCCCGTGAAGTGGTACCTGCTATGATTACAGCAGTGCATACTGTGGTGGTACCTGCTATGATTACAGCAGTGCATACTGTGGTGGTACCTGCTATGATTACAACCGCGCATAGTGTGGTGGTGCCTGCTTTCACTGCAGCAATGCATACTGTATTGGTAGCTGAAATGATTACAGCAGTGCATACCGACTGTGGTGGTACCTGCTATCACTACAGTAGTACATGCTGACTCTATAGCAGTATTTATCGACTCTATAGCACAAAATACTCACCTGACAGAGTGGCGTGGTGAGGTATAGTCCCATGC
Source organism: Lampetra fluviatilis (assembly GCF_964198595.1). Lineage (NCBI taxonomy): Eukaryota > Metazoa > Chordata > Hyperoartia > Petromyzontiformes > Petromyzontidae > Lampetra > Lampetra fluviatilis. The sequence continues at coordinate 2,716,015 of NC_136306.1, forward strand.
AGAGCCTTTGGGCTCGCCTAGATTGCCCAGCCGGCCGAGGTGGCACCTTGGCAGTCTGGGGCTGGGGTGCTACCCCCCCCCCCCCCCCCCAGGCACGATGTCTCCGGCCGCTCTGCAGTAATATTTACGGCCTATAGTGGTAGCATCTACCACCTGTATAGTAGTAATAACTGCATGCATCGTGGTGGGGGACACATGAGACAGTGAAGAATTAACTGAACGTTTAGTGTATTTTTATAGGATTTTTAACGCGACCCTCACTCGCACCAAAGGCGTGTGACTTGACATGGGCCATCCTCCCCACCAAAGGCACGTGAGTTGGTATGGTTGTGCACGCGTCATAAATAAATAAATGCGCACAAAAATCGCAGTAAATCGCTAATTAAACTAATTAAAGTTGACGGATGTGGAAAAGGAATAGCGCTTGCTAACCGCGGGGCTTACGGCGTGGTGCCTGGCTATTTTTTTTCCATAAACCTCACCGTTGGAGAGCCAAGCGCGCGACCACACACAAACTCACACAAACATACAAACCCACAGTTTTTGACTTTGAGAAATATAGATAACATTTGAATAAATTGAACATTAGGAATGGAGGGAAAACAGGCATAAACATAACTGTAAACGTGGTAACATTAACAATCTCGGATTCGCTGGCAACACAGCCTTCACAACAATAAGTGAAAATCAACCGCCGGAAATAAACAAGTTGGGCTGAAGATACACAGCGTACGAGCCAAACAAAAGTCCGGAATAACAAGTTCACTCAACAAAAGAATATAATTGTTGGAGGGACACAGCTGGAAAACACATACACGGACTATATATATATCTCTCGGACAGTTGTTGAGGTCGGAATGGGATCAAATAATTGGATTGCGTTTGGAAATTGAATTTTATAATGAAAAGCAAAGTACTGATGTGCCTAAACAGAAACATGTTCAATAATTGTACATCACTTGCTTTGGCATTTAGATTAGAAAGATGGACACTGACAAAGGAAATAAAAAAACAATAGCTTAAACTTATACGGAGAAGCATGGAGGTACAATGCAAGCTGGAAATCTAGATTGCGAGACAAAGAATAGTAATGCACAGGTCAGAGAGCAACTGGCAATCAGAGACGTGGCGATTGTTAAGAAGATTTTTAAGAATATTGACTCGCTGGAAGGGATGATGGTCGACGGATGAGAAAGGTAAACCAAAACTATAAATTGTTCTTATTTTACCAGGTAAGGCCCACTGAGCTACGTAGCTCTTTTTCAGAAGCGAACAAGCCACAAATGATAGCTCAACGAAATAGCTTACCGGATGGAAATGTATCGCATTCAGATACTCTAAACGCGTGATGTTGATTCTAATGTTGAGGTATAAACCAGAGGACCCAGAGAAAAATCCACGCGGCCACAGATAGAACATGCAAACTCCAAATATGCAACAGGCCATAATAGAAGATCGAACCCACGACCTCCTGCATGCCAACGAGGTAGTAACCATCTTGCCACCGTGGCGTCCTCAGAATGGTAACAGAAAAAAGGTGACAGAATGGCATCCAAAGGAGACGAAATGCCCACGTGGACACCCACCATGGAGTTGGAGCAATGAGATCGGCTCATAAGCAGGATCGAGATGGATAGTGGCTTCACTGGACCATGAGGAATTGGGTGACGATACTTTCATCCAGCAGTGGATAATGATGCTTTCGTATCTACCTTATCTATACTTATTGTTATTAATAATGTGCTGTCTCATTGCCAGATAATAATAGTGGTCTGTATTGCATTACCAACACTGATTTTGTGGCCTCGTAGGTAATATCTTCTTCTTAAGGATGCGTGAATTTAATATATATTAAATCATTATGAAATCTTCAATTAGTTATTTGCAGTGTTGATGGGCAATGAAGGGAACATTCAAATTCAAAGTCACGGGACTGCAAGTGTCTGGGTAAGCATGTGTGTGTGGGTCGGCCTTGTGGAATAGAGAACAAGTGTGAAACTATATATCAGAGAGGAGGGAGTATTTTGGCAAGAGCTGGTGTATTACACATGATGACAGGATATATATCCAAACATAAATACCACTTGGGTCATGTAACATTTTGTTATTAATGGATTTTATAGCAAACGAGTTCCTGAGTCAGTGTTATTGCAAAAAAAGATGTAAAATATGTGTTCATTAAATTTAAATTAATCAGCCCGAGTGAAAGGAAATGTACACAATCTCTTTAACAACAAGCGGAACCCGGTTATCTGCACAAGGTAACGACTATTGTTACAATTTTGTTTGTAATTTATTATTAGACACTCCCAAATTTACATTATTTTAAAATGTAGACCCGAGAAACAACTGCATTTCCACCAGACAGTTGGATACATACTTATTAACATTTGCCCTGTTTTTTTAATTTAGGAACTTACCGGTTACTAAAAAATAACTGTTTATCTTTTGACAGTGACTACTGTCATCATCTACTGTGCTCTTCTTATTGGGCAATATTATCCTGTACACATCTGTCAATTCGATGGAATCTGTCAAATGTTTAAACTTAGGATGCGTTCACTGTGCCCTTAAATGCATTTGTTTAATAGATATAAAACATGTGTATTTTGTTCATGAGCAGGTTAAAAAAATTGCTAAGGACGGTTACAATTGTATCCATCTTGACTACTTTCCAAAAACAAACTTGGTCTGAACAGATAACTCTTAATCAATTAAGAAGTACATTGTAAATGCAGTACTGTAGTCATTGTTACCAGTGGTGTCACTGGAAACAGTACGTACAGTTTTCTTGTACACCACATGCTGAGCAGAGGTCCAAAGGCCCAAAATATCGAGCGGCCAGCAACAAGCGGCACTCTCGCCGTTTTTACAGATTAAATATAAAACGAGGTTGTTACGCGTGATGGCGGAACAGAGAGGATGAGAGGGCATTCCGAAGTGCAGCAGTGCGAGAATAGAAGCAGAGAGAGAGAGGAGTTTCTTTGACCTGCACTTTGTTTGGCGGTGGGTGAACGCGGTGTGGTGGATGAGACGAAGCGGTCAGTGTCTGGTCGGCTGAGTCCTCGACACGCGTGGAGGGATCAATAGGGTAAGTCCTCGTGACACAGCCAAACACGGCGGCGTGTGAAGCACATCACGGTTATCGACAAGGCTGGATTATTGCAACTCGGCTACTCTGCGTCGGGACGTGTGTCACACAAACGTTAGCAAGCTGCAGCGTGGGCAACATCATTTTTGGCACGTTTCGTGACGTGGTGTGTCCAGCAAGACCCGAGCCGTGTCCGTCCAGTTCTCGCTGAACTGCATCGGTTTCCGGTTACCGAACGAATCAATTTTGAGGTCGCACTCGTTGCACACACAAAGTGCCTGCCGCGAATGAACCACAACACCTTGCTCATCTCGTCAAGGAGCATAAATCATCACGCGAACTCCGGTTATCCTCGCAGCAGCGGCTTTTGGCTGGGCCATCGAACAAGGGCGGTCACCGCATCGCGTGCTTTCGGATGCGCTTCTGCGGCCGTCTGGAACGCTCTTCCTTCCGATATAAGGAAGCGACTGGAGCTATGCACTTTCTAGAATGAGAACTCATTTCTCTAGAACCGCTTTTAGTTTGTTGTCCTTCCCCCACCGCACCTCCGATTAGCACGGTTGGCTACGTACGGTGCGAAAGAGGTTCATCATACGTATTTGACATACGAAGTTCATGTAAACAATAACCATGGTTATAACAAGAGCAGAGTGATAAGGAGGTGCCTTATCAGCAGGGAGTATTTTTTTAGAGGAATATAAGCGGAGGAACAAAATGACTGTGCAATACAACACAGAAAGTGGAAGTAAGTTCCAGGCAGTATGGGCAGGATATGCAAACATTGACTTTGAGTGTAAGATCGCATACTGAACTAAACTTTTATGTTATCAGGTAAGGCGCACTGAGCTATGTAGCTCTTTTTCAGAAGGGACCTGGCCACGAATGATATCACTTAACGAAGTGGCTTATCGTGTGGAAATGTTTTGCAGTCAAATACTCGAAACGCATGCGTATAAATGTGCAGGGGGAAACCAGAGGACCCGGAGAAAAATGCACGCGACCACGGGAGAACATGCAAACTCTAAATATACAACAGGCCATGGGTCGGGATCGAACGTACGATCTCTGCATACGAGGCGAGGTAGTTAACATCCCGCCACCGTGGCACTTCTTAACACTTAAAGTGTTAAGAAGTGTCAAGAACATGCCTTTATTGTTGTCACAGAGGGTGCAGGAAAGCAGATTAGAAAAAAACGAGAATACCAAGACCTTAACAATACAGCAATCTTGTAATTGATCTTCATAAAAAAAACACATCCTCATCAAGTATCCTGTCAGTTTCAAGTCCTATCTCAGAGCAGAGCTGCTCCTGTTAAAGACACTGCCCCCCCCACCCCGATCCAGCAGTTTCATCACTGATCACATGCACATGAAACATCCCGGTCGTATGCATCACGGAAAACGTTTGATGAACGTTACATTCCAACTGAAATGCCACCCGCAGCAAGGAGACAGTGACCTTGCCAGGTGTTCTGAAGTCACCACGAGCCTGGTCCCTGTGGGCATCCTTTGGTTTAACGTCGGGAGTGCACCCGCTGGTGTGTTTGAAAGCACAACTTTAAACGTGCAGTATTAGACTATTAATATGTTTATCTCATCGAGTGTTGTGTTGATAATACTTTGCATACCTTCGTCGTGTGTGCACTGTATAGAAGATTAAATTGTAGTGTATCTCAATTACAAACATAGTTTGAATCAGAGATGTGTTCAAGTGGACTGAGTACTAGCATACTCTTCTTATTTACCATCAATAAAATGTTCAGAAGTAAAAATTGGTTACCCTTTGGTTAGACTGTCCGTGTCATAGAAATGTGGAATTTCCGACACTGGCTCGGGGCTGACAATGGCGATGAGTATCAGCCTCACTTCTGCAGAAAGAAAATGTGCCTTTTATTATGCAACCACTCGCCTCGTATCCTGTAATTCCTGAGGCATTCCAGTCAGCTGAAACATCCATATCTTCGTCTCGGTCAGGAATAAAATCGTGTTTCACTCCATATGAAAGTCAAACTGTCCCAAAAAGAAATTAGCAAACATCCCACAGCCTGACATACCTATACAAAGGTCTTTCAGTGATTTGTATGTAAAATATAAAGGGTAAAAACGCAGGCCGAAATTACCTGCACATGCCACTGCCAATTGACTGTGGCGTAATCCCTTTACACGCCTGGGTGGACAGAGGTATGTATATTTGCTGAACTTCTTTTGCACCGTACGTAGCCAACCGTGTCAATCGGAGGTGGAGGGGAAGGACGACAAACTAAGCACAAGAAGCAATTCTAGAGAAATTAGTTCTCATTCTAGATTTAAAAGTGCATAGCTCCAGTGGCTTCTTTGTTCGATGGTTAGCCAAAAGCCGCTGCTACGAGGGTGACCAGAGTTCGCGTGATGATGGTTTATGCTCCTTGACGCGATCAGCAAGGTATTGTGGTGCATTTGTGGCAAGCACTTTGTGCGTAATGAGTGGAGACCTTATAAGCGTTGGGTGGAAAACATAAGAAACTTTGCCATTTGTTTCAACTTCCACGCCGCGACATGAAATCATAACCGGCGATCTCGGGATTTATTTTTTAATTGTGGGGTTCAATCTTGATTTGAAGCTTTCGTGAGTGCAGGAATCCATACTCTTTAGTTCTTTCGGTTAAGTCACGTCGGTATAAAATAAAATAAATCACGACATTTCGGGTGCAACACAAGTGTCCGTCATCAGGTGGGAAAGCATGGTCTGCTGCTGAGGCTGACTGTTTTAAAAGGTTTAAAATTTTTTCAAACCTTTGAAAGGTTTAAAAGGTTTCAAACCGTTTAAAACAGTCTGCCTCAGCAGCACAACCATGCTTTCCCATCTGATGACGGACGCTTGTGTTGCGCCCGAAACGTCGTGATTTATTTTATTTTACACCTATGTGACTTTACCGAAAGAACCAAATATATAATTGTGGGGTTCTTAGATTTGGGCTCTGGCCTATGAATCAGCAGCAGCAGCAGCAGCCACACAACGGCTTACTCTCGCGATAGCTCACGTTCCTGTGCATTCAAAAGATGGCTCGACACGAAGGGCGCGAGAAGAGGACGCGGCGGCGATGTTCGCGGACCTCGCACGGAGCGAGCTCGCAGAGCGAAGCCGGGCGCTGCTAGGCGCACGCCCCTGCACGGTGGGGCTCGCATGCCAAAGCGCACCCAGCGCCGCGTGAACCAGCGCCCTCGGCCAACGCAGCTGGTGTGCTCAGCCCCGCCAGCGACGCACGGCTTCCGCTCACCGCGACCAAAGCGAGATGACCGGCGCGTTCGTTCAGCGCGCTCGTCACGCGCGCATTGAATGGCCTCCTGCTTGAATGCAAAGCTGCCGGGTTTTGTCCTTCTCTAGGTCTGCACGTGACACACACACAAACAAATCGTGGTTGCTTAGGATAGACCCAAAGGCCCAGACCTCGAAGAGGTCAGCAACAAACAGCACGACTGAATTGTTTTATAGATAACAGTTAATAAGTTTCGTAAATTGAGCATAAGTTATTGTAAGAACTTAGGAAATGAGACGGTGGGAGGAGGGAATTCCAAAGTGGAGCGGTGCGAGGGAAGAAGCAGAAAGAGAAGTGTTTTGACGGGAAAGTTCCAAGCTCACATCTCGGTCAGAGGTTGCACTCAGCCCATCATTTTGCCGGTCTATAAAAATAAGTACCCATTTGTGAGAAGTCAAAAACGGTTGTCCTTGGAAGATTGTCCCCCAAGCCAACACCTCCACCCATATCCGAGAGGACCGAAATAAATTAACAGGGACAGCAAATGCGCAACACGCAGCATATCGCAGACGCTATTATGATTCGTATTAGATTTTTTTTTGGGTAAGGCCACGTAATTTTATTTGTCAAACAAATGCTTTATTTGAACATGGAGACCTTGTGGAATTAAATAGCTGGCAGGATCAGAGGTGATATCTTTGAAGAAGCCCTACTGGGATTCTTGGTTTGAATCCCGATTAAAAAAACTGATTTTAAAGTTTGAAGAGTCCATGGCCACAGCCCAATCACCTTTGACTGCACACAATTAGCACGGCCAGCAATAGAAGTTCAACAAACATACATACATACAGACCATCACAGTAAACTTAATTTTTCATTGACTATGAATTGGCTTTCAAATAATATTTTTTTTTCATCATCAAATAATCTTCAACTGGGAATTACAAGGTGTAGCACAGGTGTAGACATGGCGGTGACTTCGTAATTGGTTCTATGGTTCCATCAATTTGTGCAATTCTCTGCCACAGCGCGATGCACTACTTTCTGCGGCGCTCCGAATAGCGTTTCATTCACCTCGTCTCCCTGAGAGCACAATTGGAATATAATTGGCAAAAAAGCAATTTCTCTTTCAAATATAACTTTAATAATAGGACTGTGCGTCATGCGGCTAAGATGTTACTGATGACATCATCAAGCATGCATTTTTGGCGCAGGCATCAAGAAAAAATCCCATTTAGACATCAATTTCAAATCACTCCTCATTCGAGCAAACAGGAAATCCGCCAGTAAAAAAATATATCACTTATATTATTTCCACGAAGAATTACATACAGTATGGGCTTTATACGGCTGGGTAGCGCTGCTCATACATTAAAAGGTTGTGGGTAAAATTCTGGTTGGGGTTTGATTATGCCCATCTTCCCTCTGGGGTGCATAAAATGTGAACCGCTTTGTGGAAACACAATGCCGTTTGTGCTATGGTGGGTCTCTCAATAGATAAAATGGCTCCCATAATGATCATGTAGAATTTCCACCAAAGGCTCATATGCGTACCACCCACCAATACTTTTGCTCCTTTTTGTTTTACATATTTAAGAACGTGGTCAAAATCCAATATTCACCGACTGTCTATAATTTTACAGCTGCTTGGGAACCTTGGTTCTAGACAAGGCATAAATGAGATCCACGCTCGTGCTCCTAACTTGTTTAAATCCTAACTTGCAGGAACGGGCAGCACCACCTGAGAGCCTCGATTGGAGAGTCGTGGGTGTTAAATAATAACATTAAAGGTGCTCCACTATAAATATGAACCGATGAACTTGTTTAAAAAAAATTTAAAAGTAAATTCAACAAAAATTGCCTGATTATGCTGGTTTTAATTATTGTAATTATTAGTTAAACGTCCGCAATCAATTATTCAATATTGTGAGATTGCTCATCAATAACGCACCGGTGGGGTGCTGCTGAAGCAGTAATACATTGGCACGGTTTTTTTTTAATCACGTGACAACTTTATTAATTGACCGTGTCGGGTGGAGGAGGGTTTTTACGACACACGATCTTATAAAAAATCAAGTACGTATGTATATATGTGCATGTGGAACTTCTTACGCACACCGTACGTAGCCAACCGTGCTAATCGGAAGCATAACGCTGATGGCGAATGCCCGCTACGGGTTAAATGTTACCACGCACTTCCACAGTTCAATTGGCGTTGCCCAGTCATTGGACGCTGCAGTCAAGCTGGTTGTGCACTAGGGGGCATCTCTTGACACGAAGAGACACGTGGTCGGTTATATGGTTTGAGAAACAATTTGGGAATCTTAAAATCTTAAACTGGTCTCAGTACTACACATGCGTTAATGAATCAGTATTCGTTGCAAACTAAAAGTTGCTTTCAACTGGAGATGAAAGTGGCCATATAAAGATGTCAGTGTTGTTTGTTCCTCCATCATACGTCTGGGGCTTTCCTCGAGGCGCTCAATTCATGCCACTCTAAACTATTTAACCAAATATTTGTTTTATCAGATAAGGCCAACTGGGCTGTATAGCTCTTTTTCAGAGGCGACCTGGCTACATTTGATAGCTTAACGAAGTGGCTTATCATGCGGAAAATGTTTAGGAACCAAATACTCTAAACGCGTGATGTTGATTCTAAATGTGGAGGGAAAAACCGGAGGACCCGGACAAACATCTACGTGACCACGGGGGGAACATGCACACTCCAAATATACAGGCGTCAGGATAGGGATCGAGCCCACGACCTCCTGTATACCAGGAGAGGTAGTTAACATCTCGCACTCATGATTGGAGTCGGCCAAGCATCCCAGTATTGGACAGTCATATTTAGTCTTGAGACTGCGTTAATAACTATTGCAGTCGACACGTTTTAATCTTGAGCAAGATAATGGGAACCGGTTATCTTTCACGTGACGTGCCAGGCCGCCGAATGGCCAACCCCTTGCTGACAATTGCCTCTTTGTTCCCGACATAATCACACCATCGCCTACACCATGGATCTCATGCCCCCCCCCCTCACCCTCCGTCTCGTCTAAATGATCCACGCTATCGAATAGCACCCAAGCTTGTACAAGGTTGGAGCCACCAATGTTTCCAGATTACAGCACATCATATTTACCATCATTATTTAAATGTGTATTAGAGGACCTTGTGCTTTCAGGTATCAGAGCATTTTAGCCAACCAGAGAGAGGCGCTCAGGTATGGCAGTTGGCAGCATGATCGCACACGAACCGTCTGAATTATTCACGTTAACCTGAAAAGAATACATTTAATAATGGTAGGTTTTTACCGTTTTAACTGGTACAAAACTGACACCTTTATTCAAGGCATCATGTTTGCAATGACCACAACACAAGTAGTCAATAAAGCAAACAAAAAGAAGCAACTCTGATAAGGATAATAATATGCACTGTCCTTGAAGTTGATTGGCCCACACCCGAGACGGCTTTCTTTAGAGCCTAGTCCCCATTGGTGTAGGGCCAGATGACACCAGAAGGCGTACAACTCAAAAACAGTGCAATATCAGAGTATTGAGAGTTCGGGGTAAACATTTACACTATGAGATCTATTTTACCAGTGGCAAAATATAATGGTAGGTTTTTACCCTTTTAACTGGTACAAAACTGACACCTTTATTCAAGGCATCATGTTTGCAATGACCACAACACAAGTAGTCAATAAAGCAAACAAAAATAAGCAACTCTGATAAGGATAATAATGTGCACTGTCCTTGAAGTTGATTGGCCCACACCCGAGACGGCTTTCTTTAGAGCCTAGTCCCCATTGGTGTAGGGCCAGATGACACCAGAAGGCGTACAACTCAAAAACAGTGCAATATCAGAGTATTGAGAGTTCGGGGTAAACATTTACACTATGAGATCTCTTTTACCAGTGGCAAAATATAATGGTAGGTTTTTACCCTTTTAACTGGTACAAAACTGACACCTTTATTCAAGGCGTCATGTTTGCAATGACCACAACACAAGTAGTCAATAAAGCAAACAAAAAGAAGCAACTCTGATAAGGATAATAATATGCACTGTCCTTGAAGTTGATTGGCCCACACCCGAGACGGCTTTCTTTAGAGCCTAGTCCCCATTGGTGTAGGGCCAGATGACACCAGAAGACTACTTGTGTTGTGGTCATTGCAAACATGATGCCTTGAATAAAGGTGTCAGTTTTGTACCAGTTAAAAGGGTAAAAACCTACCATTATATTTTGCCACTGGTAAAAGAGATCTCATAGAATACATTTAATACTTTAGCTGCAGGTTGATATGTAATTTAGATTGACGTAACAACACAATGAACGGCCTCCTCTTGAAAACGTCGTCAATTGGTTTGTAATGTCCCTCGTAGCGGGCAGATACACTTTAGTAAGTCCTCGCGTGAAATTAGTTGTTGGACTCGAATCATCGACGGCTGTGCCGGCCGGCTCAGTGGTGACGCGTCGGTCCCGAGGCAATCCAACCTTTTGCAAGGTCGTATGGCATTTAATTATGTGTTTTACCAGCCTACACAAGTCAAAGGTTGGAGAGTTGGGTGGCGGGGGGGAGCTAACACATCATTTGGATTGCTTCATCCCCCACCGCCCTCCCCTGCCCCTCCAACGCCTCCCCCCCCTCTTACAAAATCCACTAATGAAGGCATTTCCACCACCAAGGTTATTTTTCATTTCAACGAAGCCCAGTCCGAGTGAGAACATCTCCTCGCTCAATCGAGCAAGCGGCAGTGTTCATGCACCGTCGATAGAAAGCGAGCCAGTGATGGAAATTCCACATTCCTCTGGTGGGTGGTGGGTGGGAAATTAAGTCTCAAAGTGGTACTAGTTTTATGCACCCCAGAGGGATGTTGGCCTGAAAACTAGTTACCTTCCTATACTCTTATATAAGCGCACAAATTTATTTATCTGTGATGAACGCTGCACTTTCCGTCGTTATCATGCAGGGGGCGCTGCAAACTTATGCGCCCCCTGCATGAACGACGGACGCGCAGGGATAGACGTTCGATTACGTTGGAATTGATCGGCAGACGGCGGTCTTCTCGCACGGCCAGCTCTATGTCACCTTATCTCGATCCCGCAATCCCAAACAGGTGAAAGTCCGCATCGAACCGAACCCCCAGCGAGGCCATTTACTTAACGACGAGGGAAAATTCACACGAAATGTTCTTTTCAATGAAGTCTTCCAGATGTAACATTATATAAGCTTTTAATGAAGAAATACAATTATCTAATTCAAAATATGATACAATTCAAAGATGTTCCATTTGAAAACTTCAAAACGGAGCAGTGGGTGCTTGCGTGAATGCGTCGTTCGTGTGCAATTTTTTTGTGACTTTCCTGGCCAGAGAATAAATGTATACCACCTAAGGTAGTAAAACCATTAGTAGCACCAATGTATGCATGACCAATCAGAGAGTGATTACTTGACAACCCCACTCATTTCAAGTGGTTATTACACAATTCGCTATTTGTTGGCCACACAAACACAAAAAAGAGACTCGTGAAAGCCACCTCAGGTGGTACTGACGGGTGAAATATCCCTTCTGGGCTCATTGACTACAAGTGCTCTGACAGTGCCCACCGCCGATGTTGTAGTTGAGTGGTTAAAGGCGCAGCCCTGCGAGTGCCTGCCCACACCCATGTCCTCAGAAGGGGCCGAGAGAGAAGGCCCGTTCACATTTCAGTCTCCTCTCATTGCCCATCACCCTGCCGCACTTCAAGCTTGAGTGCAGATGTTGGTACCGTACTATGTCTAGGGGCTGTAACCTGTACTACTTCTGTGCGCAGGCTTGTGGTGTCCCAAGTGCCTCTTTTGCCCAGTAATCTTCCGGACGTGCCGCGGATCGCTCGTGATAATTGAACAAGTGTGCAGATATCCGCGGCTACGTACAAGGTGATGGAAATGACAAAGTGTAAGCCCCTGTTAATAAAGAGATAATATTGCACGATGCATTATGGATGAGCGGCACTCTGCCACTCTTTTGAGTCCTTGTGAATAACAGGTCCTGAGGACGGGCCCTATAAGGGAAAGGCATGCTGCCCACGTGTAATATAGACACTTAAATATTTCATTTTGTGATGAAAAGGAGAATAGAATCTAATCGAATTGGACACGGTTTTTTTTTGGGGGGGGGGTATTTGTTTTCCAATACGGTTGTATACAAAGGAGCACAAAGTTGTTTTTGAATGCAGTTAAGGAATACGACGTGAACGTGATAGTAAGCACTTGCTGCAGATGCATTACAAAATACTACAGTGGGCACTACTGATACATCAACAGAGGCATGCTGTGCTTCATCGCTGTAACCATTGCCAACCAGTGACTTAAAAATTGAGTCTATCCTGCAATTAGCTCTCCTTTGGGCAATGGCCCGCCTTTTGAGCAGACCAGAGGGCAGAAGATTGTGAATAATTGTACATGAGGGGCATTTAATTGTATAGGAATGTTTGTGTCTGTGTAAGCGTGCGTTGTGGTCGTTTATCGGGGGATATTTGTCTTGTCTTGTGGTCGTGTATCACGCATGTTTTATTCCTCACAATTGCAAATTACCAATGTAATTGCCAACTGAACTTGTTCAGGGTCTCTCTTAGGGTGGCCGAGTCTAACATGTAAAGATTGTTTGTGTTCATATTCTTGGTTCTTTCGGTGAAGTCACGTAGAAGGGAAATAATAAAATAATATTAATATAAAAAAATAAAAATTCTCACGACGTTTCGACTGCAACACAAGCAATCATCATCAGGTGTGAAATCCACAGCAAAAAATTGCTTTAAATCAAAATTGTTTGTGTTGTTCAGCGACTCGGAATCATCATCTACTTCAGCAGTTTGTTTCTTGCTGTGGTTGTCCCACCTGATGACGATTGCTTGTGTTGCGATCGAAACGTCGTGATCTATTATTTTTCTACCTACGTGACTTTACCGAAAGAGCCAAAGAGAATTGTTCTCATATACTTAATTTCATTTTTACTTGTTTATTTTTAGTGACGTTCTTCTCTTTATTATGCTTTGCACACCTACCATTTTTGGTATTGTTGGAACTTTCTGACCCGCCCCTACTGGACGTTCACAGCTCATCGGATTCCTCCAGTCTCAATAAAGAATATTAATTTATTATCATGCACGCATTACGACAGCTTATATTTGAACAATAATTAATTTAAACCAGCATTTAAATTTACTGTTCCCAAACCGTTTTTTTCCTTTATCCCATAACATGTTTAATGGTCTCTTGTTATACAGTACAGTAGTTTTATATTTTTCCCAATTCTCCCTGTATAAAGGATATATGTTGTCTACATGGTTCTCTCACAAAGCTTCAATAAATAACTTGCTATTGTGTATGTTTCATATTCTAGGTAATCTGAACATTGAAGTTTAACAGGAACTACGTGAGAGTCAAGTCAAGGTGACTGTCTCCTTGCTCGTGCGAGTCGTGGGGTGACAACTCATCTATGTTGGTAGACCTGAGCCATTGGCGGAAATTCCACGTTGGGGGGACGAGTCTGTCGTGATTGCTGTTGAATTCCCATGATGCGGTAGTCATTAAACGATAGGCTGGGTCAACACCAGAGCAGGATTTGAACTTGTGACCCATTGCATGTGTGATTGTATTTCTATTATCGGTGAATTTTTTCCAAATTTTCTCTATTTGCAGCCCTGATCCTTTGTTGGGTGGAAAAAAAATCCCAAAAATTCGATTGTCTTTGAGATAATATGGAATTACAATTTTATTTCAAATGCTTCTTTCATATTTCTACACCAAAATAATAAATGAATTAATAATTTATTTATTATCTATAATCGTCTACTGTATATTGACAGACATATAGATACGTGATTGCATTTCGAAAGGTGAGATATCGCACCTCTCATTTTATTACCTTAACATCTTCAAGGATCATTTAAATCTGAGCCATGCAAGCCGATGAGTGACTGACTTCGCAATTATCGAAGTACAGTGTTAGTGTTAACAATGCAGTGTTATAATTGGTTTTTTACCCTTCTATCTGGCAACAAAACTGACACCTTTTTACAAGGAGTCATGTTTGCATAGACTGCAATGCCTGCAGTCATAATACAAACAAAAGAACATAACTCTGATAATGTGCACTGTCCTTGAAGTTGATTGGTCCACACCCGATACAGCTTTCCTTAGAGCCTAGTCTCACATGGGTTGGACCAGATGACGCCAAAAGGCACACAACTCAAAGACAATGCACCATCAGAGTATGAGAGCTCGGGGCAAGCATCTACACTATGGGAACCTCATTTGCCAGTAAAAATATGATAATTGGTTTTTTACCCTTCTATCTGGCAACAAAACTGACACCTTTTTACAAGGAGTCATGTTTGCATAGACTGCAATGCCTGCAGTCATAATACAAACAAAAGAACATAACTCTGATAATGTGCACTGTCCTTGAAGTTGATTGGTCCACACCCGAGACAGCTTTCCTTAGAGCCTAGTCTCACATGGGTTGGACCAGATGACGCCAAAAGGCACACAACTCAAAGACAATGCACCATCAGAGTATGAGAGCTCGGGGCAAGCATCTACACTATGGGAACCTCAAATGCAGTGTTAATAATCGTATAATCGTATATTCGACCGATGATTCTATCCATCACGTCTTATCGCTGAAATGGAACCTGACATTTTAATATTTAGAATGCGCCGCACTGTTCATATTTTTTTTCCAGCAAAGTGGCGCAGCGCTTATCTAGCCTGGGACAATTGCAAGACACGAGAGTTCAAATCTCGGCCACGAGTTGACTCAGACTATCATATCCTCCGGAGTTCATACAATGAGCTGGACTTTATAAGAAGTCAACTGTGATCATCGTACAAAGAATGACTCCGAACGAAATAAACGTGAAATTTCCACCACTGACAATGGAAATGAGCACCGCTAATTTGAGATGTTAGTCGTTTTGACGTTATATATATTTCCAAATTTCATTCCATTGGTGCTATCTGCGTCAATGTGACAAGACGGAGTGGCCATGGGGAACCCCAACACACAGGGGTGTGGCATAACTCCGGGTATTGAGTAACGGCCCGATAATGTTGGTTTCATAGGACTAGTTCTCAGAGCCCTTGAAGTTATCTCAATGTTTTTATCCACACACTCTATAGGTGTAGAGTCGTGGCGACATGTTAATTACCTCACCTGGTATGCAGGAGGTTGTAGTTGCAATCCCTACCCTGACGCCTGCTGTTCAGAATAATATTCGACGTTTCGCTGCACGTGCTGAGCGCTTCTGCAGGGATTCACTTCGGTTTCGGCACGTGGAACGGAACGTCGTCACGAAACAAATCGCGCCACCGCTCGACACGCACCGGAGGTGCTACCTGGACATCGTTTTGCCTTCGGACCTGGTTGATCTTAACTCATTGATCACGACGTTCACGGTATACACACTCACACACGATGCAGGTTCCTAACATTTCTGGCATCTCGCACAGCTGTACTTGATGAAAGGTAACAGAAAAAAGGTCAGACAATGAACAGCAGGCACGTTTACAAAGATCTACGATGTTGGTAATCGTCGAGGAAGACGAGTCGAGAGAGGTAGGTGGCCAAAGGTAGCCAGGGGCAGGCCCAAGCGCGACGTGTAATACAGCTATCAAAACGGAATGGGAAAACACAATTACAATACGTTGCATTAATTGCAACGGTAAATGTGAATGGCGCTACAGGACGGTGAGTCCTCGCTTAACGCGTGGCGGTGTTCACGCTGTCACGCGTGATCGCTATAACGCGGAACGCGCGCCGACGACGAACTACTTTCTGGACATGCACGGCTGAAGCGGTGCAATACTGCACGCGGAATGATACAGTAACGTGATGGCATACACTGCAATTGTTTGTCTCGCCACGTCGCTGCGTGTGCATACATCGTGTCTTCGTCGAACTCTCATCGTCACAGTTCTTCTTTTTTAGGGCTCACTCGATTCAAATGTATACCGAGTGGGCGGCACGTGTGAATGTGTACAATCCAGCGCTCGATCACCTATGCACACCGTGGGGGTTGCTTTACCGTAACTTCGCCACGCGGGGCAGTGTGGGTAGGCGAAGGCAGTGTGCGTAGGAGTGCAGTACAACCATGGATTTTCTCCTCTGCCCTAACCCCAACCAGAAACGCATCCCTAACTACCCTGCCAGAGACCTCCGAGTGGTATTCACGAGAGGCGCCGAGAGCATGATAGTGTGCTGCACCCGTTGCTGAGATCAACCACATTTCATGACCCCTAGCGACGCGCGCAATTTGCAACACTCGCAAGCCTCTCCAATGGGCACGAGTCAAACTACACCCAGACAGTGTGGCGGGGAGGGGGAGATCTGTTTTACTTGCATTCGTCAAATCTCTTAATGTCGTCTACGCTGGAGGACGTCCCACAAGCGGGTGAAGTCATACATTTTTCACAACCACCGCGCACATTTTGCAGAATTCATGGCGTGAACTCTGCAAGCGGCAAGACACGGACGCGCGGATAGTGTGTGAAACGCTTGTCAGCTCCATCATTTGACAGCTCGTCACTGCCCTGCATTGGCAATGCGAAACCACACGGAACGTGCATCTATTGCCGAGTTTCGACAAGGGAGGCTCCACCGCGTCTTAGCTAGGGGCAGCATGCGCCCAAGCGGGTTTTTTTCATGTTTGCCCTCTAAGGTTGTATAAACAAAGGGAATGCAATAAACTCAGCTCTACTTGTTGGAGCTGCAAGGATGACACTGGATGTGTGCACAGGGACACACGGAGCTGGGATCCGCATGCACGCAGAGGCACAACAGCGTGCGTGGTCACACGCCGGCACGTGCGGGCACATTTACGATGAAGCACGGTTCGTTCGTACGCAGCGACAAGATGAGCGCTGAAACCCGCAAAAATATTTCACCCGCATGCTCCACTAGCGGGTTAGAGCTGCCTGCATAAAAACATCCGACTATTTTGGCGTGACTAGAAATGAGACTGATATTACGCGCGTTGCATCGGCGACCCATTCAGTCTCCGCTGCTGCTGCATGTTCACGGGCCATCAGGAACTACAGCCAAGGTGTCTGACATCAAGAGGTGGGTCCGAGTGTCTCCCAGTTCACTCAACTCACTGTTCCTCCCGCATGGGCGTACTGGTACCACGGTGGCGAGATGTTACCTAACCTCGCCTGGTATACAGGAGGTCGTGGGTTCGATCCCGACCCTGATGCCTGTATAGTTGAAGTTTGCATGTTTTCTCTCCCCGTGGTCGTGTGGAGTTTCCATCACGAGCTCAGGAGACGAGCACCGCCTCAATGCAGTGTACATATGTATAAGACTGTATCCGTATCTTCTGGTACAGTGAATAGGTGAATGGCAGCAGGGTGGAGTACTTCTGTATAAGTGAACTTGTGAAAAATCTGAGGAGGGTCAAGTGCTTTATTACAATTGATAAGCCTTTTCAAGGCTTCCATAAGTCTTCATCAAGTTACATTTTAAGGTGTGAGCACAGAATCTTGTAAACACTTTAATCAGTACTGATATAACATATTTAGGGCTCTTATATATTGATATTTCAATTATGACTCATTTCGTAAAAATAATATTTAGCCGTTTCTAGCGCTTTCACAATAAACATGCAAAAGTTGGGCGAATGTTGTCGAACAACATTGGCCCAACGTTGCGTGTTTAATAGGTTTCTCGAATTGAATGTTACATAATTGGGAATGGCGAAACAGTCCTTGCGCCCGTAAATTAACACGGGTACATTTATATATTCTTTGATGCAAAGGTTTTCATGCCATATTTGAAACTCAAATGTCATTCCCAAACATATTTTCCGACCTCCAAATCAGAGAATCAAACCAGAGCAGAGTTGACTTATAAGAGTAAAACCCATCACACTCATGATTAATAGAAACACGTATGCATACCTAAATTAGCAGATAGGATGCTCACGTTTTTCATTTGTATAAAATAGACACGGCGTGCACGTTGATTAAAAAAGGATGTCATTCTACAGGCTGCAGCCGTAGTAGAACTGCTCATTGAAATACATATTTCTAGTTTACAACGCGTGTTCCTTTGATGTGCAATTGCCTGATCAGTCAATCAGTTGCATGCACACTCCCATATTGATACAACACTAAAAGGGTGAACACATCTAATCCAAGGAGTATTTGTTCGTGGTTTATTTAAAATATACACGATCCCGGCACTGATGTTCCAGGTAGCTCGTCATCATTTCTGTAAATTCACCCGACGTGCGATCCAGCTGAACATCGTGTGTGTTTGTCCAGCGTATACATCACGAACACAATCCGCATATTCATTGTAAATGCGGCGGAATAAGTCATTAGCGGTCGCGGATACTCCACGCCTCGCCGTGCGATGGCTTTCTCCGTCCTGCTTGGTCGTTCTCACGTCCTGATGAGCTGTGGAATAACGCCGTCTGCCCCAGAACGGAAAACCCTGTGATCGGCCTCGTGCTCTGTGAAGAGTAAACACGCTCGAGGTCGCATCGAGATGAATGTGACGTGGATCTGCGTGGTCGTGTCCGAGCTGCCCCGGCCATTTCTCCTCCCCCCCACCCCCAATGTTGTAATAAGCCTGCCCTGCATATATGCACACACACATCAAATAAGAAGATCGATATTCGCCACTGATGTTGGCCATGACTGGGAGACCGACTCAGGTCAACGGGTTCAAAGTGTAGCGCATGAACTGCCGAATTCACTGTTTGGCACCACCACCACGGAGACAAAGATCCCTCGTGTAGCCTCGACAGACTTTACAGGAAAGTGTTGCTAGCGAGCACCTATAAAGGCAGGAATGGTACACGAGGGGGTGGGTGGCCAGCACCACGCCCGACCGCCTTTGTCTCCCCAGTGGCTATGTTTAGACACCGCACTAGGGACTCATTTGAGGCTGAATCGACCTAGGGGAGGCCCAGGACCGGTTCAGGTGTTGGCCGTGAGTGGGACTCTAACTCGGGTCGCTGTGTTTGTAGCGCAGCGCGCTATCCGCTACACTACCGCTCCCCAACACGCACACCACGCATCCGTGAGCATCCACATAAATTATTCCTTCTATCCGTGAATGCAGATAACAGGATCAGTTTGCCGTGCAATGTCTGTATTCCGTGAACAATTTGCATGTACAGTACTAGGATTAATTATGTACACTGCTTCTGGGAGACCACTCATGGGTAGCTCTGCAGACAAATGCGAACAATCGGATGAATTTGCAATGCAATTGCTATCGCGCACAGCGGGGAGACCCACACAAGCACATATCGGGGACACTTTGCTAGCGCACAGCGGGATAACGTGGCAGCGCACAGAGGGAGACCCACACAAGCACATATCAGGAGACATATTTCTCGCGCACAGCGGGGGGTCGTGGCAGCGCACGGCGGGCGGATGCGCAATGCGAAACAGTGACACTAACTCACGGTGGGTGGACCCCACCAGTGCGCAGAGATGGCGCTGGTGCACAGGGGGAGATCGTGTTGGCGAACAGCGGGGAGTACCGTGCACGCTGCTGAGCGTGAAACTCAATGTGCAGTCAGTGCACTCACCGGACACTCCTCTCGTACTCACCTTGCATGCTGCCCACAAGCTTGACACTCCTCCACATACTCTGACAATATCACTGGCTATGACCTGCTGCTGGATTGTTAATAATTCGGAAAATCGCGTTGATAGGGTCCTGGGCTAATTCTTACCACGTGCTCGACTATCCCACAGACGCTCTCACTTGCAGACACACAGAGAGAGAGGTCATTCATGGTGGCCATAAAGAGAAAACGCTCTTCAAACTCCCCGACAGACTCTTCGTTCTCGAGACCAGGATGGTGGGAGCATTGCCCTCTAGTGCACAAGTGAGGTCCATCTTCAACATGCCAACAAAGGATTGTCCACGGTGGTTTAGATGTCTTGTGACCCCCCGCATTTAATTCTCTAAAACTTCATATGTTGTAAGGTCACAGGACATCTGGGCCACCCTGTACTATACGGTAAGTACTTCGTCACAATCCTGTAAAATTATACGGGGTTTCCAACTCTCTTGTTTGCTGGAATAAGCTGAGTTGGCCTATTTAAATAACATGCCTATCATTAAACCACAATAACATCGCTAGAGCTGAAAAGGTACATCAAGGCGAGCTCGAATGCTTAGAATTTAGACCTATGGATAAATACATGCATATACGGTGCAGTTAATAAAAAAGGGGGGATATTTTGATATACTCCTCGTTTCAAAACAGTTTATGATCGGTAACAACAATGCATTTCCAAACCATAGGGGCATAATGCTGGCGAGATGTTATCTATCTCGCCTGGTATAAAGGAGGCCATCAGTTTGCATGCTCTCCCCGTGGTGGTGGCGTGGATTTTTCTCTGGGTCCTCCAGATTTTCCCTCCACATTTAGAATCCACGTGCGTATACAGTGTTTGGCTGATATAAATTTCCACATGATGAGCAACTTCGTTGAGCTTTCATATGTAATAGCCAGGTCGTTTCTGAAAAAGAGTTACATAGCTCAGTGGGCCTTACCTGGTAAAAAGAATATTAGTTAATAGTGTAGTTGTTGCACTGTGATTTGATAACAGTAAATACGATGTTCCGATCGTCCCGTTGTTCTCCAGTGCACTTGTCCATGATGGACATGGCATGGGGCGATTTGGGGGTTGCTTCGGGCTTCATGCAGCAGTGAATTGACAAAGGGCTCTACATTGCAAATTGCCGATTTTAACTGGTTGCACGAATCATGATTGTTGAGCCACTGGATAAAACAAGCAAGAGAGCAACCCATGGACAGGCTGTAGCTACGGGGCATGTTAATGCATTACAGTGGTCGGATAGTGAATTACTTTCCTGGGTTCTCGTTCAGAGCCTTGCTTATACAAGTGTAGTGAGTTATCAGTGAGTCAGACGACGTAGTTGAGGCACACTCTTTTATTTAACCCAAGGCGGTAACAATACTTGAAAGGGTAACGGCCCCTTCACCCGTACTCAATGGGAAACACCCCTAGTACTATTCCCTGACTGTCCTATTCCCAGTCCTCCGCTATGAGTGCTAGGGGAGGCTATCTGATCCGGCTCTGGTCAAGCACGGATCCCGGCACCCAGCTAACTAGACCGTGCTCTTACAAGAGCAGCGGTCCTGGAGCTCTTGGGGCCGCGCCACTGTGTTGCCCTGCTCGGCCCTGAGAAGGACAGCGAGCCAGGGGAGTTCCAGGGCCTATTCTGCCGGTCTTCAGTCTTCTCTGGTAAGCTTCGAACACACTGGTCCCGAGCCCTCTGGCTCCCCGCCTTTTATAGGAATCCTTTCCGAGGGGTGGGGCTATGGGGGATCACAGCGCCCCCCATGGCCCCCCAGGGTTAAACGATGCGGACGTGGATGTAGACACCCGTGTGTGGGTGCAGACACCCTTATCCGACTCTCTGTTGTATTCCATTACATTTCTAAGTATACTAGATTTGTGTTTCTATTTCATTTATACCTGATGATGATTGCTTGTGTTGCAATCGAAACGTCGTATGCTAGTATTTAATTTAATTTATTATTTTATCTTTATACGTGACTTAACCGAAAGAACCAAAGAATAATTCCTGCAGTCACGAAAGCTCCAAATTAAGTTTGAACCACTTCGACGGGGAAGTTTTAAGTTTGTTTTTTCTTTCTCTCTCTGGGTTTTTTCGTTGTCTCTCTCTGCTTGTGTATCGGTCTTCGTGTCTGTGTTTTTTTCAAATTTCACACTTAAGTTCTAATTTAGCAATCTTTGGAAGAACGTAATCAACCAGGCTATGCGTTAATTGTGTGTTGACCGACCCTCTGTTTTGCATTGCATTACATTTCGAAATTTTTGCTAGGTTAATTTAGTGTGTCTCTCTCCCTGCCTCCTAATTTTTTCAAGCTTTCGTACCGTACCACTCATCTTGCTACTCATTGACATGCTAATTTCTCTAACCCCTTTCTCTCCGCCCCTGCCCCCTCTCTCAAGCTTTTTACACCTTGCCACTCACCGTTTCCACTCATGGACATGCTAATTTTTCTAACCCCTCCCTCTCTCCCTGCCGCCGCCCCCCCTTTCTCTATTTAAGGCCTCGACACAGAGGCGTAGTTTCTCTTTGTGCCTATGTTTGCTCTCTATGTATCTCTGTGATATCTGTCTGCTTATATGTCTGTCTATGTTTCTGGTTCTGTGTTTAATCTCTCTCTCAAATTTAGCATTCTCAGGAAGAATGTCTCTCTCGAGAAACGATGCCTTAACGCGGCGAGAGAGTTTGTGTACGTCTGAGAAGCTGATCGCTATACCGTCGAGAGCCTAGTGCTCTCAGAAGGGTCACCCAAGGCGGGAAGACTTCAGTGGAGACGTCAGACAAAACCCGTTTCGAAAGGTCCCCACATGACCTTTTCAAATAAATTGTGATCCAAGAAAGCAACGGGAAACTACTTGGATTATTCCTCCCTTGAAAACTTAAATGATGACAAGCAAAATCAACAAAGGCCCTGAGTATCGGCGTCCTTTAAATAGGACAGGGGTGCTAAGAATCTCCGAGCTTGTGTCAAAGAACCCTTTCAAAGTAGCAACTTGGAACGTTAGAAGTTTACTTCAAGCAGGAAAACTAGCCAATGTCATACAAGAAATGGATCGACTTAAAATCAATATAATCGGTCTAAGCGAAACTAAATGGCCTGGAACAAAAAATATTATATTGAGCGAACACCACATCTTCTGCTCCGGAGGAGAAGAAAACACCAAACAAACATACGGTGTCGCCTTTATAGTACACAAGAAATTAGCGAATAAAGTCATCAACTTTACCCCAGTATCAGAACGAATAGCACTACTACAATTAGCAGGCAACAAAGTCAACGTGAACATTCTACAGGTTTATGCTCCAACAGCAGACAAACAAGATCATGAAATCGAATCGTTCTATGAGCAACTAACCAACACGCTGAAGCCGCTGAAGAAACAAGACATCACTATAATCCTCGGCGACTTCAACGCCAAGGTTGGCCACGGTCGAATGCAGAACATTGTCGGAGAACACGGACTAGGAACAAGGAATGCACGAGGCGACAGACTGGTTCAATTCTGTCAAGAAGAACGTTTCAGTATTGCTAACACGTGGTTCCAATTACCACCTCGACGACTGTACACGTGGACCTCGCCGCAAGACCCCGACAACAACATCGTCAGGAACCAAATCGATTACATCATAATTAACATCAGGTTTAAGTCTAGTGTGATTACAGCAAAACCTACCCTGGAGCCGATATATCGTCAGATCATAACCCAGTAACAGCTGCAATAAGACTCAAATTGCGATCAATACAATGTACAAAGACGAGACGAGCAGACCTGGAGAAACTGAAGAACAGCGCCGATAAAAGACAAGTACAGCAACATCTCAACGATAGCATCCGCTCAATAACAACAGAAACAGCAGATGTTCAGGAGTACTGGCGCTCGTTCAAACAATGCATCACAGAAACAACAGAAGTCATGCTGGGACACGAGTCACCGAAAAAGAAACAACGATGGATGACACAATATATTCTCGATCTAATGAGCAAACGAAGAATGTACAAAAATAACAACTTGGAGAAGTACAAACAAATGCAACAGAAGATCAGAGAAGCAATCCGACAGGCAAAAGAAAAGTGGATGGAAGAACAATGCGCCGAGATTGAACAACTAATTAAAAAACATGACAATTTTACTCTGCACAAGAAGCTCAAAGAAGCTGGTAACATCTACAGACCAGCCCCAACAGCTACCTTGTATGCGGACAACAACCAACCAATCCTAAATAAACAAGAAAAAATGGACACCTGGACAAACTATATACACAAGCTCTTTGGCGCCGCGAGAACACCTGCAGATAAAGACCAACAGATGTCGAAAGATGCTCTACACATTTTAACATCAGAAGTAGAACATGCAATCAAAACAGCTAAGTCAGGCAAAGCGTGCGGGCCCGACACAATCCATGTAGAATTGCTCAAACTATTAGACAGCAACAACATACGACAACTGACTAATTGGTACAATCAAATATTCAATGGCAATAAAATTCCATCCGACTGGCTACAATCCATCTTTGTTGCCATACCAAAGAAAGCAACAAGCCGGAAATGCGAAGACTACAGACTGATAAGCTTGATGAGCCACGTGCTGAAAGTCTTCCTGAAGGTGATCCAACAGCGCATACGCTCCACATGCGAAAATGCATTGAAGAACACACAGTTTGGCTTCTGCAAAGGACTAGGCACAAGAGAAGCAATCTTCTGTCTACAGATACTACTACAGCGATGCTACGAACATCAGAAAGAAGTGTACATCTGCTTCATAGATTACGAGAAAGCCTTTGACTCAGTAGACCACGACCGACTAGCAGCTCTATTAAAACAACTGGGACTAGATAAAAACGACATCAACTTCATCATTGCTCTTTATTGGAAGCAAACAGCCCAACTCCGATATGACAACGAATTGACAGACCCAACACCAATACAAAAAGGTGTACGACAAGGCTGCCCACTGTCACCGAGTCTTTTCAACATCCACTCAGAGCAGATTTTTGATCGAACACTAGCAGATAAAAACATTGGTATTAAAGTCAATGGACATTACATCAACAACATCAGGTATGCCGACGACACTGCCCTACTGGCCGATTCGGAACAAGATCTACAACAAATCTTGGACGAGGTTGCCGCAGAGAGTCAAATATGGGGCTTACGAATTAACAAAAAGAAAACAAAGGTTATGAAGGTCAGCCGAACTACAAGCGAAATAACAATCAAGCTGGGCAGCGAAAAATTGGAACAAGTACACCGATTTAAATATCTTGGTGTAATCATTGACGATCAGTTGAACCATGAAGTCCAAATCAAGAGCAGAATTGAACAAGCAAGGCAAGCATTTATTAATTGGAAAACACTCCTTGCAGACCGCAACTTGAGTACATCACTGAAACTTCGCACACTGAAATTCTCCATCTGGTCAATTTTGCTGTATGGAGTAGAGACGTGGACACTGACAACAACAGCAACAAAAAGGCTCGAAGCTTTCGAAATGTGGCTGTATCGAAAACTGCTGAAAATCCCATGGACAGCCAAAACCACCAATACACAAGTTCTGCAAGATATAGGCACTGACAGGCAACTGCTGAAGACCATCATTAGCAGGAAGTGTTACTACTTAGGCCACATTGCCCGAAACGACCACAAATACCAGCTATTAAAGCAAATCCTGGAAGGAAAATCGAAGGGAAAAAACGACCAGGACGGCCAAAAACGACTTGGCTCAGTAACATCAAAACATGGCTACAATTAACAACAGCACAAACTCTACACGCCATGCTAGACCGGGACCAATGTGATCGTGAAGTCGTACACGCCGTTAGGCAGCACTAAAGAAGAAGAGGAAGAATGTAATCAACCAGGTAGGGTGTTGACTGTTATGTTATCCGACTCTCTGTTGTATTACATTACATTTCTAAGTATACTAGATTTGTGTTTCTATTTCATTTGTAATAAAAGACTTGACCACGATCTCTGGCTCAGTGTCCTTTATTCGGTCCGTACTGCGTTCCCACACGGCTGTCTCTCTTATTCTCTCTGTGCTGGTTCCGATGTCACTCCAGTCCACATCAGCAGCCCCGCTGCTGTTCTTGTCGCTCTTGCAGCCCCACAGCAGCTCCGCTGCTGTACTCTCACACAGCTCCCTTGGCTGTTCCTGCTGCAGCTCTGACAGCCTCGTGCTGTCTCGCCTTCCCGTCGCTCCTGCGACTCTTGGCAGCCACCCCGCTGCCCCTCACACACAGCCTTACTGCCTATCTCTATCTGCAGCTTTACACCTCCCAGTAGCTCCCTACTGTACCCAGGGTTGGCTCCCGCTTCTGACGGTGCCCCCTCGGCTCGTATGCCCGCGTGGCCCCACACCTTTCCATTCACACCCCGACTGCCTTCTCCTTCCGGTTTACCCGCTTAAGGACCCCCTACCTTTCACCCACGTCACCTGGCTCCGCCTCCTCGTGACGTCACATCCGGAAGGTCGCTTTCGCCCGCATTACACCACCCTCCCCCATAGAAAAAACCCAGCCGACCTCGGCTGAACAACACCAAAGCGTAATGCGGTGAACCGACCTTCCCCCTTAAAGGACACTAAGCATGCAATATAACAACAAGAACAACACACAAGTAACATCGACGAACGTACGAAAGCATGCGATAAATACGACGGCAAGAACAAGAACAATAACAACATACAATCAACGAAACGTAAGCGATTTGGAACGAGTGCGGGTCGCCGGCCCGTCCCGGACGGTCGGCGGCCCACTTGTAGAACGGGGACGCGATGGAACACGAGAAATGACAGGGGGTAATTCCCCTGCTGCGATTGGAAGTCCACCGACATCTCGTGTCCCTGACGAATCAGTCTTGGTCGTATTCCGCGAATGCGCCTGCAGCGGGGTCGGAAGGGTCGCCGGGCTTGAAGGTACCGCAGCCCTGGCAGGCGCCCTCCGAACAGGCCCACTCCTCCCCCGCGGTGTCACGGTCGGCCTGTCTGGAACAGGTACGACAGGCGCTCCAGCAAGATCAATGGATGCAGGCGGGGAAGAGTCAGAGTCAGCAGCAACAGACCCCGGCAAGGCAACATTGGGAGATGACGCATCACGTAGGGGAGCAACATATGGTTTCAACCGCGACGTATGAACAAACCAACGGCGAGAACCAAACTGAACGCGCGCCGACTGTGGATTGGGAACCTCAATGAGGCGCACAGGACCATGCCAAGGTTTGTGCAATTTAGGAGAGGTCCCCGGCCGCACCTGCGGGCAATGGAGCCAGGCCAGGTCTCCCACCTTCCAGGGGCACTCCCCCTCAGACCGCCGAGCATACCGCTCGTTCCGGGCCTGGGCTTTGGCCGTAGCCACGCGGGCGTTTTCCCGCGCCTCCGTAACCCGGCGAACCGTGTCCTGAATGTATTCAGGGAGTGGTTTACGAGGTCCCTTCACCCCAGTACCCAATTGCACATCCACCGGAGGCACGTTTTCCCGACCATACATAAGGTAAAACGGCGAATACCCTGTAGCCGCATGGGGCGTCATCCTGTACGCCGAAAGCACTCCGGGGATGTGCAGATCCCAATCCGATTGCTGTTCACTCACAGTATGGCAAAGCATGGCAGACAATGTCCTGTTCAGCCGCTCAACCATACCATCCGTCTGCGGATGGTATGGAGATGTCCGTATCTTCTTAGTCCCAAGGCCTGCGCACACTTCAGCCAATAATTTAGAAGAGAAATTTCGGCCCTGGTCCGTGAGGAGTCTCTCCGGCGCCCCCTTGTCCATAATGTACCCAAACAAAAAGGCGTCGGTGATGGCCGCGGCCGACTGATCGGGCAACGGCCAGGCCATCGGCCAACGGGAGAGATACTCAACCCCTACCAGCAAATATTTATTTCCCCTCGCCGATGGTGGGAAGGGTCCCAATATGTCCAGTGCCACCAATTCATTGACTCGAGACACCTGAATCGACTGGAGAGGCGGCACGTAAGGATGTTTAGGCGGCTTACGCCGGGCGCATTCAGGGCACGCGCGCACGTGCCCTACGACATCTGTCGCCATGCCGTGCCAAAAATAATGACGTTGTAACGTCAACAAGGTCTTCTGCACTCCTAAATGCAATAGTGTGTCACAATGGAGAGTTCTAATCAACTCAAATCGCAAGGACGTTGGTACCACCACACGCCAGCTTTCCTGGAACCTTTCCTGCCACATAAGCAGACCATCTCGGAGAGCGGTTCGCGGCCCCACAGCCGAACTCGGACTCCCATTGTCCCTCATAGACCGCTTCCGCATGGACAACAACGACTCGTCCATCATCTGTTCCCGAATCCAGACAGACCGCGGCAGATTCAAAACCCCATCAGTCGGTCCCGGTTCCATTGGAGTATCCGACTTCCCGACGGCCAACGTAAGCGGCTGAGGGGGGTTCAGAATCGGCGAACACCTATGCGTCCCCGACGCACATTTACAAGGGGCGCGCCCTGGTAATCTGGAAAGTGCGTCAGCGTTCGCATGGCGCACTCCCTTCCGATGTTGAATTTGGAAGGAAAATTCCTGCAGCGTGTCCAACCAACGTGCCCACTGTCCCGATGGCTGGTCCATTTTAAGTGCATATTGCAAGGCCGCATGATCCGTACGCACAATAAAAGAACGACCGTAAAGGTACGGTCGAAATTGCCGTAGGAAAAAAACAACCGCCAAAAGTTCTCTACGAGTGACACAGTAGCGTGTTTCCGCAGGCGACAAGACTCGGCTACCATACGCCACGACGCGCTCTACGCCCCCTTTAGACTGTGATAATACCGCCCCAATACCTGTGTCACTCGCGTCCGTATCAAGAATGAAAGGGCGATCAAAATCGGGATAATCCAATGTCGGGGCCGTAGCCAATAGATCACGCAGACTCCGAAAGGCCGCCTCTTCCGGCTCTCCCCAAACAAATTTCCGTCCTTTACCCGTAAGGAGATGCAAGGGCCTCGCAATCGTCGCAAACCCCGGCACAAATCTTCGGTAATACGAGGCAAATCCCAAAAACCGCCGAACATCCCCTACAGAGGCCGGAGTCGGCCAATCCCGGACACACGCCGTCTTTTCCGGGTCTGTGGACACCCCCTCTGCACTCACAATGTGCCCCAAATAACGGACGGACCGTTGCAGTAGGTGGCATTTCTTTGGTTTGAATTTCAAATTGGCAGAGCGCATCCTCGTGAACACTGTCTCCAGCCGCGTTAAATGTTCCTCAAATGTGCGGCTGAACACAATAATATCGTCCAAATATATAAGACACGTCTCCCACTGCAACCCCGTCAAAACGAGCTCCATCAATCTTTGAAATGTAGCAGGGGCCGCATTCAATCCCATCGGGAGGCAGTTGAATTGAAATAACCCCTGCGGCGTACGGAATGCGGTTTTCTCCCGTGAGGACTCGTCAAGGGGAAGCTGCCAAAATCCCGAAGAGAGGTCCAGTGTGGAAAAGAACTTAGCCCCCGACAATGCGTCAAGGGAGTCGTCCATACGCGGCAGGGGGTACGCATCTGCCACCGATATCTTATTCAATTTCCGGAAATCGACACAAAATCGCAAGTTGCCATCCTTTTTCTTAACCAAGACCACAGGAGCGCCCCATGGGCTGTTAGATGGCGATATAATGTCCGCAGCCAACATGTCTTCCACCGCCCCCCGAACGTGTTCTCGCTCCGCTGGACTCATCCGATGCGAATTTAACCGAATAGGGGCAGCGTCGCCCGTCTCAATGTGATGGGAAAGCAACGATGTGCGTCCCAAATCCAAATCGTCGGAGCTGAACACATCCGAATACATCAGCAACAATTTACGCAGCGCATCACGTTGGCCCACGGACAGGGAAGAATTTTCGTCACATAAGGTAGCGATCCAACGATTATCCGAACCCCTTGGCTCGGAAACACCAGCGACCACTCCCCGGCGATGCGGACAATCGTGCGTCGCAAACGCCGTAGTGGCATGTGCCACAACCGTACCGGCCGGAACACGGATGTTTTCCACCCCCGCATTAAGCACCTGTAAAACCGGTAATTGATCCGGCCGGACGATGGTCTGTGCCCCAACTAACGCCAATCCCGTTGTTATCGTGGCGGATGGTGACAACAAGACCCCTTGTGCTCCCAGCCGATTGGGCAGGGGCTTCCGATACCGCAAGGGTATAAGCATCTGTGAACCAGGTGGGATGTCCACAGATGCGACGGACAGCGCCTGCACCTGTACGGCCGAAGCAGGTCGCCCCCAGGGCGACGGCAGAAACGAGATTCGACGGCCCCCCGGCAATTCAATACAATTCTCATTGATTTTAATCAAAATGGGCATCTTAGCCAAAAAATCCGTGCCTAGTAAGCAAGGAACCGCCAAAGATCTCGATATTAACACAACGCCCGAAGCCGACACATCCCCTATAGATATCTTAGCATCCACCTGGCCCACGATACCCATACTACCCCCGTTCGCAGCGACGCAAGACCCATAAACCGGACGCACAGCCCCCGGCGGAATACCCAACAGATGGAAAATGACATCCGATATAATAGTCGCAAACGCTCCCGAGTCGACCAAAATGCGCACGTCCACACCTTGTATGGACTCCGGTACAGTGGACGAACCCGTAGCGGCCGCGACAACTCTCCGTGCCAATTTGCGCCACTGCGTAACTGAATGACAAGGCCCCGTCGATGGCCTTTCTTTAACAACAACAATAGGATCGCGCAACAAAGGTGGTGGGTGAGGTGTAAAGCCTTGCCGAGTGTCTGGTGCGTGCCGACATGCCTGTTTCGGAGGCTCCTTGGTCGGCTTGTCCGGTGTTGTGGGCTCCTGCTGCGGCGGACCCGGGAAGCGGGCCCAGCAATCTTTGGCGTAATGGCCCCTACGGCCGCAGCGGAAGCAATCGGCCTCGTTGCGCCGAAGCGCAGGTCTTGCATCCCGGCGGCCCCGTCCCGATGGCGTAGCGCGCGGCCCCGGCCTTCCGCGTCCCGACCATGGAGAGGAGGCAGCCGTCAGCTCCTGTGGACCCCGCTCATCCGGCACATAGATCGCCCTTGTGGGGTCCCACCCCATCGCGCCTCCTTCCTTGACGGGCCCACCCGTCCATGCCGCCACTTGCTTCCAGCGACGGAGATTAAACTGCGCATCCAGACACTTTGCTGCCGCCCGGGACGTGAGCTTCTCATGCCCACACACAGGCATGGGGATCCCCAGATCCCGAGACAGCTCCAGCATTTTTCCCAATATGAGAGGCTCGAGCAGATCCTGTGGCGTGTCAGGATATGCTGCCATGGCCAGCTCCAACACCGCACCCCTGAACGCCACGGGCGATTCTTCGGGTGCTCGTTGTCGTTGAGCGAATCGCCGATGCGCGTCGTCAGGTGGCTCATAGGCGTCGGCCATTTCCTCAAAAACTCCACATAAAGTCTTCTTCTTATCGGCCGTTATGGAACGGAAAAATCGAACAGATTCGTCGTCCAGTAGAGTCGGCAACACTTCCAAGGCCTCCGCATCGGTCCATCTTGCTGAACGAACCGCCGCCAAAAATCGGCAGGCGAAAGCGCTCCAATCGCCCCCGATAGAGAATTCCTTAACTGTAGTAAGGTGGCGACTCCGACTCCTCTTTACGCCGTCTTCCAATGATGGTTGTTCTGGAGGCAAATTCAAAATGGCGTCGGCCCGCGGCGTGGCCAAGATGGCGGTTTGGCGCCGCGGAGCGCGCAAGATGGCGTCTTCTTGCCGCGTGGCCAATGGCGGCGGCAGGGCAGGCAACGTGGCGGCCCGTGGAGCACCTTCTCGTTCCATCGTCGTCCTTGGCGTAACGAGGTGACATAGATGCGCCAGGACGTCCTTGAGTGTCTCCAGTTGTTCTGCCACCTGTTGCCATCTTTGGTCAGCGTCCGATGTTGTTGACAGACCCGCCATCGCGCCGACATCTTCCACGCCCGTCCCCGTGCTCGCCTCAGCAGGGCTCTCCTCCACCACCCCAGCAGAATCCGTGGTCGGAGGGAATTCGTCGTCGTCGGACGAAGAAGCCGATGCTGGCGCCGGGGGAATTTTCTTCCTCACTTGCTTAGACATGCCGTTTCACTTCTGACCCCAGTGTAATAAAAGACTTGACCACGATCTCTGGCTCAGTGTCCTTTATTCAGTCCGTACTGCGTTCCCACACGGCTGTCTCTCTTATTCTCTCTGTGCTGGTTCCGATGTCACTCCAGTCCACATCAGCAGCCCCGCTGCTGTTCTTGTCGCTCTTGCAGCCCCACAGCAGTTCCGCTGCTGTACTCTCACACAGCTCCCTTGGCTGTTCCTGCTGCAGCTCTGACAGCCTCGTGCTGTCTCGCCTTCCCGTCGCTCCTGCGACTCTTGGCAGCCACCCCGCTGCCCCTCACACACAGCCTTACTGCCTATCTCTATCTGCAGCTTTACACCTCCCAGTAGCTCCCTACTGTTCCCAGGGTTGGCTCCCGCTTCTGACGGTGCCCCCTCGGCTCGTATGCCCGCGTGGCCCCACACCTTTCCATTCACACCCCGACTGCCTTCTCCTTCCGGTTTACCCGCTTAAGGACCCCCTACCTTTCACCCACGTCACCTGGCTCCGCCTCCTCGTGACGTCACATCCGGAAGGTCGCTTTCGCCCGCATTACACATTTATACCTGATGATGATTGCTTGTGTTGCAATCGAAACGTCGTATGCTAGTATTTAATTTAATTTATTATTTTATCTTTATACGTGACTTTACCGAAAGAACCAACGAATAGACACCCTTGTGTTTCTGTCCGCCTTTCTCCCCGTAACAACCCCTACACAAGCATGGCCACTGCCTACGAGTCACAGCAACTACATTCCACGAACAAACATTTGCCCAATGCATAATAGCTACGTATGATAATAGCCTAATGCAGAATAATGTTGGGAATGATTCGATTGCAAACATTTTGCAATGAGTTCAGGGTTCATAATTACCGGAGCTTAACTTATCATGGAAAATTTCCTGCGGCCACAAAAACTCTGATTGAAAGTGGGGAGGTGCAAGTATTATGATGAACGTCATTCGCACCATACGTAGTCAACCGTGCTAATCGGAGGTGGCGTGGGTCGGGGTATTATTTTCTGCAGCTCAGTCCTGGATAGCTCCAGCTGAAATTAAGACCTTACTAAATGCCGGGTTCACATACAAAGCAGAAGTTGAATTTTTATTTCACAGCACTCTGTGTGTTTACCGGATACAACTGTAATTACTTTGGGGTTTTTGTATGATCTTGCCAGGCAAGTTCTACAGGGAAATGCCCAAGCGCGCCGTCTGCCGCAAGCTACTGGCGACTCATTTCACAGCCCTAACGTGAAATTTGTCAATTTATCCCTGCAGCCAATTTTGCGAGAACCTGGCAACGACCCTCGATGCCATCACAAAATCCACTTTTATTTATCAGTGCCCGTTAAATAGAGATGCTTTTTGACGTCGCTGCGTGCCCGCGAGACTCGTTTCGAAGTTTGGGTGGCAAGTAGCCATTGGTGGGATCAATGTTGAGAAGGCGAGGTGGTTCGCGAAGGCTATTAAGCAAGGGGGCACAACATATTGTCCAAAATCCGAAGTTGGCAGGCGAGGGGGCAGCTTTCCCTGCTTTGTTCCCACGTGTCCGTGTGTGTGTGCGCGGGAACTACAACTGGCATTGGAAGGTGATGCCCACAGCCTCGTGTGAACCTCTACCGTGACAGTGCAGCCCTGATTTGGCTCTACTCCATTACATCAGCGTTCATTATCCACTTCTTCTCCAAATCATCGCCATCTCTAACGGTCTTGCAATGCCATGATCCGTCACGCTTCTGCGCATGAGCTGATGCCCAAGAGCGCCACTTCTGCAATGGAAATCCTCCTGGGTGTTTTTCGTTCTTTGGCTGCCATTCTGTCACCAGTCTCGACCTTCGGTCGCACCTCCGATTGGCACGGTTGGTTACGTAATGTGCGGAAGAATTTCAACATACGTACAACCCTTTCCATGATGTGCCTTGCCGAGGCCCACTTTTTTTAATAGTCAGCAAGATCAACACGATTCCCGCGTTTCTCTTTCTGTCTCTCCGTTGAATTCCCAGCATGCATACTTCCGTGTCGGAATCTACGTTTCCACAGTCAGGCCACGTGTGTATTGTTGCATCGTCGCTGGACATCAGGCTAAGACAATCGGCTTGCCCAACGTGGGGGTCGTTCTTGTAGTCGAGGTGGAAGCTGCGGCTCATTCTCTATGAGCCTGACAGAGCAGTAACTCCACCGAGCCACGCTGCCAGCTCAGCTCAACGCGTATTTATTTTTTTAATTGTGATAAAATCCCATTGCCTTGTCTTCAATTATTCAGCTGCTATCCTGTAAGAAGAATCAGAACCGTAAAAATGGAGACAGCTTCTTAATATTAAACAGTTATTCTAAGCCACTGAAGTTTAAGTGTAAGAAAATATATGCAATTACATTAATTATGCAATGGTAAAAGGATATATATTCATAGAATATACAAGATTAGAACGCGTTTTGTGTTTACCTTTTGGTTTTGAAAATATTTTTTTATTTCACTTAATACCCTGAGCATAAAACGAATGCTCATAAATAAAAGCAAAACTTCAATATTTTTATATTGACTGTTTTCTAAAAAATCTGATTGTGTTATTGTTTCCCAAAAAACACCCACACACTCCAATACATTAAAGAATGTTCTGAGAGTGCACATTTTAACTTTATATTGGCATTGCAACTGCAAAGTTTGAAAAATGAATTTCTAAAATTTAATTTCCATGACATTGTGTTTGATATATATCCCTAGAAACGCTAAGAAAAAGGTATTTTGTTACAAGTAGAAGTTTTTATCTTTGGGGATTTTTACCATATTAAGGTGGCTCGGTGGTTTAGTGGTTAGCACAGCCACCACTGAACACATTTTGTACACCGTTTTAAGATTTCATTTCACAGATATCCTGTTATTTCTGTGGGGCACAGCATGGAGCACACATGCGGAATAAAGGAGAGTAGGTCACCCAGACAGCCGATGTAATTGGAACCCAAATGTCCACAAACAAAATAAAACATCTCAAGGCAGATGCTGGAATTCTGGACGAGCACACCTTCGAAATTATATGGCAATTGTGCAGCAAGTGTGAGATCTAGCAAATAGAAGGAAGCAATGGCATGGCGTCGTGACATCAACGTAAATTGTTTTGATTATTGAATACACTGTTTATGACTTTGACGCTAAAAAGAATGGGCAATTGTGTGTGGTGCCAAATAACAAATCTGAAACTTTGAAAATATGTTTTTATTAAAATTACAACTCATGCATGCTTGAGTATTGTGGAAGGTTTGAAAAGGTTACTTTTGATGAAGCTATGATAATGTGCTAAATTTTACATATTACATTTAGTGTACAAGTGTTAGTATTTTGCAGCTTACATAATTTTAACGTGAGGAATTATCATTCTATGAATCGTATAATGCAATTGATATTTTCAACAATAAAACGCGATTGTCTTTTTTTTTTGTTTCGTGGAACTAGTTTACTCATTTGCCAGTGAGTGGTCTGCAGGAGTTTTGTCATGTCTTGTATAAGCTTAGAGCCCACACCATTCATAAAACCTATAACTTCCCCCGACTGGATACACTTGTTGATTTTGGTTATATTGTTTGTGTTTGTTTTTATTTTTGTCCTTCATGATGAGGTCACCTTAACGAAACTTACTAGGACTACTTTATACCAAGTCATTTGAAATCAAGGGAGGAAAAAAACCAATGCATGACTTTAAGGCAGTGGTCCTTAACCTTTACTGCAGCCTTGCACCCCTTTGGTTCACAGCCGTAAAATAAAATATTAATAAATACATAGTTTTAATTAAACTAAGTAGTTGTACTTACGTGCTAGTGCTTAATTTGTTTTTTCGATTATTTACCTTCGAAAAAATATCTGCCACGTCTCGCACCCCCAGGGGGTTACGTGCACCGCAAGTTAAGATCCACTGCTTGAAGGATACATTTTGACGTATAACACGAAGCATAATGATAACGTACCTCCATTTGTCAACTTAAAAATGGGGCAGTACTCGTCCCCAATGATGTCATTGGGGGAAATTCTACATTCCCATGACATGAGCAGCCATCCACATGACCACTGCTGACTTTTCACAAAGCAGTACTGATTTTATTAACCCCAGTGGGATGATGGATTGAGCCCCCCACCCCCCTCCAACCTCGACACGGGATTTGAATTTACGAACTTCTGATTGTTATAATCGTGACGTCACTTACGCTCGTGTATTGTATTAAGACTGTCATAATTGTGTTGTATTTGGAGCGTCCAAAATATGACATCGTTTACACTTCTCGACATAATAGAATTTTCATGGTGGGGGGGGGACGATAGAGGTTGAGAGACGTGGAGGAGATATTGGAGTCGGGTTGGGGAATTGGTAAAGGGAACATTTGGAAATTGAAATCGGGTGCAGGGAAACAACATTGACAAATTGGTGGGGACTATTGGTCAATACCAACACAGCCAGATTATTACCATTTCTCTAAGATTTTTATTGTATTTTTAGTGGTTCAATGTCTGTTATTGTTATGATTTGGGTGTCAGTCATAGGGGAAATAAACTTATGTACAGTACATTTCAAATGATAAAGTTAATTATCATCATCGAGTGAGGAATGACATGGATCGGCGGCCAGGCCACTTCACAGGTTTTAATCCAGCGGCTACCCTCACTAATGATGCCGTGGCTTCACAGGGGATGTTAAAGATTCCATTGGCGACATTCGCAAGAGTAGGCCGTTCTGTGCTGGCATCGAAAAAAATGTACCCACAGATTACTCAATTTGGCTCGTACGTAGCGCTCGAACCTAGCGTTCATCGCCTCTACTGTACAAAAATGTTGCCAGGACCCTCCTAAAAAGGAGTCGTGAGACTCGGTGAGGCTTTCTTAAAGATCAATGATAGGTGTAATTATAAGAATGACGTGCAATACATTGCTAAATAACGTCCTTACCCGCCCCGACTGGACATCTGTGAAAAAGAGCTTCACAGCTCATCGGATTCCTCCAGTATAAATTCATATTCTGATTCTAATATGAGAGGCCTTAGGTGCAAACAAATAACGCTCACACTAAAAAGTAATTAAAACGGAAACCGCAGAAGCATCGTGATGCACCAACCCTCGTGAAAAATACCTAGGTTAGGCGTTCCCGGATAAAGACCCGAAATTATTGTCGAGTGATTAAATCAATGTCCTTTCTTTAACCAAGTAGCCCATTGAAATGCATGATATATTTTTAAAAGGTGACCGAAATACCACTGTTATACATTGGCAAATATTTGCTTTGCTTTGACAAATAAGTGAAATGTAATAAAGAAATGGAATTCTTTTGAGAATTGCCTTTTCTGGCTCGGAAATGCACAACTCAGAGCAGACAGCACACATTCGCAGTTCCCAGCAGACATTTATAAGAAGGCCAATGACTCATTCAGCCTAAATTCTACCTCCATAAGTGTAGTCTTGCTCTCCACTCGCTGAAAAGAGAGCACCGTCGCCTCAACTAGGACCACAACACTATATATTAGTAGGAATTACTGAGAAGTCTGATGAGACGGAAAGGTGGCATAAGCAGGACATATCCTAAGAGGGTCACACTCACAGCTGGAGACATGACGAGCGTGATTCTGCAAGGGAAGAGGAGGGAGAGGGGATGAGTCGAAGGGACAGGGGTGAGACACAGAGGCGTAGCTAGGATATTTTTCGCCAGGGGACGAATTATAAAATTGGCGCCCCCCCCCCCCCCCCGTTTAATCACATTTTCCTATTACATCGAATAAGGAATAACAATTTAAATTGTAATGAAATATTGTATTTAAAGAAGCAAATTTATAGAAATTATATTACATGGCTCACTCAGTCACTGTCGTAGACTGGTTGACATAGTCTACAAAAGATACATTTTTCCTGATTTCACTGTCGCAAACTGGTCAATCACGTAATCAAAATCTGTTTTTTCCAATGTTTCTCTTTCAACGCTAAGAAGAGCAAGATCACTGAGACGATCTTGTCCCATTGAAGCACGCAAATACGACAAAATAAGTTTCAATTTGCTGAACGACCGCTTACAGCTTGCAATTGAAACTGCTATTGTTAATAACATTTGCAGTGAAATTCGCAAATTCGGAAATATGTCGTCTCCATAAAACACAATAAAACCAAGAAGATCCAAAGGAGTTTCTGGTAGAACTTCATTCTGGTTACTGAGCAGCATTTTGCAATCTCCAATTTCTGTGAAAAGTTCGTGGCCATTGATGTCGGTGTCATAGAAATTTCCAAAATCTGTGCAATTTCGACGAATTGCATCGACATCTGTGTCGGATAGAAGAGTTTTGACGTCCAGCAGAAATCCAAATTTTGTGTTCAGGTCATATAGTCGTAAAAACCGTGTTGACATCTCCTGTTGAAGTCGATAAAAGACACTTCATAACGCGCACAATTTCTTCTTCTGCTGAAAGTCCTGCATCTCTTGCCAGTTCTCCTGGCATCTTCCGACGTCGCCTAATTCTTCTGTCCACATCGATCCCCCAGGCTGCATCTTGTTTTGGCGTTTTCTACAGCAACTTGGCTCAAATCATCACGAAGCTTGACAAATTCATGCTCCAAAGATTTAAGATCAGTTGCTGCTTCCTTGAAATTCATAGTAGGATCCTGTAAGCGCTTCTGAACACGATAAATTTTTCCAAGAATGACATTCCAGAAATGTAATAAAACTATGAAGTTAAAATTTAATACGCATGCTTGTGTAGTGAGTTACACCTGTAACTGTTCTGCATCACTTCTGGTTTCAGGCGTCATAGTTACGTCCTCCGATAATTTGTCTAGCAGCCCTACTAGTTCATCCAGTCCTTCATAGATAGCTTTACCAGCTTCTGATCGTGCACTCCAGCGTGTTTCAGATTCCCGCTTTACTGTGATGGGCACAGCTTTTTTAACTATTCCCAACGAATTGTTGAACGAGAGAAAAACAAACATATACTTTCAACTGTTCCAAAAAATGTGACGACAAGTGGATCCTGTTTAGCTGAGTGTACTCCTGCTAAGTTTAAGCTGTGGTTGTCAAAGTTGACAAACAATGCTCTGTGATTTTTGTCACATATTCGTTGTTGAAGGCCGGATATATGTCCAGTCATCACAGCAGCATTGTCATAACATTGTGCCCGACAGTCGGCTAGAGGTATGTTGTCAGATTTCAGTCTCTCGACGATGACTCTTTCTAGGCTTGCTGCATCTTTTGCATGTATCTCGATATAACCTAAAAATGATTCTTTGATAGTTACTTTTTTAGTTTGAAAATCCACATCCACAAATCTTACGACCTGAGAAAGCTGTTCCCGATGTCCTAGATCAGGAGTTGAGTCAAGTAAGATACCGTAGTACTCGTTTTTCCTGATATCACTCAACAATTGGTTCTTTACAGTCGACGCAAGTATGTGGATAAATTCATTCTGGATTTCCGGTGACAAATAAGAAACTGATCCCGGATTTTCTCCTGCGTGCTATACGTGTTTTGCTAACAATGGGTCACACTGAGCAACGAGTTTGATCAGCGCGAGAAAGTTTCCAACATTTTTATCCTCATCCGTATTCAAATTTTCCGCGTACCAAAATGTAATTACATGACATGTGTGTGGCGGGATATGTAAACTTTTAGGTTGAGGTGTAGATTTGTGCAGTAGTTTCAGGCTGCCGCGCCCGCCGCAATAAGTTATAATGTAAAGTTGTAAGCCTCATTTTGACGCCCCTTTACCTTGGCGCCCGGGGACATATGTACCCCCCTGCCCCCCCTAGCTACGCCTCTGGTGAGACAGTCGGTGGGCAGTTGGACGAGACCTCTCCATGAGAGACTGCAGATGAGGAAAGACAGAACGTGTCTGGCATGGACATCAAGCCTCAGTTATGATGACGATGACTCTAGATAGATAGATAGACCGTCATTAATGTAAGTCAAACTATTTGCATTGTTCATCTGTTTGCTGTGGGCAGCGATTGTCATACTCCACTATGCTCCTACATTTATGCCCCCACTTTCACCAACCAGTACTGGCAGGCGTGGTGAAGTATGATCGAATAACTGATGTGGCATGGGGAGGCCCCTCATCCAGCCGATGTATTTGACACGAGAGCTTGACAAATGCGTGCACCCCTCTCGTGCAAGACGTGGAGATGTGCTAGCCGGTGTGTTCATTGTAACTGTAATAGTTTGAGAAATTTTACTCAAATCGTCAATTTCAT
The DNA here is from genome assembly GCF_964198595.1 of Lampetra fluviatilis. NCBI lineage: Eukaryota > Metazoa > Chordata > Hyperoartia > Petromyzontiformes > Petromyzontidae > Lampetra > Lampetra fluviatilis. The sequence goes on from NC_136306.1 coordinate 2,756,252, forward strand.
TTCGAAACTGGAAAAGCTGCATAAATGGAGCCCATGACCTTCATCTGAGCATTTTCGTGCAGCGCTCGGAAATAACTCATGGAGAAGTGAACTTAGGAGAGAGTGTGGGTCTTACCAATCACGTTTGACATCTTAAGTTAATATTGTAATGGTGCTGAGACAGCTGCAGGAATATTTTACTTTCACAGGTTGTTGAGTTTGAATATGAAGGCTTTAAGTGCATGGAGTTCTGGGAGCCCTAAATAAGATGCACCCAGGCACATTTAAGCACTGCAATGTTTCAAAGCATTAATATTCATGTTGTAAAACAATGGAACCATGATATTTGATATAGATAATATTTATTGCAATACAATACTTGCATTTGCACGCACAAGGGCCTGACTTAGAATCCCATTTGGAGATCGACACAGCCAATCATCTCTCCAGGCTCGAGAAGTACCAGTTTGTGATAAGTTAAAGGTGGTTGGGTGTCTTATGAATGGACTTGTTAGATGTTTAAAGAATGTGGAACATCCATGGCTGGCGTAGAATTTGTATAGGTTTCCGCCAATGTTTTAAACATATCGACACTGGCTTATTTACCGTTAATAAAAATGCGTTGTGTATATTTTCAGGTACACAGAAACGAATCACTTTTAAGCAGTAATTAATCGCTCGTGAAATGTGTATAAATTAACCTTGTTTCTGCATTGCAATATAGTCTGGTGGAGCAGCTACGAACCCGGCGATCCGAGATAAATTACGGTCAACATCAGTGGCGAGTGACATCCGGGCTTCCCCCTTTACCAACCCACACAGACGAATGTGGTGAAATATGGCCAAACAAGCCCAATGACCAACACAGCATGGGGAAGCCTTCTACACGTGACTGAATTGAGCTAATCAACAAGGGTCTGTCAATTACGTAAGAGAAATAATTACTCAAAGCAAAAAGTGTCTAAATTCAAATGCCTTCGTGCAGCATAAAACAAATGACGCACTGTTTAAGTATATAACATGCGGTAATTATTATTCATTATCCACAGCTTGACATCCAGGTATTATGAGACGCAAAGAAATTGTAGAGTGGGGAAACATCTTCATCTGGGAATATAGTAATTTCAGAGCGAAATACATCGTGCTTTCGGTTGTCGAACGAATACATTATAAGGTCTCACTCATTATACACAAAGAAACGTCCTACTCAAATTGTAAATGTTGTGGCTTGGCTCTCCAACACACCGGCGTGCTGTACTAGTGACGAATTGGCACGTTCTGTTTAAGTGACAACACTTACTAGTTGGCTGTCTCGGGTTGGTTTTAACGACACATTTACAGATTTACGCGATATAACCCAAAAAAACCTCTATTATAGATACACAAAGGGATTGCCACAAATGAACCACAACACCTTGCTGATCTCATCAAGGAGCATAAACCATCACACAAACACCGCTCACCTTCGCAGAAGGTGGTCACTACATCGCACGCTTTCAAATGCGCTTCTGCAGCCGTCTGGAATGCTCTTCCTTCTCATATTAGGAAGCCACTGGGAGCTATGCACTTTTTAAATCTCAATTGAAATCTCATGTCTTTAGAACTGCTGTTTGTGTTTAGTTTGTCATCCTTCCCTCGCACCTTCGATTAGCACGGTTGGCTACATACGGTGCGAAAGAAGCTCAACATACATACACTATATATTGAACCCTGTACCCGCATGGCAGAATGCATACATGGACAATCATTCGTGCCTCAGCTATTTATTCAGTGACCGTTGAGTGCAACGGCTACTCTGCCACGGGCCTTACAACAGCGTGAAGCAGACATTACGCGCATTGCTAGAGTGTGTCAATGAGATGTTTACGAGCGCCTCGTTGACCCATTTTTGATCATTTGTAAAAGTATACCATTATGTAGCAGTCTTGGTAATTATGCATTTTATAAAGGTTGCTTCAAAAAAGTGTTAACACTTCTGAGACTACAACTAGATTCGAAGCTTTCGTGACTGCAGGAATTACTCTTTGGTTCTTTTGGCAGTCACGTAGAAAGAAAATAACTTCAATAATAATAGAATACGACGTTTCGATTGCAACACAAGCGACCATCATCAGGTAAGAATAAATGAGAAAACAAACATAGTAAACTTATATATATAATGCAATACAACACAGAGAGTTGGATAACACAACAGTCGACACCATACCTGGTTGATTACGTTCTTCCAAAGATTGCTAAATTTGAGAGAGAGACACAACACAGACACAGAGACACATAGACAGACACACAAGCAGAGAGAGACACACATAGACAGAAAGACAACGCCTCTGTGTCGAGGCCTTGAACCAACTTTGGTTAGGCACTGCCTTACCAACACTTACTTCACCTGGAATGGTACTTTCTACAAACAAAATGAAAGTACCCCCATGGGTTCCCCCTTATCACCAGTGATAACGAATATTTTAATGGAGAAATTTGAAACAGATGCCATACAGACATCCGCCCTACATCCTTCCTTGTGGAAGAGATACGTAGATGACACTTTCGTCATTTGGCCACATGGCCTGCCAGCATTGAAGCAATTTCTCAACCACATTAATTCCATACACCCATCCATCAAATTCACCATGGAAGTGGAGAAAGATGGTAAGCTACCATTCCTGGATGTTCTGTTTGAGAAGAGGCCTGACGGCTCGTTGGGACACTGTCCATAGGAAAGCCACCCACACAGATTACTATCTAAACCCTGATTCCCACCACCATCCGGCACAGAAGAATTCCCTCATCAAAACACTACACCTCAACCAGTATATATACAAGGTCGGGTCTCTTGGAATTTCTCTTTACTTGATACAGCAATCGTGCTGGGACGGTTCCACCTGAAGACGGAAGCTTGTGTTTTCTCAGAAACGTCGTGATTTTTTATTTTACTTTTATTAATTTTAATTTTATTTTTTACCTATGTGACTTTACCGAAAAAACCTAAGAGTATGAATCCTTGCAGTCACGAAAGCTTCAAATCTAGAACCATAGGGCCCACTGTATCTCCGACCAACACCACCTAGCCAGTGAACTGGAACACGTACACCAAGCCCTCAAAATGAAAAGGTACTCAGACCGCATCATTCGCCAACCTGTTTCTCCCACCATTAAGAAACAATCTCCTGAGAATCCAATCAAAACCATCACTTTACCATACATAGCAGGTGTTACCAAAACATTTCCAAAATCTTAAACAAACACAAGATCCAGGTCCGATTCAATACAGTACACAAAATCTGTGATCTAATCCCATCTGTGAAGGAGGTCATTCCTGACATGCAATACCCTGGAGTCTACAAACTGAGTTGTACTTGCGGCGGTAGCAGTTACATTGGGGAAATGAAACGACATGAATCCGACCGTGTTCGTGAACACAAGGCAGATCTGAAACATGGCAGAACCAATACCTCTGCCGTAACTGACCATTGTTATAATGCTGTGGGCTCGCATGATATTGTTTTTTCCGAGACTAAGGTACTCTGCAAACCTTCGGGCTACTATCAAAGGTTTGTTCATGAAGCCATCCAGGTATATAAACATAGACAAAACTTCAACCGAGAAGATGGATACAAATTGAACAATCATTGGAAGGATGTTATCAACCAAGTAATGCCTGAACTTGTTGTTGTTTCCATCGTACCTGCCGGTTTACTGCTAGCCCTGCCCACTTTCCCCCCCCCCCAACCTCACGTCCTTTTCCCCTAGCGCTCACGCGGCCCCCCCTCCCCTTACCCCCCCCCCCCTCTCTCTCTCCCCCCTTGCCTCCTCCCCCCTCTCTTACCTATATAACTTCTTGCCATGGCAGCTCTCCTGCCGACTTCAGCATTTTCTTGCTGTGGTTGTCCCATATGATGAAGTTCGCTTGTGTTGCGATCGAAACGTCGTGATTTGTTTTATTTTATTTCATTTCTACCTATGTGACTTTACCGAAAGAACCAAAGAGTATACATTTGTTATCATGTTACAGTGTATTATCTGTTCTTTTTCCATTAAAACGATAGCCCTGTTTAAGTGTTAACATTTTTTAAGCACCCTGTATATATGTAGTGACATCGCCGGATACCACAATGATGTGGGTGTTGTACCAGCCCTAGAGGGGTGCGGTGTGCGCTAAATAATAGCGCTAGATGGCACCAGGCTTTAAGTGCAGTGCCAACCCTACAGGACAGTGGGTGCCGGCCGAAGGATGAGGTTGTGTGAGGCCATGGCACTCTGGTTGATCCGGGAGGACACGTGACTGGTTAAGTTGACAAAGGGGGCCCAAGAGGGGGCAAGGGGGGGTACGTCATTGGGACCGAGATCCTTCCCGAGGATTACGGAAGGTGAAAGTGGCCAAGGGCGGAGCTGGCCACGCCACAGAGAATATAAGCCGGGTCCCGAGACGGATCAGGGTTGTTGTTCTTCCTGGAAGAAAACCTTTGTCTACGTTCTCCGTTCAACGAGTCTCCAACACGTGGACCCGGGCCGAAGTCATGGGTCCCGGTCCGTAGTAGCAGTTGCATTGTAACTAGTGTAGTTAGCCTGGTCGTCACCACCTTAGGTTGTTATTCTGTGTTGGAACTGAATAAATATGTTGCCTCCAAGTCTGCGTCTGCAACTCAGTTGAACCCATTACATATACATATATTACAGCATGTGCAATGTTGCCGCATTATTAATACAGGAACACCCTGATGAACTTCTCCCCCTTTTGTGCCTCTTCACAAGTACGTCGCCACGTTATTATGAACTCCGCTGCCCGATCTGCGTCGCCTCGACCCTGCACTCACGTCGCTGACAGTGTTGTTCGCACAGCCTTTCTCGATATCCGTCGCTCTCTCCCTTCGCCTCCACCTCCTACCCTATACACGAACCACTTCGTGTCGTGCATGCACTGCACCGAAGATCACAATATATTATTTACGTACGAATTTTAGTTATTATGTTTAGTGCACTGTATATTATTGTACCCCAGTTAGCTGCTTTACGCTTGCGTTGAGTACTGTATTTTTAGTGATTTGATAGAACGTCGTAGGTACGTCTAGGATGAAGATGCGTGTGTTAAGAGACAGTTTCAGCATACCCTTTGTTGTCTTTGTTTAGCTGTCGTGGAAAAAATCTTTCGGATTGACGTCCTTCCGATATTCGTCATGCCACATTTCAGGATCGGATCCCTGGCGTAAACTGGGGATGTGCAGTTCCAGTTCTCCCTTTGCAAAAAAAAAAAATTCTCAACTTAATCTCAACTGTAGTAATAGGTTTTTACCCTTTCAACTGGTACAAAACTGACACCTTTATACAAGGGGTCATGTTTGCGATAACCACAACACAAGCAGTCAAAATGCAAACAAAAAGAAACAACTCTGATAATGATAATGATATGCACTGTCTTTGAAGTTGATTGGTCCACACCCGAGACAGCTTTTCTTAGAGCCTAGTCTCCATTGGTGTTGGACCTAGGCTCTAAGAAAAGCTGTCTCGGGTGTGGACCAATCAACTTCAAGGACAGTGCATATCATTATCATTATCAGAGTTTCTTTTTGTTTGCATTTTGACTGCTTGTGTTGTGGTTATTGCAAACATGACCCCTTGTATAAAGGTGTCAGTTTTGTACCAGTTGAAAGGGTAAAACCTATTACTATATTTTGCCACTGGTAAAGGAGACCTCATAGTGAATCTCAACTGGTTATAAATTAATGACCGGGTTGACATCTACCACTACATGTGTTTCATGTACGTATATACAGTGAGGGAAAAAAGTATTTGATCCCCTGCTGATTTTGTACGTTTGCCCACTGAAAAAGAAATGATCAGTCTATAATTTTAATGGTTTGGTTCCAAGAACACAGGATGAGATGTTACTATCCTTTGTGCAAGCACTTCCAAGAGTTCATGAACAGTGAGCCTGGTGAAATTTGGGGAGCGCATCGTCAGTAGTGTACCTTTATTTGAACAGTGAGAGACAGAATAACAACAACAGAATCCAGAAAAACGCATGTCAAAAATGTTATAAATTGATTTGCATTTTAATGAGGGAAATAAGTATTTGACCCCTCTGCAAAACATGACTTAGTACTTGGTGGCAAAACCCTTGTTGGCAATCACAGAGGTCAGACGTTTCTTGTAGTTGGCCACCAGGTTTGCACACATCTCAGGAGGGATTTTGTTCCACTCCTCATTGCAGATATTCTCCAAGTCATTAAGGTTTGGAAGCTGACGTTTGGCAACTCGAACCTTCAGCTCCCTCCACACATTTTCTATGGGATTAAGGTCTGGAGACTGGCTAGGCCACTCCAGGACCTTAATGTGCTTCTTCTTGAGCCACTCCTTTGTTGCCTTGGCCATGTGTTTTGGGTCATTGTCATGCTGGAATACCCATCCACGACCCATTTTCAATGCCCTGGCTGAGGGAAGGAGGTTCTCACCCAATATTTGACGGTACATGGCCCCGTCCATCGTCCCTTTGATGCGGTGAAGTTGTCCTGTCCCCTTAGCAGAAAAACACCCCCAAAGCATAATGTTTCCACCTCCATGTTTGACGGTGGGGATGGTGTTCTTGGGGTCATAGGCAGCATTCCTCCTCCTCCAAACACGGCGAGTTGAGTTGATGCCAAAGAGCTCCATTTGGTCTCATCTGACCACAACACTTTCACCCAGTTGTCCTCTGAATCATTCAGATGTTCATTGGCAAACTTCAGATGGGCATGTATATGTGCTTTCTTGAGCAGGGGGACCTTGCGGGCGCTGCAGGATTTCAGTCCTTCACGGCGTAGTGTGTTACCAACTGTTTTCTTGGTGACTATGGTCCCAGCTGCCTTGAGATCATTGACAAGATCCTCCCGTGTAGTTCTGGGCTGATTCCTCACCGTTCTCATGATCATTGCAACTCCACGAGGTGAGATCTTGCATGGAGCCCCAGGCCGAGGGAGATTGACAGTTCTTTTGTGTTTCTTCCATTTGCGAATAATCGCACCTACTGTTGTCACCTTCTCACCAAGCTGCTTGGCGATGGTCTTGTAGCCCATTCCAGCCTTGTGTAGGTCTACAATATTGTCCCTGACATCTTTGGAGAGCTCTTTGGTCTTGGCCATGGTGGAGAGTTTGGAATCTGATTGATTGATTGCTTCTGTGAACAGATGTCTTTTATACAGGTAACAAGCTGAGATTAGGAGCACTCCCTTTAAGAGTGTGCTCCTAATCTCAGCTTGTTACCTGTATAAAAGACACCTGGGAGCCATACATCGTTTTGATTGAGAGGGGGTCAAATACTTATTTCCCTCATTAAAATGCAAATAAATTTCTAAAATTTTTGACATGCGTTTTTATGGATTTTGTTGTTATTCTGTCTCTCACTATTCAAATAAACCTACCATTAAAATTATAGACTGGTAATTTCTTTGTCAGTGGGCAAACGTACAAAATTAGCAGGGGATCAAATACTTTTTTCCCTCACTGTATGTAGACCTTCTTTCGCACCGTACGTAACCAACCGTGCTAATCAAAGGTGAGGGAGGACAGCAAACTAAACACAAGAACTATCTCTAAAGAAAATATTTTTAATCCAGGTGATTTAAAGGTGCATAACCCCAGTGGCTTCCTTATATCGGGAGAGAGAGCATTCCAGACGGCCACAAAAGCGCATCCGAAAGCGCACGCAATGCGGTGACCATCGTTCGATGGCCAGCACCTAAAAAAACGATGTCAGTTCGCCACTTCTCTCACCGGTCCCAAATTCACATACGCGTTGAAGACACTCTTCGTAATGCCTGCAGGCACTTTTTGTAATGATTCTGCCATACGCAGTGGAAATAGAGATCTTGGCCAAGCCAACACTTATTTACAGCATTAACATTTGTTGTTCTTACAAATAATGGTCATCATAATTGTCTGCGTAGACTGTTGGTGTTTCCCAACTGCACCAGGTAATAATTTAAGGCTAAGTCTATATAAGGGGAATTCCCGAGACAGGTTATTATACCACCTGATGTCAGCTATGACTGGAAATTAAGCTCAGGTCAATGGGTTCCTAGTATAGTGCACAAACCACGACACCACTGCTCCCTATCACAAAGACATATCTCCCGTATAGCCTAACATAAGTAAGTGCTGTTCACGAGCCCCCATAAAGGAAAGCACGGCGCACGAGGCGGTGTTGTGGTCAGCGCCACGCCAGGCCACCATTGTCTCCACAGTGCTCACGTTCATACATCACAGCAGGTACCCGTATATGGCCGAGTCGACCTAGGGGAGACCCAGGTCTGGTTCAGATATTTGCCACTGATGTTGGCCATGACTGGGAGACCGGCTCAGGTGAACGGGTTCAGAATGTAGCGCATGAACCGCGGCATTGACTGTTTGGCGCCACCACCACAAATACAAAGATCCCCTGTATAGTCTGGACAGACTGGAGGGGCAAGTGCTGTTAGCAAGTATTTATCAAGGCCGCACGGCATACGAGGGGGTGGTTGGCCAACACCACGCCCGGCCACCTTTGTCTCCCCCAGTGGCGATGTTTTTACACACCGCACCAGGTACTCATTTGAGGCTGAGTCGACCTAGGAGGGCCCAGGACCGGTTCAGATAATCTTCACTGGTGTCCGCCGTGAGCAGGAATCGAACTCGAGTAACCGGGTTCGCAGTGCGGCGTGCTAACCGCTACACTACCATCACCACACACGCACACACGTGCACGCACGTACACGCTCTTAATTCACTCATCTGTATTGCGAGTGTGCCTCGCAGGAAGGAGACTGTATGCAGTATTTGGCAAGAGGAGGGCCAAATATATTCGGAATTCAAAAGTAAATCTCCCAGTGGTATGGCCTAGGGCTGAGGAAACCGGGGGGAGGGGAGCGGGGGGGTCACGTTGGGGGTCGTCCCGTGATTGCTGCGGTGGGTGAGACCTGCAGGGGCGATTCAAGCGCCCCCCCCCCCTCCCGACCGGAGGGCAGCAACGGCCCCGCGGATTGCAATGCAATCAATGGGCCCCCTTTGCAATGCTCCGTGCATATTTAGCCGCGTGCCAAATTTCATTTGCAGGCTATTAATCTTATTGTTACCCAATTATCGTCCGGGTAATGTTTACAAGCGGAACCGTTTGAGGGGTTGTGAAAGGGCCGCAATGTGCTCTGCATGAGCAATAGCTTTAGTTTTGTTTCTGTGGCCACGCTACATTGGGCAACGGCGATACGTTTTCCCGAGCGCGTGTCGTTTAAGTTGTTTTCGCTTCATCCGGTGAAATGGTTCGTCTCCGTTTAATGTAAGTGGCGCTGAACAAGACTGGCACTTTGGCAGAGCTCTCGCTTCGCAAAGGGAAGGTTGTTGAGTTTATATCTCCGCTGGGGGGTTTGACTCGGGTACATCATCCCTTTTGTTGCCGATGAAATTAGCATCGCTTTGTAACAAAGAGCGAACGGTGGTTATCCCGTGCAAAATCCCGTGGGGACCACCACAGGAACGTGGAATTATCACCACTGGCTCAGGGCCACCCGTGCAGACGAGCAATGCGCTATGTGTGCTCAAGGCACGGAGTGTACGTTGACTTTGGCTATTAACAAGGAAGATCAGCAAGGCGGCTTGGGATTTTTCCTACCACTACTCTAAGAATTATCTACTGGTTGCAACTAGTGTGGCACAGTGCCGGATTAAGCTAGTGTGGGGCCTGTAGCAAATTTTATTAAAGGACCCTAAATAAATTAAAACATATGAATATTAAACACACATTTTTTACTTGCATAGTAAAGTAAATGTATTTTTTGCATTTGCTATACAGCCTGATAATACGACAAATCACTAACCTTAAACACCCAGTCGTTCATAACAGTTGAAGGCAGTATAGTACTATACTCTTTGGTTCTTTCGGAAAAATCACGTACATAGAAAATTAATAGATCGCAACACAAGCGACCGTCTTCAGGTGAGAGAGAGAAAGCTACTGAAACAATGTCTTATATAGGCCTGAGATGGGTGCAGCCTCAAGGTAAGAGGGTGGGGCTTGAGATGATCTGCCTGAGGCTATTGAAGTGGCTATTGTATTGTGAGAGATTAGCATGTCAATGCACGAGCTTATTATGTTTCAGCATCGGTGACTTGCCTAGTATGTCGCAGCATTGGTGACTGAGCGAGAAGAACATCCAAGCCCGTCAATACAAAGACATTCAACCTAATAATGCAACTCAAAGAGTCAGCTAAAATCGCAGGAAGGATGAAAACGTCACAGCAGGTTAAGACTTTACCTGGTTAATCACGTCCTTCCAATGATTGCTCCATTTGTACCCATCTTCTCGGTTGAAGTTGTGTCTGTATTCATAGATCTGGTCGGCTTCATGAACACATCTCTGATGATAGCCAGTGGGTTTGCAAAGAACCTTTGTCTTGGAAAAATATATTTCGTGTGTGCCCACAGCGTTAAAACAATGATCCGCAACGGCAGAGGTATTGGTCCTACCGTGCTTCAGAGCTGCCTTGTGTTCGCGAACACGGTCCGAGACATGTCGTTTCGTTTCCCCAATGTAAATGCTGCCGCAGCCACAACTTAGTTTGTAGACACCAAGATATTGCATGTCAGGAATCACATCCTTTACAGATGGGATCAAATCACGAATTTTGTGTCGTGTGCTGAAACGAACCTGGATCTTGTGTTTGTTTAAGATTTTGGAAATATTTTTGGTAACCCCTGCTATGTGTGGCAAGGTGATGGTTTTGATTGGGTCCTCAGATGGTTGTCTCCCCATGGCTGGGAGACAGCTTTGCAGTTTGTATGGTCAGAATATACATTTATTCTGAGGGCTTGGTGTACGTGCTCCAGCTCACTGGCTAGGTGGTGCTGGTCGGATATGCAATGGGCCCTATAATGTAGTGTTTTGATGAGGGAATTCTTCTGGGCTGGATGGTGGTGGGAGTCAGGCTTTAGATAGGCATCCGTGTGGGTGGCTTTTCTGTAGACAGAATGTCCCAACGAGCCATCAGGTCTCTTCTCGATCAAAACATCCAGGAATGGTAACTTGCCATCCATTTCCATTTCCATGGTGAATTTGATGGCTGGGTATATAGAATTCATGTGGTTGAAGAATTGGTTTAGTGCTGGCTGGCCATGTGGCCAGATGACGAACGTGTCATCTACGTATCTCTTCCACAAGGAAGGACGTAGGGTGGATGTCTGGATGGCATCTGTCTCAGTTTATCCATGAAAACATTTGCTACCACTGGCGATAAGGGAGAACTCATTGGAGTACCCTCCTCTTGTTTGTAGAATGTACCATTCCAGGTGAAGTAAGTATTAGTAAGGCAGTGCCTCACCAAAGGTGGCACATCCCTGTTGGACCAAGTCTTCAATGATTGCAATGGTGTCATGCACAGGTACCTTGTTGAACAGAGAGACTACATCGAAACTAACAAGCAAATCATCTGGAGACAGTGAGATGTCTTTGATTAGAGAAACCAAGTGAGCTGAGTTAAGTGCAGCTGAGGTGGTCTTGCTAGTCAATGGAAGCAGGGTCTCAGACAGAAATCGTGGCAGTTTATATAGTACTATAGTATTAGAGCAATTGCAGAATCACTTAACCGGAATTAATAGCTTGAAAGCAGTTTAAAACGTAGGCTTTCGCGACCAATATTATTCATAATCAACGTTTTTGGGTTAGATCGCGTTATTTATAAATGTGTCGTATCCCTCCACCACCCGACACGGCCAATCAGCAAAAAAGTGTCACGTTGACAAAAGACAAATAATTCACTGCTTTAGCCCACCGGTGTGTTGAAGCGTGAAACCACAACATTTACAATTTTTGAGTACGACGTTTCACTGGTAATTGCATCCAGCATCATCGGGCAATTCGCCAGAATGGTGAGGCTCTGCTCTTGCACCCGGTCTTAAGCATTTCGCGTGGGGCCCTTGAAAGTGCAGAGCCCGTAGGATCTGCTACTTTTGCGACAAGGATAATACGACACTGGTGTGGCACCTCGAGCCTTGCGCTTTTCCGCTGAATCCTCTGAATATGAAATATGGCTCGGGCGAGTCAGCTTGCGGCAGCTCATAGCTCATGCAGACACTTGCTATGAATGAATTTATTCATATTTCTCGTCCTGGTATTTTTATTCTTAAATAATGATAATCGGAATTCACACGCGCACACTTTGATACATATTCAGCACGGCGCAAGGTCACATTTTCTAAACCACGAATCTGTCCTCTTTATATGTTTAATGCCTGTAATATATTGGCAATCAGTGGTGGTACAGCGGTAAGCGAACTTGACAAGCCCAGTTAAATCCCAGCCACGGCTTCCGTCATGGTGAGTGGATATCAGAACAGGAGTTGCCACCAGCCCCCGCCCCCAACTTCACCAACCAGCACCGCCTAGCGCGGGGAAGTATGATTAAAAACAAAAAGCACATGACCACCGCGACGCGAAGCCTTCATCCGTCGGTTGGATTGGGAACGGCTGGAATTTATTTACGTTCATTGTAAACGGATCTGGTATTTCTTAAAGGCCACTAATGACAGATGCTGCATTTCCATTCAGGGACAACTTAAACGTCGCCTGCTGTGAGTTGGCGCCGGGAATGCGGTTGGAGGCGTTGTTGTCACGGAGACTTGTGAAGGAAAGAATCAGCATTGCGACGCGCGTGTACAGTATATACGTGACTGGGATAATCTTGCACTAGGATGACCGTAGTCACGTTGGAATTTTTTGCATTAACATTTTTTTTTAATCAGCCCAGAAACAAATTGCTTTTGTTTCCTTTCAGCACAGCAGCACTGATTGAGAGATTGAAAGTGTCATTTCAAAAGGGATTGTTCATTTTTGCCAGCCACATACCGAGCGGTGCGACGAGAACGATTTCAGAATCCGGTGGACCAAATCGCTCAGGGAGACCGTGCTTCATGCCAGTGTTAGTCCCAATTCAGAGGGTTGTGCTGATATGCACTTTGATCACTTTGAAGGCACAAGCCACGTGCCTCGGTGTGGCGTTTGTGATCAAATATTCTTATTGCAGACAGTTTTGGGGGTGTCCCTCCCAGGGTTGTTTTTCAAAGTGAAATGATCAAGACACTGCTGTCTGTAAGAAGTGTTTTTTTATTAAGAACATTGGTCACAAAATAACAAAAGCAGAATATATATATAAAACACGTTTACATAACAAGCAATAACAGCCCAGACAAGAGAAACGTGACATTTTAATTGCTTCTCGTAGAGTAAACACGCAACCAAGACATATTGTTGATGTGAATGATACAAACTGCACAACATTACAGCACCCGTAGCGGCAAGCACCACAGTGGGTATATCATCGCTGCAGGTGTTATCACCATAAATACAACGGCCGTCCTCTTCACAGTGGACGTTCAAGAGCCTGTGACGTCTTTCGAGAAAAGTAGGCCAATGTGTACTCGTGGTGTTATCTGCAATTGGCGGAACATGCTACCTGGACAGAAGCTCCCTTCACTCCGCTGTACGGATATGGAGTTGCCTCCCTGAACAGATTGTCGGCGAAATCACGGATTCTGGTCTTCGGGCCTTCAAATGCCGAGCACATGGACATCTCCTAAACCTCACCGCACGCCTTGTAACGGACTGCGTCTTTGAGCCGCAGTGAACCAATGATCACGCCGATGAGATGTAATGATGTCTGATATTACTGTTGTTCACAATTGCACCCCATTAAAAAAAACTCTCAAACAAAGCAACTGCATGGCTGCATCACTTATAACTGAATCTCTTAACAGTTGTTCTTCAATAGCCATGAGGAGGGGGAGAAAAACAATTATTGGGGTAAATTACAAATTTCTATGCAAGGGAGTACATCACAAGGCATGTTGGTTGGTGTCAGATTCCAAATCTGATCATTTTAATGTTTTACTTACTTAATGCATCCAAGATTCCGCTACACCCTTTGAAAAATAGTAACGAACTAATTATTGGCTGTGTGCTCATTCGCCTCCGAAATAATTACCCGCTGAGCTTCGTGCATTAACACGAAGCCACACTTTGTTTTAAAAGTCACCTATAAATTGTGTCGACGTAAAACTGCGACAAATGTCCTCACTTGTAATTACAACAGCGTAAAATGTCCGCCAAGCATATGTAAAAGGTCATTCTCGCTCACATACGCTAATTGCCGAGTAGTTATATTTGCTCCACATAGCCTAAATAACCACTATCTTACTTATAATTACACATTACGCCGTCACTGCAATGACTAGAGGAAAAAATAGCAGTTTATATCTGTTGTGTGTCATTTCAATGGTAGATGCGCACACGCACGGTACGGCCGTGGGCGTATCTTCTGCGCTGGGGAGCTCGGCCTGAGGGCTGCTTTATGGTTTCCAATTTCCTTGGTTCTCTCCAACCTTTTGTTTTACTTTTTATTTGTCGTGAAGAAGACCCCGTCGAGTTTATGCATACGGCACCGTGAAAAATGTGGTCGGTTTAACTGCCATTCACGGTGCTTAAAACTCCACTGATAAATGTGTCCACCAATAATAACTTCCTTTCTTTTTCCAACGTTAATTACGTCAGCACAATTATTTCCCTGAAAGGGAAGTACCATAACTGTTCCCATTATTTCGATGCGATCTGTATACTGTCGGGGGATTGACTCGGCCCATCATCCCTCTGGGATCAATAAAATTGGTACCAATTTGGGGGAAACCAACATATTGGCGGGAACCTTCTCATGTAAATGTCACATGATGTTTAATGGCTTCTGGTAAAGTTGCAGTCCTGCAAGTGCTTCGTCATGCCACTGCTGACAGAAGGGCCTCCGCTAGCGGGAGATGTTTAGTGGCCATCCTCCAGAAATGCCGCCTGCTTTAATAATTATCCGACAATTTGGGGTTTGCACAAGGGTTTCTATAGGCATGGTGGGAATGGGGATTCCTTTGGGGTTCCGCGGTGGCGAAATGTTATCTCCCTCGCCTGGTATGAAGGAGGTTGTGGGTTCGATCCCGATCCCGATCCCGACCATGATGCCTGTATATTTGGAGTTTGCGTTTTCTCTCGGTATCTGTGTGGATTTTTCTCTGGGTCCTCTGGGTTTTCCTTCCACATTTAGGGTCAACGTAAGTTCACAGTATTTGGATGCTATAAATTTCCACACGATAAACCACTTCGTTGAGATATTATTTGTGGCCAGGTTGCTTCTGCTGAAAAGTCCACAAATAAGAATGCTTGCAATTACCTGAGGATAAAAAATACAATCACATACAGCATACTGGCCATTAAAAGAGAGTGGGCTTGGTCATGGCACATTGCCAGAAGGTATGATGGTTGTGGTCGATAGTGATGACAGAGTGGCAGCTGAAGAAGGGAACCACGTCTGGTCCCATCCCTTCATCATCGTTGAGATGGAGCACTGAGATCAGCTGATGTGCAGGAGCTTGATGGATCGCTGCATCATGAGACCTTGAAGGATGGCGACAACTTGAGGTAGCCTTCATCCACCAGTGAATAGATCATGCATGACGATGACAACAACTACAAGGTAGGTGTTTGAGTTTGTTAAGCCCTTTCTCTAAACACTTCCGTTTTCCCCTACATGCAAATCCGTTAAAACACGAGAAGTTTCCCAACATTCCGAACATACATTTATCCGGGAAAAAAATCCTGAAATTCAATTACCGTTTTTGGACAAGATAAAAAAAATAAAATGTTATTTTAATGGGCATTAGCAATAATAATTAGACATTTGTAAATGAGAGTAAAATTTCATTTTGTGTGTGTGTGTAAAATGGTTAGCTATACCTAGCCACGTGAAATGGAAAGCGTCGCCCCGTCATGCTGGGTAGGGAGCACGGGCAGGATAGCGAAATCCACTCCTCCCAGGAACAACGCACCACATCTTGTCAGCTCATCTGTGCATGGAGATTTTCTTTGCATGCATATCATAATCTGGCATCGGCAAAATAAACAGTGCAACAGTCATGTGGGGACTTTACAGCAGAAGCCGGATTGAGAAACTTCCCAGGGGGGAAGTGGAGTGGTGGTGGTCCCGAAATGTAAACAAAAATCCACATATTTCATCTGGTAAATATCAATAGCTTGAATCTGCCATGGCTATACGGTGTCCATAGGGCTGTATAATATATTTACTTATACTATATACTTATACTATATGGGAAAGCCAAACTGAATCATATAACCCTTGTCAAGAGGGTCCTTCATTAGGTTTTCTTTTTGAGACATTTTCATTTTGAACGATAGATCATACAGGTATGAGGAAACCGGAGCGCCCAGAGAAAAACCACACGTGCGGGAGAGAAACGCTCTATCCCCGCACAGATATAAACAGATGGCGATTCGTCTGCTTGCTGTGTGCCGCCTTCTTCTGGCGAGCCAGGGTATGGCATCTCGACGCCCACGGGAAGGGAGTTTCACATGTGTGTGATCCACCGACCCTTGCTGCTGCCCCCACAGTGCTGGATTACAGGCCACGTGCATAGCCACCAACTCCCAGCTATGTGTACCGCACACGGCGAGCACAAGCAGTCGTCTCAGCGTCTCTGATTAAATGTGTTATACGGTGCCGTTGTTGCAAAGCGCACACACAAGGACACACCAGCTAGCCCATACATTTTTCATTGGGCAGTTGCTGTTAGAAAACACCTATTGAGATGCAGCTGCTGCCATATATAATTCCAAATTGTATAAATGTACAGAGTTTGCATCGCACACGAGCGGTGAAAGGGTTAAGTCCAGCACAATTCCTGGCTGACTTTGTCTCCCAAGTGTTGATATTAACAGATTTCCATCGGGTGCTCATTCTGGGGCAGAATTAATCTTAAGTAGCCTCTTTTTAGACTCGCAAAACGATTACTACCGATGTGCCTGACGAGTAAAATGAACCTGGGTATCAGCGATCAGAGCGCAGTGCATTAAGCACAACTCTGCCAACTCCCCCGCTGTCGCTGGTCCGCCACACATTCATATGGCGAATTAATGTGCCCGATATCAACTGCCTGTCAGCATTGCTCTATTGACACCACAGGGTGAATTGTGGAATATTTTAAAACCTTTATTTATTACCAGGGGGAAAGCGTGGTGACGCGCGATATGTCTTACCCATTGGCGACGCTGAGGACCTGAAGGGAGATTCTAAAGTAGGAGCTGCCACCCTCACGGCGAGAATTCACTCGCCTGCCGCAATATCCTTAGGTTTGTAAAAGGACGAGCCACGTCGGCAGAATATTGAGTTTGTCATTTTGTGTATTGGGCGAGATGTTGTCTCCCTTTCCTAGTATACAGGAGGTCGTGGGTTGGATTCCGGACCCTGACGATGCCTGCTGTATGGGTCTCTGTGGGTTTCTATGAGTATGGATCTCTTTGGGTCTCTGTCGGTCTATGAGTCTCTGTCGGTCTATGGGTCTCTGTGGGTCTATGAGTCTACGTGGGTTTCTAGGAGATGTTATCTCGCCCCTCCTGGTAGACAAGAGGTCGTGGGTTCGATCCCAACCCTGGCACCTGTATATTTGTAGTTTCCATGTCCTTCTCCTCATGGTCGCGTGGATTTTTCTCCGGTTCATCCGGTTTTTCCCTCCACGTTTCAAAACATGCATTTAGCATATTTGGCTGATATAAATGTCCACGTGATCATCCACTTCGTTGAGCTATCATTTGTGATAAACAGGTCGCTCCTGAAAAAGAGCTACATAGCTCAGTGGGCCTTACTTGGTAAAATAAAATATATATTTTGTTAAGCATTTTAGAATATATTCCAGATTATAGCGATGCACTTTGTACTCATTAACGCTGGCTGCTATCTACAAAGAGTATTTACACGAAAGAATGCTTTTTGAAGCGCACTGCTCAATACGTTGTTTAACGTTGAGATGCGGCTTATTTGTGTTTAACGTAAGATTAATTTATTATTTCAACAAAATGGAAGCTCAGGTAAAAATGTAAGGGAACGCAGAGAAACAATTATGTGTAGGCATCAAATGAAGTTGTCGGGACTGCATTGGTAAAAAGTGTGGACACGTGGCCTCAAAGTCTCTCCCACAAATGGTGAAAAATAAAAACCTCATTACAAGTCGTGCAATGATTCACCTCCCGAGCAAATTGGATGAATTATCACAATTCAGGGTCACGATTCAAAAGTCAATGACATTCTTCATGTTTAGTGTCATGTATCTTATGAGAAAAATCACCCAGAAATCACTCGGATCTCATCAGGTCTCGGAAGCCCGAGCAAAGGGGTTCAAAACCTGCAGAGTGCGTGGACGGTTGACGGAGCACGCAGGTTGCTACACGGCTTGTGGGGTTGGATTGCGTCCTGGGCAGTTCCAATAAAGCCACTGTTGTGCTACACTTCTATGCTTCCATGCCTATGCTCCCTGCCTTGACAACCCACACTGACCTGCATTTTGACATTTGGTCACGTAACCACTTGAGCGGGAAAAGTCTGCTAGGGAACTCTCATCCAGAAGTGGATTGACAAAGGGCTCTACATGTACAAGTATAGTTTGCCATTATTTATGTTTCATTGGTGCAGTTTTGTCTTCTCCATCAACCTAAATATAGCATTAGCATATCATTTTCCTCGCATTTACATAAATTGCACATAATGTATGCTGGCACGCATGATTCAATGCATGTATCATGAGCATAAGAATTAATTTAAATTGATAAATTGAGGCATTGTTACGTACCTAATTATAACTGAGAAAAATATATATAAGATAATTTTCTTGGTAATGGCCTTTCAGAGGAAAGAGCAATAGAATGTGACTAATGGTCACAATGTGAAGGTTGGGATTTTACATGGGCACATATTTAACAATACCAATGCGGCAGACACGCTCTCGGCGCTGCTTTGCTCCCTCGCCGTACTTTGCTCTGTTTGTTTTCTTGCTTTTGTCATTTTGGTGACCCGGATCACTCTTCTGACTGATACTCTATTGCTGGTCTCTTGCCTTCTCCCCAGGGCCGGATCATGGACCCATGAGGCCCCTGGGCACATGTCTTTTGGAGCCCCCCCCCCCCGCTTCCTATATTGGTGTCTTTCTTGCCTTTCTCCTCGCAAAATCATCCACTAGATCGTCAAAATCTAGCTGTCTGACAAGGTCTGACTCTATTGACATGAGTGACAATGAGCTGAGACGTGTTTGGCAACATGCTACTCCGCAGCTCATTTTTTATTCTGCCTAAAAGGGAAAATGTCCGCTCACCCTGGCAGTCTGTCACTGACAAAATTAGACAAATCCGAAGTGCCACGAAAACATTGGGGAACACTGACTGAAAAATAAGTGCCTGCAACGTCTCAAAAAATTTAGTTGGGCACTTCTCACCCACAGAATCAGACATGAAAGACTTTAATTGGATGAGTTCGTTGGCAAAGTTCATGTCCAGGTCTGATGGATATGCAGCGGAGAGTGCATTTACCTTTTCCACTATGACATCACTGTTAGACACCTGATCTGACATAAACATAACTCCAAAGAGACTGGTCAAACGCTTGTAAGCATCCAAGCGATGTTCAAGGCATGTTACTACCTTATCAATGACCACATAAAATATTAATATTTTGAACTTCTCCCTCCCCTCAAGTGTCACACCTGGCTCTGAGCTCTCATCTGCAAATGTTTTGTGTTTCCTCTTTCGGTGAAGATCGTGCTCATATGACTTAGAGACACCTGTCACATTTAAGGCTGCCCTTTCAAAAGCTTCAAACTGGTCTCGCTGTCCCGCCACAAAATCCCTCAACGAAGACAACAGCTGTGCTATTACAGAGATGTAAATGTTTGTAGCGTGGAACCGGTCAAGTATGACGTCCCAGAAATGTGCCATGAACTCCATCTCTAAGGTGTCCAATTTAGCACATAGTCCAGCGGCCATAATTCGAGTAACACTCAGCAAGATGGCCGCCTGAGGCGCGTGCGCTCCCGGAGCGCTCCCGGGCCGCGCTCACAGCAGCGGCTGGCGGGGCCGTTTGTGTGGAGGCCGGGGGGGTCGAGGGAGCCGACAGAGCCGATAGAGCCAAGGGAGCCGGGTGAGCCAACGGGGCCGGGGGAGCCGGGGGGGGCGACGGGTCCGGGGGTGGTCGACGGAGCCAGGGGGGGGGGGGGGCGACGGAGCCGGGGGGAGGCCGACGGCGCGAGCAGAGGGAGCCGACACTGACTTTCTCACACATCATACTCACTCACACATCATACACTGACTCACTCACACACCATACACTGACTCACTCACACATCATGCACTGACTCGCTCATCATACACTGACTCACTCACACATCATACACTCGCACAACCACTGACCCATTCACTCATCATACACAGGTTCACTCATCGTGTGCTGGCTCACTCGCACATCATACACTCACTCACACTACCGCTGACTCGCTCACACATCATACACTGACTTACTCATCATGCGCTGACTAACACATCGTGTGCTGACTCACACATCATACACTCACTAAAGCTACTACTGACTAACTCACACATCATACACTGACTCACTCATCATACACTAACTCGCACATCATACGCTGACTCGCACATCATACACTCACGCTGCCGCTGACTCACTCACACATCATACACTGGGAGTGTCGTGCTGCCAGCTATGGCTGCAGGTTTTGTCGTACGTGTTATGTATATCGTTTATTGAAAAATTTAAATAAAAGTTCCTATGATTACTGTTGTTACATTGTTTTTATAGCTTTATTTTTGTGATTCGAAAACATATGGTTAATCTAAATTGTCTCATGGTTGTTGTTGTTGGCTTGCACCACATTGTGATTTTTGCACACAGCGTTTTAATACTTTTTTTTTGGGAATATTTGCTGGTTTATTCCAGGATGTTTCTGTTGCACGTTGTCGTGTGTTCATAATTTGTTTGATGCGGTTACACCCAACTTAAGAGCCGCATGGCTCACAAGGCTATACCTAACAAATGAAACTTGAAACTTGAACCAACTACGTTAAGTGAATGCGCTGCGCAAGGCACATACTCTATCAGAGGGTTTTTTTGTTTCAGGTGGGCCTGTAGCCCATTGTATTTTCCTGACATGTTGCTTGCATTTTCATATGACTGACCTCTACAGTTTGAGAGGTCAAACCTAAGGCCCTCCACCATCAATATCATGTGGAGGCCGGGGGGGTCGAGGGAGCCGACAGAGCCGATGGAGCCAAGGGAGCCGGGTGAGCCAACGGGGCCGGGGGAGCCGGGGGGGGCGACGGGTCCGGGGGTGGTCGACGGAGCCGGGGGGGGGGGCGACGGAGCCGGGGGGAGGCCGACGGCGCGAGCAGAGGGAGCCGACACTGACTTTCTCACACATCATACTCACTCACACATCATACACTGACTCACTCACACACCATACACTGACTCACTCACACATCATGCACTGACTCGCTCATCATACACTGACTCACTCACACATCATACACTCGCACAACCACTGACCCATTCACTCATCATACACAGGTTCACTCATCGTGTGCTGGCTCACTCGCACATCATACACTCACTCACACTACCGCTGACTCGCTCACACATCATACACTGACTTACTCATCATGCGCTGACTAACATATCGTGTGCTGACTCACACATCATACACTCACTAAAGCTACTACTGACTAACTCACACATCATACACTGACTCACTCATCATACACTAACTCGCACATCATACGCTGACTCGCACATCATACACTCACGCTGCCGCTGACTCACTCACACATCATACACTGGGAGTGTCGTGCTGCCAGCTATGGCTGCAGGTTTTGTCGTACGTGTTATGTATATCGTTTATTGAAAAATTTAAATAAAAGTTCCTATGATTACTGTTGTTACATTGTTTTTATAGCTTTATTTTTGTGATTCGAAAACATATGGTTAATCTAAATTGTCTTATGGTTGTTGTTGTTGGCTTGCACCACATTGTGATTTTTGCACACAGCGTTTTAATACCTTTTTTTTGGGGAATATTTGCTGGTTTATTCCAGGATGTTTCTGTTGCACGTCGTCGTGTGTTCATAATTTGTTTGATGCGGTTACACCCAACTTAAGAGCCGCATGGCTCACAAGGCTATACCTAACAAATGAAACTTGAAACTTGAACCAACTACGTTAAGTGAATGCGCTGCGCAAGGCACATAGCCACATACTCTATCAGAGGGTTTTTTTGTTTCAGGTGGGCCTGTAGCCCATTGTATTTTCCTGACATGTTGCTTGCATTTTCATATGACTGACCTCTACAGTTTGAGAGGTCAAACCCAAGGCCCTCCACCTTCAATATCATACAGTCTGCTAAACTTTTACCAGTGTGGTTCTCAATTGGCTCAAAGCCCAGGAATCGCTCCACCACATTCCCGCTGTTATTAGCAAACCGGAATATGAACGTCAATTGGTCCACATGTGACAGGTCTGGGGTGGAGTCAACAATTATTGAAAAATATTTGGCATCCCGAATCTCATCTGCTATTGTTTGGCTAGTTTGACCCATTAGCTCAATGCGTTCTTCACATATTGTCGATGACAAATAGGACACTGTGCCTCTTCCTTTTCCGCCAAACTTTTTAATATGTTCAGCTAAGAATGGGTCAAATTGTGATAGCAATTCGAGGATGCCAAGGAAACTACCGTTATGGGTTGACCCAAATCGTTCATCATCTCCAGTAAAAAGCAAGTCCTCTTTCACCCAAGAACTTGATCACTGCTACAACTCTTTTCAAAATGTCCTCCATTATTTACGTTCTCCATCAAGTTGCTGCATGAGATCTGCATCAAAAGCACTGCCCTTTGTCCGCTGGAGCAAGGCAAGCATACATGATCTGTGTTCTGCACTCCTTTCGTGTTCCCCTATTCTTTCAGAGTGCTTCCAGTCACTAAACCCCTGACTAAAGCCACCGAGCTTGCTGGAGTACAGTTTGCATGCAAAACAGTACACACAACCTGTTGAGGGTGAGTACAGTAGCCATGTCTATAAGCCTTCTGCCCATTTGGCAATATACAGTTCAGAAGTTCATTGTTGAAACTACTAGTCTTTCCAACAAACGCTCTACCTCGGACTGAAGCTGGGTATTTTTCACTGCGGTTTTGGAAGGGACTGCTCCTCTTTCAATAAGCACTGACTTAACAATGTCACTGGAAGTACTTTGCCATAATGCAGGGTCAGTGATCTCATAGCACCAGGAATGGCTTGGTTGCTGATTTGATTCATGTGAACTGCCCAACTGCTCCTGGGATGGAAATGATGGTTCTTGTATACCATTAGCTGTTGAGGGTTCACCTTAAAAGGATGGCTCTGGGAGAGTGACAACATTACTGGAAGCCTAACTAGTAGTTCCTTCCTCTAGTTAGTTCCTTCCTCTAGCTAGTTCCTTCCTCACAGCTGACAATAGTGCTGCTATCATCATTATTACTATCATATAGTTTTTGAAAGAAGTTGGCAATGAGTGGAACACTTTGAAGCAAAACTACCTCTCTTGCCTGCTTTTCTTTTTTGGCTTTCCTTTTGAAAGCACCACTATTCCATAGTTTGTGGTTCATATTTCAGAACTAGTATCCATATTTCAGAACTAGTAGAACAAGCGATATATATGAATATATTCATAGAATATCTTAATACTTATTAAATAATAACTTAATTAATATATAATAATAATAATAATGTCAACACCATTCAAATACTGTTGTTGGAAAATACAATCAAGTGCTAGTGTCGTGACATCGCTGGATGTCAACGTGCTGGGTGCAGTACCGGCCCTAGAGGGGCACGGCGTGCGGTGTAGCGACATCGCCAGATACAACAGTGATGTGGGTGTAGTACCAGCCCTAGAAGGGCCCGGTGTGCGCTAAATAATAGCTCTAGATGGCACCACGCTTTGCGTGCAGTGCCGACACTACAAGACAGGGTGTGTGGGTGCCGGCCGAAGGCCATGGCACTCTGGTTAACTCAAGACACGTGACCAGTTAAATCTACTAAGGGGCCCCAGGAGGGGGCTAGGGGTGGTCACGTGATTGGGACCCAGACCCTTCCCGGGGATTCTGGAAGGTGGACGTGGCCAAGGGCAGAGCCAGCCACGCGACAGAGAATATAAGCCGGGTCCCGAGAGGCTCCAGGGTTGTTGTTCATCCTGGAAGAAACCCTTCATCTACATTCTCCGTTCAACGAGTTTCCAACACGTGGACCCGGGCCGAAGCTGTTGGTCCCGGTTTGTAGTAGCAGTTACGTTGTAACTAGTGTAGTTAGCCTGGTGGTCACCACCATAAGTTGTTATTCTGTTAAGGGGAACGTTACTCCTTGTGTTGCAATTGAATAAATGTGTTGCCTCCAAATCTACGTCTGCGACTCAGTTGAACCCATTACAGTAGTATTTTATAGTCTACTTGTATATAAAGACAGCTTTGAGTAGATAAAAGAAAAATAGAAAAGCACTTATAAGAAAATAACCCGAACCCTTTAAAAGGCTGTTAGAAAATAGCCCATAGGAGGGATTGTTGAAATAGCCTTTAAAAAGGCTGTTGTTTTAGAAAAAGATGAAAAAAATCTCTGAATATATTACTGTAGCGTATCAAAGCAAGAAAACAGGCATGTGTCTGTGGCTTTTCCTACCAATAAATGTTTTATATACCTGCCTGACACAGAGAGAATTATGTAGCTTGAAATTCAAAAGATAACTTTTTTTTCATTGGCGCAACAACCAACAAAGGTTTCTGATAAGTTAGTGAAATAACTTGGTGGAGACTATGCACATAGGCCACACCCCATCGATGGGGAGGGGAAAAAAGACCTTGTAAGAGCTGTCGACAATTTGTATGTCAACGTTAGCATGATCTACTTCCGTGGATCTAAAAACAGACGGTCTATGAAAAAAACGAATGGGGGTTTCCTTCATCTTTAAGTATGGATTGGGTCTCTTATATACGCGTTAGTGTATGAAAAAAATTGCTTTTAGCATTTTTTATAGTTTCACAAAACCGTAGTGTATTTTTCATAATTGATTTGTCAACGGCTAAGCTCTCAACAAACAACGAGTCCTCAGTCTCACTAACTCGGTTTTTTTTAGTGCAGCTAATTTGGTTGTAAGGGCAGCTAGCTGGCAAAAATGGTAGCTAGCTAACTAATTTCTGTTAACAAGCTGCATCATATGGGCAGCTAGCTAGGGGAAATGGACGGCTGCTAAAATAAAGGGATAGCTAGTTACGCTAAGTCAAATAACGAATGGCTTGCCATATGACGCCCTTCAAACTGTCCTGTTATGCAGAATGAACTGACTTGTTGGTGAATATTGTATCATGTCACAGCATATTGTAGCGTGCCAACCAGTGGCTCAGTTGTACAGAAGCACTGTACTCTCCGAGAGGCTCTCGTTTTAAGCATGCACTGTATGTGTAATGGTTCGAATGAGGCGCACACACTCGTGTGGAGGCAACACTATTTATTGAACACAGCTGCAGCCCAACTGCAACACAACTACACTTAGGGTGGTGACCACCGTCATACACTCGCTGACACTCGGATACTACTCGACGTGGCCAAGCCAGGAGGCCTTCTGCTTGGCCACGACGGCTGGAGGCTTCTTCAGAGTCTTCGTGAGACGGCTTCATCCCAGGCACCAACAGCCCCGCTCTCTGTGCTCCGCCCGCTTATAAGCCTCTCCAGCGTGGCCTGCCACGCCCTGACCCCGCCCACCTTCTCGAACCATCGAGAAGGCTCCACTGCCTGACCACATGACCCCCAGGATCCCCCAGAGCCCCTGGCCCCCCTCTTGGATCCGATCACGTGTCCAGCCGGGGTCACTCGGAGTGCCATGGCCCGACACAACCCCCGTGGCACCCATCAACAGCCTCCATAACAAACAGGCGGTGATGTCACCCATGCAGACCCAATAGGGTAGTGACGTCATGTGTATACAGACCCGACATAGTAGTGCCGTCATGTGTATACAGACCCGACATAATAGTGACGTCATATGTCACTACATATGTACCAAGGGGCCCAGGTTTTACGCTCGATGTATGCACCGAGGGGCCTGGGGGCCCTAGTGGTCAACTCACGCTGTAAGCACCCAGGGGCCCAGGGGCATTAGTGGTCAGCTCACTCTTTAAGCATCGAGGGGCCTCACATTGTAAGCACTGCGGGGCTCGGGAACCCAAGTGGTCAGATTACGCTTTAAGCCCCAGGGGCTTCGGGGCCCTCATGGTCAGCTTACGTTTTAAACACCAAGGGGTCTGGGGGCCCTCACATTGTAAGCGCTGAGGGGTCTGGGGGCCCTAGTGGTTAGCTCACGCTATAAGCACCCAGGGGCCTAGTGGTCAGCTTGCGCTGTGTGCACTGAGGGCCCTGGCGTTCAACTTCCTTCGGAAATCTTGGGCCACGCACCGCGCGTGGTCTGAGGCTTAGAGGCCCCCTGGCAGTCTGAGGACCCGGGGCACTGGCCCCACTGGCCCGGTTCATAATCCAGCCTTTCTTCTCCCCCCAAATTAAACAAAATCATCTTTAAACCCTGCGCAGTGTCTCAATGCTCCCTCTGTATGGCAATCCCAGGTCATTGGTGGATATTCCATTTGAATCCAAGATGGTGGACTGTTCCCGTCCATTTCAGTGTCACATGAGTGTGGGGGGCGGCGCTGTGGCCATATCGTTCTCTACTCACAATGGGACGTGGACGAGTTGAAATCTCTTGGTCAGCGCTGACCCAGCTCATCGTCCATCCATCCAGAGTTAACAAAGCGAGCAACTACTATGTGGGGAGTCAGCAGCAGTTGTCACGATTCATAATAGATGATTTGGGTGAGGCCACGTACTGAATCCAGTCACATTTCCATCGCAAGAGACACCCCCCCCGCCACCCCACATAGCCAAACAAATACAATCGCCATTATAAGGTAAAATTGTTGTCAAATGAAGAAATCGGCCTCCCACAGGAATGTGGAAATATCCACCACTGAATCAGAGTGAAAATGGGAGGTTAGCAGCGGTCCGCATGTACAGCCTGTTCTCCTATAACGCCTGTTTTCATAATGCGAATTGGATAGAACGTGAGGAATGTATTCGGTAACACATGTTTGTGTAACTTGGATGCGAATTTGATATAACACGATCGAGTGAACAGAACTATGGCGCGCGAGTAGGAATAAGCGGTTGCCTCGGGCGAAACATCATCGCACAAGGTGGGATGCTGCTGGATGCTTCTAGATGCTACCCACGCACCTCAATCTTTGTTCATCCTGCGTATATATCTCACGTGTTATCGCGGACAGTGCTTTGCCCTCAGGAACGTAACTACTACCGCATTATAGGAGAACATACGGAATAGGAGCAGGGAGGCACTTTGATTTGATTCTGTTCTTCATTGATGCGTGCAACAGAGCCTTTTGATTATGAACACATTTTGTCTGGCCGGTTAAAAAACAAAACAAAAACATCTGCTTTGTGATGTGGGCAATGTATTCTTACACAGTACTTATAAATACTCCGCTTAAGTAACTCAAATTGACAGGCGGGATAAATGTATAGTATTATCATTTCACTTTAATCCAAAACGGGCGCAGATACAATATATATGTATATATTTTGGGCAGAACGTTAAAATTTTGCAAGCCGTATAGCGGCACTTGACTCGCAAGTGAGCTGCGGGGAAAGACACGTGCCACGCTTTTTCTCTGCTGCGCTGCGCAACTGCACCATAAGTCTCCCTTGTTGAGCCCATGGCATGTCCTGCAATCCTGCACTACGACGACTTGCAAAAAAAAATCAAAAGCAGCTTACCAAATAACTTTGAAGATATGAAGTGGCCCTGTGTGTTCCCGTGGCTTTACAAGGAAGAGCCTTTTCCCATCACTGGCATTACAACACGGAACAGGGCAAACATTCGGAGCCAACAAAAAACTGGACAGAAGCAACACACACACTATATAACCTGCTCAACTCCACTCTTTAAAAACCATCGGCATGGCGCATGGTCAATCCACTGCTGGATGAAGGGCTCCCCGACCCACCACTACATATCAAGATCCTACGATTTAACAATCCACCCAGCACCTTCACATCAACGGATTTCATCGCTCCATCTCCTCGGCGTGCTCTCAGATGCGCCACACTCTGATGTAGAAGTGCTTTAATGGCAATCCAGTAGTGTTTGGTGCAGTTGTTAAAGTCGTCATAGCAACGTGAATCGTTCAAATTGTGACAGAACCAATGTTGGTGCAGACGTGAATTACAGAATGGGGAGCCGTGAAAATGTCTCACCGTCAACAATTAACAAGGAACTGGGAGTGAGGGTTTCAAATACGAGTTACAATGCCGGAGCACGATTTCCCCGTGACTTGACCTTACCCGACCTACTTTGCAGAGTTCTACAATGTCACGCTTTTACAAAACAAATGCTAAAAAGCGGTAAAGCAAGAATAACTAAATAATTGCTCAACTGCGATGACGACATCAAATACTGGACAGACAACCCCAGATTTCATTCGTCGTTTAATATTAAACTGCACGCAAAGTAGAATAACTAATACGGTATATCATCCTCAGAACTTATAGTTATAATTCAGCCAGGTGAGAGCTCATTAAGGCAGCTGAAGAGTTTAGTTTCAATTGTAAATGTGGCAAGCACTCATGCAAGAAGTTACAATACTTGTTACTTAGAAGAGGAAATCAATGTTGAAATAAAACTAAATGTTTTTTCTTCAGTTTTACGCTACGTGCATTCAACCTGTTTATGTGTGCAAAGCATCGTCGCACAATATATATCAAAGGCTGTCTTACGGTGCACAATTTAGTCCAAGCATCTGCTCATTAGGTAGCAATGCATTTTCTTCTTCATTATTGCATGGTGTGGGGTCTTATTATCAAAATGACGGCACATTTTTAAATAGATTTGTATTTATCACAAGCACGCGGTAGGCGATTTTACGTTTCCATGGAGAACATGCCCATGTGCGCATCTGCGTAGGCGCCCGCGCGTGTAGCCGGGCAGTACGGACACCGACCACCTGCGTTTGACGCCAGGACACGTTCCGGTATAGGTGGCATGTGGTGCGTGAACCCATCCACTGAGGCCTCCCCTGAGTCGACTCGGTCTTGAGTGAGTGTAACATTCAGCAAGTCGTACGATTCACGAGCACTGGCAAAACAAACCGCCGGAACCCACCACGCTCCTGTGTGCCGTTACGGCCTAAATATGTCCTCGCCGAGAACAATTCCAAATTCCACCCACCGTTCTTTAGGACTAGTTGACAAATCTTTGTGCATGTGCACTTGCGTGTGTGAAATGCGGCTAATGAGTGTGGTTTCCGAATAAACTAAACTATATATTTATTTTTTATTTACCACGTAAAGCCCACTGAGCTATAACCCTCTTTTCAGAAGCGACCCAGCCACAATAACTTGGGTAAGAAGGACGACAAACTCTTAAGAGTTAGGAGAAGCTCTCCGAATTCCAAATGAGGTCACAATAAACATCTGAGGGGTGATTTATGTAATTAAATGTGTGCTGCATCTCTGCATTCGGTACATTCCAGCACAGGAGCGTTCGGGATGCAGTCAAGCCATCACCATGAAGACGCGTCTTTGTATTGCGGCGTCAAATACCGCAAATGTATGAACAGGACGGACAGAATTTAACTGTGACCCTGGTACAGCGAGTCCTCATCCCGCAGTGCAACAAAAACGGAAGTCGCGATTGAGAAACCCTTCCAACACTGGGCGATGCTGCCAACGCATTCCGAGCACCAACAAAAGTGGCAGGAATTGGGTCTCGTTATGGTCAACCGTCGGGAACGGAAGCAGAGAAACAATGCAACGCAAGTCTACCTACTCTTTCACTTGACAGACAAGAATGTCGTGAATGGTTATTGAATCATATTCATGACGTCAAGAGTCGAGGCGTCAGGTGTAAAATGTATCCCGTTGCTGTGAACTTATTGGAGAGTCAAAGCACATTGGAGGTTGGGGCGAGCAAACACATTTCACCACGAGACTAATTACTGTGTCTCTTAAATATTTGCTAAATATGTACTGAAACATCACCTATTATACGTTCTTCTCTTAGGGCAGTATAATTGATGCGTGTGACGAGTTTTTGTTATGTGTGCATATGCACAACTGCCATTGCACTTTTTAATACATACTGTATATAAAACTGTCTCTTAAAGAGACCAATTTTAAACAACGGTCCCGATTCATCAAATGTCAACCATCTCTTGTGTCAAGCCTTTAGAAGCGTGATAAGCCAAAAACAAAATGTCAGTGCTGACATTATCTCTGTTGGGTGTAGTCGTTGGTACCTGGGCTGAGACCACCAACTTTTAAATATCAACTTCTTTGAGTTACCATTTGTGTACAGGACACTTCTGAAAAAGCTGTATAGCTCAGTGGGCCTTACCTGGTAAAAGAAAAAATAGTTTTTTTTTATAGTTTTACTTGCTACACTTGAGACTGCGGTGCAATAGCGGGTAGGCGCTTGGTATTCTCACCCAGATTTCAATGGCGCTTGCTCAAATGTCAGACGAGTTCATTGACCCACTGCACCACCGAGCCCGGCCTCTCCCGCATCCCCCCCCACACGCGCGTCTCCAAACAGATCGGTAAATTTGGAGGAGGCGTGCCCAGCAACTGCCACGCATTGCTCCAATTTAAACAAAAACAACACACTGTGACAAGTGCGTGTAACTTACAACAAAGCCCACAAGCATCTGATGTGCTCACCGGACTACTGCAGTTAATAGCTTACAAGTGTCCGCCTTGTAAAACATAAAAGTGTGCCGATAAATAAAAATATTAAAAACAATACATCATGCCAAACCGTCTTGGCAAAGAGGTTGCCCTCCACCTCACGAAGTCAGGGGTTGGAATGTGACAATGGCAGTCTGGATTGTGTCACAGAAACTTCTCAGCTTCCACACTGCTGTTGATCGAGCCTCGGCTCTCCTCCATTATGTGAGAAAATGTCTCTCAACAGGCCATTATGGGTTGTTTTTGTATAATGAAATAAAAGGCGACTATTTATTACTCAGGTCGAATTGGCAACCGAGACACTAAGTTAATCATGCCTATCACGGGGTTATAAATAAAGAATTGATTGGTTCCTACTCTTTTGTTTCTTTTCGGTAAAGTCACGTGGGTAAAAAATAAAATGAATGAAAAAATGAAAACAACTACATTTTATTTTATTTTTTACCCACGTGACTTTACCGAAAAAATCAAAGAGTATGAATCCTTGCAGTCACGAAAGCTTCAAATATAGAATTACTGATTGGTTGTTTGTGGAGCATTGGAAAGCCATAGTTACAATTGGATAACGGTAGTAATCCATTTATAGATAAGCGATGATTTACGCTATCGATGAATCTACCGATTAGCTGTTTTATTATTCGACAAATCGAATACAAATGAAATTATTTGAAAAAAGTCTCACCTCTTCATCTACTGCGTGTAAGATATCAATCGTGAAATTATGGATGTGTGTGCGCGCAGGCATTAGGAACCAAGCAATGAACATCAATTGGCACACGCGAGTTGAAAAGCAATTTTTTTCTCAGAATTCATCCCCCTATGATCTCAACAGCGCGGCTCAGACTGTTGAGACAAGAACTAAGCCCTAAAGGGGCTCTCTGGTGCTCCGTCTAGGGAAGGACCTTCTGCCAGCATTGGCTTGCAGTAAGCTATTGCAGGGTCTGCACCTGAACCTTAACCGCACGTTCACGGGACTCAAACCAAAGCTTTGAACAGGCTGGCCCACTTGAAATTGCCAAGACCGCAAGGCCACGTGGCTGCATAAAACATCACGTTCAGAAGAAGAAATAAAAAAAACTGCCAGCACCCCCCCACCCGCCCCCCCCGATGCGTTGTTGCTGACGAGCATGGCATCGTGCACACGTTGCGCCTTTGGTTGTAGAGATCACACGAGGACGAACACGGTCGGCTACGTATTGTGCAAAAGAAGTGCGTACGTATATACAGGGGCAGCCATCAGTGCAGAGCACTGGAGGTGAAATCGGAGCTGGCTGGCAGCGCGATCGCTTGCCCCTGTCTTACAGCAAGCACTCCATGCCCTCGCGTGAACTCTAGAACCAAAGGCGCAGCCGTGCGCGTAAGCTACGCGTCGAGCTTGATAAGTCGGAGGTAGTGAAAACGCTCTCGCACAAATGACCTCGTGAACCACCGCAGCAAAGCCCCCTCCCCCACTCCCCACGTCCGCCAAGAAACCATCCTCGCATACTTTGCTGCAACCTCATTTAACCCCGGCAGCCCGCACTCCGCGCGCGTCTCATCCTCGCGCTTCTCGACGCCCTACCTCCTGCCACTTTGCAGCGTCTCTCTTTACCCATTTTTTGCGTGCATTTAGTTCATTGCCCTTCCTCCACTCGCGCGCTCCTCCGATGAGCACGGTTGACTACGTACGGTGCGAAAGAAGTTCAACACACGTTTAGTTTGTTGTCCTCCCCGCGTGCCTCCGATGAGCACGGTTGGCTACGTACGGTGCGAAAAAAGTTCAACACACATATTCTATGGTCCTTTCGGTAAAGTCACGTGACTTTACAGAAAGAACCAAAGAGTATGGATTCCTGCACTCACGAAAGCTTCAAATCAAGATTTAACACACATGCTTGGTTTGTTGTCCTTCCCCCGCACGTCCCTCCGATGTGCACGGTCGGCTACGTACGGTACAAAAGAAGTTCTACATGCATACGTGCGTACATACCTTGGCACCCGAGATCATGTCAGAATCAGAATATTTAAACACATGCCTGTCAACCCATACGGTTTACCCGTATTTCTTATTCAGAGAAACAAATCTATTTTTGGGATTTCTCCCTTGTGATGGGACTTTGTGGGATGAACGTTGAGATTTACAAGGGTACGGGGTGACCAATAAGGTCTGAATTGTCTGTAATAAGGCAAGCACTGATAAGGGGTTGACAGGTGTGTATACAGTACTAGAGGAATCCGATGAGCTATAAAGCTCTTTTTCACACATGTCCAGTCGGGCCTAGTTGTAACGTTACAACAACAAACAAAACTCAGTTTTGTTTTGTTTGTTGAAAACAAAACACGATAGGAGTGCAACGAATAGGAAAGGTAAACAAATCATTGAAAAATATATACAACTAAAACCAGATAAAGAGTACCGAGATATTTTTCAGAAGCGACCTGGCCATAAATGATAGTTCAACAAATTGACGAGTGGAGCCAGAACGCGTTTTGACCCCCCCCCCCGCCGCTGTGTGTCTCTGCCCACGCAAATACCCGTATAGCAAATGAATGCGTGATGTTTAAATACGGTAACGAGCGCGTATGCTCACTGCAGACTCTGTTTTAACATTCAGGGAAGCAAGGACAAGGGGGAGTAGGCGTGGAAGTCTGCTTTGATTAATGCATCAAAATCAATTCCCTCGCTCACGCCGAACTCATCGACGCGTAGGCGAGAGAATCCGTTACCTGTGTTTTTTAAGCTAATTATTTGAAAATGGTATGCCAATGTTACATATAGGCTAACTGAAGGAACGAAATTATACGAGCCAGTGAATGAGGGAACATTGCGAAGGTGACGGGAGGAATGAGACGAGAAAAAAAAGGATCGATTCTTGAATCAAATCATGTTCCTCCAGAATTGAGGGAATCCACTGAATGCTGTGCGAGGGCGGACAGGGAGGAGAATTATCGTGTGGCTGCCGAGTTTACAAAGCATGAGTTCAACACCGCCGTGTTGGGTCTCACAGTCGTGCTTGGGTAGCTCCTCCTGCGTGCGTTTGGATTGCACCGCGTGCCGCTTGGCACGACGTCCGACCTGTCACGGCGCGTGGAGCTGAAACTTCGGACACCGGAGCTCAATTGCGCAACGGGGATTCGACCTTCCCACGTGTTCTGCCTGGAGACTGCCGTCCTCCGCAATGGAGTCACGCCCACATGTGTGTTCATTCTCAGAGCTGCGGTCCAGCGGAACGCGGTGCGGTCGTTGACGACAGGGCTGGTCGCGAGTGACGATGCGGCCGAAGGAAGGGGGAGCACGTATTGAGAGTGAACAACCAGGGGAGATGGAGCAATGCGCCGCTGGCACGAGGTGGATCGTGAGATTGCAGGATCGTGAAGATGGTGATGGGTTGTTTTTCTGTTTTTGTTGAACACAGGCCCAAAGGCCCCAAAACACTAAGCGACCAGAAACAAACTGCACCATCGAAGTTGTAATGAATTGAGCGAGGTTATTATAATTATTATTTAGTACGCCTACGATTAGTACGGTTGGCTACGTACGGTGCGAATGAAGTTCAACGTACGTACGTACATACGAGATTTGAGACGATGGAAGAGGATTCCCAAGAGGAGGAGTGTGGTTAAAATCAGTCTGGGTGAGATGAAACGGTGTCTGGTAGGCCGAGTGCTCAACACGGGAGGAGGGATCAATAAATGAAGTTCATGGGAACGGTAACCATGGTAGAAGGGATAGTAGAGTGATAAGGTGACTGAGAGCCGGCGAGCGAGTAAAAACTAAACTGAACTATTTTTGTTTGACGAAGTAAGGCTCACTTAGCTATATAGCTGATTTTCAGAAGCGAAATGCCCATAAATTATAGCCCAACGAAGTCGCTTATCACGTGGAAATGTATAGCAGCAAAATACTCTAAACGTGTGACGTTGATTTTGAATGTGGAGGGGAAAAAACCGGAGGACCCGGAGAAAAATCCACACGACCACGGGGAGAGAGAGAACACGCACACTCCAAATATAACAGCAGGCGTCAGGGTCGGGATCGAACCCACGACCTCCCGTATACCCGGCGAGGAGGTTAACATCTTGACACCGAGTGCCTTGAGTGAACTGGCAAGTGCTGGATCATCAATCACCCTGGCCGCTTTGCCCTCAATTTTCTTGTGCAGCGAGAGGTAGGGGCTGGGGGCCCCACCCCAGGCTGTGACAGCAGTAGGATGCCAACCTCTGCTAAATGTGTGTGTATTGCCTTATACAGCAGCAGAAATCATTGTTCAGAGTGAGCGAGGCTTCAGCACGGATAGGAAACCAAGCTTCTTCGATGCATCTTTAGCCAGGTTAGATTAGGCTTGTGGAGGTTTTCATTCAGCAGTTGATTGATAACGGCTGATAATAAAAAATAATCTTGACTTCGCTTTCGTGACTGCAGGAATTCATATTCTTTGAGTATTTCGGTAAAGTCACATAGATAGGTTCAAATTAATAAATAAACTACGACGTTTCGATCACAACAAAAGCAATCGTCATCAGGAGGAAAACTAGAGGGGGAAAGCTCCTAAACTGCAGACTGTTTTAAAGGTTTAAAATGGGTGTAGTCCAAGGGTCATAAACGAAGTGGGCGGGGCTAGTGATGTTAATGTAAGAAATTAGCATGTTAATGTAAGATCGGAGAGCGGCCTCCACGGCGAACGCACGGAGGTGGCTATGTTAATGTGAGAGATTAGCATGTTAATGTAAGATCGCAGAGCCACCGCCACGTCGAGGTCCGCGCACGGAGGTGGCTATGTTGGTGTGAGAAATTCAACTTGTTAATGTAAAATCGGAAAGCCGAAGCCATGGGGAAAAAGTAAAAAACTGACATCGGAAGGTGGCAGGATCAGAACATCACTGCCAGTTATGACTTAAACTGGTTG
The DNA here is from genome assembly GCF_964198595.1 of Lampetra fluviatilis. Classification (NCBI taxonomy): domain Eukaryota; kingdom Metazoa; phylum Chordata; class Hyperoartia; order Petromyzontiformes; family Petromyzontidae; genus Lampetra; species Lampetra fluviatilis. The sequence continues at coordinate 2,791,832 of NC_136306.1, forward strand.
ATGACGTCTTTCCAATGATTGCTGAGGTTGTACCCATCCTGTCGGTTGTGTCTGTGTCTATATATGGATGGCTTCATGAACAAATAAAAAATTATGATAATGCTACATTAACAGGTAACTTTAAAGTACATTAAAACGAATGTTCTCGTGCAATCAATCCTTACTTGGTTAAAAGAAAAAAACATTCCATAGTTTACACAGACCACCGAACTGTGCGGGGATATTTTGTTTATTTTTTATTTTTAATCGTTGCCGGGGAACGGCCGATTGCAGAGAGATGAACTGGACAGAACCTTGAGACGCGCGCGTGAGTGCGAATGTGTGTATGTGTCTGTGTGTGTGTCTGTGTGTAGGGAGCCCTGTGGAGGAGGCTCGCGAAAGACGCTGCTGGGCAGTTGGAGGCAGTCGCCCTTTAACAACATTTTTTTAAAGTTTTTTTTCAGTTTTCATTTATTTGGTATAGCCCTGTGAGCCATTCGGCTCTTGAATTGGGTGCAACCACAACGGAAGGTGGAGGAGCAACGCTCACAACAACGAGCGGAGCGCCGGGTAGCTAAAGAACAGAAAGTTGGCACAGTAGGGGACACAGGTGGTGCATCAGCCAGTCATCTCGGTCATCTCAGTCAGTCGACCCGTGGCACCTGGGTCTGCTCCGTGACCTCCTGCCAGCGGGCGTTCGACACTTCACGTGGCCTCAAGGTGCACATAGCCTGGCACAAGTGTCGTGGTGACGTTACCGCCACTTAGTGGCGAATGGCGGTTGTTGTTGTTTCTATTGTTGGGGAGCCCTACTACAACAACGGAGGGCGAAGGAACGATGATCACAACAACGCGCGGAGTGCCGGGTGGCTAAAGCACAGCAATTTGGCACAGTCGGGGGCACAGGTGGTGCATCAGCCAGTCGTCTCAGTCAGTCGACCTGTGGCATCTGGGTCTGCCCCGTGACCTCCTGCCAGCGGGCGTTTGACACTTCCCGTGGCCTCAGGGTGCACATAGCCTGGCACGAGCATCGTGGTGACGTCACCGTCACTTAGTGGCGAATGGCGGTTGTTGTTGGAGCGGTGGTGTAGCGGTTAGTGCGCTGCTCTACGAACCTGGCGACCCGGGTTTGATTCCCGCTCACGGCCAATACCAGTGACGATTATCTGAACTGGTCCTGGGCCTCCCCTAGTTCGACCCAGCCTCAAATGAGTACCTGGTGTGGTGTGTAGTAAACATCGTCACTAGGGAGACAAAGGCGGCCGGGCGTGGTGTTTGCCACCCACCCCTAGTGTGCCGTGCCGGCCTTCATAGGTGCTTGCTAACAGCACTTGCCCCAACAGTCTGGTAAGGCTACATGGGGGATCTCTTTATATTTTTGTTTTTGTAGCCGCGGTCGCCTAGAGATCGCGACGCTCACTCCCGGGACACGCCGTGCGAATATCATCGGTGTGACTCTCATCTGCATTAATTTGATGTCAGGAATTGCCATGGCACTGTTTGTTGTGAAGCGGGCATTAACAAAAACAACCAAACCATATTTCTCCATATTAGAAGATGCACCCCCCCCCCCCCATCTGTAAACCAAAGTAAAGATTGAGTGCGTCATGATCTGGGTAGCTGTATGTATGTAACCAGATTCAAGCAACTTAATTTACACTGGGCATAGGTCATAGGATTGACTTGCTTTCCAAAGAATCTTATAATCCAGAGGATACAATAACAAAAATTGTATGTCTACGGTAATCAAAATACATTATATTTAAAAAGTCATTATTTTGTCACTACATTACATAGAATGCAGTTACATCGTACTGTGACAGAGTGATTTATCTTACATTCAGTCCAGTTCGGGTCAGAGGTCAAATTGGTCCATCATCCGTGCAGGGGTGATACAAATGCGTAGAAGCACTTGGTGATGTTAACCGTGGTTTTTACTATGGAAAGCCTTGTTCCCAGCATAAGAATGTGTAATTTTCCTCACTGGCCAAAGGGTATCTAAGTGAAGATGAGCATCACCTTGCAATTTGTTTGCATTTTACATTTTAGTTAACATTTTAACTTTCACTTCATTAAGAAAAGGACATTGAACTGACAATAAAATGCATTATTCTTTGCTATCAATAGAGACACTCGCCGTTCACTAGCCTGAGTTTACCATTAGATGATCGTGAAATTTAATTAACTTTAAGACCAGCTAAAAATTATGAGCTACTTGAACATAAATAAAGTTTAATCCAAATGCAATTAACGCACAACACAATGTGTCCTTGTGTTCGGGCAATTAGATTCACCACATATGGGCTTATCCTGGATTTTTAGATTAGGGTATACACTGTACCTTTCCTAATCGCCTGCTCTTACAACTTTTAAATATTTTTAGCAAAACAATTAACAATTAACATCAGGAGGCATGATAATATGAAGCCGCTTAGAGCTGTGCACTTCACAGGCACTTCCTAGTCAAACATGAACATTTATTTTCGTGACATTTTGAAGCAGCATTGTCCAATGTGTTGAGTCAATAAAGACCAGGCCAGAGTTAGGGCCTAGGCAGAAGGAATTCATTTCAGTGGACTGATTGTATAAAGTTCGCTCAGGATCTTTAAAAATATAACCGATTATTTCTAAATCTTGCCGACATTTCAAAACAACATTGATAATCGCTCATTTCATCCCCGTATGTAACAAGTTTGAACACCATTTCCATCAACAAGTGGAGCAGCTAACGCTGCCAAATTTCTGGGAGGCTCAGTTTGTTTAGAATATAGGTGTTGGAGTGAAGATCATGGATGAGAGCCTGCACCAGGCCGAAAATGAAAGGCGGCTTCGGCGACACCACAATCTGAGAAGGTCCCGATGGAGAGACACGAGTGTACGAGTGGTGGGAGGATCTGGCTATTCGAGAGTCGGGCTGCTCAGCCGACAAGGGGCCGCACCCTGACACACTGAGCAACGGGCGTGGTGGAGCAGTCATCTAATACGGTGGACAGCAGTGATGAGAATCAAAATAGATTGTTCCTCCATCTGTGCAGAGTTTTGAGGGTTACCCCCTTGTCGCTTTCTGACTTGCCCCTATTGGATATCTGTTAAAAAGAGCTTCATAGCTCATCGGATTTGTCCTGGACTTACAAAGATTTTGATTATTATTGTAAGTATGCCAAACACTGCGGTAAATGGATAAACAATAAAATACAGTTCCCCCCTGAAAGAGATTTGATACTAAGTGAGGCAATCCTGGGTAAATAATTGTCCACATTTTTACTTGCTGTACTGCCTCCTACAGACATTTAATTAGCCTGCAGCGGGACGTCTCGACCATATATCTGTGTGGTCCACGAATCCGACCTTCAAGTCTGGATTACACAATAGGTTTTGGAGAAATAAATTGTGATGATTTTTACGGCAATGGTTGAAAGTGTTGACAATGTGTGTGCTTGTAGAATTAGTTGAAGCCAAAGTACATGTATGGTAATGTGAAAAATATATATAATTATAAGTTCGTGCTGCAGCAAAGCACGCACACAACAACGCTCTGATGTGTTTTCGGGTTGTTCTGCGTGTTGTTTAGCATTATGCCCGACGTTTCCTGAATAGCCCCCTCACTGAAGAAGCTTCGAATGCAGGGAGCAAAACGTCATGCATTATGCGGAACATCACACGGTGCAACCCGAAAACACATCAGAGAGCCGCGCAGCACGACGTGAAAAGCTTTTGCAAAAGTAACAACTTGTTCCGCGCCACGATGAATGTGGTGTTCTCCGGAGAAGCATCAATATTTTACGGAGCTAAAGATAACAACTTGGTTTGGATGTTTTATTAAGTTCATTTTATGGATCGCAACTGGTTGATGGCACGATTAACACAAACAAAAATACCGTTTAAAGTTCTGTAATGCGAGCGTAAATGGGGTTGTTGCTGGACTCTGGTCCAATCACACGGCCCGGGGTATTGGGGGGCGGAGCCTGGTCTGTGGGGCGTGTGGGAGGGGCCACCGTTCACCTCGGCTCCAATGGGAGGCGAGGTGAATGGGGGCGGAGCCAGCGGGGTAGTATCTGACGATCCGGAAGGGGAGGAGTCAGGGTCACGTGGGGGGAATGTATATAAGTGGGAGCCCGGAAGAGATCGGGGGAGTCGGGGAAGTTAAGAGGCTGAGCCACGTTGGGTGGTGAGGAAAGATTTGCGCCATCAGCCACGTGGTCGAAGGACCTCAGCACGCCGTCGGCCAGCGGTGTGCGGAGTGCGGGAATAGAGGAGCTAACGGAGGAGCATGTGGGGCACGCGAGAGAGAGCGTGCGGGGCACGCGAGAGAAAGAGCGTGCGTGGCACGCGAGAGGGAGCGTGCGCGGGGTGCGCGCGAGATGACACTCGTCCGAGAGAAGGCCAGTGGGGGTGCGGAGAAGAACTTGAATAAAAGACAAATGGAGACCAGCATCGCCTGACGGAGTCTTTTATTACAGTTCCATAGAGGGAAAAAAATATCTACAACCCAAAAGCAGAGTTGTTTTCAAATTGTTGTGTCTCATTACACGTGAATGACAGTTCCCCATTCCACAGTCATCCTTGTTCGTTTCACATCCGCTCAAGGGACTAAAGGGAGTCTTTGCCGCCTGTAATACAGCAACTGTAGGTGATATTTTTATTATTACACGCTTTTATTTAACTCACTCTGTTGTCGTTATTATTGTCGTATCCTCAAATCTTGCAACTCAATTTTAACCCACTTTCCAATGCGGTATCGACTGCAAACTTGGTATACTTATGTCATACTCATGACAATACTATATTCTATCATTAAAATAAAAAAAATATTTTAAACCATCGTTTTTATATGTTATGTTTCGGCTTGGATCTAATTGTCCACGGTCAACTGACGTTGGCTGTAAATCACCACGGCCCTTTACGTTATGGCAAGCTTCGGGGCCACTTCATGGAGTCGTGGAGTTTTGCCATTACGAGTACGGTACATTTCAATAAAACGTGTTTTAAAAAAAGTATTTTAAATATGACTTATTTACATTACCTCCTGCATTTATGAAATTGCTGCCGTGCTTGAAACGTGCGTAATAATGATAAAGACACATCACCTATGTTTAACCATTACACCGTGGCGGTGGGCAGACTGCAGTTATATTCGTGAGCCTTCCACAAATCATGGCCCAGGTGCTGACAAGGTTTTTATTTGACAGGAGACATATTACAGGTGTGAAAGTTGTCAGCTATCTCCAGCAGTCTGTGAATATAACAACAAGAATTATTAAAGGGGTGATTAGTACATCACAGCCCTTTGTTATTCACCTCTGAATGAAGGCGTCCTCACACTGTGATATATATTTTAAAAAATATATTGAAATACTGCCAGTAACAAAAACAAAATATTGAAAAATAAAATAACTTTTGACAAATAAAACTAAATTATGAATGTAAAAATAATAAAAATCACTTCCATTAAAAGCCGTAATAACTTGCTTCCAAAAGATGACAGATGCCTTTACTGGAAATAGTAAAATACCATGAAATCGTTTTTTTTATATGAATGTTGAAATATTTACAAGGGCACTAAAAATGTAATTCTTATCTTCACACAGACATTCCAGAGAGTGGGAGAAGAGGCAATAGCCAAGAATGTCGAAACACTGGGCACAAATTCCCCGCGTGTGTGACCTCGTGCGAGCTGCTGTAATTACAGCAGAGTCCATTTTTGGTTAAAACTTTAAATGTTATATTTTTTCCTCTTGGCAGCCCAGAGGTTGTGCCTGCAGTTGTCTTTCATGTATTTATGTACGTACTTTGATCTTCTTTATGTATGTATGTATGTTGAACGAGGCGCTTGTAAACGTCTCATCGACAAACTCTAGCAATGTCTGCTTCACGCTGTTGTAAGGCCGGTGGCGAGTAGACGTTGCATTCAACATTCGGCTTTCAAACGTGCCCAGAACGGGCACTCGTCATGTTCATTAAGTAAGTAGCGGACGCACGAATGATTGTCCATGTATGCATTCTGCCATGGGGGTGCAAGGGTTCAATATGTATGTTGAACTTCTTTCGCACCGTACGTAGCCAACCGTGCTAATCAGAGGTGCGGCGGGAAGGGCAACAAACTAAACACAAAGCAACTGTATTAAGAGAACGAGTTTTCAATCTAGATTTAAAAGGGAATAGCTCCAGTGACTTCCTGGTATCAGAAGAACATTCCAGACGTCCAACAAAAACGCATCTGAAAGCGTGCGATGCGGTAACCGTCTTTGTTCGATGGATAGCCAAAAGCCGCTACTACAAGGATGAGCGGAGTTCGCGTGATGGTTTAACTTCACCTGGAGGTTGTGCCGCCCGACATGAGACTTGTATTATGACATGATACATGCTATTTTTATTTACATGTGGTATACTTTACGTGAATGTCTTCTGGTTCATACAAGTAGCGGAAAACAGTGCTCATTTCATATTGTATTCAGTGGTGGAAATTCCACGTTTCCATAGTGAGCATAGGTCTGTCCTAAGAATAACCACTTTTGGACTGCCACAGAGTAGCACTTATGTTATTGACCATAAAGGGATGTTGGTCTGAGTGGATCCCGCCTGTTGGAATTGAACAAACAACTTGTCCAATTGTGAGTGGAATGCTCAACCAACACACGACACCTGGCTAATATATATGAATGTATTCACTTCCAATATGTACATTTAATGGACAGAGACGTAGTGTTTGTGTATGTGCACTCAGCATTAGCTATGAGTATTAGAGCACTCGGCTATGATCACATTAACGTTTGTGATTTCTGACCCTGTAGAACACCAATGGCGATTTGTTTATTAGCCACCCCTGGGCCTCCTCTCGGCAAATCTAATCAAATCTAACACCTGCTAGAGTGAAGGTCTCAATACCAGTACCACACCATCTCATTTGCGCTCTGCTAACCTAAACAGGTCATTACTAAAAGCGTGTTCACTTGCATACAGGGTTTAAAGCAAAAGGGCGATTTGGATGTATAAACCTGTGTGTGCCTTTGCACGTGACTAGCACGGTTTGATACGTACGGTACGAAATAAGTTCGGCATACATACACACAAGTGTGTGTGTGTGGTAAGAAATCACTGATCATACACCAAAGTCAATCGCTCAAACCCAAAGTTAAGGGGTCCTATTTTATATTCCCGTTCACATCATTTGCAAGCGTACACAATGAAGTATTTCCATTCAGCAAGTCCTCTGTCCACCCCAAGAGTGAACGGGCAAGGGATATGGCTATCAGTTGGTTTATGGGCCACTCATAGCTGGGAAAAGTGTGTGTGCCTCCATCTCTTCCAAAGCCCCTGGCTGGTCTTGGCTGAAGCCCCTTTTTAAAGAGTAACAGACTCTCTCCTGCAGCGCTTATGTGCCGTGCTGACTTGTACTAAGGCATAGTAGAAGTGAACGCGTAAAAATAATATCACTGCTTAAATGCACACATATATACACGGCAATTGTGAAGTCGAATTAAGCCTACAGTAAGAACCTGTCATCATTAAGTATATTTGGCTACATACGTTGTGAAATAAGTTCAACATACATACGTTTATAAAATAAAATACACTTTTAAGTAAAATTTATATTCCTGATACTATTCTCTGTGTGCCAAAACTTAGGTGTGGAGTTGAGTTTTCACTTTAGTAGAAATTGATCAACTACGATTTTACCTTAACGCCACCGTTTCCCGGGAACCCTCTCCTAATTGAATGAACAACTTTGTACGGCTTCAGCATGGGGGGCACTATAAAAAAAGAATGTGCCCCCTAAACGACTAAAAACGGCCTTCTCCACCTTCGAGTGCCCCTCTGTTTATTAATCCTCTGGCGCCCCACCAAATTACACGGCTGTCTAAACATTTACGTCAGCAAATTGACATGCGCGTGTGATGGTCGCCGGATGGAGAGCATTCCTGTACAGGGGGTTATTTACGGAGAGCTTACGAGCGTTCCATGGCGTTCCACGGTGCGATCCGTGGCCACTGCCAGTGACGCTCAGAGCGATGACCTCATCTGCCAGCCTTATTAGGAACCAGGCAGTATATGAACCCAGATCCTTGCACGAAAACGACGTTTGCCGCGGTAGTTCCCAGTGTGAGCAGGCGCTTCTGCTCCTTGCAGCCACCAGCCCCCACCCCGCCACACCCGTGGCTTTTACTCATTTCTTCTTGGGGACTTCGAACGGATTTTGCCGAACGGGGGGGAAATAAATATCGTGCTTCCTGCTCTCTCTTTTTGGCGGGCAATGCGATCATCCCAGTCCTGAAAGATGCTGCTTGATTGCTAGCCGCTGCCATCTCAACGACGACGACACAAACGCGCGCGCGTTCACGCACGCACACACACGGCAGAGCACCTCTTGTGTGGACCGCGCACAGGGGAGAAGAACCAACTCACGTCACAGCAGCCACGTCGGTTCGCGAGACTCTCGCGCCGGCCATGTCGTTCGGGTACCGCAAAGAGCTGGACAAGTACGAGGAGGTGGACGAGGATGAGCTCCTGGCTGCGCTGTCGCCGGAGGAGCTGCGGGAGCTCGAGCGCGAGCTGGACAGCATCGACCCCGATGAGTCTCTGCCCCTGGGCCACAGGCAGAAGAGCGCGACCAACAAGGCACCGACCGGCAACTACAGCCGCAAGGGCCTCCTCACCTACTGGGAGAAGGAGACCAAGAAGATGCTGGAGGAGGAGCACCTTCCCGCGTCGCTGCTCGACGGACAGGTGAGCCGCTGGTGAAGCCCCTCGACGCGGCGCTCGTTCGACCGGGGTGAGATGTCGCGTCGAGAAGTGACATGGAAGTCTGTGTCTCTCTCGAGAGGTGTTTCAGTCGGTTTTTTTTCAAGGAGCTAAACGAACGTTTCGACGTTCACTTTCAAAGGTAAAGAAGTCACCGTGCTTAAATTGAGCGCGCGGCGGTGCTTGTCCCTGTTCGCGGTGGGAATTCCACACTCTGATCAGCGCGACCGTTCTTGTCAATGGACAACTACTGTCCTCAACATGGCACTGATTTTACCAACCACAAAGGGATTCGAAGTCGAACCATTCTGATTTCGAGTCAGCCATTCTGGATCACGCAGCTGCCTTTGTATCATCTAATTACGAACACTTTTCAAGTGTAATTTAGCGATAAGAAACGAGCACGTGCCGGTAAATCACATGACAGAGTCTTTAATGTGCTCTGCACTGAAGTTTGCACACTTTGGTTATTCCCTGCAGATATTGTTAGCTGAAAGAAGAAGGAAGCGAGCTGTTAACTCCTTTAGCCTGCCAATCACTGAACAATCCAGTGGCCATATAAGGGGAAGTACATTGTTTTGTTTGAAACACGGGGCATGAAATGCACGCTGAGGAATGTGGTCTGACATTTCCGAGGCGTTAACATCGAGTATTAATGTGCACATTTGTTAAATATATATTACTTTAAAGGATGGATCGGGATTAAATATATACCCGACACCATATCCGTACATTGTGCCATTCGTTTGGTACATTATTCTCAGAACCTTGCAACGACCCCTCATGTATTAAACCAATCCTCCGCCCACATTTGTTTAGCTTTTCTATGTGTGTGCTTGTTTACCGGAATGCTTTGGGACATATCAAAAACGCATTTGAGCCAGAATTTGCATTTTAATATTCCGTAGGGTTTCTGTGTGCCCAGCTCTCCGTGTCGTATTTGTTTGGACCGACTATTTGTGTAATAAAAGAGAGTGTGCGTGTGCCATGCACGTTCAAATATATGGCACGACCGTATATTTAAATTATGTTTGGCCATGTTAGCGAAAAAGGAAATCTAAATATAGTTGACATATATGCATTTGTAAACAGCCAACATGTGTCACATTTGAGCCTGGTTTATTGAATGTGGTCCCCTGGCGTGTCAGGCTAAGACATGGCTCAGCTGCTCGCGCAGCAGACATCCCAGTCACGAAATTGCAAATATCAAATCCTGGCCACGGTTGGAATCAGCCAATCACTCTTCTGAATTTCACATCCATAGTGAGGCGATAGGACTTGGCTGGTTGTAAACAGAGGTTGTCCAAGAGGAACACTGTACCCCACTCCTGCAAGGTTGAATTTGTTTCATATGGGTGTTGATCTCTCCTTAACCTGGGTCGTACATATGAATGATTAACTTCTTTTGCACCGTACGTAGCCAACCGTGCTAATCTCGGAGATGCGGGTAAGGACAGCAAGCTAAACACAAAAAGGAGCACTGGGGAAGGAAGAAGCAACCCACTGGCAGATAGCTCTTATCTCATAGATTTGTAACTAGACTGTCCCCTGACTCCCCAACATGAAATCGACGCTTCATAATAAAAACGAATGCTGCTCCTATGGTGCAATGGTTATATCTCCCAGAGCGGCAGTTTACACAATGGACAGGTTCCTTGAATCGCCCCGCCTCTGTCCATTCAGCGGTATCAATGGGTGCACCACGGTTAATCGATTGGCAGTGGAGGTAAAGTGTGGGTACTCCCGCCTGGAGAAATATATTGTTGAAAGCAAAAGAGAGCGCTAGGGAAGGACTCACGATTATGATGTTGAAGTCCCTTATTGCATGAACGAAGCTCTACACTTGCGTCGAGCAATGCAGAGCACACGACTTTGCGCATGGGAAAATATGGGCATTAATAAGAGAGACAGTGTCATGTTTTCTTTTTTTGTAAAAGCTTAAAGTATATAACGACAGTACGTATAAGACGCCCAACTGCATTGTGCATATGGATGCGAAATGACCGGGATCTCATCTCGTCCATTTCGTAAACAGAATATGACTAAATTTTACTGCCCGTGTCTATGTTTACATGTAATGTCTAAAGTTTGAGAAATGTTCCATTCGGTGTTCACAACAGAGTCCTTTCCCCCACCCCTATGCTTTAACAGTGCACAAAATAAATAGCACGTGAGTGATGCACCTCGACTATAATCCCCGCACCCAATGGCGGAGACAGGATTTTCAGGTCGGGGGGGCAACCCCTCCAGCAATGGAAAATTATAGAGGAGTTGTTAGTAAGTAAGGACTTGTCCCTTGCTTTTTATTCGACGCGTGTGCGGCGATGGCGCAGCCATCGATCGAGGGTCGAATTCGAACCGCGTGTGATCGGCATCGCGCTCGCTGAAGGTGAATGCCTTCAGGGAAGTCGTGTACTGTATACGCAACTGGGCACAATTCTGAGTCACTAATAACTGCTTTGCCGTTACTTCTTGCCAATTATGGACTCAGACTATTGTCCTATCATCTCATAAAGTCCCTGGAACTTAATAATATGCTACACAGTGGCAGTGGGGTCACAAAATGCCGATTTTTATTACTAATAAACCCCAATGATCCGATCGAAATTAGGGGTTTCGATCGGATCATTGGGGGGGCACATGCCACCCCCACTGGCTCCGCCAGTGCCACACCTCCGATTAGCACGATTGGCTTAAGTACGGTGCGGAAGAAGTTCAACATACAGTACGTACTACTCATTAGCAATATAAATGTCCTCAACATCTCCAGTGCACCTGCACACTAATGGGGGCGCATGTCAAATACGATTATTGAATAGCACATTTCTCTAGAGTAGGTACGTGACTGAGCAGCCTCTTTGTCCGTTCACTCAACAGAAAACCCCCTTGCAGTGGAGGTTAACTGCTCACTTCCTGCAAAACATCAAAGTGCCCTCTGCTCCAAAAGAGAAATTCGGTGGCACATCTGCATTTGTGGCCCTGAGTCAATGGGAAGAAATTCAACACTCGCATGGTGGGAGCCGATCTTACCACAGGATCTACCACCGCATCGCGTGCGTTTTCAGACACGCTTCTGCGGCCGTCTGGAACGCTCTTCCTTCCGATATTAGGAAGCCACTGGAGCTATGCAGTAGTGGAGGCATGGGAGGGGGGGGGGTCAGGCACAGCTGATGTGTGGGAAGATAACGATGGTCTCAAGATCGATGACAACTCCACAATTTGGCACTCACTTTGCCATGGTGGTGATGTCAAAGTTGAGGAGGTGCACGTATGTCCGTATGTTGAACTTCTTCTGGCTTATTAAATACGGTGCCCGAGCGTGTCAGGCTAAGGCATGGCTCAGTTGGTCACGCAGCAGGCAACTCAGTCATGAAATCGCAAAGTTCAAATCCTGGCTACAGTTGGACTCAGCCAATCATTCTTCTGAATTTCACATTCATGGTGAGGCTCTAGCACTTGGATGAGGGTGAGCAGAGGCTGTCCAAGAGGAAGCCTGAACCCCATTCCAGCAAGGTTGATTTGTTTCATTCGGATGTTCATGTCTCCTTAAGCCCTGTTAACATTAGCTGGTCGTACGTTGAACTTTTTTGGCACCGTGCATAGGCAACCGTGCTCATCGGAGGCGTGCACTAAAATTGGCGTCTTTGCCGCGAGTGGGCTTTTAATGGAGAGTTTTAATGGAGATTTTCTCAAAATGGCGGCATGAACGCGAAATGCATTTAATCACGTTCTGCTAGGGGGCACTATCCATAACAGGAAGCTTCTCGTTGTTAGCAAAAAGAATTACCAAATAAGACCAGAGTATTTTCTTTTTTTTATTGCCGTTTATACCGTAATCACGTGATGAGACTCATATCACAGAGCAAAGGACACAATGAACTCCCGTCAGACAGCCAAAGTTTCACATCATATCACGGAATGGCCCAAGAGAATAACGCCACAGAACTCCTGTTGGGCCCCCCCCCCGACCCAAAGTAACCCTCTCTTAGCCAAACGCAGACGGCGCTCCCTCGTGCTTTGTCAAGAGCGGTTTCGTTGCAGTTCAGTCACACAACATATTTATTCAGTTTTCGCCTCGAAGGCTGGACTAAGTCAAGTTAATCGAAGGGCTCAATTACGCTACTGTCTTGTTGCGCAACAACCAGCGGGAATGTGCTTAAAATAGCACCACGCTGCACCTTAATTTGTGAACCTGGATGGATTATGGATGGCTGTCTGGAATTTGAATCCAGGAGCCCGGTGGTGCTGGCTCATTGCCCTGTCATACATTCGGTGCCCTTTAAGCCTCTACGTTTGAAGGTTGTTTGTATGATGCTTTGGGTTTTCCCATAATGCTGTATCGTGTGCAAAAGTATTTGGCATGTGTCGTGATGGTCAGCCAAAATCACACGGATTTTGGCTGGGCATCGAACAAAGACGGCCACTGCATCGCGTGCTTTCAGATGTGCTTATGTGGCCGTCTGGAACGCCCTTCCTTCCAATATGAGGAAGCCATTGAAACTATGCACTTTTAAGTATAGATTGAAAACTCATTCCTTGACAACGGATTTTTGTGTTTAGTTTGTTGTCCTTCCCCCACACCTCCATTAAGCATGGTTGGCTACGTACAGTGCGAAAGAAGTTCAACATACATACACTCAACTTTATTTTACCTTAAAATATTTGACACTATAGTTAACGTTATTTTTTCTTCAGTATATATGTGAGCAATCGGCATAAAAACAACAATCGGTTATTCTAGGTTGAAATAGTGTAGTGTGAGATTAATTACGTCCATTAATTGCAGTTAGTTTTCCAATCTGTCAAGGCATTTATTACACTTGGCAAAACAACTTTGAGCAAAACATTAATTAGTAACAACCAGATGTTACACGAATAGGTTTTATGTGGTTCCAGACTTGGAACAGGACCATTTGAAACTGGACATCATCTGTTTACCAGGACACGTGAGTTACATGAGTGTAGGTTTGGATGTACAGCACAAGGTCATGCATCTGACCATCGCGTATCTGTCCTAACCGGTTAACCGTCCACACCCAGTGCAGCATTTCTGCACGGTGTAACTGTCGGGTCTATAAAGATTTTTCCAAATTAGACCTTTGTACGTTTCAAGATTGAAAACTATTTTTGTAACTGCTTTTTTTCTTCAGTTTGTTGTCCTTCCCCCACACCTCCGATTATCCTCGGGTTGGCTACATACGGTGCATAATAAGTTCAGCATACATACGTACGGATGTATTTGTTTAATCAGGTGAGAACTCAAGAGACCAGCATGGTCTAATTTGCAAGAGCGACCTGGGGCATCAGTCTGCCAGTGATGGGGTTGAAGGTTGCTACGCGTAATACCGGCCGAGTATTGTGCGCGCGCGTAATTTTAGAATCTGGCAAGTTTGGACTCATTCTGGGCACACAATGGCCTACTCTCGCGAATGTCAGGGGATGATTTAACGTCCACTGTGAAGTGGACGGTGCAGAGTATTAAATCGGTTGCTAAATGCGCAGTGATAACCGGGGCGGCTGCCCAATTCGGACCGTGAACGTCTGCAACAAGTGGTGAATTCGCTCCCGAAAGGCTGTGTCAGCGCCCGCCGCAGTAGTACAGTATTGACCTTGCGTAACTTCGCTGACTTCTAAAGTCAAGTACTGGGTAGAAAAATCTTTTCCCCATGTTTAAAGTTGTTTGCACTTCACTATCGTTCAGTAATGCATCTGTAGTGGTTTCTCTGAGACACACACTTGTTCTTGGAGGCAACACGTTTATTCTGATGCCCCAACAGGGTAACTACATAAACGTAACACAGGTAACTCTCTACTCTGGTCCACTACCTAACCACACAACAGGATACTACATAGTAGTAACCACCACGGAGTAACTATATAACCGGAGCAGGTTAGTTAACACACTGCCTGGTCCACGTCTAACAAGCTACGAAGCTCGGAGACCGAAGAGACGTAGACGGCGAGTTGATTCCCAGAAGACAGCCCAGATCGCTCTCGGGAGTCTGCTATTATGCCCCTCAGCGTGGCCTGGCTCCGCCCTCGGCCACGCCTCCTTCTGGATCTTACCAGAAGAACGAGGACCCTACACCACGTGTCCCATTTCCTCTTCTGTCCGGTCACGTGCCCTCTCGGGTTCACCCAGACTATAACGTCCTCCCATGCCCCCCCTCTGCAGTCACCAGGGCCATGTCCCTCATGGACTCTCTTTGGTACCCCAGCACACGCCGCTGACACCCTGGTTTTCCTTGGAACTACAACTGGTGCCAAGCGCCGTAGTGACCCCATATATGTCACTACACATCTATGTGCATGCTGTAACTAACATTTATAAATACATTTCTATGTTTACATATCCAAGTGGGATGTGCAAAGTTGTATTGGGTACACACGGATTGCCGAAGATAAAGGTACAAGGATAAAGATCCCCCATATAGCCTTAACTGACTATTGGGGCATGTACTGTTAGCGAGTACATATGAGGTAAAGGTACAAAGACAAATATCCCCATATAGCCTTAACAGACTGGTAGGGCAAGTGCTGTTAGCGAGCACATATGAGATAAAGGTACAAAGACAAAGATCTCCGTATAGCCTTAACAGACTGTTGGGGCAAGTGCTGTTACCGAGCACCTTTGAAGTAAAGGTAAACACACAAACAGCCCCATCTGAGTTTGCTGTGGGCCAGATATACAGGTTGGTCCAGATGTCTTGTGACACCCCCCCCCCCCCCCCCCCATTGAATCTTCTAAAACGTTATGTTTGCATACCAATGGTTTGGAAAACAGAAATGAATAAGCATGGGTCAATTAATTGGGGGTCACAAGACATCTGGGACCACTCTGTATAATGGCGGGAATGAAACCAAGAGCGATTTCATACGCGGCCATCCAGTCACCAATCACACGCATAGATCTATTCACGTGTCGTCAATCAGGTGGGCTTCGAGTCTTACAAAATGGCACATGGGCCGAGCCCTCACTTGGGTTGTTAAGATTCAGCCAGCAGCAGGCAGGCAGGGTCGGTTCACATACCCCAAGGAGACAAGACTGGAATGCCTTAGCCAAATGTTAAGTGCGATTAATCATCGCCTTCAGAATAACTCGATTGAATACACGTATATGAAAAGTAATCACTATCAAATATAATTTTATAACCGACCATGAGGGATGGTGACACTGTTTGGAGGCTTTCATGAGTTAGTGAATCGACAATGAATAAATATGGCACCGATAATGAAAAATGTACTGAATGTGTAACACAACTTCACCGGGCTATTCTAGATCTGATGTACTGAGCCACAATGTCATGGCCTCAGAACTGTCGTTTAAATACTGCACCAACATGGTAATTCTTAAATCATTACAATCTTAAGATAATTATTATAATAACCTCCCAATGCATTGCTGCTATTAACCACATTTCCCTTGCAAAATATAATTCATCTGAATAGGCTCTCAGCTGGTTATATAAAGGATGATTAATGATATTGACAACTTATGCTTTTGTGTTGCCAATATTAGAAATGTGTTGATTAACTGTGAATAACCCAACCAATAATAGAGATCCATTGTAATTTATATGAATACATAACCCCCCCCCCCCCCCTTCGGGTCTTCTTACCTGATTTTCTCACAAGTGATGACATCACATTTATCCCTCTTAAGATCGAAACAGGATTTCCCCACAACTCTCTCGCTGTCGCCTGAGGAGGCTGGTTGTAATTGCTGGCGAAACGTCGTAGTCATAGTAGGTTTACTCTCCAACACACTGATGCGCTAAATTAGTCTCGAATTGGCATGTTTTGTTTACGTCACAAACCTTACTAATTGGCTGTGTTGGGTGGTGGCGGGTTTAACGACACATTTATATATACGCGATCTAACCCAAAAACCTCTATTATAGAAAATATTATAAATATCCTCCCCATGATCAAAGGAACATTAAGTGGTACTCATTCATTGGTAGGCACCAACCAGTAGTGTAAATTCCACATTCACAAGGCAAGGGGAACACTTTTACAAGGGCAATTTAAGTGGTACCCCTTTTTATCACACCGGAGAGACGATGGGCTGGAGCGACCCCTAACCTCGATTAAACCTCACAGACAGCCTCCAACTGCAAGACGATATGCCGTTGTGACAGTGCCACCTGGATAGCTGATGCACAGCACACACATCGTCTCCCATAAGTACAGGACCGTGCCGGCAGTTAAAGGAGCGAATTTAAGGTCCACTGACCGCATAAACGAAGCCCAGTAAAAGGGGGTATTTCTTTAAAACAACTAGCGTACAGCGCCAATCGGTTGCTTTGGAATAAATCACCTTTGTGGAACAATGTGGTAGACGGCTTCATCGCTTCATTTCTGTTTAAACCCTAAAAAGGGTAAGATATTTGAAACATGTGGTTTCATTTCTTTTTCCTCTGCCAAGCAGTGAAGGGGGCGCGCTGCGGAGCGAGTGTTTTGAAGCTTGGGTGCCCATCGAGCTGAAATAACGTGTCCTTCTCTCGGGGGGAGGGGGGTGGTGCAAACTCAATGATATAATGAGTACAATTATTCTGGGCAGGGAACGGGCCCTACGGGCTCTTGCCACCCACGGACGCAGGTCAACAAAGTGCGGCTCCCCACCACCTCATGGGCCCCCCTTGTGTAACTTCATCTCCGAGAAGCGTCTGCTCGGGGCTGGAGGGGCGGCCTCAATTTTATCAAGCGACATAATTTGTAACCTGCAAAAGGCTGGCTCCTGATGAATAGCGCACATGGTACAGGTGAGGTAGAAACACTTGTGCAGAGTATTTGGCTTCTGTAAACTTACACGTGATAAGCCACTTCGTTGAGCTGTCATTTGTGCCAGGTCACTTCTGAAAAAAACTATATAGAGCTCAGTGGGCTCTATCGGGTAAAATAAAAAAAATAGTTTAGTTTTTAGCTTAAGTATAAACTACATTCTTCCGCGATGGCATCATTCTCTCATCGGTCCTTCTCAGTATTCTGCTAAATTAAGCCCCTTCTTGGACAATTTAATATGCTACGGCCCTGTGTAGCTGTTGCACACCTCATTTCTATATCATCAGCCAAGGTCAGTCCACTTCTGGATGAAGGTCTTCCAAGCTGCCACCACTTCCCGTGATCCCTCGCAGTGACACTCCACCCAGCACCGGCATGAGCCGATTTCACCGCTGCGTATACGCACTGTGGATGTACTCTCAGGTCTGTGTCCTGTCGCTTGAATACCACTCCCGTCAGTTTTCCTAACCACTGGCCATGACCCCTTATTGTGATGCATCTTTCCAAAGCCCATGTACTTTTCTTAACATAATGGTGTCTTTAACCCGCATATGTCCTCGAATCCACGTATGCATTCCTCCTCTTTTGTCTCTCACTATAATTCCAAGGACGCATATCTTGATGCTTCTCCGCACATATTTTAGTTCCATGTTTCTGTGCATACTGTATATAATAATAATGCAGTAGGGCTAAGTCAATGTAAAAGTATCTCCCTGCCCAAACAAGCATGGAGTGGTGCCTATCCATGTTGGTAGCACTCAACCGATGATGGAAAGTCCACATTCCTTTGGCAGGGACCAATCTCTATGCGCTGTTGATGCCCCGCAAATGTATTACTCATCGTATCAATCCTGGAAAAGGATCAGGGCCGAGTCGATTCCTCGCTGGGATTTGATATCGCAAACTTACAATTTTGAAGTGCTCTAACTATACTGCTATCGGACCAGATTAACGCAAACTTACCTTCATATCTGTAGAGAAGTCAGATTACTGTACATGGTAAACGGATTGTGCAATTGCTGTTTGTGTGTGTACAACCACCTGGAACTTAAACTATAAACATCAATGGCAAACTTGAGTTGAGATGCTGCTTTAATCTCAGAACGCAAACCACTATAATTTCAACGGTGTGGCTCTCTGGAGCTCCCTCTAGTGGAGGCTCTCCCACCAGCAGTGGCGTGATAATGCCAATTAAGGACGACACCTTTACACTTTTTTTGTAGAGCACCTGGGACTTGAAATACCCTGCCACCAAAATCCTAATGACCGTGGCTTATATTCAATGTGCAAACAAGATTAATGAGATTGTGATTTAAGTGACCCAGACCGTATCATTTGTACCATCTGTTCTTCGCATTAAAAGGTAAGTAGGATTTCTGTTGTTGTTGCACCAAGAACCCTGAGAGACGATGGGCTGGATTAACCCCCAAATGGGATTTGAACTCGAAAGCTTCCAATTGTAAGACAAGCGCTCTAGCCACGGTGCCTAACTGGCCTTTGAGTATTTTTAGTTCTGGTAATGTGAGGATAGTGAAGCAAAACCCCAGAATTAGTTCCTGCCGTTCATCAAAGTGGAGTCATTCCCCACTGCAAGTGACGATCTTTTGTCTGGAGGGGACTTCGTGTGATTAACAGCTTTTACCCCGCACCTTATTTCAGGGAACGCTCCTGGGATGCAATCAACGCAACTAGAAAAGTAACATCGCCGCCCACTGTGCACCTTTAGAGCCTCCTTCTTTAACAGGCTCTAAGAGTCAAGAGCCACCCGATTGCCCCCCCCTCCCCCCACGTAATAGACAGCGGCAGCGGCCACAGCGCAGCGTCAAACAGCTGGAGGGCCCTGAATTCACAGCTACTTCTCTTCTGACACCAGGTCAGCTGGATGTCTGTAACGTAGTATCTCATTACACAGCAATGATATGGAAATAACTTATGGGTGAACCTGGTTGAAGCCCGGACTATAAACATCTATTACACATTAATTTTCTATTCACAAATCATGTACTGAAGTTTACAGTGTAATAATAAGCACCGTATTAATGTACCACTGTTTCGTAGAATATTTATTGCGCAACTAAGCCATAAACCATTTTCTAACAGCAACTTTCAGCACCGTCTCCCATGTAAAAAAAACATATACACACAAACACGCATTATCGTCATCATGAGCCACAGTCTATCCACTGTTGGATGAAGGCATCCCCTAGCTGTTTCTCTTTCTCACGGTCTCACAATGCAACGATCGATCTAGCTCCTGCAAACGGGGCAGACTTCGTTGCCCCATCTGCTTGGTCGATGTCACCTTAAGGCGTTGTTGCCACTCAAAAGATCATTAAGCCATGCTCTCCTCCTCTTTATATTATCGAGCCAGTGATGGCATTTCCCAAACTGTGATGGCGGAGAAAAGTCAAATTACATGGCAACCGCTACTGACTTCAAACAAAATGGTGCCCCCCCCCCCATCCACACACTTTGTTGATTACAGACCCCAAAGCCTAAAACATAAAGCGGCCAAAAACAAACATCACCATCGAAGTTGTGATAGATAAGAGCTTTCGTTTTTTGTCCCCCCCCCGCACCACCAATTAGCAAAGTTGACGACGTACTGTGCCAAAAAAGGTTCAACCTTTATATTGCTTGAATTGAGCGAGGTTGTGAGAACTTAGGCAAAGCAACGATGGGAGGGAATGGCGAAGTCGAGCGGTGTCAGGGAGCGACACGGGAGGAGGGAATCGATGAATGAAGTTCGCAGGAACGGTAACCATGGCAGTAGCGATGGATGAGTGATAGAAGAAGAGTGATGAAAGGCTGAGGCGATCCTCAACCGCGACTTGAACTTTCTGATTTGTGAGCCATGCGCTTGAACTACTGCAGCCTGACTCGCGTAATAGCAAGGGATTTTAAATGATGGCTGCGCAGTTTTCGCGGTCACTCTGTATGTCCCTTTGATGTGTTCTTGGGTTGTACCGCGTGCCGTTCGGCACGTTGTCTGACGTTTTACTCCACGTGCTGAGAGCTTCTCCAGTTCGTTGCAGGGCCACGCCACTCGGCGCGCCGAACAACCCAAAAAACAAAGCGGGGGACTTTAAAACTAACGTAAAAAAATGGTTGGTGCAATTGTTCTTAATAATGTATTTCACTTAATAATTTATTACCATGCATTAATTTTACATACACGTATGCGGCTGTTTCATCGTGGTTATGCATCGGGCTGCAATTTCATTGACTTCAATATATAGACGTCTACAACAAAGTGCCGTTTGGTGTCTGAACTAATGTAACCTGGGGCCCCCCTCTAGGTCAATGCAGCCTAAAATAAGTCACTGGTGCAGAGGTATGGTCAAAATCAGCTCAAGGCAGACAATGTTTATAATGTTGTTATTCCCAACACCCATCCGTGTTCCATGATGCTAAGCTTTACAAATGACCAATGCTCACTAGCAGCACGGTACCTCTCCTATCACTTTGAAATCTCCGTCTAAACATGCATAATATATACGTGACATTCATCTAACAAAGTGCAGCAGTTAACTTCTGCCCAACAAAACCAATGAAGGGCGGCACCTAAGTAATTCTGAAAGCAAACGCCGTCGAATGTCTAAAGTACCCAGACATCAAAGCATAATTTGTGTTGCGGTTTCACAAATCAGTTGCTTATCTCTGCAACATGCCATAACAAACCAGCATGAACAGATGGTTTAGATTAATTGTCGTACTTTATGTATAATCATGTCAAGTACTGATTGTAAAGATATATGCTTCTTTGCACTGCAGTCAAGAAGACAATTTGTTTATGGGTACTTCTGGAAATGTTATATTGCATTGGGTCGTAACCCAATACTCTGAAAAGCCATTCTTTGATTGACCCCACCATTCTAATTTAAGATATACTCACTATGATGTACAACGGCCAACACATGATGTTAAAACCAGGCAGGCTCAAATGACAATGACATCATGCCGCTTGGTCATTGAGACGCCCTTGGTTATCTAAAACTAAAAAAAATATTTAAATTCGACAAGGTAAGGCCCACTGAGCTATGTGGCTATTTTTCAGAAGCGACGTGGCCACAAATGATAGATCAACGAAGTGGCTTATCACGTGTAAATGTACAGCAGCCAAATACGCATGTTGATTTTAAATGTGGAGGGGGAAAACCGGAAGACCCAGAGAAAAATCCACGCGACCACTTGGAGAACATGCAAACGCAAAATATACAGGTGTCAAGGTCGGGATCTAATCTACGACCTCCTGTGCACCAGGCGAGGTAGTTAACATCTCGCCACCGAGGCGCCTGACAATCAACCATGCTCGTATTGAAATATTTCCATTCTAGCATTAGATTCAACTTCACTATACAACAAGTTCATAAACAAGGATGCTGCCACGGTGCGATGCTTTTAGCACGCTAGACTTTTAATTCAGGTCACCGAGTGGACTTGATATGCTGGAGCGGCAGTTGAAATAACTTGGTGACCGCCCAGCCGTATGAACGGGTGCGCCACAGTTTGGACGATTGGCAGGCCACGTGTGGTGGAGTAGAGTGTGTGGTGGTTGCTTCCAACTCTTCCAGGAGGTTCTGGTCAACGTGGACGAGTAGGCCAAATACCCCGTAAGAGGCGCTCTCCAGTGGAGGTCCTTCCGCCAGTGTTGGAGGCCCTTCCGCCAGTGTTGTGCCGATCTGTGGTGCGCCTATTTAGACTGCGGGGTGGACAAACTCGCCAGTTACTTCAACCGCCGTGCCGGGAGATTAAATCCCAAACGGGCAAATTCTAGATTGCAAGCCCAGTGTGTGGCCCATTCCGCTGCCTTCTCCTGGCGAACTTTCACGGGAACATCGAGCGCAAGTGGCATTTTGGTAACCCGCCGCAACAATTACTGGACGGCAGTGGGAATCCTTTGGCTCCTCAGGTCACATGTTACATCTGTCTATCCCTCACCCTAACAATAACAAAACATTGTGTACACTGAGTGTAAATTGTTTACTTTCAGCGGCTAACATCCGGGCGTATTATTCAAACATTAGCAAAAATGCTCGTAATAGCAATTAAGAAAATGTTTACTCTTGACACTATTTTGGGGCATCGTGTTTACTCTTATGAGGCATTACCCAACATTGTGTTTCATTGCTATTTCACCGCAACTGATAACAAAAATACACATTAACGACTGCAGCATCAAGTAGTGGTAACGTAAACATCTAATCTACACCTTGTAGATCGACTTATCGTGCTGAACCCATTTAGAGTGCTGGGTTGGGCAAAACGAAGGAGATTGAATTAAGCCGGTGACCTCTGCACTGCAAGTCCAGCTTGCAACATAGTTTTACGTAATGGAAGCTCAATCGAACTTCAGTGGACGTTAAAATTCACATTTAAAATTGAAAAGAGTAAACTGGTATTTGAAACTAAATAAAGCAGATACTCTGAAGATTAATCGTCAACTTAGGTAATAAATACACATTCTATAAAACAATATTACTGGTAGGAACCTCCTGGTTACACCAGCCCACAGGGGATTATTGTGTCAGTCCGTCGTGCAGGGAGGGGCTGGGTCGGGAGGGAGGGGCTGGGTGGGGATGGAGGGGAGGGTGGGGAGAGTGGGGCTGGGTGAGGAGGGTGGGGAGGGGCTGGGTGGGGAGGGGCTGGGTGGGGAGGGTGGGGCTGGGTGGAGGGTGGGAGGGGTGGGGCTGGGTGGGGAGAGGCTGGTCACCCCGTGGTGCCCTTATAAAACTCAACGTTTAACCTACTCACGCCGGCTTGTGCCCGCCCTCACAGTCGGGCAAATTTGCGGAATACACCACACCACGCCGCCGTTGACCCTGGCCATTGACCGAGCAACCCAACGTTCCTACCAGCTCCTTCCGCAGGAATGTGTTCGTGCTGAAATACATACCTGAATATAGATGTGGCCAGGTTGCATTCGTTTGAGGAAGAGTTAATGTAAACGAGTTACAGAACCAAATCGGGCACCGCAAACATCGTCTGGATTTTACAGACGTTGTTTTGATTGTGTGGGTTTAGGTTCTGTGAAATGGATTTTACTCGGCTCTCTGGTAAATGCAGGAACAGTAAAATAAATGTAAATGAGATTAAATTAGACCCGTAGATGGCCAAGGGAATGAAAAACAAGAATTATCCAGATTTGAAGCAATATAAGGCAATCTGAAAGCTCATCCCAACCTAGGCTTATAAACAACAAAGCTATTTTACATTCACCAATGACATGACAATTATCCAGTCGGCGTTAGTAAGCAGCGGTTGCTTAAATGGACAGACCTGCCCCTGTCATAGAAATGTAGACATAACACATCGAGCTCAGGGACCTCCCCCCGCCCCCCAAAAGAGATGAGTGAAGAACAATGCTAATTCAAAGCAGGATGACATTTTGAAATTAATTCATGCCTGAAGGGACATCCGATGCGGAGATCAAGCGACGATATCGGCTCGTGTGCAGGACCTTGATGGATTGTTGCATCGCGTAACTATGGGATGGCGACGACTTGTGGAGGCCTTCATCCGCAGGGGATAGATAATGGATGATGATGAAGTTGAATTACGTGTATGCCATTCACAAGCCGCTACAACACAGTAGAGGCACATGTCTCACTGTGCTACCATACAGCAGGGATATCGTGGGCCTCCTGACATCCTTCAGGGACCCGTGTACACTCGATAAAAATAGCTGTGCATCTGTTTGTTTGTGTACATGGTGGGTCCTCACCACGTACAGGGACTATGAGAGTGATTTACATATCAAGATTCAGCTACAGACTCAGTGGGGGGGGGGGGTATGGTGTCACGGCGGGCTAATTTTGGAAAAAACAAACACGGAGAAAAGATCAATGTTGGGAAAAACGTGGGAAAGGGAAAGGTTTTAAAGGGCTGGCTAAGATACAGTGCCGGGGTGTAACAGGTCACCCTCCCAAGCGATTAAACACAAGTCACCATTCTGGGCCATGATTCGATTCAAGAAAAAAAAATTCCCCATCTCGTTCCGTCCTGGTTTCGCGTGTTTCATGTTTGTTTTTCCGCGCTCTGTTAGCCATATTACCCTAAATGCGCGCCTCCGATTAGCACGGTTGGCTACGTACGGTGCGAAAGAAGTTCAACGTACACACATGCACAAGTGCAACATTGCAATGTAATTTGAATACTTCTTAAGAGACAAATTCTTTAGACACACAATGCAATGCATGCCTCATAAGCACAAGGATATTGTTTTAGTGATGAATTGGCGGCATCGTCACCTGCCTAATGAAATAAAGCAGTGTGAAGCCATGAACCACACTCCCTGGCAGTGTCCTGCAGGCCCTGTTGCTCCTGCTCTGCTTTCATACTTTAAAGTTAAACTGTAAATTAGGCAGCGATTGTATATACATTATATATCATTGATAAATCATTTATATATCGCCTCCTCCCGTGCCGGATTATGCTAGTGCAGGGCCTGTAGCATATGTTATAAAGGGACCCTAAATAAAAAAGAAAACACGTAAATATTAAAACACAAATTTTTTACTTGCATCGTAAAGTAATTGTATTTTTTCATTTGCTATACAGCCAGATAATACGATACATCGCTAACCTTAGTACTATAGTAATAGAGCAAGTGCAGAATCACTGAACCGTAAATCATAGCTTGAAAGCATTTAGTACGGGGCCCTTGAAAGTGTGGGCCCCCTAGCATATGCTACTAGGATAATCCAGCACTGGCCTCGTCATTGTTATTCTGCCGTAACTACTCGTACATCTGCGATTAGCACGGTTGGCTACGTATGAAGCGAAAGAAGTTAAACATACATACATAACCCTAACACTTATAACAGTATTCCAAATGCTGTCTCTTATGTTAATAATAACACCGGACCTTAACCGTGTTCCTAACATAAGTCGTGATCACAGCAGTGTTGGCTCCGTGATATACCCTGGCCATTAAAACCTCTATAAGCTACACATAGTCCTGAACGTCGCTCGTTTCACAAGCCCTTTTCAAAACACCCATCAAGTGTTAAAAAAAAACATTTATGCGACGCGCTGGAAGGTGTTGTGGCCATTTTAGGAAACATTTGTTTTTTTTGCAAAAACATTTCAGAGGGTTTGTTTAATTTTACATCACTGAATGAGTGACATTGTAGCATTACATAAAAAAAATCTTAAGTTTTAACTCTTTTCCCCCTCAATAAAAAGTTTGACTGAGACTGAATACTTGGTTTAAATTATTTTATGAAATAGATGCCCACTTTGGCGTTAACCTCACGAAGCGTGATCGTTGGAAAATTACTGAGGAATTTGTTGATAAATATTTTCCTTCAAAAGGCAAGTTGCGGTGTCCGTTTTTAAAGTGAGCCAGAGCGAGATGTCCAACAGAACCTGGAATGTCGGCCGTAAAAAGTTTCCCTTGCGTAAAGCGAGGCCGGTTTGGGCCGGTCTGCTTTTGGGTTTTGGCTGGTCTGGATTTGTTGTTTATGCCGGAAATAGCCAACTCTCGAGCTACAGCACATTGCGGTATCCTGACCAAAACATAGGTTCGACTAGACTCGCTGTGCCAGGCTGACTGGAGCCCAGGGCAATTACTCTCAAACCTCTTTTTCATAAATGTCATCAACAACTCTGGCCACAAGATTACGTCCGAAAAAAACCACAAGCTTGCAAAGGCTACGGAAATTTATTTCATATAAACATTTAGCAAATATATTACCCTTGGGTTTTTTTTAAAGCGTCCCTACGCTTCTGTAAGTGCAAGGTTATGCTCGTCTCTGTTGGTAGTGTCTGAGGCAGCGTTTGTAAAGTCCACATTCCTGTGCTAACAAGACGAGTCCCTCCATAGGTCAGCCACTGTTGCTTTGTGGGAAACGGGTTGGTCAATGATTAAGTGGGATTAATTAGATACGTAAAGAATCATCCTGCCATGCAACTCTCCCACCTCCCCGTGGCACAATTCATATCTCTTTTCCACTTTACAACCGAGCCACGCTGGGCCGTGCTGAGGCAACCTGCCTCTGGATGCCCCATTTTGTTTTTCCACTGCGCATCGTGCGTAAAATAACACACTCGGCCGGTGAAGTGATCACACCGTCCTCACATTGTACTGGCTCATGCCACATGTGATGACCACGTTCGTCAGCCCTGGCCTTCGCCTTGCTTGGCCGAGCAAGAATTGGATGTCTCGTGATATCATCATTTGGTCACAACTCGGTATTACAAATAGCCTGGAATGTCAATGTGGAGGTCACAATACCATACATTGTAATTAGTCCATGAAATGCATTATTCAATGTGTGTATCATGTATATACGAATCAATTATATGTTTGCAATTAATTGTTGATTGCATGTGATTAATATTTTATCTTTATCGGTCCCCTATAATGTCTGCCTCCATGCACTGTTTAATAAGACTTAGATCTTCTTGGTTCTTTCGGTAAAGTCACGTAGAAGGGAAGTAATAAAATAATAAAAATAAAACATAATAAAACAATTCTCACGACGTTTCGGCCACAACGCAAGCAGCCGTCCTCAGGCGAAGAATGAGAACATTATCAAGCTAGGAGCTTATGTAGGTGTAGCGAGGAGGAGCGCCTTAACAAAAGAATGTGCATATGAAGAGGAATTTAGCATACCAATGGGCAATGAGTAGGAGGTGGGCGGAGGGGTTTCAAAGTCCCATTATGCCCATGCATTATGCAGGATCAACAGCACCACGGGGGGGCGCAAGGAACAGCGTTAATAAAGGAAAGGAATGTTAATGATATGTAGCTGCATTTACCCAACAACCACGTAGAAAACCAAAGTAAAAACTACATAAAAAAACTAAAATATAAACTGATACTTACTATACTCTACAATAAGCTGAGTTACTAACAACAAATAATAACTTACAATTCTACGTCGTAAGAAGTATATAATATACTTCCATCTAAACTTTATTCTCTTAGCATATACAGTACTATATACTGCCATAGATAAACCCAACATTAAATTATATACTGTATTGCTGTAAACCACCCTATACGTTATACATTTTAATATAACACTATGTATTATTCAACTCACCCTAATGTGTATCGAAATGGTTTATTACGTCCTTCCAATGATTGCTAAGCCTGAATCCATCTTCTCGGTTAAAATTGTCTCTGTGTTTGTATATGTGGATCGCCTCATGAACGAATCTCTCATGATAGCCAGATGGCTTGCAGAGAACCTCCGTCCTGGAGAAGTCAATGTCATGTGAGCCCACTGAGTTGTAACAGTGGTCTGCCACGGCTGAGGTGTTTGTCCTACCGTGTTTTAGATCAGCTTTATGTTCACGAATGCGGTCTGAGACGTGTCGTTTGGTTTCCCCAATGTAACTGCTACCACAGAGGCAACTTAGTTTGTAGACGCCAGGGTACTGTATGTCTGGAATCACATCTTTTACAGACGGTACCAGATCACGGATTTTATGTACTGTGTTGAATCGGACCTGGATCTTGTGTTTAATCAGGATTTTGGAGATCTTTTTTTTTTTGTGACCCCAGCAATGTAGGGTAAGGTGATGGTCTTGAAAGGCTCCTCAACAGGATCTTTCTTGATGGTTGGAGTGATGGCTTTGCGGATTGTGTAGTCGGAGTAACCATTAGCCTTAAGAGCTTGGCGTACGTGTTTGAGTTCACTGGAAATGTGTTCATGGTCGGAGATGCATTGGGCTCTATGATATAGAGTCTTGATGAGGGAATTCTTCTGGGATGGATGGTGGTGGGAATCCGGTTTTAGATAAGCATCCGTGTGGGTGGCTTTCCTGTAGACAGAGTGGCTCATTGAACCATCAGGTCTCCTTTTGATTAGGACATCCAAAAAGGGTAGCTTGCCATCATTTTCGACTTCCATGGTGAATTTGATGGCTGGGTGTATGGAATTGATGTGGTCGAGAAATTGGTCTAGAGCAGGCCGGCCATGTGGCCAGATGACAAAAGTGTCGTCTACGTACCTCTTCCATAAGGTCGGGCGTAGAGTGGCAGTCTGGATGGCGTCCGTCTCAAATTTCTCCATGAAGATGTTGGCTACAACCGGAGATAGGGGGGAACCCATTGGGGTGCCCTCAATTTGCTTGTAGAAGGTTCCATTCCAGGTGAAGTATGTATTGGTTAAGCAGTGTCTCACCAGGGGGGGTACCCCAGCATTTAGTCCTTGATGAACCAAGTCTTCAATGATTGCGATGGTGTCAGGCACAGGCACCTTGGTGAACAAGGAAACCACATCAAAACTGACAAGCAGGTCGTCTGGGGACAGGGCAATCCCCTTGATTGTCGATACCAGGTCAGTAGAGTTTAGTACTGCAGAGGTGGTTTTTCCAGTGAAAGGCCGTAGGATTTCGGACAAAAAACGAGCCAGTTTGTAAGTGGGGGAGTTGATAGTAGAGACAATGGGACGAAGAGGTGTATCTTCTTTATGTATCTTTGGCAAGCCGTACAATCTTGGTGGCCTAGCTGCAGAAGGTTTCAACGAGAACTGTTTGGTCTGATCAATTAATGCGGTTGAAGCAGAAATGATGTTGTTGGTTTTGGAGACGAGGCTGTTGGTGGGGTCTCTTTTTATTTTTGTATAGCTGCCATCGTTGAGTAGTTCTTGAATTGTGTTGTTGTATTCTATTTTGTCCATGATGACAGTGGCATTGCCTTTGTCGGCTGAGAGGATGACAATGTCATCCCTCTTTTTTAATTGAGCTAATTCAAAACGCTCATCTTTGCTGATGTTGCTAGCTGGCATCTTAGCGTTTTTGAGGGTTACAGAGATTTCAGATCTTGCTACGTCTGCAGCGATGTGACTCAAGCCCTTGAGAGCTACATCTACTCGAGCAATTATATCATTAACTGGTATGTGTCTAGGTGTGACTGCAAAGTTTAGTCCTTTAGCTAAAACGGATTTCAAACCTTCAGAAATCGGACTGTTACTGCGATTAATTACGACTTTGTTAACATCTAGCTTTTCAATGTGTGGGTCCGGTTTCTTGTTTGAGAGGCGGTTGAATTTGGAAATCAAGTTGTCCTTACATTTAGTCGACATAGCGGCAGCTGAAGAGGCAGTCATTTTTTCCACGTGTTCCCAATCCGATGTGGACATTGTTGCACTCAAAGATAAGTGTGATTTATAGAGTGTCTTGTCTAACTGATCTAGTTCGGTGCGCGTAAGTCTGATTTTCTCTGAGATAAGAGCTAAGCTAGTTCTAGACAGAATTCGTTTCGCATTGGAAGAAGTTACAGCAGCAGATGTTAGTGTAAATGCGTTTGGTATTACCTTAGAGTCGCGGCATCTCTTCAGAAAGGTGAGAGACTCGATTAGCTGAGCCTTCTTATCCCGGAGCTTGTTGAAGGATCTCAAAGTTATGTGGAAACCCTCCCCGTAGAGGCGGTTAAATTTCGATTTAAAGCTTTCGTGACTGCAGGGATTCATCTTCTTGGTTCTTTCGGTAAAGTCACGTAGAAGGGAAGTAATAAAATAATAAAAATAAAACATAATAAAACAATTCTCACGACGTTTCGGCCACAACGCAAGCAGCCGTCCTCAGGCGAAGAATGAGAACATTATCAAGCTAGGAGCTTATGTAGGTGTAGCGAGGAGGAGCGCCTTAACAAAAGAATGTGCATATGAAGAGGAATTTAGCATACCAATGGGCAATGAGTAGGAGGTGGGCGGAGGGGTTTCGAAATTTAACCGCCTCTACGGGGAGGGTTTCCACATAACTTTGAGATCCTTCAACAAGCTCCGGGATAAGAAGGCTCAGCTAATCGAGTCTCTCACCTTTCTGAAGAGATGCCGCGACTCTAAGGTAATACCAAACGCATTTACACTAACATCTGCTGCTGTAACTTCTTCCAATGCGAAACGAATTCTGTCTAGAACTAGCTTAGCTCTTATCTCAGAGAAAATCAGACTTACGCGCACCGAACTAGATCAGTTAGACAAGACACTCTATAAATCACACTTATCTTTGAGTGCAACAATGTCCACATCGGATTGGGAACACGTGGAAAAAATGACTGCCTCTTCAGCTGCCGCTATGTCGACTAAATGTAAGGACAACTTGATTTCCAAATTCAACCGCCTCTCAAACAAGAAACCGGACCCACACATTGAAAAGCTAGATGTTAACAAAGTCGTAATTAATCGCAGTAACAGTCCGATTTCTGAAGGTTTGAAATCCGTTTTAGCTAAAGGACTAAACTTTGCAGTCACACCTAGACACATACCAGTTAATGATATAATTGCTCGAGTAGATGTAGCTCTCAAGGGCTTGAGTCACATCGCTGCAGACGTAGCAAGATCTGAAATCTCTGTAACCCTCAAAAACGCTAAGATGCCAGCTAGCAACATCAGCAAAGATGAGCGTTTTGAATTAGCTCAATTAAAAAAGAGGGATGACATTGTCATCCTCTCAGCCGACAAAGGCAATGCCACTGTCATCATGGACAAAATAGAATACAACAACAAAATTCAAGAACTACTCAACGATGGCAGCTATACAAAAATAAAAAGAGACCCCACCAACAGCCTCGTCTCCAAAACCAACAACATCATTTCTGCTTCAACCGCATTAATTGATCAGACCAAACAGTTCTCGTTGAAACCTTCTGCAGCTAGGCCACCAAGATTGTACGGCTTGCCAAAGATACATAAAGAAGATACACCTCTTCGTCCCATTGTCTCTACTATCAACTCCCCCACTTACAAACTGGCTCGTTTTTTGTCCGAAATCCTACGGCCTTTCACTTGAAAAACCACCTCTGCAGTACTAAACTCTACTGACCTGGTATCGACAATCAAGGGGATTGCCCTGTCCCCAGACGACCTGCTTGTCAGTTTTGATGTGGTTTCCTTGTTCACCAAGGTGCCTGTGCCTGACACCATCGCAATCATTGAAGACTTGGTTCATCAAGGACTAAATGCTGGGGTACCCCCCCTGGTGAGACACTGCTTAACCAATACATACTTCACCTGGAATGGAACCTTCTACAAGCAAATTGAGGGCACCCCAATGGGTTCCCCCCTATCTCCGGTTGTAGCCAACATCTTCATGGAGAAATTTGAGACGGACGCCATCCAGACTGCCACTCTACGCCCGACCTTATGGAAGAGGTACGTAGACGACACTTTTGTCATCTGGCCACATGGCCGGCCTGCTCTAGACCAATTTCTCGACCACATCAATTCCATACACCCAGCCATCAAATTCACCATGGAAGTCGAAAATGATGGCAAGCTACCCTTTTTGGATGTCCTAATCAAAAGGAGACCTGATGGTTCAATGAGCCACTCTGTCTACAGGAAAGCCACCCACACGGATGCTTATCTAAAACCGGATTCCCACCACCATCCATCCCAGAAGAATTCCCTCATCAAGACTCTATATCATAGAGCCCAATGCATCTCCGACCATGAACACATTTCCAGTGAACTCAAACACGTACGCCAAGCTCTTAAGGCTAATGGTTACTCCGACTACACAATCCGCAAAGCCATCACTCCAACCATCAAGAAAGATCCTGTTGAGGAGCCTTTCAAGACCATCACCTTACCCTACATTGCTGGGGTCACAAAAAAGATCTCCAAAATCCTGATTAAACACAAGATCCAGGTCCGATTCAACACAGTACATAAAATCCGTGATCTGGTACCGTCTGTAAAAGATGTGATTCCAGACATACAGTACCCTGGCGTCTACAAACTAAGTTGCCTCTGTGGTAGCAGTTACATTGGGGAAACCAAACGACACGTCTCAGACCGCATTCGTGAACATAAAGCTGATCTAAAACACGGTAGGACAAACACCTCAGCCGTGGCAGACCACTGTTACAACTCAGTGGGCTCACATGACATTGACTTCTCCAGGACGGAGGTTCTCTGCAAGCCATCTGGCTATCATGAGAGATTCGTTCATGAGGCGATCCACATATACAAACACAGAGACAATTTTAACCGAGAAGATGGATTCAGGCTTAGCAATCATTGGAAGGACGTAATAAACCATTTCGATACACATTAGGGTGAGTTGAATAATACATAGTGTTATATTAAAATGTATAACGTATAGGGTGGTTTACAGCAATACAGTATATAATTTAATGTTGGGTTTATCTATGGCAGTATATAGTACTGTATATGCTAAGAGAATAAAGTTTAGATGGAAGTATATTATATACTTCTTACGACGTAGAATTGTAAGTTATTATTTGTTGTTAGTAACTCAGCTTATTGTAGAGTATAGTAAGTATCAGTTTATATTTTAGTTTTTTATGTAGTTTTTACTTTGGTTTTCTACGTGGTTGTTGGGTAAATGCAGCTACATATCATTAACATTCCTTTCCTTTATTAACGCTGTTCCTTGCGCCCCCCCGTGGTGCTGTTGATCCTGCATAATGCATGGGCATAATGGGACTTTGAAACCCCTCCGCCCACCTCCTACTCATTGCCCGTTGGTATGCTAAATTCCTCTTCATATGCACATTCTTTTGTTAAGGCGCTCCTCCTCGCTACACCTACATAAGCTCCTAGCTTGATAATGTTCTCATTCTTCGCCTGAGGACGGCTGCTTGCGTTGTGGCCGAAACGTCGTGAGAATTGTTTTATTATGTTTTATTTTTATTATTTTATTACTTCCCTTCTACGTGACTTTACCGAAAGAACCAAGAAGATGAATCCCTGCAGTCACGAAAGCTTTAAATCGAAATTTAAGACTTAGATGTTACCCATTTAAGTGTATTGGTAATAATGGATTATTGTGTGTATCAGCCCAAAAAAATCTGAAAAATTTCCATTTTACAGAAATGCAATTACCTAAAATTTGCAATGTTCACAAAACACCAGTAAATTGGTAAAGTCTACTCTTCTTTCACATATGCAAAAATCTCCCACAACACTGGATTCAACCACACATTAATCATGGACTGAGTTAACCACCAACCAAGATTTGAACTCACAACCTTTTGATTATGTTTCTAAGTAAAAAGCATCACAGGGAGAGACAACTGTATTGGATCTGAAATGAAAAACTGCATTAAAATATCACAATTGGGAATGAAATGAATAAAATGTATGCCTTCATTAAAACAAAGAAGAAATTAATAAAACACCGATTAAACAATTATCTTGTGTCATTTAATAAAAAAACGAATTATTCGAACTGAGCATTTTTCTCTAAAGGACAACAGAAAATGAAAGCGAATGTGTCATAAATTTAGCATTTGCAGATTAACGAGATGCCATAAATTAAACAAACACGTTACACACAAAACCATTAACATACAACCATCCAATGGTCGTTACTGCAACTTTAAATAACTATTACATTTCTGAAATAAAATTTTACTTTAACTACAGCTAACGTTTTCACATGAAACGTCACGGTGGTGAGATGTTAAATACATCACCTGGTATGCAGGACGTCGTGGGTTTGATCCCGACACTGATGCCTGTATATTTGGAGTTTGCATGTTCTCCCCGTGGTCGCGTGGATTTTTCTCCGGGTCCTCAGCTTTTTCCCTCCACATTTCGAATCAACTTCCACGCGTTTAGAACATTTGGCTGCTATGCATTTCCACATGAGAAGCCACTTCGTTGAGCTATCATTTGTGGCCAGGTTACTTGTGAAAAATAGCTATGTAGCTCACTGGGCCCAACCTGGTAGCTCCGGTAAATTGTTTCAATTTGGGGTCGCGACTTGATTCAAGGATCAATTATTTTTTGTTTAGTTTTTAATAATCTCGTCCATCTTCTTTACCCAGTTTCGTTCACTAAATTATCCCAAATGTAAGCATGACATATCATTTGCAATCAATTTAAATACGTTGTTAATCATCGATTCTCACATGCATTTCACGTATAAACGATTTACGAAAGGAACTATTGTAATCTTGATTTGAAGCTTTCGTGACTGCAGGAATCCATACGCTTTGTTTTATTCGGTAAAGTCACGTAAGTATAAAATAAAATAAATCACGACGTTTCAATCGCAAGACAAGCGGTCGTCCTCTGGCGGAAAAAATATAATCCAACAGTGGAACTGCTGAACCAGCGAGAGAGCAGCTACAACAAGGTTATATATGTGGCGATGGGCAAGCAAGCGGGGTCTGAGCTGGAAAGGAATTCCATCCACGGACGCAAGCACGTCAGTTGTGTTAATGGGGGAGATTAGGGAAAGAGGGATTAGGGAGGGAGATTAGCATGAATGAGCTTTCGTAGCCGCATAAGAGTATCATGCCCGCATATGCGCACAACAGCAGTGTTAATGAGAGATTAGCATGAGAGTGCAATCTAAAGGACGTGAACATGAGAGTGCAATCCAAAGGGCATGTGAGCATGAGAGTGCAATCCAAAGGGCGTGTGAACCTGAGAGTGCAATCCAAAAGACATGTGATGATGAGAGTGCGTTCATCCTGAGGGCATGGTGTACGCGCTCCAACTCACTGGCTAGGTGGTGCTGGTCGGAGATGCAACGGGCCCTATGGTGTAGTGTTTTGATGAGGGAATTCTTCTGGGCTGGATGGTGGTGAGAGTCAGGCTTTAGATAGGCATCCGTGTGGGTTGCTTTCCTGTAGACCGAATGTCCCAATGAGCCATCAGGTCTCTTCTCGATCAAAACATCCAGGAATGGTACCTTGCCATCGTGCGTAAAGAACACACTCGGCCGGTCCCAACGATGGCTCATGCTCACATGCCCTTTGGATTGCACCTCTCATGTTCACGTCCTTTGGATTGCACTTTCATGCTGCTGTTGTGTGCATATGCGGGCGTGATACTCTTATGCGGCAATGGAAGCTCATTCATGCTAATCTCCCTCCCTAATCCATTTCTCCCTAATCTCCCCCATTAACACAACTGACGTGTTTGCATCCGTAGATGTAATTCCTTTCCAGCTCAGATCCCGCTTGCTTGCCCATCGCCACATATAAAGCCTCTTGTTGTAACTGCTCTCTCGCTGGATCAGCAGTTCCACTTAGGCCTCGGCAAGGTAAGGTAAAAGTTAAAAGGTAAAAACAACGAGCCTACCTTTACCCTACCTTTCACCTTACCACTATACAATCACTCTACCCTACCTTTTACCCTTTAGCAGGTAAGGTAAAAGGTAAAAAGCAACGAGCCCACCTTTACCCTACCTTTTACCCTTACCCCATACATATTACCCGATTACATGGGGAACTACACATGAAAATGGTTTATCACGGTAAATGCTAGGTATAGTGCTTTATTCATATAGAATATTCTCGAGGATTCCAATTTTACACGCTTGTTGTTGTCATTGTTGTCGTTGTTGTTGTCGTCATATCCTCAAATCTTGTAACTCAATTTTAACCCACTTCCCAATGTGGTATCGACTGCAAATTTGGTATACTTATGTCATACTGATGACAATATATTATATCATAAAAATATTTTTTTTTTAAACATAATTTTTTATATGTTATGTTTCGGCTTGGGTCTAATTGTCCACGCTCAACTGACGTTGGCTGTAATTTGCCACGTTCCCTTACGTTGTGGCAAGCTTTGGGGCCACTTCCTTGAGTCGTGGAGTTCTGCCATTACTAGTACATTTAATAAAAGCGTGTTTTTTTTTAAAGTTGTTTTTAAATATTACTTGTTAAATGGAGGCCACAGACTGCACCATGGAACTTTTAGCGGTTAACAAGGTACCGTATTTACCGGGTAATACTTCGCGCTACCTTTACCCTACCGGGTAATTCTTCCGAGCTACCTTAACCCTACCTTTTACCTTACCCCTTGGCATGTCGACACCTTTACCCTTTACCTTTACCCTTTTATCCGGTTAAAAGGGTAAATTACCTTACCTTGCCGAGGCCTAGTTCCACTGTTGGATTATATTTTTTCCGGCAGAGGACGACTGCTTGTGTTGCGATCGAAACGTCGTTATTTATTTTATTTTATACCTACGTGACTTTACCGAAAGAACCAAAGAGTAACTATTGTAATGTACGAATGCATAGACGGTTAAATGCTTAATATCGATTCACCTTGAGGATGATGATGATTATGTCTCTAAAGTCTAAGATCATGATTGTCTCTAAAGTCTAAACTCTCATATCACCCCGTTTCAGAATTCCGAAGATGACGATGACAGTCGCGATGACGTGGACAACCACAAACAGGAAGAGAAACCCACGATGGCACTGAAACAGGACAATCAGGTCCAGCAGCAGCAGGTGGAAAACGCGGAAGATCAACGCGCAGCGGACGAAGACAGCAGTGACAAAGACGGGAGCGACGACGATGACGACGATGATGACGACGACGATGACGAAGGGGTGGCGAGCGAGCAGACGTCCGAGGAAGAGGAGTTCGTGAAGCCACATGCAAAAGCGCCCGTGCAGCAGGCGAGCGCTCCTGCCAAGACCGCCGACCCGACGCCCGAGAGAAAGCAAGCGGCGGCCACGCCGAAGCCCGGCGTAGCGAAGAAGGTGGCCCCGTTGCCCGCCAGCGAGACGCCCAGCTCCAGCGGCTCCAACGGCAACCCCACGGTGGCTGAGGATGCTCTGGAACGCGTGCGCGACAACGACCCCGAGACGACCGAGGTGAACCTCAACAACGTCGACAACGTGACAGCCGAGACGATGATCGAGTTCGCGCAGGCGTTGCGGACGAACGGCACCGTGCGCTCCTTCAGCCTGGCAAACACGCGGGCCGACGACCGCGTGGCTATCTCACTTGGCGCCATGCTCGCTGAGAATGAGAGCATCACGAGCCTCAACATCGAGTCCAACTACGTTAGCGGAAAGGGAATCCTGGCCATCATCAAGGCCCTACAGGTCAACAGAACGCTCACCGAGCTCCGCTTCCACAACCAGCGCCACATCCTCGGCGGCAAGGCGGAGATGGAGATCGCCAAGGTGCTGCGGGAAAACGACACCCTCCTCAAGCTGGGCTACCACTTCGAGTTGGGCGGTCCCAGGATGACCGTCACAGGCATTCTGAGCAGGAACATGGACAAGCAGCGGCAGCGGAGGCTGCAGGAGCAGAAGCAAGGGCAGCAGCAGCAGAAGCAGCAGGACAAGTCCGCCAGCCCGAAGCCCGTCAACAAGCACCTGAACATCGCGTCGCCGAAGGCATCACCTCTGTCGTCCCCAAAAACCTCTCCGTGCCCCTCGCCCCTCGTCGCCAAGAAAGAGGTGAAGAGTGCAGCCCAAAAGACGGAGGTGCGGGCACCGGCCACACCTCGGGTTGCTCCACCTGCTGCTCCTCCTGCTGCTCCTCCTCCTCCACCGCCTCCACCTCCTCCTCCGCCACCGCCTGCACAGCAGCAGCAGAAGGTGCAAGCCAAGCCCACGCGGAAAATTGCTGAGATCATCAAGGAGCAGGACAAGAGCAAGAAGGGCAAGAAGAGTAAGACGGAGGAGGGCGGCAGCAACAAGAGCAGGCACGCTCGCAACGGCGAGTCAAAACAGCTGGTCTCGCTCAAGGGCTCGCTGCGCCCTGTGTCGAAGAAGGTGGAGAAGAAGGAACAACAGGAGGATTCTAGGCCCTCAACCCCACAGGCCAACTCACACGACCAGCTGATGGATGCTATAAAGTGCTGCTCCATCAAGCAGCTCAAGAAGGTGAGCGTGGGTATAGCTGGGTCACAGCACATGCACATTGTAAAGTAAATGGAACAGCACTGCTGGGTTTGCCAATTTGAATTTTGGGCTATTACCCAAAGTTAAAACGGACAATATTTGAGGGACTTTTTTCATCATGGTTGTCGAGTGCGCATCTTAAATCCAAAACACCAAGTGGCCAGACAATAAACAACACTCTTGACAGTCGAACAAACACGAGCCAATATGGGTTACACTATACCCAGAGTAGCTGACTTACAATTGCAAAGTCATAAGGTTTGAAACAGCTATAACCTACCTGTTGTCCACCACTCTGCATGAATAAAAATGATTAGTCCATTAGCCTGAGGCCCTTCAGAACTAATGTAATTCATGACCCATTCAAACTTTCTCTAGAGTTTGATTACTTGAACATTGCTGGACAAAAACGAGCTTGGACATCTCATAGGCTGATGGATGATTTTCTTTTCATGATGTGGAGGTACAACATTATTTTATTTTCAGACACACTTACGGAACACAGGCCCAAATAGGCCAAGTGGCCAGCAACATTTGCCTGCCAAAAAATGTAATTGTTACTTACACATGATGCTTAGTGGCAGTACATTGTGAGTTTGTTTGATAAAATATTCATCACTACTTCCCGACCACGATAGTGGAGAAAATCACGAACCACTGCTTGGTTGAGCGTGGAAAAAAAACTGATGTTATTTGTCAAATAATAAGAATTAAAAAGTGTTATATATATTACACGTCATTGATTATGGGGATGTTTAGCCGTACTTCACCACAACTGTCCAGCAACGGTTGGCAAAGAAGCTTCTAGGAACAGTTTAGATATAACTTTCCTGTGATGTTAACCGTGGGCAGGAATCAAACTAGGTCACCGGGTTCGTAGCAAAATGTAATTGTGTATGCAAAATAAAATAAAAGTGATCCTGCCACCTGCACACCATGAAAGGGTGCCACCGTGGGATTGCGATGAAAGGAGTCATTGAAGAAATGTGATGGAATATAATTCTGTGAAGTCAGCATATCTCTTGAGGCGTTAGTCGCCACCAAGGCATGAGAAGCTCTGCCGTCTAAAGAGGTTTTTGGAACATATATACGTCCATTACGTTTTGCCTGTGTGGCGAAAAACACAATTGGAATATAATTGGACGGAAGAAGCAACATACATATTTGAAGAACGAAATGGTATATAGAGCTCATGTGAAAGCAAGCATGAATACATAAACACAAAAGCAGAGTGGGGTAACTTAATTGAATTATTTTGTGCTTTTTCCTGATATAGCTGTATTAAAATGTGTTTGATATCGCATTCGTTTCACAAAGCCTCTCGTTGTCATGTATCACAAATATTAGCCCGAGAGCGATCGAGCCCTCCGGTGCATTTATGGGCCGTGCTGCGTGGATGTTCAGCACGAGGTCTGACGTTCCCCTCCACGAGCTGTTTCACTTCCCGAGCAGGCTCACGGCAATGTGCCAAAGCAACACGTGATAAAACCCAGAAACACGTCGAAAGAGCTGTGTGGCACAACCGCAAAACCCTACGGGAGCAAATATGTCAGAGAGCGAAAGTGGGCCCCTGCTCAGACTAGCAGTGGCGTGGTGCTCATCATCTCCAGCGGTGGCTCCGAGCCAGCACTAGGAAGCCACATGTACCGTACCTCCGATGAGCACAGTTGGCTACGCACGCGCGAAAGAAGTTCAACGTGCATACATACGTATTCGGTACAAACCGATCTCTCTACAGCACAGCCACTGTTGGCTTCTAACATAGTAGTAGGCATTTTATTGATCCCCAAAAGGATGTTAAGCCGAGTTGACCCGTGACCTTCAGATTATGGGTCAAGTTTTATGACCAGCGTGACACTACTGGAGTGCAATTTCATACAACAGCGGCACAGGTAAACAGTTTTTATAAAGGCAAAGCCACGTCACATTCAATCATTGGCCCTTTCTGGGATGTGTATATGCTACACTTGGATTGAACTGCATCCACTAAAAATACTGCAAGTATTATGAAAGTTTCCCAAATTAATATTAAACTGCATTGGCATACATTCACATTACATGCCCCTGTTTTTTCAAACTTTGACTTGGACATTCGTAGTAAGCTCCACTGGCGGAGCCAGTGGGGGGGGGGGGGGGTGGCACGTGCCCCCCCCAATGATCCGATCGAAATCCCTAATTTCAATCAGATCATTGGGGTTTATTAGTAATAAATCGGCATTTTACGACCCCCACTGCCACTGTGTAGCATATTATTACGTGCCAAGGACTCTGAGATGATAGGACAATAGTCTGAGTCCATAATTGGCAATAAGTAACGGCAAAGCAGTTATAAGCGACTCACAGAATTGTGCGCAGTTGCGTATACAGCACACGACTTCCCTGAAGGCATTCACCTTCAGCGAGCGTGATGCCGATCACACACGGTTCGAATTCGACCTCGATCGATGGCTGCGCCATCGCCGCACACTCATCGAATAAAAAACAAGGGACAAGTCCTTACTGACAAACAACTCCTATCATTTTAATTGCTGGAGGGGTTGCCCCCCCCTACCTGAAAATCCTGGCTCCGCCATTGGTAAGCTCCCACCTCATTTATGTCGAAGACCTCTGGTCCATACTTTACTCGATCCAAATCTCTGATTAGGCACACGTGTTCAGCCACTCAATGCAGCTTATAAGTAACCTATTCTGAACAGCCCATTCAATAATGTGTTCATTAGCAACCGCGCACAAGATACACACAAAACACAGAAACACTTTCACCCAAGAATGTGCATCTCTGATGCATCCTTTCCAATGTTTGTATTTAAAAAGGCATAAAAAAAATAAGATTCAGAATGTTAAGAATCCAAGCATACTACCTGATATGACAAGGTTCACCAACACGGCCATTCACAGCAACAACACAATGGAAGAAAGACTGCAAATGACACAAAGAAGCACGGAGAGATGCACAGTTGAAATTAGATTGAGAGACAGAAATGGGAGCACGTGGATTAGAGAACATATGCTGGTCAGAGATATCCAAACCGGTAACCAAAACAGTCAGTGAGCTTGTGCAGGAAACGTCGCGAGATGGGATGGTGAATAATGGTCAAGAAAAGTGGCGGATTGGCAGCAAAGGAATTGACCTTGTCCAAGAGGGCCAGCGAAGTATCGTGTGTATGTATATTGAACTTCTTTCGCACTGTACGTAGCCAACTATGCTAATTGGAGGTGCTGTGAAAAGCCCGATGAAAATGAGATGTCGAGAATGAGCGGAGTAATTGCAGAGTTTATCGCAGTGGTGAATGACACCCTGCAACGTCGGTGGGCCAGTGTTAATACACATGCGGGGCATACTCATATAGAGCGTTTAATAAATGTATGGGAAGCCTACCCATTACCGGTTAGATATCACTTGCTACTGACGTGCATTGCATGGAATTGAACACAGGTCACCAGGATCATAGCGCAGTGTCGATATCCACTGCATCGCCACTCCCCCACAGTGCGTTTTTGCAAAGACACAAACGCAGCACATTCTGTGCACATTTCTGAAGCTGAAAATCATGCGGATCCTATACGTGTGACTTTATGTCAACGGAAGGTTGAACGTTCAATCGTGGATATAAGAACGTGTGCATGTGCACGGACGTTTATATTAAACGCTGCCGTCACGGAAATAACGCATGTTCTGTATTGTATAAGACCGACATTGTATGCTCAAAATAATAGACCAAATTTGGATGGTGCTCAGTTGCATTGGGGACCCCGAGACAGCAGAGAATAATCCACAATATCTCTCTCTCTGTAGAATCACCACTGCCGAATGCCCACAAACGTGATTCTTATATTATTGATGGACTGAGTTTGGGTCCTAAAGACGTACGAGCACGCTTGAAAAGGACAGATGAGAATGCTGTTGGGGATATCTCTAAGGGAAAGGAGGTGGAATGCAGAAGTTAAAGCCTTGCCGGGGATTACTAATACTCACTAGAATGGAAGAGAGTCGAGGCTAAGATGGCTTGGGCATGTTATTAATATAGTATTATGTGCTGAGAAGAGACAAAGATGGCGCAATAAGAAGGTCTTTAGAGATGGGAAACCCATAGACTTGTACAGAGACACATAGACCTGCATAGAGACCCATAGACTCATACAGAGACCCATAGACTCGCATAGAGAGCCATAGACCCACACAGAAACACATAGACCTGCACAGAGAGATCCATAGACTCGCATAGAGACCCATAGGGCGACACAGAGATCCATGCATGCAGCTCCTATACATGCATTGCATTGAGAACATGGACCACTGCACATTACCCCATGACGGCACGTAACAAGATTTTTGCACTGAACGGGCCAAAAAGTGTCCGTGGATGTTTCTTGCCGATAGCATCAGACAACGCAACATAATTTAATGAACTGGCCTGGCTACGGATGAGACACGGAAGCTTAAACTGTTCCATAATGTACCTGCTTAAACAAATGGTTCTGGGTAACAATTGGTCCAAAGGGCCTAAAGGATGGGCGGATGTAAAACAAAATGCATATTTATACATGGAGAGACAGCTTTGTCTGCTTATGTATTCATGTAACGTGTCATTGTGGCTGTATTTTTCCTCTCTCCAGTCCACCATTGCCAACGCTGCAAATTAAGGTTTCTTTGTAATAAAATAAAATAAAAACTGCGAATGAGGCGTATGCTGTAAAAAAATAAAATGGGGTAGAGGCAATTCTACCATTAAGTTCACCTTATCACTGACAA
This sequence comes from Lampetra fluviatilis, assembly GCF_964198595.1. Taxonomy (NCBI): domain Eukaryota; kingdom Metazoa; phylum Chordata; class Hyperoartia; order Petromyzontiformes; family Petromyzontidae; genus Lampetra; species Lampetra fluviatilis. The sequence goes on from NC_136306.1 coordinate 2,834,686, forward strand.
AGAGCCCGATCATCTCGCCTCGCACATTTCCTAAAAATAACGTGTGAATTGGCGCAGCACCAATGAAACTATCAATTATCTTTACCCTCTAAGGAACCCCCCCCCTGACCATCCACGTGCCTCCTGGAAGAATCTGCGGTGTGTACGCGAGCCACTCTCTGTTGTAAGCTGCACCAACCACAGTAATCCACCGCCTGTGAAAGCAGCGTTACCCTATTTCATTATTTTTTTTACTTGCTAGGTGGCACAATAATTATAGATCCTGACTCATGGTCAAAACATTGGGACTCCAAATCCTGATCAGGGCTCAGACCCATCCTATCCTCGATCAGGAGCGGATAAATTTAGAACTGATTTTTGGGGAGTTGGCCCTGGTTGCACTGGACAGGACTGGTCCTTGCCGTGGGAATGTGGAATCTCACCACTGGCTCAGGGTTGCCAATAAATGTATATCACTCCTTTGCTGGCTTGAGCAGCAACAATCTTGCAATACACCTTATTTTTTAAATATTTGCCTTGAGAAGGCCGACAGAGACGGAAATCACTCAGCTCGGCCTTGATCCAGCAGTAGATTGATGATGATGATGATGATGATTGGAAAGACAGATGTAGAAAGGCAGGTTTCTGGTCACAATATCCATGCCTGCTAACAGAACTCTTCCCAGCAGTACTACAGTACATGCAAGGCTGCAATGTGAGATCTCTGTCTTTGCATGCATTTACGTACTGCATTATATATGTAAATTTTACCAATTATTTCAACGTTCCTTAATTTCCCATCACCTATTTGAAATAACAAATGTTGGCATGTTTCGTTTTTTCTCATTTAATTATCAATCATTTTCAAATGGCCAAATTTGTTTATGCTTTAAAACATGTATTCATGAAGAACATAAGTCACATTCTCCAAGAACAATCAGGGTAACTGCGAGCATACTTGTGATGCGATGCTCCTCAAGTGTTTACAAACTTTCAAAAATGAGTTTCAAGGGTTGTTTGAGCAAAAGCGGCAACCATGCCCAATCGCCTCCTGTTTAATCAGCAAATTGAGATGTTGGTACACGGCAAGGATGTGTTAAAGAATAACGCAAATATCAAATACTGCGCTGTGAAATGCCACACTAACTTCCCAAAGCGGAGATTTAATAAATGCATTCTGCAGGCGTTGCATAAGCAGATGAACACGTTTAACTGAACTTTACATCTAGTTGTGTGTGTTTATATATTCGGAGTTTCCAAGTTCTCCCCACATTTAGAAACATCCATATTTAGAAAGATATTATACTGTATATATAGCCAAATATTCGAGTATTTTCCTACTATATATTTCAACACGATGAGCCACTTCGTTGATCTATCATTTGTTGCCAGGTCGCTTCTGAAAAAGAGCTAAATACAGTGAGGGAAAAAAGTATTTGATCCCCTGCTGATTTTGTACGTTTGCCCACTGACAAAGAAATGATCAGTCTATAATTTTAATGGTAGGTTTATTTGAACAGGGAGAGACAGAATAACAACAACAAAATCCAGAAAAACGCATGTCAAAAATGTTATAAATTGATTTGCATTTTAATGAGGGAAATAAATATTTGACCCCCTCTCAATCAGAAAAATTTGTGGCTCCCAGTTGTCTTTTATACAGGTAACGAGCTGAGATTAGGAGCGCACTCTTAAAGGGAGTGCTCCTAATCTCAGCTTGTTACCTGTATAAAAGACACCTGTTCACAGAAGCAATCAATCAATCAGATTCCAAACTCTCCACCATGGCCAAGACCAAAGAGCTCTCCAAGGATGTCAGGGACAAGATTGTAGACCTACACAAGGCTGGAATTGGCTACAAGACCATCGCCAAGCAGCTTGGTGAGAAGGTGACAACAGTTGGTGCGATTATTAGCAAATGTAAGAAATACAAAATAACTGTCAATCTCCCTCGGCCTGGAGCTCCATGCAAGATCTCACCTCGTGGAGTTGCAATGATCATGAGAACGGTGAGGAATCAGCCCAGAACTACACGGGAGGATCTTGTCAATGATCTCAATGCAGCTGGAACCATAGTCACCAAGAAAACAGTTGGTAACACACTACGCCGTGAAAGACTGAAATCCTGCAGCGCCCGCAAGGTCCCCCTGCTCAAGAAAGCACATATACATGTCCGTCTGAAGTTTGCCAATGCACATCTGAATGATTCAGAGGACAACTGGGTGAAAGTGTTGTGGTCAGATGAGACCAAATGGAGCTCTTTGGCATCAACTCAACTCGCCGTGTTGGGAGGAGGAGGAATGCTGCCTATGACCCTAAGAACACCATCCCCACCGTCAAACATGAAGATGGAAACATTATGCTTTGGGGGTGTTTTTCTGCTAAGGGGACAGAACAACTTCACCGCATCAAAGGGACAATGGACGGGGCCATGTACCGTCAAATCTTGGGTGAGAAACTCCTTCCCTCAGCCAGGGCATTGAAAATGGGTAGTGGATGGGTATTCCAGCATGACAATGGCCCAAAACACACGGCCAAGGCAACAAAGGAGTGGCTCAGGAAGAAGCACATTAAGGTCCTGGAGTGGCCTAGCCAGTCTCCAGACCTTCAGCCCATATAAAATCTGTGGAGGGAGCTGAACGTTCGAGTTGCCAAACGTCAGCCTCGAAACCTTAATGACTTGGAGAAGATCTGCAAAGAGGAGTGGGACAAAATCTCTCCTGAGATGTGTGCAAACCTGTTGGCCAACTACAAGAAACGTCTGACCTCTGTGATTGCCAACAAGGGTTTTGCCACCAAGTACTAAGTCATGTTTTGCAGAGGGGTCAAATACTTATTTCCCTCATTAAAATGCAAATCAATTTTTAACATTTTTGACATGCGTTTTTCTGGATATTTTTGTTGTTATTCTGTCTCTCACTATTCAAATAAACCTACCATTATAATTATAGACTTATCATTTATTTGTAATTAGACAAACGTACAAAATCAGCAGGGGATCAAATACTTTTTTCCCTCACTGTAGGGCTTAGTTGGCCTTACCTGAAAAAAACACTTTTTTTATACGATTGTGGAATTTCCACCACTGACTGAGGCCCATCATTGAAGACGATCACCAATGCTCGTTCTAGCAGGGAAAACTTTAATGGCAGAAATTTGAATATAATAGCAGGAATTTTAATGTTAAGCTGGCTTGGAGTAGGGATTATCAGCATAAGTCACTGCCACTCGAGATCAAATTAAGGCTGTCTATAATAATCCTATATGTTATTATACGCTATATTTGTATCATGAATTTGTATCATGAATAGTTTTATAAAGTGTAAAGCTAGATGGATGCGATGTGTCACAATTGTTCCTAGGCCTGAGTTGCTAACTGTTCTGGCTGAAATTAAGCACTCACTATAGGCCCTTGGAGCCTGTGTTCAGTACTTTTTTTTATCAACTTATTATTGCAGCATTGTTTTCCCAATTTGGGTAGTAACCTCTGGGTCTCAGATGTTGCACCTCAGGGTTAAACAGGGGATGTGTTTATGTAATCGCCCCACAAGTCACGGAGATGACAGTGGAGCTGTTGCAATTGATTTTTTCATATCTTTTATTTGTGGCAGCATCGCGAAAATATCGCAAGACATTCCGAAGTCACAAAAAACATATAAACCTGTCTGATCCAGCACCAATGACTGACAATGGTGTACTTTGCTAGCAATATTTGATGACCGGTAACGTAAAATATAAATATTATTTACACAGTTAAGCATAACTACAATGTATAGGACTTCAACACCATCCTGTATGAGAGATGTATAATTCTTCATACAATTCGACTAAAATTCCTGTTGATTTAACTCAAATTGCTGCAAATATCTGTTAACCGCAATATTGGTACAGTATTTCTTCATGGTGTCAAGAAAAGTAGTTTAGCATCAAATTATATTAAAAGAACAACCAGATTAATCATAAACAATATCAGGTGCTTTCTGCCATCGCTCAAGAGGAAAGGCAGATCGCAATGCTTCAGCTGACTCGCCTTCTTCAGGAGATATTGAGAATGACGCAAGAGAGTGAAACGTACTGGATGAGAACATCAGTGAGATTGGGTGATGTCAGGTGATGGACTTGCTGAGGTGCAAGAGATTGATATTCAGTATAAATATAACACCATTAAAATCACCTGACACTTAATAATGCGTCTTGTAGGTGGTGTAAGCACGTACGTTACTTCTGCTCTGGTATAAATGCTGCCATGGTCTAGTCTCTAGTGGGTAGCACGCTGGGCTTACAATGCACAGGTCATCGGTTCAATCTCCAGGTGCGGTAGCTCAAACAATGGGGAAAGTTTTGACAAATCCACCCCTCCACCCTCCCCCCTCCACCCCCTCCCCTGCCTCTGTGATCCCAGCCGTGTAAATGGGTTCACCACGACTAGCCAATCAACAGGTCGCATGTAGTGGAGTAAAAGTGTGGGTATTCTCTCCTCTTAAAAGACATCCAGCAAGTGTGGAATAACGTGCCAATCAGTTACTCCTTCAGCACACCGGTGTGTTGGAGAGTAAACCCACACCATTTACAATTTGAGTACGACGTTTCGCTGGTGATTACAACCAGCTTCATCAAGCGATTAGCCAGACTTGTGAAGATGTCTTCCTGTTTCGGTCTTAAATAGAGTAAAGGTGATGTCATCGCTGTGAGCCTATCAGGTGCGAAGACCAAATTCTGGCTAAACGCCTGATGAAGCTCGTATTAATCACCAGCGAAACGTTGTACTCGAATTGTAAATCTTGTGGGTTTACTCTCCAATACACCGGTGTAGTGAAGTAGTAACTAATTGGTACGATTTGCTTACGTGACAACCTTAATGATTGGCCGTGTCGGGTGGTGGCGGGTTTAATAACACATTTATATATACGCGATTTAACCCCCAAAAACCGTTCTTATGGATATTGGTCATGAAAGGCTACGTGTTAAAGTGTGGAAGAGTAGATAACAATACTCTCCAGAGGAGATCATTCCACCAGCGGTGGAGTTTAGAAAGCAATTGTAGGGCTGCACCTTCATCTATTGATATACCAAGTTATGCAAATTGATACGAAAACATAATGAGTGCTTCTCCAGGAATGTTTCTTCACGCTGTAAACTTTAAGGATGTTTCTATGCATTAGAATGCATTTTAATGCTGTACGCCTGCTGCATGGACACAGAATCCAGGACATCGATCCAGGCTGAACATTTAATCGTTGAACATCAACCACCGGTATATGTACATGCATTCGTTTATAACCATTACAGATTGCCAGCAAATAAAGTGCACTAATTGGAGGACACATGGACATGAAAATAAATTAGATATTACAAGATGCATTTTTTCCTGCCCTGTTTTCCAAATGAACGTGTTAGCGGTACACCGGTGGTGTGCGGTATAACAAAAAAGCAAATTTTTCGCAATAATTATTTATGTTACCGCGATTCGCAACCCCGGTCAGAAAATCTTGCGGGGTGGTGATGGTTCGTCAAAATCAGTTCTCGTGATGTCGAAGCAGTGGGAAGACGAATGTTTATATCAGGGTTGGGAAACGTCTGGCCCGCGGGCCGTATAAGGCCCGCAAAATCATTTGGTCTGGTTCTGCAGAGGCAACCGCAGGCGGTACTCAAAATTCATTAAATCTAGGAGCAAACCTGGAAAAGCAGTTGCGAGTAGCAACATCATCAATACCAGCTAACATCACACACCTCACCAAAGAGAAGCAGTTCCAGCCATCACATTAGGGGTGAGTTCATTAAATGTTTGACCAAATATAACAGGCAAATTTTTAAGTTGATACATTTGTATGGCCCGCGAATGATGTTGTAAATATATAAATGTCCCTTGGCAGAAAAAAGGTTCCCCACCCATGATTTACATGAGCAGGTGAACACGACGCTTCGCAGTCTGTTGCCATTGAGCAGCACCCAGGCTGATGGCGATTGGCTGATCCGTGTTCCAAAGGCAGATTTGACTCCTCGTGCCCTCGACGTGGTCGGACAGTTCCTCGATTTAAGGACCCAAATCAACAGCCAATATTGACATTTTTTAGCAAGTCTCAGTAGACTGAATAAACTTGGCGACAGGGTCGATCAAAGACTGATAAACAGATTTGCCGATTTAAATTTAGATTGTAGACTGTTTTATGAGGACCGGTGTGTTATGCTGCACCGATGTACCGCCAATACGTCCATATATATTGAAGCTGATAAGAATTAAAACGATGCCGCATGCACCTCTGACGTCAAGTGTTCATAAAACACAGCAAATAACGTTTTTTTTCTCTCTCTCCTTGTCTTTTTTATGAAGGTGGAAGTACCCAAACTTCTGCAGTGATGAAGCTGAACTGGCACCACAGAGCAGACTCAAAGGGAAAAGGGTGGAAGTTTTAAAATGATGTACAACAAACAAAACACGCCGAAACTCCTCCTCTGCCGCTTTTCAAACTCGGTTGCCGCCCGACAGAGCTGTGGAATCTTTTTTTTATTTACACACGAGGGATACGTTGTCGTGCTTAATGTGCCGTGAATGTAAGCAGGATGGTTTTATTGCACACGTGATTCTACTCGGTGTCGAGGGGGTCGTTTTCACCCCAAATGAAGACACATTGTTACGATGTTGTCGCCGTGAAGCCAGCTCGTTTGAATCTGGTCGAGAGCTTTCGAATGTCCTTCTGCGAAGCCGTCTGAAGGAGCTTCGGGTGTACATTGTTTGTATATGCGCTAAATGGTACTGTGCTTTTGAAGAAATATCATCCGCTTTTACCGTACCTATAATAATGCCGCTGGATGAAACGTTCTCGTTAGCAGCATAAGTTACGGCAGTGACATGTACTGCAGTGATTGTCAAAGCAGTTAACCACATGAGTCTGCATATAGTTACACGCTTGTTTTCGGTATCCTTAGAAAGCTATATTGTAAACGGTTGTTAAGTTCTCATGCTAAATTAGCGTGGATAATGTTGACACAAAGGTCACTCCGTGTCTGTGACCAAGAATGATTCCACACAGAGCAAACGTTGAACTCAGTTCACGAACTCGATTCTCACCTCTTTTCAAATCGGATTTGGAGTGAAATAATTTCACCGAGGCCATGGCAGTCACTTGATGTGGGGGAAAATATTGGTATGAGACATCGATACAAATAATTTTAATCAAGAATAGTATTACGTGTAGGATACAATGTATGGACATCATAAATATTCCGAAATGTAAGCCTTTTTGTGAATCAGATGCCTATGATCCATACTATATATATCTGGTGTACACACGTTTCACCATTATTTCACACTTGTGTTTAGAATAGAACATTCGAACTGTAGGTTTTCAGCATTTAAAGACCGAATGAAACATGCCACAAAACTGCCGTGAGTTTTAGGAACATTATTTGGCATTAAACAAAGGGCACACTACTACCAGTATAGATTTGCAATGCGCTTCGTGTAGAAAAACTACCGTCTTAGTTTCACCGTGTCTGCCACGATGCCTCCGCACCAACGGCTGAACAACACGCCTTCGAGTAAGATGGCGCGCTCCGCAGTCGCTAATAAGTTTTAATACACAGAATGAACCGTTCCTGAACGGGGTGGTTGTGATCATAACTCTGGCCGAGGGGGCTGTATCGTCTGCTCTCGTTTGACCTCCACGTCTGATGTGTTATGTTGCCAACTCCATCGGTATCTGGAGCTAATGCTGCAGTTATGCCATACATTGCATTTCGCATTTTATAACCAATAACACAGCACGTATGTAGTTATTTTGCAACGCCTAAATGCACTTTTCCGCAAGAAAAAATACCAACAGTATAATTTTGACAATGCGCCTTAGATTTGCAAAAACCTTTGCAATAAACGGTGTCTTAAAAATTAAAGAGTACTTAAAACAATACACTTTCATTGTATTAACTCTTTTAAAAATATATTAAATGCACTGCCTGTAGCACTAGCTTTTTGTAAATTACAATAATAAAAATGGTTATATATAACACTGAGTTAATGTCTCATCTTGAGTAAGAGTTGTCAAGCTTGGACGTTAAAACTCGACGGCCATTACAATTAACGGTGCCTTGTGACTGAAAATATCCAGCAACTCCCCTCACGCACGAAACTGCTACCCGCAACTCCAATTATCCACAAGAAGATGTGACATCTGCAAAATCTCTCATTATCCGTGGGCCGATTCTTGCGATTATTCGTGACTGTGCGTGGATTTTCTCATCCTGCTTTGCAGAACGGCCTCCCTATTATCCGTGACATTCTTCCCCACGGATAATTAATTGGAGTGAACGCGTGCGTGTGAGAGTGCGCCGAACGAGGAGACGGACCAATGAAATCAGCTCGTGTGCAGGTTCTGAGGCACGAGCGATAGTGGCGGCTTTGGGGAGGCCCTCGTCGAGCAATGGATGGACCATGGCTGGATGATGATGGCATTTTGTGGGAGTCAGACAACTGACTGTGCGTGTGGCTCATTGGCGAACCTCCTGTCTCGCCAGCTGCACAGTGGCAACATATTTCATGAAAGCTGCATTTGGAACCGTCACAAGTTTGTGTAGATATTTGTTTCGGAGGGTGATTTGTTTTCGGTATTCCAAACAAGTTGTCTCATGAAATATTAAAAGGAACACAAAGTTAACATTGCATTTTAAAGGCCATTTTCAAGATTATATTCGTTAACTGTAGCAGCCAATCATTATATATATAGCTCACACTCGTAAATAACACTGCTCCCAATAAGTGGTATCGACGAATGGGTTGAGTTTTTGTTGTTGTTCACTGTGCTTTGTGCACTGCTACCAAAACGCGGCAGCATCGCCAAACAACTTTTTAGAAGAAAAAAAAAACAAATCTGGCACATCAGATTTTTGTCTTGAGTTTGAAACAAATTGTAAGGGAAATAAGGACCACAGTGTAAGGGGGGAAAAAACTTCTGATTTACCATCTCCTTTCAATGTCACCACATCCGATGGATTACCATGATCAGCAGCAGCCATGATCAATCCGCTGCTGGATGATGGCCTCCGAAAGCCGTGCATGTATTGTGAGCTCAAAAAGTCAAAATTAATCAATGATTCAATACATAATTATACCTTGACTGTTGATTTGGATTTGTACTCTGAGCACTCATCAGTGAGCCAGAGTGGTGTGCTGTAGGTAACAGGAAGATAATTAAAAAGACACTTTTACTTGTCTGCACTTTTCAATTGCATCATCATCATCACATGGTCCTCACCAGCCACATTTAAGGTACGTTGAACTTCTTTCGCATCGTACGTAGCCAACCGTTATAAGCGGAGGGGCTGTTAAAGCACGCACGCCTGATGTAAACCCTCTCAGTAATCCAGGCTTTCTGCGTGCAGCAGAGCATCCTCAGGCTCGTGCACAATGTCACAGATCTTGGCATCGGGCCGACAACCTGTTCCACGTTAGGGACAAGCATGCCTTCTTGAGCTGCCTCACCCCTCAACTTAGCAGGAGACCTTCACTCTTACGCAGCTTAAACACTACAGGGAGAAGGAGCCACACTGTTGCTTAGAACATGATTCCAGAAGACTAAGTTCCAGGCAATTAAAGACTGTGAGTGGAACAGTGCATCAATTCGTGAAAATCGATTCTTAAGGTCATCATACACAAGTGGTTGGTATATATGTTTTATGTTTGATGCTGCCACGGTGCAATGTTTGACACACTCGGGACTTACAATTCAGACATCACAGGTTCGATCTCCTGCAGTGGCAATTTAAACAATGGCAAGTTTCGAAAATCCCTCCCACCTCTGTCCAACCAGCAGTATAAATGGGCGTACAATCATAGCAAGTTTGATTGGCAGGTCACGTGCGGTGGGATAAAGTGTGGGTTAAAGGCATTTGTGACGATGTGTGACGATGTGTGACGAGGGGGGGAGGTTGAGAAATGTGACGTCACATCAAAATGCGCAACTTTAAATAAATATAGACAACACGTTCTACTTAATTAAATAGACTTTCTAATAAATGTTTTCTCCTACAACATCAGAGTGCAGCATCACATTAATTACGCACTACAATGACAATAGTTTAAGGCGATTTGAAGCACGTTTTATTTTTTTTTGGGGGGGGGGGGGCAGAGCTTTGTGACCTCATATTTGAGGGGGGGTCTGACTTTTTGTGACGCCGTGTGACGAGGGGGGGGGGGGTCAGAAATCGTCAAAAATCGCGTGACGTCATTTATGGACGGCCCACTATGTGTGTGTCTCTCTATGTTTGTCTCTGTGTGAGTCTCTCTCTGCTTGTATGTCTGTCTCTGTGTCTCCGTGTCTATGTTTTGTCTCTCTCTCAAATTTAGCAATCTTTGGAAGAACGTAATCAACCAGGTGGGGCATTGACTGTGGTGTTGGCCGACTCTCTGTGTTGTATTGCATTATATTTCCAAGTTCACTATGTTTGTTTTCTCATTCATTTCTACGTGATGATGGTTGCTTGTGTTCTCTTATTATTTAATTTATTTCTACGTGACTTTACCGAAAGAACCAAAGAGTACTGTAGAAATGTTGAACTTCTTTCGCGCCGTACGTAGCCAACCCTTCTAATCGGAGGTGCGGGGGAAGGACAACAAACTAAACACACACGCAAATACTGTACTTCCTGTGTGTGTATAGAGTAACTGGGAGCAGCGGCTTCGTTCACTTTCTCTTACAAAAATAAACTTGAAATTTTGAGTTATTAAAACGTATCATTTGGGTTAAGCACCCCTCAATATCAGGATATATATTGTCATTTTAATACCGAAAAGCTTTGGCAACAATAGTACCACCTATAAAACCGTGAACATCGTTTAAATTGATAAGACCGCAGGAATTTGAAGCATACGTTTTAAAAACCAAATGTCCACTGTCCAAGGAATCCAGCAACCTCGCCAAGGTCTCAAAGACACAATACCGATTCTAAATATGTAACACGTGCAATATGATGCCATGTTTTCTGGGTATCAAACGCAAATGATTTCTTGAACCCTAGTATTAGCACATTTATCAATAATGCCGCATGAAATATGCATCATATAGTTTCATGATGCTCTTCAGATTCGATCAGGAGTCAACTTAGCCCGTCAAAAAAGGGGGTCTCTCTCTTCCTCGAGCCATCGGGGGGACTCCCACAACAGGGTTCGATGTGCACTTGTCATTTACAACTCCCAGGCTCACCACAACACCACCACCACCATCATCATCATACCTCGCCTAGCATCGTCAGGATCACCATCCGCATCAGAAACGGCAGCAGCAGCAGCGGCGGCAGTATCCAGCCCCAGCTCGGCCTCGGCAAGGTAAGGTAAAAGGTAAAAACAACGAGCCTACCTTTACCCTATCTGTTACCTTACCACAATACAATCACTCTACCCTTACCTTTTACCCTTCATCAAGGTAAGGTAAAAGTTTAAAGGTCAAAATAAATTAGCCTACTTTTACCCTACCTTTTACCCTTACCCCATACAAATTACCTGATTACAGGGTAATTACTGGGGTACTACAGATGAAAAAGTTTTATAACAGGAAAATACTAGGAAGAGCGCTTTATTCATATAGAATACTCTCAATGATTCCAATTTTAAATGGAGGCCACGGACTGCGCCACGGAGCTTTAAGAGAGCGGTTAACAAGGTATTTACCGGGTAATACTTCGCGCTACCTTCACCCTACCCTTTACCTTACCCCTTGGCATGTTGACACCTTTACCCTTTACCCTTTTACCCGGTAAAAAGGGTAAACTACCTTACCTTCATCTTCTTGGTTCTTTCGGTAAAGTCACGTAGAAGGGAAGTAATAAAATAATAAAAATAAAACATAATAAAATAATTCTCACGACGTTTCGGCCACAACGCAAGCAGTCGTCCTCAGGTGAAGCTTGTTGAAGGATCTTAAAGTTAACCTAGCCCCAGCTACGTTCCTCTCTCCCGTGTGTATTGAGTTGGAATGTCCGGTGACCCACCCCCCCCATAAATCGACCCCGAACATTTGTTTTCTCCCCCTTTGCATATTCATTTATGTTTTTAAAAAAACCTTACTTAAAAATATATATTACGTTTTTAGAGAAATAAATGGGGGTCACAAGACATTTGAACCGCTCTGGACATGTGGGCCACAGTAAGCTCAGATGGGGCTGTGTGTAGCGGTTAGCGCGCTGCTCTACGAACCTGGCGACCCGGGTTCGATTCCAGCTCATAGCCAACACCAGTGACGATTATCTGAACCGGTCCTAGGCCTCCCCTAGGTCGACTCAGCCTCAAATTAGTACCTGGTGCGATGTGCAAACATCGTCAATAGGGAGACAAAGGCGGCCGGGCGTGGTGTTGGCCACCCACCCCCTCGTGTGCCGTGCCGGCCTTCATAGATGCTAACAGCCAATGTCCCTACAGTATGTTAAGGCTATACGGGGGATCTTTGTCTTTGCACCTTTACCTCATAGGTGCTATACTCGCTGACAGCACTTGCCCCAACAGTTCGTTAAGGCTATATGGGCGATCTTTGTACATTCATCTTCAGAAATCCGTGTGTACGCAATCCAGATTCGCACATCCCACTTGGATACGTGAACATCTTCATGCACAGAAGATGCATTACTGAACGAAAGTGAAGTGCAAACCGCGTTACATGAAGTATAGAAGCATGCTAGAGTAACTGTCGTGCATGAACATCGGAGAATAGCTGACTCCGCAGGGAAGAGGGCAGTGGCGGCTCCTGCAAAATCTCTCAGGGGGGGCAAATGTCTGGATGATTTATAAGGATAAGGTCCACCCATGCAAAGGATAAATTAACAGCTTAAGCATGTAAAGGCAACTTCACTTCTTTAATATTAATGAAAAATAAAGTGACTCTTACAATACATCTTGTTTGTTTCTATACTCACTATTAATACAATCCACTCAAGTTTCTTTTATGTAAGATTCCACTAGGTGGCGACAAATAATATTGTTGGATGCAACGTGCTTACGTATGATGACGTAAGCACGTATGATGACGTAAGCACGTTAGTGCGAGCCCTCCCGGAAGCCATAGAGAATGCATTGCAGTGCCCCCCGTTCGAAAAAAAACATCTTTGAATGTAAGTCTATGGGACCACTCTGGGAGATTCTCAGCCGGAGTGAAATCGCCCAAAAAGAGGCGGTACTCCACAGAACGGGACATGACGCTGATTGGACTATATCCAGAGGCACAGTGACGGCTAGCGTGACTCTGTGGTTGAATGACATTGGTGGTGCGTCGCCCAATCGCCCTAATGAAGAAACCGCCCCTGGAAGAGGGCACCACCAGGACTTTACGGTTCACAGTCGCATCCCAGCGCATCAACAAGTCTTCCCACATGAGGAAAAACTTCCCCGACGTGGGGAGATCATCAGCGCGTGCCGTCTCCGCCAGCCGGTCAAGCAGTGCCAAAGCCCTATCTGCCTCCTGCCGGTCCCTCCATTCCTGCAGGGTGAGCCCCAAGTCGCTATCAAGCGATACCGGCGGCGCCGCCCGGTCCGTGTCCCTGGTGGAAACCAGTTCCACGATCTCGAGTTGCGCCGTGGCCGGCGGTCTACAGCTCGTGGATCCGTCGCCGCAGGTGCACTTAACGGGAGCTGCCAGTCTGGACAATGCATCGGCCTTCGTACGCCTGACTCCTTTCCGATGCACCACTCGATACGTGAACTCTTGCAACCACTCCAACCATCGAGCCATCTGACCGGTCGCCTGGTCAATGTGGAGTGAGTACTGCAATGCCGCATGATCCGTCCGAACAGTGAAGTCGCGGCTGTACAGGTAGGGCCGAAACTGCTGAACAAAGTGGACGATAGCAAGCAACTCGCGTCGCGTAATGCAATGCCGCTGCTCGGCCTGCGACAAGACACGACTTCCGTAGGCAATAACAACCTCTCTCCCCTCCTGAATCTGGGAGAGAACGGCCCTGATGCCCACATCGCTCGCATCCGTATCCAGCAGGAAGGGAATCAAAAAATCGGAGTATGCTAGGGGCGGTGCTTTTGTCAAACACTGGCGCAGTGTCAAGCACGCATTGGTCTCTGCCTGGCCCCAACGAAACTACTGTCCCTAAGTCGTGAGCGCATGCAAGGGCTTAGCGACGGTAGCGAAGTTCTCGACAAAACGGCGGTAATAGGATACAAACCCCACGAATCTGTGGACTTCAGGCATGGATGTGGGTGTTGACCAATCACGGACGCGCGCCATTTTGTCGGGATCTGTCGTGATCCCCGACGCATTAATGACATGACGGAGGGGCGATCCAGATGGCACTTGGAGGGTTTTAACTTGAGGTTCGTGTCCCAATTTTCGAAAACACCTGTCGCAACTGGGTTAAGTGCTCCTCTCTCAACGTAATTTTAAGCTAGTGTATTATATTTCCCTCCATTTATTACTGCTAATCCTATATAATACACTAGCATAATATGACTTTAAGACCCCCTACCACCTACACATTCCACTAGTAGTGACTAATCCCATATCTGCATTGTCATCAATATGCTAAATTCCTCTTTTGATATGTAAACTCCTTTGTCAAGGCTCTCTCCTCCTCTGACCCAGCTTAAAAATACGCTGCCAAGCTTAGCAGTGTTCATTAGGACGCTGTCTTTCCGACAGCCCTGTTCTTCACCTGAGGACGGCTGCTTGCGTTGTGGCCGAAAAGTCGCGATAATTTTATCTTATTATGTTTTATTTGTATTATTTTATTATTTCCCTTCTACGTGACTTTACCGAAAGAACCAAGAATATGCTGAAAAAAACATTTATCTGCTGTTTTGCTAAAAATTGCTTCCTATTATTATTGTTTGCTACTCCGGCAAGCTGCAGCACACCATAAGTAAGTCTGAAAGCACTGCAACTAAAGTAATTGAATTTGTTTAGGCACAAATAACATTTTATAAACGACGACAACTTCCCATAATTCCAGCGTATGCGATGAAAATCAACAAGTCGCAGGGTCATACTTTTGAAAATTTGGGAATTTATCTCAAAGAACCCATATTTTCCCATTGACAGTTGTATGTCGCTCTGTCGAGATCTAAATCCTCAGAGGATCAAAGTGTTCATCAAGGATAGCCAACTGCAGGGAAACCTTTTGAACAGTGATAAGAGATTCACACTACATATCGTACGTATACCGAGAAATCTTCCAAATTCCTTGACTTCTTTTATTAATTGCCACAAAAACAATGTTACGCCAAGCTTTTCGTATCTACATTTGCTATCACACAATAAAACGTATACTAACACCTTTATAATTAAATATTCCGTCCTAGGACGGGCTAACAAGCTAGTTTAGAAATATACGTTTAGAGTATTTGGCTGCTATAAATGTCCACATGATAAGCCACTTGGTTGAGCTATCATTTTTGGCCAGGTCCGTTGTGAAAAAAGGGCTCTATAGCTCAGTGGGCCTTACCTGGTAAAATAAAAACTAGTAGTAGTTTTCAGTCCATCCCCTTTGATGGCTCTACACACAAGCCGAAGCCTCGGCTTTTCCAGCAGCAGCACCTTGTAACAGTTGCCCCTACTCTGTCACAAACATCTGGCCTCAAATTTTATCTTATAAACATTTTATTTAATTTCAAATATTCGTTTTTATTCTTCAATTCGTGTGCATTCTATGACCATGAAAACCACTGTTTGTTTGTTTTTACAGTGGATGTGAGGCCAGGATTCAAGAGCCATTTCTAGATTTGAAGCTTTCGTGACTGCAAGGATTCATACTCTTAGGTATTTTCGGTAAAGTCACGTAGGTAAAAACAAATAATAAAAGATAAATAATAATAATAATAATAAAATAAATAATATAAATAAAATTATAAATCACGACGTTTCAGAGGCAACACAGACGGAAGCTTGTGTTGCCTCCGAAACGTCGTGATTTATTATTTTATTTCTATTATTTCTTCTATTATTTTGATTAGTTATCTTTTATTATTTATTTTCCCCTACGTGACTTCAAGAGCCATGTTTGTTGGTGTTTATTCAGTGCTCTGACATGGGCATCGCATCGGTGCACACAATTGCCATGGCACCTTAGTCGCCCAGCTTGCTTGAGAGGAGACCAACCCAGTGGTGCCCATTGCCCTACAGGTCAGCTTCTTCGTCGTGTCTCCTGTCCAACCTATATGGGTCTTTTCCCAATATTCTGCACAGGCCACCGCTTCTGGTGTTGGCATTGCCAGACCTTGGGGCGTGCATTTTGGCGCTGCAGGGCATCTCAGCAGACGATCCATGATTTGCTTCTGGAAAGTGTATTGGTCGGTTGTGTAGAAGCCCCCCCCCCCACCTCATGATTTAATGAGAGAGATGCATCTGCCGAAACCCACTCACAGTCTGTTTAGGCTCCGTCATGTGAGCCATTTGTAATTGAAGCCAGACGCGAGCTCTTCACTGGGGGATGATTCCTCGCCGGCTCCATTCAGCAGTTTTGTCACTTGATTTTTCTCATTATTTTTGCCAGAGGGAAGTTCTGGCAGATTCCGGTCAACTTAAACGTGCTAACGATGTTGTGGACAGGTGTGCCTGCCTGTGATGCGATTGCTTCCCTGTGTTACGATGTTCCCGTGGCCACGATATTGTTCATGATGCCAACCTGCGCTCGTGACCAATATGAACATTCCCATCAAAGGAAAGAGAATCCCCCACAATTCCATCACCTGAAGCAGAAACAAGTCAATAATGATACAATGCAAACAGAAACTTTAATCGGAATAAGCAATTACAAAAAACAATGGTTCAAAGTCCCACAGGTCGAGGTGTTACTATCTCGCTGAATCTTGCAGTGGTGCTCATCTCCATCAGCAGCTCAAGGCCAGCAGTGGATGTTCCACGTTTGTCACGTGAATGTGATGATATTGTAGCAAAGCAGTGGCCAAACGGCGTCTCCTGAGCAGGGTGCAGTTCTTTATCTTTACGCTTTGGTTCTTTCGGTAAAGTCACGTAGGTATAAAATAAAATAAATTAAATCACGACGTTTCGGGCACAACACAAATGTCCGTCATCAGGTGGGACAACCACAGCAAGAAACAATTGCTGAAGTGGGCTAAAGGGCTGCTGCAACAAGAGGCTATATAGGTAAGAGAAGGGGGGGGAGGAGCCAGGGAGGAGAGACAGGGAGGGTGGGGGAGTAGGGTAGGGGGAGTGGAGGCTACAAGTAAGACGCAAGCACGGCAGAAAATGCCGGGGAGGGGAAGTGGGCTCTTTATCTTCCTCGCCTGGTATGCAGGAGGTCGGGGGTTCGATGCCGATCCCGACCCTGACGCCTGCTGTATATTTGGAGTTTGTGTGTCTCTCTCCCCGTGGTCGCGTGGGTTTTTTCCCCCGATTTTTACCTCCATATTTAGAAACATGGGTTTAGAGTATTTAGATAATTGGTGCTATAATAGTACAATTGATGGGCCACTTTGTTGAGCTATCATTTGTGGCCAGGTCGCTTCTGAAAAATAAGTTAATACCTTAGGGGGCTTTACCTGGTAAAATCGGAATGGTTGAATATTATTTGTATGTGTTTTGGTGATTTGTTTACCTTTCTTGTATTTTGCACTACTATCATGTTTTTGTACTGTTTGTTGTAACGTTCTTACACGCCCAGACTGGATATCTGTAAAAAAGCTTTATAGCTCATCGGATACCTCCAGTATAAATATTCATAATAAAGGTATTTGGGTTAGATCGCGTAAGTATAAATGTGTCGTAACCCTCCACCACCCGACACAGCCAATTAGTAAGGCATTTGTCACGTAAACAAAACGCCAATTAGTTACTACTTCAGCCCACTGGCGTGTTCGAGAGTAAATCCGCAACATTTACAATTTGAGTACGACGTTTCGCTGGTAATTACATACAGCATCATCGGGCGATTTGCCAGAATATTCTGGCGAAACGTCGTACTTGTATGATATAATATAGATACGCTTCGCTCTTTGCAGAACTCATGAGTACTTTGTCGCTCATGGTCCGTTACAGGTTGGCCACCCCTGCAAGTCTAGCAAGAGAGAGCTGGATTGTGTGACCTCCATTCCTAGGGGGGGTGGCAAGGCACCCCCTGCCCCCACGCATGTTAAGCTTCTGCATAACAATCATTGGCCCCTACTCCAAAAACCTGGCAGGACCCTCTTGAAAAAGAGTCATGATACTCAGTGAAGCTTTCCTGTGAAAACGAACCTAAGAAAATATATTTAAAAAATTACGATTACCACTTGTGTGTTGTAACTGCATGTCATTGCACGGTCCATATTGGGAAAGAGATTTGGATATGTGACCAATATAATAAACAAATCAGGTTAAGTTTATTTGTTTAACCACGTGGCAACTCAAGGGACCAATATGCTCTCATTGCAAGAGTGACCCAGGTCACTCCGGGGAATCAATACAGAATGAATAGAGAATCTCTTATATCCTCCCCCACTAATCCAAAGCCATTCCATGGGTTTACATCTTCAGATTATCAATGGGATACTACTCATGTCAATGATTATGCTCAGCACACACTGTACTATGCGGGCATGTGTCATTTCTGAATTGTAAGTTTCTAAGATTATTATACATAATAAAAAAAAATTGGGTTAGATCGCGTAAGTATAAATGTGTCATTAATCCACCACCACCACCCGAACACAGCCAACCAGAAGGTGTTGTTGCATAAACAAAATGTGCCAATTAGTGGCTACTTCAGCCCACCCGTGTGTTGCAGAGTAAATGCACAACATTTACAATTTGAGTACTGGATTTAGTCTCCAACACACCGGTGGGCTGAAGTGGTAACTAGTTTTGTTTACGTCACAAAACCTTAGGAAGTTGGCTGTGTGCGGGTGGTGATGGATTAATGACACAGGTATACTTACGCGATCTAACCAAAAAAAACCTTTCATATGAATAATATTAGTCGCGAAAGCCTACGCGTCAAAGATTATTATACTTATGTAAATACAGCAAACATTAAAAAAAAACTTTGTATCGCCCCACTCGAATAATTAATGTATGCTGCCAACTCATTATCCAATTGTCATTTCTATTGTTTTGTCACATGAGCCACCATATATATCACCATATATTTCTCCATTGTCATCACCTTGGACAAAAAATAATTACTTAGCACTGTTTTTTTTCATTGCCGAGTTGTGCAAAATGCTTTGATCAACATGTCTGAATTCCTCCAGAAGCAAGTTCATGTGTTTTAATCATCTTTGCGAGTCATTATGACCCCAAGCTACACACAGACCGACCGACATAACTAATAATATAACGCTTTCAGCCTCATTCAGAAAAAAACTTTATAAAAAATATATTTTTATAAAGTTTTTTTTCGTGTCATCATTGCTGACAATCCAAATTGACACACTTGAGAACCCCATTTAATCACTGTGGCTGCCTGTATGTGGACTGCAATTCTGAGCATTGTTGGCTCATGCACGTTGACAAGGAGCCGTATCCCCGCGAGGCGTCCAATCACATCCCACTCGCTGTGCATTCAACACACGTTGTGAGATTGGCTTGAGAGGTCCCACAGCGGTACAAGCCAGCGACACTGCTACCCCAAGCACTTTTCGCAGCACCGCCAAGCTCTCTCCCTGCGAGTCGCCGCCCTGAACTTAACGTGTGTTTAACTTTGTGTACATAGCAGCAGGAGCGATGGATACCACGGCGAGGGATGACAAAATGCAGACAGCTCTCATTACACCACCCCCCGTGAATTCAAGTCCCAAGCAACCGCGGAGTGTTAGAAATCGTCGCAGTCCAAAACAATGGCAGCAGCTTTCAAGTCTTCCTTCCAGATGATCAAAGATAGCGTCTCGGTAAGACAAGCTCCCAGGGATGGGCGCTGAATTAATTCCGAGACGAATTCCTCCCACCGTATCCACACTAATTGGACGCGAGCGTGCTGCCAAGCAAACGGATCATTAGACGATGCTGACTGTGCAGATTCAGAGGTGCTGAGGAGGAGGGAGCGAGGGATAATCCTTGATCAGTGTGCACTTTGCAAAGGCTTAGCGAGAGGCCGTGTTGTGGTGTTTCCGTGACCTTTCCCGTGCAAAAGTGCGGCGGCTTTAAAAATGCAGACAAATATAACTCCGCTGTCAATTTAACTAAAGCCATTGCGGAACGTTTGGTTTCAAACCCATTGACATTCTCCTCGACAATGGGCAAATAGCAAATGGGAATCGCCTCATGAAATATTTAGCGCAGCATTACCGGCGTGCGCTTTGTGTGTTAAACTTCGTATGTATAAAATATGGCGATCAAAACTTTTATTTGGATTTGTATGCATTTTTAACTCCTATTAAATTGATAATGAAGCAATGGATTGCACAGCATGTGGGCATGCAAGTATACCATACTCCTATGAAAAGTGTTATTTGTGAGCAGCGACTGTGTAAGTGTGGAAAGTGGTTGCTACCCCAGTAGCAAGATGTTATCGCACTCATCTGGTACACAGGAGTTCATGGGTTCCATCCCGACCCTGACGTCTGCTGTATATTTACTACTATAATGAGCCAAGAATGTCTGTGTGTCCCGTGCGTGACGTCACTCCACGTCGGCCAAACCCCCTCATTAATGATCATGAACAGGTGACGTCTTCCACATGGACCCCCCTGCCCTCATTAATAATTATGAGCGGGTGACGTCACTCCACATGTAGCACCCTCCCCCCCATTAATAATTAGTAATCATGAAGAGGTGACGTCTTCCAAATTGACCCCCCCCCTCCATTAATAATAATTAGCGGGTGACGTCACTCCACATGGGGGGGGGGGGGTGAGGCACCTCCTCCCCCCTCTTCAGCATCAGCTTACAACCCTCACTACAAAGGCAGAACCCTCACGTCACGCGATCTCCGAAACGCTATTGAGACATCGAAGTAAAAAGGACGTCATGATGAACATGAGATTATAACCCCATTGGAACCTCCTTTGCCAGTAGCAAAATATGATAATTGTTTTATTACCCTTTTATCTGCCAACAAAACTGACACCTTTTTTTTTACAAGGAGTCATGTTTGCATTAACCACAATTCCTGCAGTCGGAATGCAAACAAAAAACACAACTCTGATAATGTATGCACTGTCCTTGAAATTGATTGGTCCACACCCGAGACAGCTTTCCTTAGAGCCTAGTCTCACATGGTGAGACTAGGCTAGGCTCCAGATGACGTCATCTGGTCCAACACCATGTGAGACTAGGCTCTAAGGAAAGCTATCTCGGGTGTGGATCAATCAATTTCAAGGACAGTGCATATATTATCAGAGTTGTTTTTTTGTTTGCACTCAAGACTGCAGGTATTGTGGTCAATGCAAACATGACTCATTGTAAAAAAAAGGTGTCAGTTTTGTTGCCAGATAGATAAAAAAAACAATTATCAAGAGATTATAACCTTTAAATAAAATATGTCTATGTCACCGCGGCCTTAGTAATTGCACACGAATTGATGCAATGAATACCACGTCACGGTCTGCTTTTCGCTTGCAAGTTTCAGATTTACTGCAATACACCCGTCCTTGGACGGGTAAAAGGCTAGTTAGATATATGTTCTTCCTGTGGTTGCATGGATTTTTTTCCGGGTCCACTGTTTTTTCCCTCGACATTTGTAATCAACATTCTTTTAGAGTATTTGGCTGATATTAATTTCCACGTCATTAGCCACTTGTTTGAGCGATCATTTGTAGCCAGTTCGGTTTCTGAAAAAGAGCTATATAGCTCAGTGGGCCTTACCTGGTAAAATAAAATAAAAGTTTAGTTTGTAAGTTCTCTGTGCTACAGTCCCTGTGAGTTCAGTTCCTGACCATGCAAAACACCAGTGCCCATTGGTATCCAACACTGGCCTAGGGTATCACCAACGTTGGCTTAAATGAATACTGAGTATTTGGTGAGTGTATGCATATTGTGTCGATACGTGGCGTCTTTCAAGGGAGTCAGTAGAGGTTGTCCTTTAGGCAGACTTGTCCCTGCCATAGGAAAGATGAATTTCCACCGCTCGCTCGGGACCACTGATGAAGATGAACACCACCCATAGCTTGTTAATCATAATAATTTAAATGCATAATGCACATTCCATCCTAGGATCCCAATGCGCAATGCTTGAAACGCTGGAAACAAAAACAGAACCAGGGCAACCGACCAAACTAAAGAGGGAAGGCCACTTTAAAGAGATGGGTTTCAAAGCAGACTTCAATATATCCACCGACTCCGATTGCCTGATTTAAAGTGGAAAAGCGTTCCACAGTTTGGGTGCCACGCTAACAAAAGCACCGATCACCATAAGAGTGCAACCTAAAACTGGGAGTGCTGAGCAGTTGGAGATCAGAAGATGTTATGGGTCTTGATGGAATATATAATTATGAGGACCTTTTAGACCAAAGTGTACATTGACCAAAAGTAATATTTTAGAGCAATTATTTTTTCCTCTCGCTAGCAGAGAGTTGACATTCTGACCACAGCTGGCCTCTTCAAAACGCATCTGGAAAACAATTCATCACCAGTTACGCATGTGCATGCGTGTGTGTCTGTTAATTCTTTCATGCATTGTGATAAATCGTTTTAATCCTACAACACTACTTTGGGCTGGTCTGAGTTACAAAGCACACACCACTATTAAATAATTCCATTCTTGACCAATAAAATGCCCTCATGCCCCTTGAGCTTTTCTCATTGCTTAATTACGTTCCTGAGCCAATAGACAATCCGTACTCTCTATTTGACAACTACCAATTCCTATTATGTTTCAGTTAAATTGTTTGGTATAGCCCTGTGAGCCATTCAGCTCTTGAATTGGGTGCAACCGCAACAAACAAAAAACAAAAACATGAACAAGAAAACATCTTAAAGTGACTATGTGACTATGTGCAAACAGAAAATCCAAGAAAAGACAGCAAAATATTGCAGAAAAAGCACCGTACACCAACGATGTGTGCAAAAATCCCAGTGGGATGTAAGTCAAACAACAACAACCACAAGACAACTTAGATTAAGGCCATCAGTCTAACTCCGTACTACAACAAACAAACATGGCTAAACCAATAATCTTTTCGAAATCACTGGTGGTGAAACGTTTTCGAAATAACTGTGGTGCATCCTTACCTGACAATCGGTGGTGGCACTGGGCACAAGCAAAGGATAAACGCCTCAAACAGCTGAAGAGTGCCTGCTTTCATGAAAAAATATGGATGCATCAAATATCAGCTCAAATAAAAATGCGAATAAACGCAACCATCAAATTCACGTTAAAAAAGCAAACACATCTCTGTGCACGCCATCTTGTCTGAATCTCTCTTCTCTTATCTCACCACGCGTCTATTTTTTTTGTCTACGCTTATCTTACCACATCTATGTCTTCTGTCACAATAATACGTATTCCTTAGTGCCCGCAATGGGCTGACACCACCACTGTCTCCAATGTCTCATCTTCGCCAAAGTTACCAACCGTGACCAGCACTTCGCCAGTTGAGCTAGTTTTGTTTAAATACAGAACACCTTACACTGAATGTTAGGATAAGGGCACAGCGTGAGATGTGTTCCTGGGGTTGAACACTTCTTTCATTTGAAAAACAAATGTGATTATAGGACACCTCGTCTTGCAGCGGTGAAGCAGCACACACACCGCAATGTGCCATTAAAAATTGATCTCTCTGCATTGACTTTTCGTGTAAAGGCAGCCACAAATGATTCCCTTTTGGACTATGAAGTCAAAAGGTGTAAATTTGCCATTGTTAAAAGTGATCTTTAATTGGTATCCAGGAAGAAATCATCCCAGAAGAGTTATTATTTAAATAGTTTACTGTGCCATCAGAGTGTAAAATAAAAATTAATGACTCACAAACTTCCACTACTGGGTTCAATTTCCCGGTCGAGGCAGTTTTGTGCATATCTTCTCTCCCACAAAATAGTCAGCTGTGTGGATAATGAGTCATATATCGTAGTCATCACCATCATCAAGAACAACGGTTGTTATATGAATGAACTGCCACTGGCCATCAGAATGTGTAAGTTCATCACTGGCTGAGAACCACATGCCCTCTCATGTTGGAAGTTTATTTTAAGGCAGTGTCATTGATAGTTTCAGTTTATTTTCAAGCACCCTGTGAGCTAAGAAGCACTTAAGTCGGGTTTCATCAATAAGAACCACACACCGTTTCCGTGACAGACGTAACACATCAGAGAAAAAAAATGAACAATACAAATGAATAAATAACAAATTAAGAAATCATAGAATGCGGCGCTGTGGCAGGGGGCACCATAGAGTCAGAAGGTTGCAGTCCATCATACTGTACATTCGGCATAGATAAATAAGTAACTGCTTTTCAGGAAGTCAACAGTGGATGTGCTTGAGTAAGGACTCACCCTGCCTTAGGACTGACTCACGCTTGAGACAGGACTCACCCTGCCTTAGGACTGACTCACGCTTGAGTAAGGACTCACTCTGCCTTAGGACTGACTCACGCTTGAGTAAGGACTCACCCTGCCTTAGGACTGACTCACACTTGAGTAAGGACTCACCCTGCCTTAGGACTGACTCACACTTGAGTAAGGACTCACTCTGCCTTAGGACTGACTCACATTTGAGTAAGGACTCACTCTGCCTTAGGACTGACTCACACTTGAGTAAGGACTCACTCTGCCTTAGGACTGACTCATATTTGAGTAAGGACTCACCCTGCCTTAGGACTGACTCACATTTGAGTAAGGACTCACCCTGCCTTAGGACTGACTCACGCTTGAGTAAGGACTCACTCTGCCTTAGGACTGACTCACACTTGAGTAAGGACTCACTCTGCCTTAGGACTGACTCACATTTGAGTAAGGACTCACCCTGCTTTAGGACTGACTCACGCTTGAGTAAGGACTCACCCTGCCTTAGGACTGACTCACGCTTGAGTAAGGACTCACCCTGCCTTAGGACTGACTCACATTTGAGTAAGGACTCACTCTGCCTTAGGACTGACTCACGCTTGAGTAAGGACTCACTCTGCCTTAGAACTGACTCACATTTGAGTAAGGACTCACTCTGCCTTAGGACTGACTCACACTTGAGTAAGGACTCACTCTGCCTTAGGACTGACTCACGCTTGAGTAAGGACTCACTCTGCCTTAGGACTGACTCACGCTTGAGTAAGGACTCACTCTGCCTTAGGACTGACTCACACTTGAGTAAGGACTCACTCTGCCTTAGGACTTACACACGCTTGAGTAAGGACTCACCCTGTCTTAGGACTGACTCACGCTTGAGTAAGGACTCACTCTGCCTTAGGACTGACTCACGCTTGAGTAAGGACTCACTCTGCCTTAGGACTGACTCACGCTTGAGTAAGGACTCACTCTGCCTTAGGACTGACTCACGCTTGAGTAAGGACTCACTCTGCCTTAGGACTGACTCACGCTTGAGTAAGGACTCACTCTGCCTTAGGACTGACTCACGCTTGAGTAAGGACTCACTCTGCCTTAGGACTGACTCACACTTGAGTAAGGACTCACTCGTATAACGACGCAATGCCCCGACCCACAGATACGAAGGAGACATCACAGAGATACACCACTCCGCTTGCTCGTGACTCGGTGATCTGGCTTGACCACCTGAATGTGAAGTTGAAGTTATTGCTCTGCATCAACATCAGCCATTTGGAAGAAGAAGGCACCCGTAGACACAAGTTATGGCTACTCTGTCAAATGTTTGAAATTAATGTGGGGAAAAATGGTTCACAAATTATCACGAGAATGCTTGTAAAGCTGCCCACGCGCAAATAACTGAGCACAGTAATACATGCAATTGTCTGACCGAGAGCCTAATCAGAGGACAGAGTGAGCAGAGAAACTCGGCATCATCGGGGATAGAACGACAGCCGCGACAGAGAAGGTGGCTAACGATCGAAGAGGTGGGAGGAAGATGTGTGGATAGCGCCTGATGATGATGATTGAAGTCTGAAACGGTTGGGCTACTTTGAAAGGCAAGCAGTATTTGCAGGGAGCTTACGCAAGTTCGATGCGATGCAATCGATACGTAAAAACTCTTGAGTTTCCCCCACCCCCGCCCGCCCGCGCAGTAGGTGCCATACGAAATATCACGTCTGAGAAAGATCTGGACAAGTTCAGGGCAGAAGTGACACCTGCAAAGGTTGCAGGTAAAATGAATATGTTCGCGCCAGGCCAATATTGCATGGGTCTAAAAATAAACTACAGAATACAATTCAATTCTTAAAACTAGCAAACAATGTGGCACCTCTAGCCAGCTGGTGATTTACTCCTTTATAACACAATACAACTACTCTATTAAATGAACTTTTTTTATTTTACCAGCCAAGGCCCACTGAGCTATAGAGCTCTTTTTCAGAATCGAACTGGACACAAATGATAGCTCAACAAAGTGGCGTATCGCGTGGAAATGTATCGCAGCTAAATACTCTAAATGCACGCTTCTAAACTTGCAGGGGAAAACTGGAAGACCCGGAGAAAAAGCCACAAAACCACCCACGGTGAGAACACGCAAACTCCAAATATACAACAGGCGCCAGGGTCGTGATCGAACCCACGACCTCCTGCATACCAGGCGAGGTAGTTAACATCTCGCCACCATGGCGCCCCAACAGGTCGCCTTGCATTGGCTAATCTTGTCATGGACACCTCCACCGTAAGCTACGATTCACAAATGCTACCTTGGATTGTTTTTTTTTATTAAAAGCGTTTTCAATTGTCTCGCTTCCCACACAAGCACTGCCCGGTGCTCATCTCTACTCGTGGCGCACGGCCGGGGGGGAAGTTCCACATCCCACATTCATCTGGTGGGAAGCAGGCCTTCCCTTGGGACAACCGCTGCTGGCTTCCCACACAGTTGTACTGATCTTATTGAGCCAGAGAGGTAAACCTCTGACCCGTATTTGAACTTCTGACTTTGCCACTCAGCTGTATTCATACCGATTTGCCATATAAGAGTCCAGTTTTCGTGTTCAGCCCAAAGCGCACAAGCAACAGCACACTCTAGCCAGAAATCTATCTTTGATTTGGCTTTGTCGTCTGGCATACTGTTGCCCGAGATTGAGGACATGATCATCATTCAAGTGAGCAATGTCTAATGTGCCTGCACTGCACATGGCCTTATTCGGAGAGCTATGTTGATTCTTACACTTCTGTTGCTACCATTATTTTGTCAGAGCCACCGCCAATGTTATGCCATCTAAGGATAAACAGCGTAAGGTCCTTGTTGGTGAATAAGCTAGCTTGCATTACGTAGCGCGATGAGGGCACTTTTTACACGATTTTATTTAACTCACTCCGTCTGTTGTATCCTCAAAAAATAAATCTTGTAACTCCATTTTTACCCACTTCCCAATGTGCTATCGACTGCTAACTTAAAATACCTATGTCATACTGATGACAATACTATATTCTATCACAAAAATCCAAAACATATTTTTTTTACATTTTACACGCTTTTATTTAACTTACTCTGTGTGTTGTCGTATCCTAAAATCTTGTAACTCAATTTCAACCGTATTCCCAATGTCGTATCGACTGCAAACTTGGTATAGGTATGTCATACTGACGACAAATCCTATCATTGAAAATTAAAACTCTATGTTTTCAAACAATCTTTTTTACGGCTCTAATTGTCCACGTTTACGGCTCTAATTGTCGACGTTCAACTCACGTTGGCTGTAAATCACCACGGTCCCTTACGTTACGGCCAGCCACGGGGAGCCACGCCGAGGGGCGGGGATGTGGAAGGAGGGGAGGGGCGATTGGGGAAGGGGGCAGGGGGAGGGGCAGCTCGGACAGTGCATTTCATTAAAGCGTGTTTTTTAAAATTATTTTTAAATATTTTTTATAACGTGACCTTGGTAAACATTATTATAAATTATTGCAATGATGACAGGGAAATGCCAATGCTATTTATAAGCGAACATCTCTGATCACATTGTGTTGAAGTTAACATGCCATTGGAAATCTTGAGCAGGACGTGATAATGCAACAGCTTATATTAATATTCTTGGTTCTTTCGGTAAAGTCACGTAGATAAAAAAAAATTTGAAAGTAAAAATTATATTAATAAATGGAAAATAATAAAAGCAAAAAATCACAATAAAATGAAAAATAGTAAAATAAACATTTCTTATTTTCAATGTATTTAATTTTACAAAAAATATTTTATTTTACTATTTTTTAGTTTTTATTGTGTTTTTTTGCTTTTATAATTTTATTTTTTTATTTTTCATTTATTTTATTTTTTTCTATCTGCGTGACTTTACCGAAAGACTCTTAGGATTTTCGGTAAAGTCACGTAGGTAAAAATAAATAATAAAAAGAAATAATAAAATGATAGAAATAATCATAGAAATAAAATAATAAATCACGACGTTTCGGGCGCAACACAAGCGTCCGTCATCAGGTGGGACAATCACAGCAAGAAACAAATGCTGAAGTTTATTTATTTTTACCTACGTGACTTTACCGAAAAAACCTAAGAGTATGAATCCTTGCAGTCACGAAAGCTTCAAATCTAGAATTTACCGAAAGAACCAAGAATATAAATTCCTGCAGTCACGAAAGTTTGAAGTCAAGAAAAGCTTATGTTGACTTCAAAGTGCAATTAAGTTGCTGTTGATGCTCTATGATAATCATTTGGAAACATCAAATGAACTCAGCCACGTGCGGATGAACGAATTAAAGTGCCCATAAAGCCTGAGCTCATATTATTTTAGAAGCGGACTGCATGATGCACATATAACTTAAATATTGGGCAAGTAAAACAATTGCCAATTACCATTCATTTTACCAGGTAAGACCCACCGAGCTATATAGCTATTTTTTAGAAGCCACCTGGCGATCACAAACTATAGCTCAACGAAGTGACTTATGGTGCGAAAATGTATAGCAGCCACATACTCTAAATGTATGTTGATTTTCAATGTGGAAGGAAAACCCAGAGGACCCGGAGAAAAATCCACACGACCACAAGGAGAACACGCAAACTCCAAATGTACAGGGACTAGGGTTGGGAACGAACCCACAACCTCCTGTATACCAGGCGATGTAGTTAACATCTCGCCACCGTGGCACCCTTACACATTGCATAGATCCGATTATGGTTAACACTACGTCACACTTTTACTAATTAAGGTAGACTGACCGCATTTCACGTCTATTGAACTGCACCACTGCTTTAATCTATTCCAGATGGCCATTATTAAACCAGGTTCTAAAGTATCGTCAGTTGATTGTTTTAACTTCGCAATCTTGACACGCTGAAGACTCAAAACGTTCAATCTGAATGCCACCACACAATGAACACAATCCACCTCCGCACGAAGCACCCACAAATGCGTCAATCTGAACAGAGCTCGTAAGCTAAGTGAGCCTGAGTTGTTCTTGGATGGGAGACCGCCTGACGTGTGGAAAGCTTCGACTTCAAGATGACCAAATGGCAGTTAGGCAATCAACGCGAATCCATCGGCGTAGAGTGGGCACCTCTGCATGTGCATGGGTATTCTCTGTGTACTTCAATTTCCCCCTACGTGCCAAAATACCCGTGAACGAATTCGGCAAAACATCTCAGAGCAGTACTCTCCTTCCTAAACAATAATCTTGACATTTTGACTTAAAACTTTCGTGACTGCGGGAATTAATATTCTATGGTTCTTTCGGTAAAGTCACGTAGATAGAAAAAATAATCAAATAAGAAATGAAAATAAAGTTAATGAAAAATATTTTGATTCACTTTATTTTCTATTTACGTGACTGCACCGAAAGAACCATAGAATAATAATAGTAATCTTGACACGCAATGAAAAACCAACATTATTATTCGAGCACTGTCGAGGGCAAACATGGTCGTGTATCACCAAGTGTTGAAAAATAATACAATTGTTGCAGAGTTTTCTGACAATATTTCATGTTGCAATGCTCACATAAGAGAGTTGCAAGTGTACTCTTCTCGTGAATTCGAATATAATTGGATTTTTTTTGGAGGTAAAAGATTTGGATTTCATTACAACCAAATAGCCAAATGTAGTAATTCACAACACAATAACGTGTATGCCATAATAGGGAGATATGTTTAACTTCGTTCGCACCGTACGTAGCCAACCATGCTAATCGGGGGTAAAGGACAACAAACTGTTAACTGTACTGAGAGCACCATTTTCTCTAAAGAGATATCCGGACGGCGCGGTAGAGTAGACCAAATTCCTTCTGCCAGCAGTGCGTGAGCAAAGCGATTGCAGGGCTGCACCCTTGCCCATCTCTCTTTCCCTGCGTTGAGGAAAATGATTGCAAAATGTCATCAATCAATACGTGTCGGGGGGGGTCTTTGAAACAACATTTTTAGAGGCGTTTTTTATACGAGCCAATAATGCTAAACAATGTGGAGGCGTCACGTGTTTTAACCTCCATATGGCAAGCTTTCCATTAGACGTGCAGGCGGCTTGCACGAAACATGTCAGCCAATTAATGTAGACTACAGAGGGGAACAGCTGTTGGTCATGCCTGTCAAACCAGTGACAGATATCTCAAAGTACCACACAGAAGGAAGCAATTATTTCCAACCCCCCCCCCCCCCCCGCTGTTACTACAGGGGCAAGAGCCTACATTCGTATTTTATTACATTCAATAATGTTCTCTGAATACATGTTATGGCGATGGCGCAAATAAATAAGCGCACACCAGCAGAGTACGTGTATCCGACGCTGTTTGTCAGTACATCAAATTTGTCCGTTTCTGGAAATAAAAAGTTTGCTGTTTCCTATTTTTTTGTGCATGCTGATATATTTACGACTGTTGGCTGGCCGCATTTGGAGTTTGAAAAACATCACTGTTTGTCTGCCATGGTGGTGGGATGTTAACTATCTTGCCTGGTATACAGGAGGTCGTGGGTTCGATCCCAAACCTGACGCCTGCATTTTTGGAGTTTGCACGTCCTCCCCGTGGTCGCATGGATTGCTTTCCGGGTCCTCCGGGTTTCCCCGCCACATTTGGAAACATGCGATGAGAGTATTTGGCTTCTATACATTTCCACGTGATAATCCACTTCATTGAGCTATCATTTATGGCGAGGTCACTTCTGAAAAAGAGCTACATAGCAGCGTTGAGAGTGGAGACCTTTACCGCAGTATCACCGTCCTGGATTGTAATTTAAAAAACCTCAAAGTAATTTCCTGCTCAAATGATCATTGATGAGGTACACATCTCCTGCTTACAATACTGAGCCAACTCTAGAAATTCCACATTCCGGGGGAAGGGGGTCAAATCTATCCATAGGTCAACCACTTTTTGACTTAGACACGACGTGGCACTTATTTTATTGATCACGTAGGGGTGATGGGCTGAGTCAATCCCTTACCAGGATGCGAACTCACAAGCTAAGGATCGTAAGCTGCTCGCTCTACCACTGAGCTACCTGGACAGCTCCACTAAATTGCTGAATCAACATCATATCTTGTTCTTTGAACAATTTGCATCAATGTTTGTTTTTATACAACCATTCATGAATGTACTGCTGGATGAAGGTTCCCCCCACGATGGGCTTGTCATGGGGGTTGTTTAACCATACTGCACCACACAGGTCAATGCGAGTCGGTGAACAGTGGGGGAGGGGAGGGGAACTAGCACTGATTCAGATAACACTCACTACTGATGATATCCGTGACTGGGAATCGAGCTGGCTCCATAGCGTACTGCAGAAAAACTGCAGGGAAGTTTCGAGGATTTATCTTGCAGCTGGATTGTGATAGGTAGCTACGGCTTGGGGCAGGGAGGCCTGCATCCAGCAATGGACTGACCATAGATGATGATAATGATGATGGCGATCTTGCGGTGCCTAAAGCCTATCAATAAGCCCCTTTTCCAGCCATGGATGGTCATCGGTAATTTGAAGCTAAGTGGAAGTGGTTAATTGATACAGGGGACTAGCTGCTTGGTGAGATGTTAACTACCTCGCCTGGTATGCAGGAGGTCGTGGGTTCGATCTCGACAAAAGGCCTGTATATTTGGGGTTTGCGGTGTCTTTCTCCCCGTGGTCGCGTGGATTTGTCTCCGGGCCCTCTGGTTTGTCCCTCCACAATTATAAACGTGCATTTAGAGAATTTGGCTCTTGCTATAACTTTCCACGTGATAAGCCACTTCGTTGAGCTATCATTTGTGGCCAGGTCGCTTCTGAAAAATAACTATATAGCTCAATGGACCTTTCCTGGTGAATAGTAACTGGGTCACGTGACCTTCTGCCTAGGCCTGAGCTATACTCATAAGCAGTGTGGAAATCACGGCAAAGTGCATCATTAGAATTCCGTCTGTCAGCTGGTGACAATTTGCAAGGGAAAAAAATGGAAAGGCCACTCAAGGTCCTTCTCCTTGACTCTTTGACAAATACCACCGAATGTCAATAAATGTGAGGTTGCAGCCGATATCGATCTTCGAATGCAATTTATTTCGTCAGGAGCGGCGGAGGGGGCTGGTGGCAGAACGGTGGTGGGCAGCGGGGGGGAGGGGTGCTGTGGACGGAAGAGGGGCGACCATTAATTGGGCACCTGCCCTAACCCGAGTTATGTTCAACATGGCAACTGGGAAAAATACCACTTCGTTTGTGGGGCAGGGGCTGGAAAGTAATTATATCCACATCACAAGTCCTCCGCAACGTGACGAGACTCGTGAGCAGAGGGACCTTATGCGGTGCAAGACGAGAGCCTTGCCTCCTCGGGGGACGACCGGCGAGTTCACCCAAGTTCACAGAATGCCCCTTTCCACTCACCGAAGCCCTTTAGGAGGGGTGCACGGCACTGCGCTGTCGAGCACCGGACCCCGCAAAGTGCGACATTAGGCGACGTAAATGACCGCTCTTGTAAATCCATGCCGCGCAGGCTTTTGGGATGTCCACTTTGCAGGGGGCATTACGCCTCGATTAAGCACCGCGTGAGCTAAAGGAGGAAAACGCGAGCAACGGAAGAAGGAACGCTGCGCGGCCTTTCATTTTCTCTGTCGACGACGATACATCGGCCGCAACGATCCGCAAACGGACACCAGGCTTCAAGCCTTCACGAAGACGAGCAAGCATCTCCACATTCCCTCCACCCCCCCCCCCACACTGTATCGTACCAGTCACCGCCGCTCAGTGGATATTTTTAATCCGAGAGGGGATTTTGAAACATCCACACAGAGAGAGGAACGCGGAGGCCAACCGATTGCCTTACCCCAATGTTCTCCCTGCGATTGGCCCCCCGCAAGCACGCGAAATGCTATGCCACCGGTGTGATGGCAAGCTCTCCGCAGCGGGGGTGGGTGGGTGCGTGTCTAGGTGGGCGAGTGGGAGGTTGGCAGGGCATCGCCGCCTCGTTTGTGACGAACGCGTGGGGCACGGGGTGGGTTGAAGGGCGCTCGTTTTTTGCCCCACAAAGTCGTCACGCGCCTCCACCTCCCCCCTCTCTGTTTACCGGCGGGATTCCTCACGCCACTGTTGGTGGACGGTGCACCTGGCCTGCTCGTTGCGAGTGATATCTCAATGCGCACGTGGCGCTCGGTAGCGAGACGGGTACTCGACAGTGATGAATGGTTCACGTGCCAGCGGGAGTGGAAGCCACCCCCCCCCCCCCGTTGACTTCCCTCCCCACGTCACATTTCCCCGACAAGCGATGTGCCCGTGGCATGGAGAGATTGTTCGCATTGTCCGTCCACTTGGTGGAATTAGAGTCCATTCGTTGCCTGGCAATCAGCTTCGATGGAGCGGGTCGGCTATTTTCGAGAAGAATACAATCCTAAATGCGCGAATTTTGCCGGCTATAGATATTCTTGTAATGATTTTCAATTCGGTGCATTCAACCATTCCGTTTACATTAACGATGTATGTACTCTTATAATAATATGCCTCTAATCCAAGAAAGCTTCACTGAATCACTCGAGATATTTTGTCCCCTATATGATTTTGTTTAGGATGTTTGGGCAGTTCCTTTTAGCGTCTATATTTTGTATGTGGAGGATTTAGAAAAAAAACTGGACTAGGAGTAGAAACCTACTCATACAAGGAGGGCATTAAACCCCACACTGAGAGTCAAGTAACCTACTCACTGAACTGTCCCCTACAGTTACGTTGTTGCCCTGCAGGTCAGTGTGTCTCACACGATCATGCCATGCAGTTTTACACTTAAGGCTCACTGAGGCTCAAACCTTTCTCGCAGCGGCTTTTTGGCGAGCCGTCGAACAAAGATGGGTCACCGCATCGCGCCCTTTTCAGATGCGGTTCTGCGGCAGTCTGGAACGCTCTTCCTTCCGGTAATAGGATGCCGCTGGAGCTATGCACTTTTAAATCATCATCTAGATTGACAACTCATTGCTGAAGAACTGCTTTTTTGTGTTTAGTTTGTTGTCCTTCCTCCGCGCCTCCGATGAGCACGATTGGCTACGTGCGGTGCAAAAAAAGTTCAACATACGTACATTCGTTACAATGTCAGTGTGTTTCATTACGCCACATTAAATAGCATTGCACAATGCATTTCTTTTACATCGTGCATAAAATGCATATGACTAAATATTGTGTGATGCACGACTTCACTTATCGCCTGCGCCGTGCCTCACAACAGAATTTGAAAGAGATGGTAAGAGTGTTCTCTGGTGTCTCGGGTGGTCGTCTTGTATCTGAGTAGTCGCTGTGTAGTCTTTGACAGGTAACTCTCTGGCTGCTCCTCCACGAGAGACCAATCGGCCAGCTCTTTTTCTGTCTGCGGCGAGAAAAGCAGTCACTGCCCTAAACCAGTGGCATACCTGGCAACCCCTTATCAGTGAGGTGCTTGCGTCCGGGGGTGGAATTCCTTTCCAGCTCAGACCCCGCTTGCTTGCCCATCGCCACATGTATGGCCTTGTTGTAGCTGCTCTCTCGCTGGTTCAGCAGTTCCACTGCTGGATTATATTTTTTCCGCCTGAGGACGACTGCTTATGTTGCGATCGAAACGTCGTGATTTATTTTATTTTATACCAACGTGACTTTACCGAAAGAACCAAAGAGTATAGTGCCTACCTTATTGCAGACCAATTCAGAACTTATTGGTCCTACAAAGGCCGCATAGAAACGGCTGGAGGCCATATGTACCTGAAAACTCAATTTACCTGTACAAGAATAAGGGTTGACAGGTATGCAGTGGTTCTCAACCTTTCCTGCAGCCTTGCGCCCTATTGGTTCTCAATCGTAAAATATATATGTCAATAAATGCATAGGTTTGATTAAACAAACTAGTTGTACTTACGTGCCCGTGCTTAATTTGTGTTTCGACGATCTACCATAAAAAATGTAATCTGGCCATGTCTCGCACCCCCAGGGGATGCGTGCACGCCAGGTGAAGAACCCCCGCTTCAAATGCCGACCCGAGGATACGGTGCCAGTGTTTAGAGCGGCGCAAGGGGATGGCCTCGCGGGTGCATCGGCAAGCACTCGAGGTCCTGCGGTCCTGAGGTCACCGGTTCCATCTCCCGGCGCGGCAGTTGAAACAATGGGGCACATTTCTTAAATCGCCACACACCCCTACCGCCTCTGTCCACCCAGCGGTGTAAATGGGTAAATCACAGTTTTTTTCTGACGGCCAGGTTACGTGCCGCTGCTGGTGGAAGGGCCTCCACTAAAAGGAACACTAGAGAGCCCCATCTAGACAGTATGTTTGCCTACTCTTCCACACTTATCCGATGTCTTGGAAGAGTTGGAAGTACCTGCATTTAAAGCCACCGAATGCGACCTGTTGATCAACGAGTGCACCAGTTCATTCTACTGGGCGGGCACAGGTGGATGGTTATTCCAAAAATATACTCACCCCATTATTTCAACTTCCGAGCTGGGAGATCGATCCCAGGTATTGCAAGTCCAGTGGGCCAGCCAGGGCACCGCGGTACCGAGATGTTAACTCCCTCGCCTGGTATATAGGAGATCGTGGGTTCGGTCCCAACCCTGATGCCTGTCTATATTGGAGTTTGTGTGTTCTCCCTGTGGTCACGTGGATTTTTCTCCGTGGTTCTCCGGTTTTTGCTCTCCACATTTAGAAACACGCATTGAGATTATTTTGCTGCTATACATTTTTACATAATAAGCCATTTATGCCTCGATTGCTTCCAAAAAAGAGCTACATAGCTAAGTGGGCGTTACCTGGTAAAATAAAATAAAATGTTTAGTTTCGTACACCACGACAGCTTCAGCTTGTTACGACGAGAGCAAGAATTGGGCAAGTGCAAGAGTGAAGAGAAATCTGCAATAGCCGTTTGAGCTGTACGAGTGAGCCATGATCTATACCCGCCAAGTATGTCAAGACCTACATGAATCACATTGGCAAAGCAATATAATTGGCAGATATATATACACACATCAGATGAAATGTAAACAATGCAGCTATGTGCAGTACTGTGTAAAGAAATTATTTAAATACTGCAGCACTGCTTTTGTTTACTGCCATTTATATACACAATGTGTATAGGCTCATGGCTTATAAATAATAATAACAACGCTGCATTCAAGAAATATTCCACCTCATGAAACACTCACTCAGGTTTTACAGCAGGCTTGTTTTATGGATTGCAATGTTAGTGATCTCAGCTGCACCATATGTGTCAAGTCAACGTGAAATGTGCAATTCGTGACTTTTTTTGTATTCCGTTCGTGAATTTTCTCAGTGCCTTATTCACCATGAGTCAAAGTCAGATCTGAATTCCCCGAGCAAGCATCGTGAGGCGCTCATCCCCACTGGTGGTCACGTGCCGGTGGTGGAAATTCCACATTCGTGTGGCAGCGACCAGTTTCTCCATAGGATGGCCACTGCTGACTTTAGTACAAAGTTGGGACTGAATGTATTGACCGCAGAAGGATGCCAGTTGAGTCAACCCACAATCAGGATTTAAATCCATGACCTCACAACTGAGCCGAGCACCCTGCCACAGCACCGTCTGACACATATCTTCGGCAGGGTTGTACATCTCATAAAAGTGTTCACTTGCACTGGTTGTTGTATGGGTAGAGTGGCTACCATCATTGGCTCAGGGCTGTAATAAGTGCATCACTGCAGGAAATGCATTGAATTTTTTGTATTTTTCATGGCCTCCATCATGAGAATGTGGAATTTCCACAGCCAGTTTTGGGCCACAAAATAGAGAAAAGCATTGCAAAAATGCAAACTGGAGCATGGAGACTCTTTGACATTGGCTGAATATACTTAGTAGTCCCCGGCGCAAAAAATGCCTGTGATATATTACCAAAACACCTCGAGCAATATACTTTCCTTAAGATTGCGAAACGCCACACGTCGTGGAAGCCAATGAGAAGACTGCAAATAGTGCCGGAGGTTCATTCCAGAGTGCTACGGACGTCTGAATGTTTCAAACTCGCAACGATATGAACCAACAATCATACCCTCCGCTGATTTTGAATCATTAAGGCTTCAGCGAGCAACATTACGATAATTGATTACGCACAAGAAGCATTTGCATGAATTATACAGTGTAACAAAAAAAAATGTTGTTCCTGGGTAGTAAGTGTTATTTCCTAATTGCGTATGCCTCAAAAGTACAGAAAATGGCAATTATTTCCCAAAAACTTTGCTTTTGTGACCAGGGCAGTGATATTTTGAAATGTACCTATTTTCAATGAGAAAACGTGTGCATTTGTGTCTTTCGTTCACATAAAGTCCTGGCCACAAAAGCAACGTTTGTGGGGAATAATAGCCACAAAAAATAACACTTAGTACCCAGGAACAAAAATTGTGTTACATAGTGAATTATTATTATTAAACGAGGGGGCACATTCTGGAGCCCTGAAATGCCAGCGTAGTCCCCGTCATTGCAATCAGAAAGGTCGTGCCCTGGCCAGCTGCTGGGTTTGTGTTGCTGCGATTGCTGTGTCCTTTCTAAGCAGGTGGGCTGCATGGCCCGTGCCAGATGAATTCAAATTACATCTACTCCTCTATTAAAGCTTCCAGCTGTCCAACAGCCCACACTGGGACCTATCAAAACGGTTGTAAAATTTGACATCGTGGTTACAGTCGATGGCTAAAGAACAAACCTCAATCAATGGCACACTGGGCCTGAGATGAGATAATATTTTGGGTTTACAAACATTATTTGCCAAGCTGCCCGGGCAGTACAATAGACAGAGCACTAAATTTGAATAATAAAAGGGGAGTTCAAATCCTTGTCCAGACGTGACTACCTCCATTATCTCTTGTTTTATTTCCATTATTCTATTAATTTTATTTTTTACCTACCTGACTTTACCGAAAAAGCCTAAGAGTATGAATCCTTGCAGTCACGAAAGCTTCAAATCTAGAATCCATCATCTCTCTTTGAATAAAATAAGTGCATCGTTGTGAGAAGTTAAATCTGATTGGCCTATGGAAGGACCTGCTCCTGCCATAATGTGACATTTCTTCCACTGATCCATGGCTGCCAATGACGATGAGCACAGATCACAGGAAATACGCTTTGACTTTTTTTGTACTTATTTAGGGACGTTGCACTGAGTGAATTTTTAACAGGGAGATGCTGACTGGGAGGTTCAGCCAAATACATTGTCACTTGCTTTTTGTTTCTGAATAAAATTGTACGGCAACTCATTATCGTCCAAACATGATGGAAAAGCTTTCCATGTCCAGTGTGGCCCATCGGTGATTGTGTATGTTTATGTTGTGCTTTGCTTGTTTATAAATAATTGAGGAAAATTAGAGATATATAACAAGAGCATGAATCAAAAGCCTGGAGAGATGCCCAGTCTTGGCTATGCACACATCTGCTGGAAACTGCATAAGTCTATTAATTACGGCTTAGTTTTTAATGAAGACAGTGGTGAGAATGTACATGAACAGGAGAGGGTGGGCGAAAATGGGTAATTTTGATTACCTCACCAAATATTCAGGAAGTCCAGGGCTTACTTTCTCACCCAATAATTGCCAGGTCGCTTGTAGACTGGATTCGGCATCTGACTGTAGCAGCCGCAGCCATCGCGAAAAGTAAAACTGGATGTTGCGTGCCAGGTGCAGAAATATTTTACGGCCTAAGAGACACTGTTGAATGTTAACTAAAGTAAAACTAAACTCGTTTTATTTTACCAGATAAGGCCCACTGAGTGAAATTGCTCTTTTTCAGAAGCGACTTGGCCACCAATGAAAGCTCAACGGAGCAGCTTATCATGTGGAAATATATAGCTTGCAAATACTCTAAACGCACGTTTCGAAATGTGGAGGGAAAACCCGGAGGACCTGGAGAAAATCCACTCGACCACGTGGAGAACATGGGAACTCCAAATTTACAGGCGTCAGGGTCGGGATTGAACCCACGACCTCTGCATACCAGGTGAGGTAGTTAACATGTCTAAAATGGGACCTTTTTGCCAGTATCAAAGTATGAAAATAAATATAATAGATTTAACCATTTTTGACAATGAAACAGGTGTGTTAAGATGTTCAAACACAAAATAGAAACCTTTTGCAAGGAATCAAGCCTGCATTAACCACGCGTAAGAATAGATTATTGCCAGAAAGGGTCAAATCTATTCTTATTTCACTTATAGCAGTGGTTCTTAACCTGGGGTGCGCGCACCTCCTGTGGGTGCGAGATGCGCTTTCTGGGGGTGCGAGACATGGGCAGAATATTTTTTAGAAGGTAAATCGTTGAAAGAAAAAATTAAGCACGGGTATCTAAGTACAACAACTTTGTTTAATCAAATCCTATGTGTTTATTAACATTACTAGCTTTTTTGCCCGTCCAAGGACGGATGTATATTGCAGTAAATCTGAAATATTCAATAGAAAGATTGTTCAGCTCATGATTATTAATGATGGGGGAGTTTGCTTCATGTGGAGTGACGTCACCCGCTAATGGTTATTGGGGAGGGGTGCGGCATGTGGTGTGACGTCACCCGCTCATGATTATTAATGAGGGGAAGGGTGCGTAATGTGGAGTGCGCGACCTTGTGCGTTAGTGTCAATTTCCACGCGGGGCATGAATATTAATGCATTGATGTCACGCACGGATGTAGCATTGTGCTGCATACATTTATTTTTTACCATCACTTTCTGTAAAGAAACGTCATATTTGAAGCGACTTTGCGTAATAAATTATTTCATTCAGCTCGACCTTCCTCTGCGTTCGTGTAAAAATCCACCCACTCATGAATATTAATGAGGGGGTGGGCCTCATGTGGAGTGTCGTCACGCGCGGGACGGACAGACATTACTGGGTGATTATAGTAGGTAATACACTTTTTAAATCCTTTATATTAAGTTCGCTTGCTTGCTTGCTTGCGTGCTTGCGTGCTTGCTTGCTTGCTTACGACCGTGCAAATATTTCGGTCGTTTTTTAACCCACTTCCCGTGATCCAATCGAGCTGACATTTTGCACACAGACTCGTTGTGCGAGACAATTAATGTTCGTGAAAAAAAAAATTCAAAAATGTAACACTTTTTAGGCAAAAAAAATTTATTTTACATTTATTCAAATAGAACTCATTCATGGCTTTGGCTGAACGTCACAGTGTAGGAGCCCAGAGCGTAACCCCTCCACAGGCCGTGGCAGAGTAGCGCAGTTGGTAGCGCCCTCGCTTCCCATGCCAAAGGTCGCGGGATCGATCCCCGCGTCCTCCACAGGCGAATATATTTTTAAATCCTTTATATTAAGTTCGCTTGCTTGCTTAGGACCGTGCAAATCTTTCGCT
Organism: Lampetra fluviatilis; assembly: GCF_964198595.1. Lineage (NCBI taxonomy): Eukaryota > Metazoa > Chordata > Hyperoartia > Petromyzontiformes > Petromyzontidae > Lampetra > Lampetra fluviatilis. The sequence goes on from NC_136306.1 coordinate 2,875,321, forward strand.
CGTTTTTTAACCCACTTCCCGTGATCCAATCGAGTTGACATTTTCCACACAGACTCGTTGTGTGTGACAATTAATTTTCGTGAAAAAATGTTTCCTAAATTTTACACTGTTTAGGGAAAACAAATTAAATATTTAATTACCAATTGCTTAATACTGGCAGACAATCATCTGACCCATAGGTGGCAGCCATCTCAAGCCAGAGGACAAGAGGACTCTAGCCGCCACGCATATAAAGGATTTATAGTGAAAAACTTAGTTTTTACTGGTTATACTTATTTTACGATTGAGAATCAAAGGGATGCAAGGCTGCAGTAAAGGTTAAGAGCCACTGATTTATAGCAATAAAAATCCAGCTGGCTCTCCGTAGCAATAAGCAAAGTGCATAATTATACGTGTGATTAATCGCAGGTGAACTCACATCGGCTACATAAGTATAAAGACAATGATGTCAAGTCAACGTTAAAGCAACTTATTCAGAATGAGAATATGTATTCATACTGGAGGAATCCGATGAGCTATAAAACTATTTTTCAAAGATCTCCAGTAGGGGCGGGTCAGAACGTTCCAACAACAAACAATACAAAAATACGATAGGAATGCAAAGTGTAGGAAAGGTTAGCAAATCACTTACAAACATATAAACAATAAAACTAAACTGCATGTTATTTTGCCAGGTAAAGCCCACTGAGATTTTAACTTATTTTCAGGAGCGACCTTGCCACAAATGATATCTCAATAAAGTGGCTTATCACGTGGAAATTTATAACAGCAAAATAATTTAATTAATCGAAATTCTCATCTCTATTGGCAGCCCTAAACAAGTGGTGTAAATTCCACATTCCCATGGCAGAGACAAGTATATTTATCACGTTTGAATTCCCGCAAAATGGCCTTCATTTCGATCGCATAGTGGGAAATAAAAATAATATCATAAGAAGATTAAATATGACTTAAAAGTATGATCTGTGCCCCCCCCCCCGCTCCCTGTTCTCAGTCAAGCTTCCGCTTATTTTCCCTCCTGGCTCCCCTCTATTGGAGTAAACTCCCACACCACACCAAAAGGAAACTTAACAAAACAATGTTTCGTACCTCCCTTAAGACTCGTCTTTTTTCAATAACTACTTCCTGCCCGCATCCTTAAACCTTAAACATCCTCCCCCTTCCCCTTGCTATCCTCACCCTTCCTTGCCACCCCTCCCCAACACTCAAACCCCATCCATTTTCCCCATCAGCCAATCACTAATGTACAATTCAGAATTCTTGTAAAGCGCTTTGACAAAAGCGCTATATAAAATGCCAGATGAAAGAAGATGATTTACAATGATAGATGTATTTCAACAATGTACCAAAGCGCAATGCTGTGGCTGAGCCAAACTTCGCCAACTCGACTTGTATTGATGTAGAGATACGAACGTATGCACATTGCACCGTCAACACAACCTAAGAGAGTGTCTCATTAGGGGAATTGAAATGAGAAATATGTTTACGTGTATAAATAAAATGCAGTGTATTGACATATCAATGTGAACTATAACAACAATCGACCCAATTAAGCCACTCGTGGCCACATGAGCAGTTACACAAACGTTTGATGGGCGAATGTTTTGTGAAGGTTTATTTTTTTGTCCATGTACCTGTGGCCCTGAATGTTTATTTTCTGATCTGCGATTTGTTTTTTGTCTCAATTGCATGCCAATTAATTTGAGATTATTGGAGTCCATGCTACGCGCACACTAAATATCTGCCGCACGCGAATACTAACATCTACCGCACGCGAATACTTACATGTACAGCACACGACGCGAGATGTAATCACATTCAGCTGGGTGGTGCTACAGCAGACACGTAATTGGAAGTCTGGAGTTTCAAATCCCAGTCAGGGGTCAGTTTTGCTCTTCATCGCCTTTCTGGGGCTTGACAGCGAAAAATGAGGACCACTTTGGAGAAGTCAGGAGATAATTGTCCTCGGGAGATTATAGGGTCCTTCAAAGGATGCGGATTTTTTGCCGTTGGGTTAGGACCATCAATGGGTGATTATATGACGCGATATTTTTGCCACAAAAAGGGGCCCCTTCTAACGTTGGGTAGTGCCTGATTAAGCTGTATTAAAACACACATTTTTTATTTTCTCTGTAAGGTAATTGTATTTTTTCATTTTCTAAACAGCCATATAATACGACACATCGCTAACCTTAAAACCCAGTCGTTCATAGAAGTTGAAGGCGGCATAGTACTCTAGTAATAGAGCAAGTGCAGAATCACTGAACCGGAATTGATAGCTTGAAATCATTTAGCGCAGGGCCCTTGAAAGTGCGGGGCCCGTAGCATATGTAGATACTTTTGCTACTAGGGTAATCCGGCACTGGGTAGGCCAGAGGTTTTCATATGGCGCTATGAACTCTGTAACATGAGTTCGTTTCCCAGCCACAGATAACATCAGCAGTGAGTGCTATCTGAACCGGTTCTGGAACACCCGATGTCTAATCCAGGCTGACCAGCATGGTGAAGTATGGTCAGTCAAACAAATAGAGCCTAAGAAAAATGTGCCCCGTTAGGCATGGGCGTGCTTCAGTTACGATAAACGTGCGGTTACAATATCCCCCGCAGACGAGCCCTCTCATTTCCCCTTGTGTATTTAGTATCAGGCTCTGCAAACAACAGCCCACGACCAACACAGCTGGGGGATTGGGTCGGGGAGGCCTTCGTCCAGCAGGGGACTGACAAAGCGCTGCAAGCTGTTATCATTAATGTAAACACACACACACGGCCAGGCCAAACACACAACGCATGTATGGGCAGTAGGAAACAGAAGGACTACATCAAGCACCTTAAAATGGCACAGTGGGGTCAACTATCGTGCGAAGAGACAGCTGTTGAAGGTGTTTAAGGCAGGAGCAATGCATGAATCACTCTGTGCGGATGACAGTGCCCACCCAGGCTTTAGTAAAGCAACGAGAAAGGAAGCTGCAGGCCTCTGAGTTTTGGTGCAAGCAGAGGATGGTGTGCAAGATGCAGGGTAGGGTAAGAAACTTGGAGGTTTGGCACGGAAGAAACTTGGAAGTTACCCGCATGGTTGGCTACGTACACTGTGAAGGCAGATCAACTTACGTATGGAAGATGGATAGTAAAAAAAACGTAGACAAAATCACCCCCCGCCTCCTGTGAGTGCCGTCCCTTACTCGCTTCTCTTTTGAAACTTACTCTTGATGTGGCCGCATCGCCACAGTCAAGAACGCCGCTCACGGCTGCGGCTTTTCCAAGCGTATGGAATTTTGGATCGCTTATTACTGCCAGCCCTCGCTACCTAGAATTGCATACAAGGGCGGTGTGTTTTTTCGAGTGTCCAGCAACAAAGGTATCTCTGGGAAATGTAGGGTACATGATGGTGAGCGCGGTAAAAGGGTTCTGCAAGGAACAAGCAGCTGCTCATATAAACAAGGAGATACAAAAACAAAGTATTTCAATACAGATGCACCCTACAGGTACTGTGTGTACGTATAACTGCATACGTACACATGGCATCCACAGCGACATCGTGCAACCTGTTATCCACACAGCTACCTGTGATTTTACTCCACTTAGACGTGGGGATAATAGGATGCTTTTACCGCATACGGTCAAATAACCCCCACCAGCCGAACGGTGTGTGGAAGCCCTCATCCAGCAGTGAATTGATAAAGAGCTGCACAAGTATAATCATATATATGTATAATACAGGGTTTTTTGGGTTAGATCGCGTAAATATATAAATGTGTCGTTAAACCCACCACCACCCGACACAGCCAACTAGTAAGGTCCATCACGTAAACAGAACGTGCCAATTCGTCACTAGTACAGCACACCGGTGTGTTGGAGAGCAAAGCCACAACATTTACAATCCGAGTACGGCGTTTCGCCAGTAGTTACAACTAGCTTCACCAGGCGACAGCCAGATTTGTGTATAGGAGATGCACATATAGGAGATGTACATGTATAGGATATATGCGAGAGAAACGACATCTACTTGGGCATGTTTCGTATGCCAGTCCTACGCACAAGCACCTCCCTTTCATTGCTCTCAATTATAATCTGTCAAAATGGCTGAACGTTCGCTTCATTTTGATTTGAATGAGGCCGTTGCTGTGCAAAAGAATGACTCCTCTTGGTCCCGCTATCGATCATTAATAGCAATCCAGTCCTTTCCATCACTCGAAAACTGACGTGTGTTTCTCACTGGCACGAGGCAATTTAATGGGTTAGTCGCTGGATGCTAGGTCTAGTCGTAGTTCCTCAAAGCCACCTTGCCTAACGGTGGCTTTCACTGGGTGACCGATGATGCAAGTTATACTCGCTAACCATACCGATTGAAGTGGTAGCCTGTGGATATTTGTTTTTCCTTTTACCACAGATTTAAAAAAATAATCAAAACGCTTCCTTAAAAAAATTGGGGGTGGGATAGTTTTGATGTTATTTTTACTTTGAATATATCCAAAGTAAAAATTCGCAGGTATGGGCAGGGAAGCTTTGTTTTGAAGGTATACGAGAAGCCGTGCCAAAAGGTGCACGTTACATGTTTGCCCAACAGCACTTCGCCGAACAAACCTTGGGTCATGTAGTTCACTTCGTGTGCAGGTGGACCGTTGCGTCGCAGCATGTGTGTATGTACGTTGAACTTCTTTGGCACCGTACGTAGCCAACCGTGCTCATCGGAGGTGCGTGGGATGGACAACAAACTAACAAACAAAAAGAAGTTCTAAAGAAACGATTGAAAAAGTGCATAGATGCCAGTGGCTTCCTAATATGATCACGAGAGGTGGCAGCTGCATGGGAAGGTCTTTATCCAGCAGTCGATTGATCATGGCTGATTATGTTCATGTGTTGTAGGTAACCGGGTTCATGTCAACCGTGCAGTCACGAGCGGTATGGTGCTACCATTCACTGCGATTCGAAGAAAATGTTGACTCTTGAATTTGAATCGCGCCTCTTAATTGCGAAAATTCATCAAATCGCCGGGGACATGTAAATTGTTATGCCCTACGAGCTACCTGCCAACAGTGTCCCAACACAGCTGTGGCGGGTCCATTCACGCATACCCTTTACACGCATTACTTTATATTTCCTCGTGTACACTCTATTTAAAACATCCTCACGATCATCAGCAACCATAATCTATCCACTAGTAAATGAAATCCTCTCCAAGCCGTCACCATCTCTCATGGCCTTGCCATGTAACAATCTGTTCGGCAGCTGTACCCAAGCTGCTTCCATCACTCCGTCTCCGTGCGGGATGTCCTCTTGGGAATGTTACCTCTGTTGGCTGCCACTGTCGTGAGTGTCAAACATCGGTCATCATCTAGCATTCATCATCATTTTTTTAACAGGTAGCGTAACAAACACAACAAAGGCAGCGAAATGAAAAAAATCAAACGACATCATTCATATGCACCGGGGAGAAAAGTTTTTTTTTTTAACTTAGACATATAACGGCGGCGTTGTCGCAAAGCGCGGACAGCGACAACCTGCAACGACCGTGGTCAGATTTGAGCACGAGGCCAGCTGGGACCCGTTCTGTAAATCCGAAAGTAAAGCCGGACATAAGACAACATCTCGTAATTAGACGCAGGGGCAACCGGAAAAAAGGATTCCGGCTTTGTTGGAGGATGTTTAGAAATATTCTTTGGGTCTCTCGGTAAAGTCACGTAGATAGGTTCAAAGAAAATAACAAAAAACTACGATGTTTAGAAACTTCACGGCAAGATATAGAAAGCGACTTTAAACTTTTGACAGTAAACCACCCTGCAAATCCTGACCTTGATTTTCACCCACCACCCCTTCCCACCAAAACCCCGCACTGATGTGTGAGAACATCACGCCGTCAGCAGAATAACGAAAATGTATTTTCTTTTTAAAATGTTGGGATTTGTTCTTCTCAATATTGCCCCCCCCAAAAAAAAACGGTCCACACGTGGCGATTGGTATTTTCAACCTGTGTGATTTCATAGCCAATTGGTTAAGGGGTTTCGTGGTTTTCGTGTGAATGTGAAGTGTCAGTGGGCCGACGGCAAAACATTTCTGGGGCTTAGCAATTAGCAGCCGAATGTTTTGTTTTTAACGCTTGTGTGTGACCTTTAAGAATGGGTGGAGGCATGTTTCGGAATATCATCGCAGACAAGGGCGAGCAGCTCGGGGAGTTTGGAGGACGAACGTAGCATGACCTCGAGTGTAGGTGTAATCAACATGAGATTGTGATTGCCGGAGCATTTGTTTAGGAAAGTAGAGGGCAAGTTGCTGAGACGGGCAGTGGACTGGCACCAAGAGATCAGCAATACGCTATAAGCTATTAAAATTAAAGACTAAATTATTCTATTTTTTTACCAGGTAAGGCCCACTGAGCTACCTAGCTCTTTTTCAGCAAATGATAGCTCAACGAAGTGACTTTTGCTGCGGAAATGTATAGCAGCCAAATACTCTAAACGCACGTTTCGAAACGTGGAGGAAAAACCTGAGGACCAGGATAAGAATCCACGCGACCACAGGGAGAACATGAAAATACCTTGTTCTTTATGAGAAGTGTTACTTTTTGTTAACATCCTGCCATGGTGGCGAAATGTTAACTCCCTTGCCTGGTATGAAGGAGGTTGTGAGCTCGATCCCAACCCTGACGCCTGTATATTTGGAGTTTATATGTTCTCGCCGTGGTTGCGTGAATTTTTCTCCAGGTCTTCAGGTGTTTCTCTTCACATTTAGAAGCATACGTTTGACTGCAATACATTTCCACATGATAATCGACTTCGTTGAGCTATCATTTGCAGCCATGTCGCTTCTGAAAAAGAGTTATATAGGTAAGTGAGCCTTAGCTGGTATAATGAAAATAGCTAATAGTTAGCTAAAGGTCGAGTGTTCACCTTGTGATGGCTGTGGGATCTAGCAGAAATAAGTGATGAGCTGTGGTGAAATCAGTTGCTGTCTCCATGATGACCTGTTGACCATGAGCGATGGTACTTGCTGCTATTTTATTCAACTGATTGGTGAGCAGATGTGCATTTTAGGCTTAGATCCATCTTTGCATACATTACACTTGTAATTTAATATCCAGAAATACAAATTATTAATGCAACTTAGATGTACAGCATTTTATTCGGGCTCAACGTCCGTGTCTCCATGCTCAAAACAGCAATAGGGCAGTATTCATCTTAAGCAAGTGGAAGAAAATCCATATTTCTATGGTAGGAGCCAGTTTATCCATGCAACCTTGTATTGGTGTCCGACTGGAGTAGAACACGTTTCTATCAGCCCTGGAAGGTTTGACGATCAGCCGGGTTGACTGAGCCCCAAGCAGGATTTGAACTCAGACGCTCGTGATTGTGAGTCAAGTGCCCTCGCAGGTCTCGGTGAGATTATGTGAATTTAAACTTAATTCTTAAAATGTTATACATTCTATCACGCTGAATAATGTAATGATGGAGCCAATTGATTCTTTCTCTCAAATAATCAATGCTATTACATGGTAATTGCTCAAGCCTATCTTCTGCGCCCTATTATATGCCTCGGAGGTGGGATTATCAATCAGAGATAGTGTAATTTCAATAGCAATTAGGAGGTTCTATAAAGTATGGATATGTGCTTTGTATCCCAATCATCCGACGTCTTTTACTGGGATCCAGAGGAGGAAAATTACTTGTGTAATATATACAGTGTATCGTGAAACTCTCCTTAAGGTGACAATGGGTCTGGAATGGATTCATAAGCCAAGCCTCTTGGCGGTAATAAGGCACAATGTATTCTTTAACCTCCCTCGCGGGAATATAAATGTTGGTGAATATAGGACACCTCATACAAACGAGAGAACAGCTTAGGCATTGGGCACATCGCTTTTGCAACTACCACAGGAGTTTGGCTGCCAGAAATTGAGTGACTAAAATACGAGGACAAATAGTGAGAATGCATTTCAAAGTCGGCAGGGAGCGTGTGAATGTCGAAGCATTTTCGTGCACTTGTTCTACAGCACAGCCTCCACAGGCGTCACGGGCCCAACGGGATCGAGGAGGTCAGCAATGGTAGCGAACAATGCGGTCACAAAAACCATCATTCCTGTAACGGGCGAACGTCAACAACTCGGTCGTGTAAGTTTATTTTTTTTACGTAGATAATGACGCTGGAACACACTGAGGTACTATGATATATGGCTTTAGGTGGCACTGTTGCAGATCATTCGCCTCACAATGTAGGGGGGTAGCAATTTCACAAACATTTTTTATTGTAATCTTGATTTGAAGCTTTTGTGACTGCAGGAATCCATATTCTTTGGTTCTTTCGGTAAATTCACGTAGGTATAAAATAAAATAAATCACGACGTTTCAGGCACAACACAAGCGTCCACAATCAGGTGGGAAAGCATGGTCTGCTGCTGAGGCAGACTGTTTTAAAAGGTTTGAAATGGGCGTAGCCTAAGGGTCATAAAATACAGGAAAGCCACCCACACGGATGCCTATCGAAAGCCTGACTCCCACCACCATCTAGCCCAGAAGAATTCCCTCATCAAAACACTACACCATAGGGCCCATTGCATCTCCGACCAGCACAACCTAGTTAGCGAGTTAGAGCACGTACATCAAACCCTCAGGATGAACGGATACTCGGACCGTACAATCCTCAAAGCTGTCTCCCCAGCCATGCGGAGACAACCTTCTGAGGATCCAACCAAAACCATCACTTTGTCATAAATAGCAGGCGTTACCAAAACGATTTCCAAAATCCTAAACAAACGCAGGATTCCCGGTTCGTTTCCACATTGTACGCAAAATCCGTGATTTAATCCCATCTGGTGTCAACAAACTGAGTTGTGGTTGTGGCAGCATATTACTTTGGGGAAAAGAAACGACATGTCTCGGACCGCGTCCGTGAACACAAGGCAGATCTGAAACACGGCAGGACCAATACCTTTGAGGTTGCCGATCATTGTTTTAACACTGTGGGCTCACACGAAATAGATTTTTCCAAGACGAAGGTACTCTGCAAACCTACCGGCTACCTTCAGAGATTTATTCATGAAGCCATACAGATATATAAACACGGACACAACTACGACCGGGAGGATGGGTACAAACTGAGCAATCATTGGAAGGACGTTATTAACCAGGTAAAGTCTTAACTGACTGTGATGTTTCCAGCTTACCTGCCTATGTCAACTGTTATTTCATGCTAATCTCTCACATTAACATAGCCACTTCCGTGCCCTCGTCCAGGAGGCCGGTCTTCTCCTATCTTACAGTTACATGCTAATTTCTCACATTAACATCACTAGCCCCGGCCACTTCTTAATGACCCTTGGGCTACGCCCATTTCAAACCTTTAAAAAAAGTCTGCATCAGCAGCAGACCATGTTTTCCCACCTGATGACGGACGCTTGTGTTGCACCCAAAACGTCGTGATTTATTTTATTTTATACCTACGTGACTTTACCAAAAGAACCAAAGAGTATTCATATTTTAAACAGTGATAGCTGACGGCAAGTTTTTGTATCCTTTAGTTAACCGGGGGATGAAATAAACCCAGTGAGCGACATGAAGCAAGTGTTGACACTAAGGGGAGTGGAAGTGTAGTGGTTAGTGTGCTGCGATACGAACCCAGAGACCCGAGTTCGATTCCAGCTCATAGCCAACACCAGTGACGGTTATCTGAACCGGTCCAGGGCCTCCCCTAGGTCGTTTCAACCTCAAATGAGTTTCTGGTGTGGTGTGTAAACATCGCCACTGAGGAGACAAAGGCGGCCAGGCGTGGTGTTGGCCACCCACTCGCTCGTGTGCCGTGCCGGCCTTCATAGGTGCTCGCCAACAGTACTTGCCCCTACAGTTTGTTAAGCTATATGGGGGATCTTTGTCTTTGATGCTAATTCTAACCATGTTCCATATATCTTCTTGGTTCTTTCGGTAAAGTCACGTAGAAGGGAAGTAATGAATGACGCTGTCGCCTCGACAGACCTGGTTTTCACCTGAGGACGGCTACTTGCGTTGTGGCCGAAACGTCGTGAGAATAATTTTATTATGTTTTATTTTATTTATTTTATTACTTCCCTTCTACGTGACTTTACCGAAAGAACCAAGAAGATGAATCCCTGCAGTCACGAAAGCTTTAAATCGAAATGTTCCATATAGGCTTGAGCCGTGAAACATTCTCCGAGAGGAATGTTGAGGTTATCAGATCCAAATTTCCACAATAATATTCTTTTTTATCTGCAACCAAACAAAACAATATATGAATTATAAATAAAAGTTAGCGGCTTTGGTGGTTGCACTCTATAACCAGTTTCCGTCATTCGGAATTTCCATAATTCTCTCAGAACGTCCACCAGAGAACGGCACTCCCACGTGTCCATTCGACCATGGAGATACTTAGATTTATTTATCATCTCATTATATGTGGAACTTGGACCTTTAATATCCCCTATGATACACAATGTACGTCAGCTATAGTTCGGCCGAGGATTTCTGGTTGGCAGTGGCAAACGAACCGGCCACCGGACAACCCAGCCACCCCATTTCAACCCAGCCTCCTCACCCAGCCACCCGACCAGTCAACTCAGCCACCCCATTTCAACCCAGCCACCCTACCCAGCCAACCCACCAGACAACCAAGCCACCCCATTTCAACCCAGCTACCTCACCCAGCCACCTCAACAGACAACCCAGCCACCCCATTTCAACCGAGGCACCCCACCCAGCCACCTCATTTTAAACCAGCCACCCCACCAGACAACCAAACCACCCCATATCAACTCAGCCACCCACCGCACCAGACAATTCCAGCCACCCCATTTCAACCCAACCACCCCACCCAGCCACACCACCCAGCCACCCCACCAGACAACCCAAATCCCCACATATCAACCCAGCCACCCCACTAGACAACCCAACCACCCCATCCTGACAAGCCACCAGACAACCTAACCACACCCATTTCCCCAGACCCTGCGGGCACATTATTTTGTGCCCTACAAATGGCAAATAGCTCCGTGTCAAAGAGGATGAAGTTTGCCCCACGGATTTTTATCAAAATGTACGGAAACATCCGGCCTCTGGAACGTTCACTTGGTTCGCAAGTTTGAGACGCCGCCTTTGGCTAAATGCAAATTGCGTTCATTCATTCCAAAATTCCTTCATTAAGAGCCAGAATAGAATTCATTCAGAAAGAGAACGTCTATTATAATAAACGGCTGAGTAAATGTCACAACGACAGCTCTCTACAGCCTGTTCACCTATAACGCGGTAGCGGCTGCGTGTCTGAAGAACACCGTGTTATGGAAAAATCGCGTTGTATTAAATAATTTACAATATAGGGGTAAAACACAGTCCACGATAACACGTGAGATGCATACTCTGGGGCGCATGGGTAGCATCTAGAAGCATCCAGCAGAATTCCAATGTCTTGTGTGATGATGCTACGCCGAGGCAGCTGCACAACCGCTTATTCCTACTTGTGCGACGTAGTTACGTTTACTCAGTCGTGTTATATCCAATTTACAGCCTCCTTACAATTGTTTGTATAGGAGAACATACTGTACACGGTATATTTTAATTCGAAGCTTAACATGTCCGCTTTTGCTGGTAGCCTTGACACACGGTGGTATGGTTTCCATATTCACATGGCATTTGCAGTGACCATGGAAGCGCCGTGCGTTCAGATCACCCTCGCCCAGAATATGAACTCACATTTTTCAAATTGAGTCAAGCAACCAGGAGTGTAACGATCCCATGTGTATAAAAATTAACCCGTAAAAACAAAGTTTTTCACTATAAATCCTTTATATGCGTGGCGGCTAGAGTCCTCTCGTCCTCTGGCTTGAGATGGCTGCCACCTATGGGTCAGATGATTGCCTGCCACCATTAAGCAATTGGTAATTAAATATAATTTATTTTTTCCTAAAAAGTGTAACATTTTGGAAAAAAAATTTCATGAAAATAAATTGTCACGCACAACGAGTCTGTGTGCAAAATGTCAGCTCGATTGGATCACGGGAAGTGGGTTAAAAAACGACCGAAAGATTTGCACGGTCGTAAGCGCGCAAGCAAGTGAACTTAATATAAAGGATTTAATAATGACAACGCCTTTGTCAATCCATTGCCTTCTGTCGGAGTTGCCATTGGGGGGTGTTTGACCATACTTCACCACTGCCGGTGCAGATTGACGATTGAGGCACCCATGACTGCGTCAAACATCAATCAGCACTGATGTTAGCCTTGCCTGGGAATCAAACTCGGGGCCGTCGGGTTCACAGCGCGAACCACTGCGCCCACTGCGCCCACTGATCCACCCTCTAATGGAATTCGGTTGCGGGCAGTTCAATTATCTGGATACTTTCACAGGGCCTTCACGTTCATTCTGGAGAGCGATTTGCATGTGGGGTGCGGCAAAATATAGTTCCTCTTGCCTCTTCCAGGAAGTCTGGGCAGCATGGAAGAGTAGGCCAAAAATACTCAGTGATTTATAACTGCCCTTTTAAGGTTTAATTTGTTGTCCTTCCTCCCGCACCTCCGATTATCACGGTTGGCTATGTACGGTGCGAAAGAAGTTCAACATACGTACAAACATACAAAAATGTTATCTTGAGTGGCTCACCAGAGCTCCCTCGAGTGGCAGCCCCTCCACCAGCAGTACACTTCAGAGGGCCGCACATTGAACGTGGCACGAAGACAAGTCATTTCAAAGTCCAATTGTGTCTCACGGCTCAAGATGGTGGTGGTGTGGGGGTGGTATTTATTTCGGAGTCAGCGGCGTAAATTTCATGTTTCTGAGGCAGGGGGTGACTCTCCCAAACGGACCGGCAATTCGTTTACTTCTCACCAAGTCGGTACGCACTCGTTTGTATCTAAAACCAGACACCACAAGGCATCGCACGGGGCTGTAAGAACAAGGGCATGCTTGCTGACCACTCATCTTTCCTGCCAAAATCAAATGTTTCATGTAAATATTGTACGCCATGAAATGTTAATGTAAATAATATATGTTACGTGGATAAAATATGAAGTGCACCGTTTAAACATGCCCATAATATTCTGAAAGGTGTTACTAATTCTGTGTTGCCAAAGAGCTCAAGACTATATGAGTATGTATTTTAAAACGAACATCCAACAAATTCTAATGCTCATTTTAACTCACAGTATTATTAACTAGATCTAATCTACTCTGGGTCCCTGTCGATAGAGTGAAATATCACAAGTACTTATTAATAACGTAGAAATAAAGTATTTAAAACACATGTATTATAAGGCACGTTTGCATTTGTGTTCTTTTATTGAAAAAAAATCAAAGAATCAGGGATTCATGCAATTTCCACATAGGTTCTGTATAAGCTTTTGAGTGACACGTGGATATCAAACATTCATACTGTAGATTCTTAACCATCATAGCATTGGAATACATCGTTTATCCGATTGCTGTAATTTATAAATGTGATGTTGGCGGTACGGTTTATAAGTGTAAAGGTGAAAATGTTGCTGATATGAAATTAACTTATCAGACACAAATCAAACTTATTTAACATCAGACTTGAAAGGAAGAGTTGATAAATAATGGACCCAACTACTCTGGACATAAATAGTCATGCATGAGACGCGGCGAGTGGCTAGGGAACAGGACAGGGATGGCCGGGGAGTATGAGGTGATGAGGCACAAATGTATACAATGCGTCTTTAGTCAGCCTTTGTTAAAAATATTTCGACAGCAGTGTTGGCTCAGGGCTCTGGCACAGGCAGAGCGTTATCCAAGCTACCCAATCACCTCAGTCATCAATTCTTAGAATATTAATCAGCCGAACTACTTTCATGGCCACACACACATATTGCATATGATAATATGGGGGTTCATACTCATACAACATTTAAACGTGGTAAGACACGTGAAATTGGAAATGTAGGTGTTTGCCCAGATTTGTTTTTCTTTTTGCTTCCAGTGACGATGTAAATGTTTGGGCCGAGCTGGTTTCTACCCCAAGGAATTCAAAGAAACTCACAAGGGCCAGCGCTCGTGTTCAAAGGATGATATATGTGGGGGGGGGGGGGGGCAAAGGGGAGGTAGCCTTATATTCGAATAGAGTCCATATAATCAATACCGTAATTTAAGCTATACTGATATGAATACGAATCTGGCCAGATGGAATCGTGTTCTGGGTGCTTCAGGTCACTTGTTTTTCTTCCCGTCCCCCCGCACCTCCGATTAGCACGGTTGGCTTCCGTACAGTACGAAAGAAGTCCAATATACGTACATATATTCGACACAGCCCAAGGTTAGTTCGGCAAAGTGCTGTTGGGCAAACGTGTTACGTGCGCCTCCTGGCATCTGGCATGGCTTATCTTACACCGACAAAAGAAAGCTTCCCTGCTGAGGAAGCTTTGTTCAACACACGTACATACAATATGTAGTGAGTCATTTCAGGGACACTATTTAGGAGGCCACAACGTTTATTCTACAATTATATACTTGGGTCCTTCGGTAAAGTCACGTAAATAGGTTCAAAGAAAATAAGTGGTTGTCTTCTTCCTGATGACGACCGCTTGTGTTGCGATCGAATCATCGACGTTTTTGTTATTTTTGTTATTTTCTTTGAACCTATCTATGTGACTTTACTGAAAGACCCAATAATATGAATTCCTGCAGTCACTAAAGCTTTAAGTCAAGATTGTATTCTACAATTACGTAACACCATTACACACAAGACTAAATACACCAATCTCTCACACTTGTTACACACGGGACCACAATACACCAGTTCCTCTCGCATACGAGATAACTATAATCGGGTCAGAGCAGCCAACGTGCTGTCTGACCCACGTAGCACTTGAGTTCCTCTTCACCTGCAGACAGCCCCGATATGTGATCGGAGCTCCCCTTTTATCCTTCTCGGCGCGGCCTGGCTCCACCCTCGGCCGCGCCTACCTCTGGAATATTCCCGACGGTTCCAGGCTACACGACACCTGTTCCCTCTCTGGCTCCGCCCTTAACCACACCCCCTTTGGAAACTCTCCAGACGTTTCTCAGCTACTCTTCCCGTGTCCCCTCGTTCACCCTTGGCCCACATTACTCACCCCTGCCCATCACGTGCTTAACCCGGTGCCGGGGTGACTCATCCCCACATGCCTCCCTACCGCCAGCCGCCCCCACCACACTCTCCCAGTGACCGACTCTGTGGCGATTCCCTGCGGCGCTGGTAGTGGTTGCAATCCCCTACTCTGTCAGTGGGACTCATCTGGCTTCCTTCTGCAAGCACCCACTGAGTGGTACTGCACGGTGTGTGAGTCTCTGCGCCCATGTTTACGGCACTTGGCGCTACGCGCCGTAGTGAACCATTTAACATCACTACACATACAAAGAGTGCAAGTGCCAATCATATATGTGGGGTGGCACCATCCAATCATTCCACTGCCGTCAATGAAACTGGTGTCACTTTTGCGGGACATCGGCAGGGGAATTTACACTCCTGGCTTGGGCCACCGAGATAGGCACCACCAAAACATTTTGACTTTAAAGAAGGAAACAAATCCCACCAAGTGCCTTGTAGGAGACTGGCATGGAGGGATGTGAGAGTTTGGGTAATATGTGGCACGACCAAGAGGGAAATCTGAATTATTCACGAGTCCCAGAAGGCCATATTCAGTGCCCTATGTCTACAAGAATTGCAGTGACCCAATGCTGCCTCTGACACCTCATGCAGATCAGTAATTTTAGGGTCAAAGATCGAGTCTTATGAATTTCATGCCCTGAATTTGCACAGTAAATGGCAAATGCGTGTAGCTTCAGTGCTCACACAAAGAAATAAAAAATACGTTTTAAATTATCTTTATAGGGAGAGGATGAAGGTTGAGAAGTGTAGAGACAACCTTTTGGCCAGCTGGCATTATTTACAATGCCGAGGGTGTTGCTGTGTGTGCACACGTGTGTGTGTTTATGGAGCGGTAGGGTCGCGGTTAGCACGCTGCGTTATGAATCCTGCAGCCCTGGTTGGATTCTCGCTCATGGGCAACATCAGTTACGATTATCTGAACCGGCCCTGGGCCTCCCCTAGGTCGACTCAGCCTAAAATGAGTACCTGGTGTGGTGTATAAACATCGCCACTTGGGAGACAAAGTCGGTCGAGCGAGATGCTGGCCACCCACCCCATCGTGTGTCGTGCCGACCTTCAAAGGTGCTCACTAACAGCACTTGCCCTAAAGGTCTGTTAAGGTTATATGGGGGATATTTGTCTTTGTGAAGCAGTAGCGTAGCAGTTAGCATGCTGCGCTACGAACCCGGTGGCCCGAGATCGGCTCCCGCTCACGGCCAACACCAATAAGGATTATCTGAACCGGTCCTGGGCCTCCTCTAGGTCGACTCAGCCTCAAATGAGTTCCTGGTGTGGTGTGTAAACATCGCCACTGGGAAGACAAAGGTAGCCGGGCGTGGTACTGGCCACCCACCCCCTTGTGTGCCATGCCAGCCTTCATAGGTATTTGGTTGCTATCAAAATAGATGTGATAAACTACTTCGTTGAGCTATCATTTGTGGCCAGGTCGTTTCTAAAAAAAGAGCTGTATAGCTCAGTGGGCCTTTCTTGGCAAAATAAAAAAAATTGCTTTAGTTTATAGAAGATCACTAACAGCACTTGCCCCAACAGCCTGCCTAGGCTATACGGGGGATCTTTGTGTTTGTGGAGAGGTGGTTATGATGTTTTTCCTGTAGTGTATAGATGTCATCAGTGGCAGGGGAGTGGTGTGGGTGGAGGCAGTTTGGTAGCTTGCACACCACGCCGTGAATCCAAGATACAGTCACGGATTGACGGCTAACATTAGTGGTGATTGATATCCAAACCATACCGAGACACACCTTTCACCAACCCTCACTGACCAGCGTGGTGAAGTTTGGGTAAACAACCCCCCCACGTTTCCCCCCCCACCCCATGACCATAATGACACGAGGAGGCCTTCATCCAGCGGTAGAGTAACAAAGCAATGTAAATAATGTATCCTTATAAAGCGTTCATCAAGCACCAGTTAACCTTTCTAGAACCACTGCGTTGATTTGTACTGTTGTGTTGCACCGCTCTCGAACGCGTGATTTAGGATGTGCTTCACGTCGCTGAAGAAGTTGCCAGCACGTGGAGCGAAACGTCGGACACCGTGCGCAACAACACGCGGTTATAACCTAGAAAACGCATCGGAGAGCAAAAACATTTCCGATAAATGATGCACGTAAAAAAAAAGCATCAGCGGTGTGTTGATATGATTCAGCGATGTGGTTCTCTGCGGTCTCGCATGGCGGTTAAGCAGAAATGACGGAATGGTCGATGGGACCATTCCATCGGCCGATCAAATGCATCACACCTACGGACCCACCATCGCGATGCAAGCGACAGTCACCCGAGGGATATTGAAAATCTCACTCAGTAAAAGCGGACTATATATGGATACCAAGTGAGAACTAATGTGGAACGGTTTTTTTCTTCCAAACAACTTTCCTACACATATCACTTAAGCCACCTCCTTTTGGCTAAACGGCGGCACGAGCAAAAACAACATTTCCAAATAAGTCTGCCCCGGGGGGGGAGGGGGGTTGTGTGTGTGCGTTTTTGTTGCTCTCCACTCAGGCCAAGCGTTTTTACCTTGTATGAGCAAAACTCGAGCGACCATTTTTGCCATAAATAACGGCCGGTAAAGCAGATACCCCCCCCCCCCCGTGGGCCCCCAGGATGTCTCCTGGGGGGCCTACGACGGGAGGGCCCTGGCTGAATGGGTGTCCCTCTCCTTGCACTGGGATTTACTCAAAACTTTAGAGACGGAGATGGAGAGGGGGAGAAAGAGAGGGAGGGAGAAGCCGCTTGTCAAAGCTGAATTTTAAACAAAAAAATCTGGTGAAATGTCAGAATCAGAATATTTATTTGCACTGGGGGAATGTCCGTTACAACAACAAACGATACAAAAAATACGATAGACGTGAAAAGTATAGGAAAGGTAAGCAAGTCAGCCTTGGGACATACACATATGAAATTTATACCGGTAGTACTGTGTATACACACATGGAAGAGATTATTTAAGTGATTTATAAAATATATAGGGGTCTCCCACCCCCCAAATTGTTAACTGTTTTCTTCACCAGCGATTTTCTTGTGTTCACGCTACGAATAACCAAGTTCACGAATTTGCATTATAGTCTATGTCTTTGAAAACAAATATAACGTTTGCATTAAACAAACAACACCCAATGTTATCTTTCATCCGCATTGTAGCGTAGCTCTGTGTTCATGTGCGCTGTACAAAAATGTAACAGTTGCCAATTAGAGTTCTAGCGATTTCCATGAGAGTCCATCTATACATTTGTACTGTCAACGATTCAGAGATTTAGTTTCTAGGAAACACTTTCTTTATTAACAACGTTCACGGTCTCGTCCACCCACTCTCCACAGTAGCTCAGCCGAGCCTGTACACAACACTAGCCGTCTAACACTGACGGCGCTGACTGAGACAGCCAACTACTCTCCTTCGTAGCGCAATATCTAGCGGGGACGTTAAGCGACGACGGCGACGAGACGACAGCGACGATGAGACGTGTCCACTCCCAAAACCGGCAGCCTCGAGCCCCCCGCTCTCAGCTCCTTTTATGCTCCCAGCGCGGCCTGGCCCCGCCCTGACTGCGCCTCCCTTCTCGAACCCGCTAGCAGGTTCCAGGGGCCTCCAGATGGGCTCCTCTGTGACCCTTGCCCCAGTTTCTCTGCTCTGCCAACACACCCATGCTCACGCTCACCGGCGTGTGTCCTGTCTGTCCACCACAGTTGCCGTTGTTGTCCACCAGCCAGCGCTATTACACTATACATTTAACTGGGACCTTAAGAGTTTCTTTCTGTCGTGTTCTATGCGTGTAAAGAGCAGTGATGTATAATGGTTGGTGCACTGCCTTACGGTGCAACGAATACAAGCTCGACCGCAGGCAATGCACTAGAGAAGTGTGTCTTCACTCATTTTCAGAGGGGGGGAGGGGAATTTTGCCAATAAGACATCATCAGTGTGAGGGCCGCCACACATTTGAAACCATAAACCATTGGGGTTTGACAGCAGCACGATGATGATGATGGGCGGTGTTGTCATTCTTTGTGTATTGTTGGGGGAAGGGGGGGCGCACGTCAGGGGCCGCACTAAAGACCAACAGGGGCCGCCAGTGGCCTGCGGGGCCTTGCAATGAAGGACAACCGCATGAGAGTGATGCGGCATTTCCACGGCCGACGGGGAGCGTGTCGCCTCGATTCGCGAACCGGGCTTGCCGGCTTCGCCAACCTTCCCACAGCGGCGATTACTCGGCCGACCCGACACCACGTGGGCTCGGGAATTAGGCCCAGGAGCTTAATTGAATAAGGGAGCGGCACACTTTACCTGGGCCGGCATAGGGTTTGCCACCTGTGAGGTATATAAAAACTAAAACTGGGACATATTGTGGGAAGAATAACTCTCGCAATATCAGGAGAGGGGAGAACTACATGCAAATGAAATGTCTTGAGCGGTGCATTATGATACAACTGGCAATAACCAGGGGTTGTTTTTCGTTATGCTCCTAGGGGGACTTGAAGACTTACAGATTTCCCAGAACAGCTGTTTCAAAAAAAGAGGACGATGCTGAGAAACCCAGGACAGCTAGCAATCCTGGTTGACCTCCAGACCGGTAGATGACTTCACACGGTTTGGGGTCAGGGCATTCTTCAGTAAGTTCACCTTGAGGGTGGATCTTTTTGTGAACTGTGGAAAATTCACTCACGTTAATTAATGCGTGTTAGATTGGCATAGCCCAGCCAAAACCTAAACCTGGATATAATGTTTGTTTGAAACATTTTATTTTTTTTAATCACTTCCAGACACCCCAGCCATAGACAGTAGAGAGGGGTAGAGTTTGGAGGGGAGGGGCCAAGTCCACAAAGCCAGGTCATGCTGCCTCTTTTTGCTGCGTGGTGGCGGGGAGTTGATCAGCGGTGTTCGTGTCGAGTTTGGGGAGTGGCCCAATGGGCGGGGCTTCAGGAAAAGCCCTCACGGCGATTGGCTGAGATGCGTGCCGGCGAATGATCCAAGTGGGCGGTGGTGTTCCTGTGCAGCGAGTGGTGACCGCCGCAAGACAATCTGAATTGTCCACAGCGTAAGGGGTCGTCCATAAATGACGTCACGCGATTTTGGACGATTTTTTACCCCCCCCCACCCCTAGTCACACGGCGTCACAAAAAGTCAGACCCCCCCACAAATATGACGTCACAAAGCTCTGCCCCCCCCCCCCAATTTTTTTTTTACATGCTTCAAATCGCTTTAAACTATTGTCATTGTAGTGCGTAATTAATGTGGCGCTGCCCTCTGATGCTGTAGGAGAAACATTTATTAAAAAGTCTATTTAATTAAGTAGAACGTGTTGTCTATATTTATTTAAAGTTGATGTGACGTCATATTTCTCACCCCCCCCCCACCCGTCGTCACACATTGTCACAAATGTCTGAACCCCCCCCCTAGGTGCGTGACGTCATGTATGGACGGCCCCCAAGGGGGGTAGCCCCGTCTGCCGTGCGATGTCTCTGATGGGGTTTCAATACAGATCAATTGCTTGTGGGGCAAATTTCAACCGGGAGGTGTTTTGCCATGATGCTGATCCTGCAACAAAAAGTGGGTCATTCCTGGGCCATCGAGCCCAGTTACTAGTGGCCATGTGAACATTGCACGATTGTGGTGAAAACCCCACGACCCCATCGCGCGCGACAGTCTCCTGCATGGGTCAACCACGATTCATTTCTCGTGAAGTGGTACTTATTTCATCAACCAAAGAACAATGATGGGCTGAGTCAACAGCCGCAATCGGAATTTGAACCGGTGATAGAAACACGTGTTTTTATTGTGAGGTGAACATTCTCCTACAGTGCCAACCATCTGGCTAGATAGCTTAATGGGCTCATAAAGCTGCGTGTACACATACTTGTAGACCTACAAAATGAAACACATAATTCATTGGCGTTGTCCACTATTAAGAGAGCTCATGTCGTGGTTTGACCGTGAGTGCACTCACTTATGGATCATCCTCGGCACAAAACCCTCCCAGCACGTGGCATTGGCATCAACAACAAAAACATCATCCTTGACTCGCGGAGTCCCACTGAGTGGACGTGAGAGAACTGTAATTGTCAGCTGGCAGTCAGGAAACAATTTTCTGCTTCGAATACGGCGCAACGCAATGGCTTTTGATCGAGATTCATAGCAGCGCTGACCTCGGTTTGGTCCATTTGTTAAAGTTCCGGGAAAAAACGTTCAACTGCAGCAACGCACGTTATTTTGGCTCTGAGTCAATTTTCTCGTCTATAAAGTAACACATTGGGTGTTTATCACAGATTGACGCGTCAACGGCTTTGCATTGGCTTTGACCTCATTTGGTCACCAGCTGTGCGAAAAAGTGACGGATGATAGGTTGCTTAGGTACGGTGCGAAAGAAGTTTAACATAGATACATACTAAACTAACGAAACAATTTTTTTTTTTTTACCAGGTAAGGCCCAATGAGCTCTTTAGCTATTTCTCAGAAGCGACCTGGCCACAAATGATAGCTCAACGATGTGGCTTATCATGTGAAAATGTATAGCAGCCAAATATTCTCAACGTGTGTTTTTTAAATGTGGAGGGAAAACCCCGGAGGACCTGGAGTAAAAGCAGACGACCACGGGGAGAGCATGAAAACTCCACATATACAGCAGCAGGCGTCACAGTGTCAGGATCGAACCCACGACCTCCCGCATACCAGGGAAGACAGTTGAGATCTCGCCACTGCGTTGCCATAATATACGAAAGGTAAACAGATTAAATGTTAGTGTGAGAGAATAGGTCTATGGATCTGGTTAGTATGAGGAGAAGATGTCAGAGTTAGGAAAACGGAATCATGTGATTTGATTGTCGTTCAGGGACAGAGTTTTCATGGTTAGGAGTGACATCTGTGGGATGAGGTTAGGAACACATGGCCAGCAATGGTTTAGGAGGTAATGGACACGACTTCTCTAGCGAGCACAAGACGGTTATATTCACAAACGCAGAGTCAAGTTCGTTTTACGGAGCACACGCTGTGCAAGATTCGAACTCAAGAATGCACAGATAGCGTATTGAAATAAATTTGGCAAACAACATAGCCAGGCACTTATGTATTCTTGTAAACAGTATGACTCGTACAAACATGAAGCATGTACAGCAGACTGTTGGGACAAGTGATGTTAGCGAGTAGCACCTATGGAGGTCGGCATGACACACGACGGGGTGGGTGGCCAAGCACCACGCCTGGTCAGCTTTGTCTGAACCAGTGGTGATGTTTTTTACACACCGCACCAGGTACTTATTTGAGGCTGAGTCGACCTATGGGAGGCCCAGGACCGGTACAGATAATTATCGTCACTGGTGTTGGCCGTGAGCGCGAATCTAACTCGGGTCGCCGGATTTCTAGCGCAGCGCTCTAACCGCTACACGACATACATAACACACATACACGCAAATATGTCACGTGTATTGCTAAAACCAATGCAATGTTTATTTCAGGCTTAGAATTTTACTAAAAATGAAGGTTCGTTGTGACACTGTTAACGTGGTCACGTTGAGGATTTTATTTTCAACAGACATCGTTTGGCATTCTGTTCCCATCTTTAACAATAAACACGAGACTGCCATGGGCTCCTGAATAATATTCGAATTAGCTCCACATGAGCGTATCAGCTCAATAGGTTTCACGGACACAACCGTAGCCCATCTGCTACATTCTATCAATGTGTTGTTTAAGCGACAGATCCATAACAAAATTGTAAATGAGACCTGCCTGACAATAACGACGTGAAAGGTGATATACATTGTCTTGAAATTGTGTTGCAATTAATATGTTATCTTCTTGGTTCTTTCGATAAAGTCACGTAGAATGGAAATAATAAAATAATTAAAATAAAACATAATGAAATAATTCTCACGACGTTTCGACAGACCTGTTCTTCACATGAGGATGGCTGCTTGCGTTGTAGCCGAAACGTCGTGAGAATAATTTTATTATGTTTTATTTTTATTATTTTATTATTTCCATTCTACGTGACTTTACCGAAAGAACCAAGAAGATGAATCCCTGCAGTCACGAAAGCTTTGAATCGAAAATTTATTAGTTTTTTTAGTTTTTCCCCTTGATTTTAATTTGTGATGTAAGCATCGTATCCTAAAACCAAGTAGCCATGTATTCCTCTCACAAAACGATATCACAGAATCACTTCTAAAATCACTTAATTCCAACCTTGGTTTATCGACACAGTAAGGGGCATACTTTCCCACATGGCCTGTTACAGAGCTATCTTCTTCTTGGTTCTTTCGGTAAAGTCACGTAGAAGGGAAGTAATAAAATAATCAAAATAAAACATAATAAAATAATTCTTACGACGTTTCGGCCACAACGCAAGCAGCCGTCCTCAGGTGAAAACCAGGTCCATCGAGGCGACAGAGTCTGAATGAAACAGCACACGAGCTTGGAGCATATATATAAGCTGGGCGCCTAGACAAAGGAATTTGCATATCAAGAGGAATTTAGCATATTATTGGAAATGCAGGAATGTGATTAGTACTACATATGCATGTGCATTATGTAGGATTAACAGCATCAAAGGGAGCTGCAGTTGCTGCTGCTGCAGTTGCTGCTGCTGCAGTTGCTGCTGCTGCAGTTGCTGCTGCTGCAGTTGCTGCTGCTGCAGTTGCTGCTGCTGCAGTTGCTGCTGCTGCAGTTGCTGCTGCTGCAGTTGCTGCTGCTGCAGTTGCTGCTGCTGCAGTTGCTGCTGCTGCTGCAGTTTCTGCTGCTGCTGCTGCAGTTTCTGCTGCTGCTGCAGTTTCTGCTGCTGCTACAGTTTCTGCTGCTGCTGCAGTTTTTGCCTTATCCATTTTAATATAACACTATGTATTATTCTACCCACCCTAATGTGTATCACACTGCTATATATTTACTATACAATTACGACACCATACATTACTCTGCACACTGCACCATGCCAGTGAGTGGAACGCAGTCTGAAAGTCACCGTAAACGTGAACACAATCAGTTAAGATCCGAAATGGTTTATTACGTCCTTCCAATGATTGCTAAGCCAGAATCCATCTTGTCGGTTGAAATTGTCTCTGTGTTTGTATATGTGGATCGCCTCATGAACGAATCTCCAATGATAGCCAGATGGCTTGCAGAGAACCTCTGTCTTGGAGAAGTCAATGTCATGTGAGCCCACTGAATTGTAACAGTGATCTGCCACGGCTGAGGTGTTTGTCCTACCGTGTTTCAGGTCTGCTTTATGTTCACGGATGCGGTCCGAGACATGTCGTTTGGTTTTTCCAATGTAACTGCTACCACAGAGGCAACTTAGTTTGTAGACTCCAGGGTACTGTATGTCTGGAACCACATCTTTTACAGACGGGACCAGATCACGGGTTTTATGTACTGTGTTGAATCGGACCTGGATCTTGTGTTTAATCAGGATTTTGGAGATCTTTTTTGTGACCCCAGCAATGTAGGGTAAGGTGATGGTCTTGAAAGGCTCCTCAACAGGATCCTTCTTGATGGTTGGAGTGATGGCCTTGCGGATTGTGTAGTCGGAGTAACCATTAGCCTTAAGAGCTTGGCGTACGTGTTTGAGTTCACTGGCAATGTGTTCCTGGTCGGAAATGCATTGGGCTCTATGGTATAGAGTCTTGATGAGGGAATTCTTCTGGGATGGATGGTGGTGGGAATCCGGTTTTAGGTAAGCATCCGTATGGGTGGCTTTCCTGTAGACAGAGTGGCTCATTGAACCATCAGGTCTCCTTTTAATTAGGACATCCAAAAAGGGTAGCTTGCCATCTTTTTCGACTTCCATGGTGAATCTGATGGCTGGGTGTATGGAATTGATGTGGTCGAGAAATTGGTCTAGAGCAGGCCGGCCATGTGGCCAGATGACAAAGGTGTCGCCTACGTACCTCTTCCATAAGGTCGGGCGTAGAGTGGCAGTCTGGATGGCGTCAGTCTCAAATTTCTCCATGAAGATGTTGGCTATAACCGGAGATAGGGGGGAGCCCATTGGGGTGCCCTCAGTTTGCTTGTAGAAAGTTCCATTCCAGGTGAAGTATGTATTGGTTAAGCAGTGTCTAACCAGGGGGGGGTACCCCAGCATTCAGTCCTTGATGAACCAAGTCTTCAATGATTGCGATGGTGTCAGGTACAGGAACTTTGGTGAATAAGGAAACCACATCAAAACTGACAAGCAGGTCGTCTGGGGACAGGACAATCCCCTTGATTGTCGATACCAGGTCAGTAGAGTTTAGTACCGCAGAGGTGGTTTTTCCAGTGAAAGGCCGTAGGATTTCAGACAAAAAACGAGCCAATTTATAGGTGGGGGAGTTGATAGTAGAGACAATGGGACGAAGAGGTGTATCTTCTTGATGTATCTTTGGCAAGCCGTATAATCTTGGCAAATTCCTTTGTCTAGGCGCCCAGCTTATAAATATGCTCCAAGCTCGTGTGCTGTTTCATTCAGACTCTGTCGCCTCGACGGATCTGGTTTTCACCTGAGGACGGCTGCTTGCGTTGTGGCTGAAACGTCGTGAGAATTATTTTATTATGTTTTATTTTTATTATTTTATTACTTTCCTTCTACGTGACTTTACCGAAATAACCAAGAAGATGAATCCCTGCAGTCACGAAAGCTTTAAATCGAAACAGAGCTATCTTGTTTACCAGTGAAATGAGAGTAAAAACCATATTTGTATTATCTGAGCTGGAATGTAACGAAATCGAGTGAACACGCAAATTGCATTTTAAAAGTAATGTAATTAGTTGTACGTATATACAGCGCTTTCGTTCATGCAGATTGCATCTCACCATCGCTGAGGAGCCGCAGACCGAGCTGGAAGCCTGCCAGGCGGGGAGCCAGCACTGCCAACAACTGCTCTGCAGTTCTCTATGTGTTAACATGTCTTCAGCCAATTAATGTTCATACGTGCACCCTGAGAAAGCCCACGCGTGCGAGGGGGCAACGCTCTATTCCGTAAAGAACAGGTGATATTAGTCCACACTATTAGTCCACACCTTGCTGTACCGCAGTCTTCTGGAGAGCTAGGGTATGGCGCCTTGAGGCCCGCGCAAAGGGAGATTTGCAACATTCGTCACATGTGCGGTGATCCACCAACGCTCGCTGCTGCATCCGCAGTGCTGGATTACAAGCCACGTGCAGAGCGCCACCATTACTGAACGGACTGAAACCTTCTACTCGCTACTCCTGAACGCCCAGCTTAATCCTGGGCTGGATAACCTCGATTGCAGTGCCCGGCTTCTCAAGCAGCGTGTCAAGGTCAGTGTCCCGACACCCTGTGTCACCTGACCTCATCGCGGATTTGAGTAATAACGCTGGCACATACCTGGAACCACCCTTAACAAATGGTCTGACGTCACTTTTGGCTTCCACTTGACAGCGATTGGCATGCATTTGGTAATTTCCATTAGATGTTTTGCTGCTTGGCTGCAGGATGTGAACTATTGTTGGCTCCGTGCAGCGGCGCTAACTAATGATGGACAGTGTTTGTCCCATGTTGACAGCAATTCAGTTGTTTTATTTTACATAAATGTACATATCCATAATGGAGGGTTTTTTCGGTTAGATTGCATAAATATAAATGTGTCGTTAAACCCATCACCACCCGATACGGCCAATTAGCAAGGTTTGTCACGTGAATTAAACGTGCCAATTAGTTACGAGTTCAGCACACCGGTGTGTTGGAAAGTAAACCCACAACATTACGATGTTTCGCTGGTAATTACAGCCAGTCTCATCAGGCGACATCCAGAGTTGTGGAGAAATCCTCCCGATTCGGTCTTAAATAGAGAGATAAACCTGATGTCATCACTTGTGAACCAACCAGGTGCAAAGCCCAGAGGGGGGGGTGGGGGGTGGTTAATGTAGTAATTTAAATGACAATGGATATCACTTATTAGTTGGGTTATTCACAGTTAAGCAACATGCATACATGTAGAGATATTGTGTTTGCAGGTGAGGTGGCTCATGGGATTTATACCCATGTGAGGAGAGTAAAGCCCACAACCATTGAGGTTGTGGGTTTGAATCTGGAATACAGTCAACCAGGACCTCCATGTTTCCGTGTGCTGACGACTTCAGACCAGTCATTCATGACTCGTCACATTAAATAAAAAAACTCAATGCAATGCTTATTTACATAAAGCCTAGCTGTGAGGGCTGGTCAAGCTGAATAAGGACAAACCACTCATTAATCTACACAGCTGATGGGACTGCAGTCTTGGTATTTTGTGTGTATGTTGAACTTCTTTCACACAGTACGTAACCAACCGTTCTCATCGTAGATGCGTACTATTGTACCCAGTATGATAGATCATTAAAGGGCATTGAGTGAGCTCACGTTTGGCTCACTCTCATATGTGTTTGGCTCTATAAAAATCGGCATGCACAAAGCAAAACTTGGAAAATAAATTAGTTTTTAATGGAACTTTGAACATTCAAAGCAAGTACTATTTGTTTGACCAGATGAGGACTCGAGAGACAAGGAGAGTCTCGTTTTCAAGAGTGACCGAGCTCGCCAAAATGACAAAAGTATAAACAAATAAAATAAGTAGAGCCGCGAAGCAAATTAAAATCAGAATGAAAACAACCATCGGAAATTGAAGTAAAAAATATTGCACGAGCATCTATAAATATTCAATAATAAATATCCTGTGGTGTAAGTTGGCTCAGACAGTTTAGTTTTAGACCGATTATAGTAGAATTACAATTAAGATGCGGAAATGTTAAAGATATATGGTGGCTATTGTGTCACCGTGTTATCAGACACGGATATACAGCACGTTTCAAATGCAATTGCACGTGAAGTTATCATAAATGATCAGCAGCTTAGCATCAAATGAGTGAGATGCTGCTGCATATCTTTGGTTCGGATGCAAAGCGAGCAGACGGTATTTGGCTGCAAAGGCATCGCGTGTTTTACTTTTGTACACAACACATCACGTTTCCGAGGAATGAGATTACTTTGTGGTCAGTGAAGGATATTTTTTGTCCCCCCCCCACCGACACAAAGAAGCAGCAAAGGGCATTGATCAACACCACGTCACTGACAATTAAAATGTCACGAAGGCTGAAGAGCACACAGATGGGAGAGATGCAACGGCTATTGATGAGAGATGGTGTAACACATAGATTATAAGAGGAAACCAGAGGTGGGACAAAGTCATTGTTATGCAAGTCCAAGTCGAGTCGCAAGTCATCAAATTCATGACTCGAGTCTGACTCGAGTCCAAGTCACATGACTCGAGTCCACATCTCATAGGTGGGACAAAGTCATTGTTATGCAAGTCCAAGTCGAGTCGCAAGTCATCAAATTCATGACTCGAGTCTGACTCGAGTCCAAGTCACATGACTCGAGTCCACACCTCTGGAGGAAACCGAATCGAAGACATCGCTATCGCTTTTAGGGGAAAAAAAGCAAATGGCCTTGATGCAGAACATGCTGATGAATGAGAACCAAGGCACGAAGCTCGTCATGAGATCATAGCAAATAAAGAAATTAGGCAGTGTGAGATGACTTGTAAATCCCTGGAACCCTAAGGCATTGGCCATTAGAATGTATAAATAACACGTTCCGTCGGAGTGGGCAGGTAGGAACTTGGTTGGACAACGCATTCGTGCACGACGGAAAGCTCGCGGTCACGTGACGCACTTCAACCAATCCGGGAGCGTACATGTTTGGAGGGGCTATGCACGACAGACAAATAATCCCTGGTGGGCAGTGTGGAACTGTTGTTCCTATTTGTAACAAGAATCATCGGACTTGACATCGTCGCGATGGTGATGATGATGAAGAAGAAGATGGTGTGGATGATGATAACAATGTCAACGATGGTCATGCGTCTGTCAAGCGATCTATAGGCAAGATATTGGAGTCGATAATGGCATCAAAAGTCATCGGTGCAACATTGAGTGCGTGCATATTCCTGCAAATGGAATTTAATCCGGCGCGCGTGGCACCTTGCGGAAATGTACAAAGAGTCCAAGTGTCTCGCCGCTCAATAGAACAATGGGGTGGTGCTCATCTCCTTATTTAGCAGCCTTGAGCCCCGTGATTGAAATTCCAATGTCACAGTGCAGGCCCCAGCCTGCAGAACTAATGTATAATAATCATAATAATAGGTTTTACCCACTCTGGGAATAAAACAGCTGTGTTAAGATGTTCAAACACCAAACAGAAACCTTTCGCAAGGAATCAATGTCTGCATTAACCAAACACAGTACTTGTGGTGAGCATACAACCATGTACTGTTCGCCTTATGGCGTTCTCTGGCCTAACACTGGCTGAGACGAGGCCCTAAAAAAGGCTGCTGTCCCTGGTGTAGACCAATCAGTTTCAAAGACAATGCCATTTATTACCAGAGCATGTTTTTTTGTTTGCATGTTCACCACAGGTATATGTGGTTAATGCAGACATGATTCCTTGCAAAAGGTTTATGTTTGGTGTTTGAACATCTTAACTCCTGTTTTATTGCCAGAAAGGGTAAAACCTATTCCTATACTTTGATACAGTCAAGAACGGTCCCAAACATCACTTATTTTACGATGGGCTGAATTGATAGCCAAGTCATAATATAATTCACCACCTTACAATTGTCAGCAAAGCACTTGCACACCTTGCAAGTGTGTCTAGATATTAATGCGCGCATTCTCAGCGGCCGCGATTTATCCACCGCTGGATCAAGGCCTCCCCAAATTGCCACCTTCCGTCCCGATGTTGTGGTGCGACAATCCATCTGACTCCTGCGCATGAGTTGCTCTCACTGGCTCCATCTCCGCGGAGGCCATCCTATTGGGATAGTTGCCTCTCTGCAGCCGAAACTCCATCACGTCTCGATAATCGGCCGTCATCCCTTTGATCGACGTGTTCTGGCTAAATCCCACTTCCATTTCGTATAACCGTGTTGTTCCTCTTTCTCGTCTCTCGGTGCAACGTCTCTCCCGTGCTTCATCAGTCACTTGTCGGCTTTTGTTACATTTGTCTTTGTCAGTGTCTGTGAAGAGATTCACAATCATATTAATTGAAAAATAATTCCTTTAGAACTGATTTTTGTGTTTTATTTGTTGTCCTCCCCTGCACCTCCGATTAACACGGTTGGCTACGTACGGTACGAAAAAAGTTCAACATACATATGTACATACAGGAACGTGATGTACTACCATTATGGAAAGGTATTTTTTTTAATGGAAAAACCAAGCATGAGATTAATAACACAATGCCAAGGTTGTAAAGTTTGGGGAATGCTAATTTGTGTGGTGAAAATGAATGGCTATGAGACCTCCTTGGTAAAATGTTATCAATAACACTGTCGCACACTGTACATTTTTGCACAATTTGTCAAGGGCAAAATCCGTAAGAAGGAAAATATATCCAGAAAATAAAGAACGACGGATCGCTGCGTGTGTTCAAACTTGAGCTACATACTCCCATGAAGTTTGTAAACAAGCAGCATAAAATCGAAATTCCCTTGTCGGTTTTTAAGACGTGTAGATGCTTAAAGTCTTAAAAGGTTTACAAACGTATGGATCTCACCGACACCGAAAAAATATATAAACGTGATGAAATCGCCATAGGCGATTGTTAGGAAAGATGGAATGAAAAAATAAATATTTCCAATGAAATGATTGGTGACTAACCTACCATCGTAAAACTTGCACGCACAGCAACTTTTGATCGTATGATATTGGATTGCAGGCCACAAAAAAGATAAATAGAGGAGCCGTAATGTAATCGTGACATTTGTCAGGATTTGAATGTTATAGTTTCGTAACCTTATGGGGGCTGTCCACAAACAGGCGCCCTGCAACACGAAGGATCAAAGCGCTCTGTGTCTCGCAGACAGTGCGTCACACGCCACAACGCACGATTGGAGTTTACAATCCCATTGCACACCATTTCATCTCAAAATTGCCGTGCGTAGAATTATTCTCAGCGAATTTAAAATCGGATTGAAAAAAAAACGTGGTTCGCACTATTCAATACATCATCATCATGCACTATTTAATTACCTGGAGGGACATTCTCAAATAGGCATGCAGGATGCCAATTTGCGTGATTTGTTTAAAATTCCATTGCCATGTTTACAAGGGTAATATATTGTGCGTTAATGCCATGACCAAATTTGCAGTATGAGATGACATAATAATATTTTCTGCATTATTAAATACCAAAAATCTATGCTCCTGTTCACAAATACCAGAGTTCAAATCAAAGTTGGTTATGGTGACGATGATAATTGAAGCACCATGTATTATTTTCAATTTGGAAATAAATGCAAAGAAGAAACCGTACAATACAGAAAATGCTAGTAATACATGAAGGTAATAGTGTGTTAATAAAATTGCAATCATTACATTCTACGAAAGTTGGTGACGGCCTGTAATAGCGCAGACATAATAATAAGTCCAGCTGCAATTAAACAATCTATATATTTTTTTTAAATCGACACTTTAAAAAAAAACATCCGTTGTGACTGGCACTTTAGTGGCGTTCACGTGAGCAAAGTTAACGGAAAACTTTCCACGCGGTAACATTTTGTCTTTGTCAACAGAAGAAGCATTAGGTCTGAGGTGAACAGCAGAAGCATTAGATCCGAGGTCTGCGGTTGTGACGAGAAGTGTAGCCGTGCTTTTGATCGTGCTTTGGATAACAACATGAGGGCAGTAACATGGCACCCACAGGGCAGAGTAAGCGCCCAGGGAGCGAAATTCATTACACACAGAATAGGAGCGGCTTTGGCCATGTTTCACGTTCAGTGTAGTTTTTTTTAAGCCTTTAGCTCATCCATTATTATCCGTCCGACAAATGCCCAATCGATGGAGCTGTTAATTTGTGCACGGTGGATGTAACTGGAAAATATCTCACACCTCCTGCACACTTTTAAAACATTTAAGTTGAGAGAGGTTTTTTTTGTCAAGTTATACAAGTGTCCTGAAAAATTTGATCATAATTATGGGGGTTGTTATCTCTTGGGAGAGGGGGACATATTTCCAAGAAAGAAAAACAAAACACATTTACATTGGGAAAATTACAATGTTAAAAGTGGTTCTTCTCTCTTGGATAGACTCGCCTCCACCATAAGAATGTGTACTTTTCACCACAGGTTCAGGTCTGGAAAAAAAATGGATTTAACCCTTGCTTAAGACTCAACACCATCAACAGAGATGAGTTTTGTATAATGCTCATTTGACTCAGGGTGTATGTGTGTACGTGTATGTTGAACGTCTTTCACACCGTACGTAGCCAGCCGTGCTAACCGTGATAATCGGAGGGTGCTAATTTGTTTCAACCTATTAATAACGCCGATGAATGATATTGCGAAAAAATAACTCTATTACTAAAATAACCCGAAGTGTCATACACCATTAACATGAAAACAAAGCTTCATGATTTTCGATGAACTAGGAAGAGCCTATTTATATGGAAGACAGGGCAGGCATCGGTCGGACCTGGATCACCATTTGAACCCAAGACACCGCTGGGCCCGTGTTGTAAACAATATTTTCTATCATGGCCTGCCAGAATTATATTAAACAAATACGCATTAAAGTCTCAGTAGCTTAATGTACACTGTATTTGCTGTGGAAAGTCTCAGTAGTTTAATGTATTTGCGGTGGAAAGAGGGGGGGGGGTAGATATACCATGAACTTCGGTCGAATAAGGTCTTGAAGTTGATATTGAGTTGAAAACTCGTGTTTTGTATGCGTGTGCCATAGTCTGGGGCTCACCCAAAATGTTAAATTCGTTCCATCGATATTAAATGTGTATGCCGTTCACCGTGGACAGCCTTAAGTCATGGTGCGTATGCGATAGAACAAGACATGTCCTCACTTTAGAAGCCGTGGACGTTTGGAAACCAACTTAAAGGTCATATTTTAAATATCTTTAAGGGAAGGATGTAATGTTGCTCGCCACCACTTTTTGTTGTTGTTGTTGTTGAACAGTGACTATGAAAGGTTAGGCAATAGCGAATGTTGCGTTCCAATACAGGACATAGCTCTGCCTGAGTTGGCTTCAAAGCACGCAATATTTACTTTAAAATTCTGAGATAAGTGAATATAGGAACATCTTGTTTCTTGCCAACAACAACTTTCCATATTTGAGAACGCACGATAGTAAACCCTCGGGGACATTCCAGCATTACAGTCAAAATCCACTTGGAAAACATTGTAAAGTACAACAGAGTATAGACACGTGAATGTACACGCACTGTGTATTATATAGGAGGGTGCTATCGTGATGTAATGGTTTGCAAACTGGACTTGAAAGCCGGAAAATGCCGGTTATTAAATCCCCACCCCCCACTTCTGCCTACCCAGAAGGTCGATCAGCGGGTTGTGTGTGGTGGGTAAAGTGTGGCTACTGCTTCCATCTCTTCCAAGATAGCTGGGCCAGTGAGGAAGAGTAGGCCAAATACCATAGAGAGGGCCTCTCTAGAGCCCCGCTCCAGTGGGAGGCCCTTCCGACGGCAGTGGTGTGAGCGAGCAATTGCAGGGCTGCGCCGTGACTTGTCATACACCGCATACACCGGTGATATATTTATCTCTTTAATGTAATTCCATGCTTTGTTTACTTCGCCGGGATACATATCTTGGGTGGTACCGTCAAATCGGTGACGAAAGGTCATACTGCATCATAGATACAGCAGGCGAGCCATGCTTGAAGATGGACTGCCCCATAAGCATCGGGAAGGACGGGCGCGCGTGAGGATGAATGGGCATAAAGCATCACGCGAACTCCCCCGGTTATCCTCGCTGCAGCTGCAGCAGCAGCAACTGCATCGCACGCTGTCAGATGCGCTTCTGCGGCCGTCTGGAACGCTCTTCCTTCCCATGTTAAGCAGCCACTGGAGTTTTTTTAAATCTAGATTGAAAACGAATTACTTTAGAACTTTGTGTTTAGTTTCTTGTCCTTCCCCCCGCACCTCCGATTCGCACGGTTGGCTACGTACGGTGCGAAATAAGTTCAATATATATCCTATGTATGCAAGACAATTCCGGTTTAATACGGAAAACTGTTGGTAAGCCCAGCAGTGCTTAGAGATACGGAAATTTGTATCCCAACTCTCAGATTAATACAAATGATGTCTGTGCTTGATGCTATGCGATCATTTGAACACGGGTGGGGGGATGTGTAAGAATCTTATTGTTATATACAAAAACATAGATCCCCCTATAGCCGTAACATACTGTGGGGGCAAGTGCTATGAGCGAGTAACACCTATGAAGGCCAGCAAGGTACACGAGGGGATGGGTAGCCAACATCACGCCCGACCGCCTTTGTCTCCCCAGTGGCGATGTTTACACGCTGCAGCAGGTACTCATTTGAGGCTGAGTTGACCTAAGGGAGGCCCAGCAGCGGTTCAGATCATCGTCACCGGTGTTGGCCGATTCCCGTGAGCAGGCATCGAACTCGGGTGGCCGGGTTCATAGCGCAGTGCGATCACCGCTACGCTACGTGGCAACATCGCCTCCCGCTGACAGACTGTGCCTGTCTGTGCCACACCGCGCCCTTGCGTGTTTAGAGCCTTGCGCGATAAGGGGCCGTCCATAAATGAACGTCACGCGATTTTGGACGATTTTTGACCCCCCCCCCCATCGTCACACGGCGTCACAAAAGTCAGACCCCCCCCCATAAAATATGACGTCACAAAGCTCTGCCCCCCCCCCCAAAAAAAAAAACATGCTTCAAATCGCTTTAAACTATTGTCATTGTAGTGCGTATTTAATGTGGCGCTGCACTCTGATGGTGTAGGAGAAACATTTATTAAAAAGTATATTTAATTACGTAGAATGTGTTTTCTATATTTATTTAAAGTTGCGCATTTTGATGTGACGTCACATTTCGGAACCCCCCCCCCCTTGTCACACATCGTCAAAAATGTCTGACCCCCCCCCCCCCCCAGGTGCGTGACGTCATTTATGGACGGCCCCTAAGAGTAGCACGATTTTCCACATGTATTAATCATTATTATCTGTGTTATATTGCGTGTGCCTCCTCCTCCTCCTCTCTCTTTTCTGGGGCCCCGAGGAAGGATTGAAAATTGTTAGGTCCGGCACGTACGTCGCACGTTCAGTGGTTTGAAAATGGCATTACCACCATCCCTGCTGGATACCCTCACCGCCACAACCCCTGGGCGTTAGGAACCACTTTTATCTGAAGTCAGTAATATTGGCGGGGAGGGGGGGTCGCGTTGGTTCCTCCGTGATTTAGGAGGCTGGAACACGTGGAAGCCAAGCGGCTGTAGCTTGACTGCGTACAACAATGTGTGTGTGACCTTAGCAGTGGCATCGGACCCAGGGTATGATGCAAATAATGTTCTTAACGAGCACGTACAGGACTGGACCAGAGGCGCCATCTGCTGACTGAGCACAAGGCAGACTGGATTTCAAATTTAAGATGTTTTGACATCCAACTATAATGATGTCGGTGGCGTTTTCTGGGTGCAGTGCCCCCAAACGGTTCGGCAGCCAGCGGCCCGTGTTTGATTCCTGGTTCACGGCTAACATCAGCGGCGAGTGATTTCTGAAACTATCCTGAGGTGCATCGCTTTCGCCGGCCCGCACTGACCAGCGTCTAAATAAGGAAGGAAACATGTGGACTTCTCCACAAATCTGGCTGTCGCCTGATGAAGTGACTTGTAATTACTGGTGATACGTCATACTAACACACCGGTGTGCTGTACTAATGACGAATTGGCATGTTCTGTTTACAGGACAACCCTTACGAGTTGGCTGTGTCGGGTGGTGACAGGTTTTAACGACACATTTATATATTTACGCGATCTAACTCCCCTCAAAAAACCTCTATTATGGATATTGGTCGCGAAAGCCTACGTGTTAAACCAAATGCCATCATCAAGCAGCAGATTTCGCAAGGGACTGTGAATGTCTTATTGTATATGATAATTATTGAGGTATTAGCAGTTACAATAACAATGATGTACGATATTTAACCAATTCAAGCACTATTAAATATATAAATACCGGCTGCATAAAGCAAGGAGCGCTGCTGCTGATATTTAAATTGAAGTCAAATAATAGACCTCTACTATGCGAAATATTTGCAAAGGCCTGACCAATGTCTGCCAGTAGTAGGGCAGATATTTAGTATGAAAATGTTCTACAAAAATACAACAACATATGAACACTGCCTTGCCTTATGTTGTACCCAGTTTTCCTGAAACAGAGGGAATGCATTTTTTGGGCTCTCACTCGGTTCACCAAAAGACAACTCTGATCTTTGTGTAAACACAGCTATCACTGTGTATCACGCACTGATCGTTAGACGACGCGCGTTTGAAGATTAATCCGTGAGCACAAAGTATCTGAAGATCATCGTCACTGGACTGTCAGCTATGACGTCATAGCGCCCTCCAGTGACACCACTGTGGTATGACTGCGGTGGCGAAATCTTGACTTGAAGCTTTCGTTGACTGCAGGAATTAATATTATTTGGATCTTTCGGTAACGTCACGTAGATTGGTTCAAAGAAAATAACAAAAAACTGGGACGTTTCGATCGCAACACAAGCAGTCCTGATGATCGAAACGTCGTAGTTTTTTGTTATTTTCTTTTAACCTATCTACGTGACTTTACCGAAAGACCCAAAGAATACTGCGATGGCTTTTAAACATTTGTGTACATACAAAATAAAACGTTATTTTATTTTCCCAAACTTTTATTTACCAGGTAAAACCCACTGACCTATTAGCCCTTCTTCAGAAGCGACCTGGCCACAAATAATAGCTCAACGAAGTGGCTTACCATGTAGAAATTTATAGCAGCTAAATCCTCTAAACGCATATTTCTAAATGTGGAGTGAATATCCAGAGGACCCGGAGACAAATCCACGCGACCACGAGGAGAACATGCAAACTCCAAATATACAGGCGTCAAGGTCGGGATAGAACCGACGACCTCCTGTATACCAGGCGAGGTAGTTAACAGCTCGCCACCACATATGAACCTAAGTGATCTTTGGGCTAAAGAAGAAATATCACATAAGTCACTGTTATTGAACACCTAAAGAAATAAAGTTACATCACTACAGGTGGTACCGACAAGTTAAATATCTGGTCTGGGCTCATGGAAGATACTATTGAGTCTAGTGCTGTATACAGCAAAAGCGCGGACACTAACGAAGACACAGAGATATGGATTGTGGTGTCAAACGATGAAAATCAGGAGGGTGGGGAGAAAGAGCAATGAGGAAGTTCATCTTCTTGGTTTTTTCGGTAAAGTCACTCTGTCTTCTCGACAGACCTGTTCTCCACCTGAGGACGGCTGCTTGCGTTGTGGCCGAAACGTCGTGAGAATTATTTTATTATGTTTTATTTTTATTATTTTATTATTTCCATTCTACGTGACTTTACCGAAATAACCAAGAAGACGAATCCCTGCAGTCACGAAAGCTTTAAATCGAAATTTAATGAGGAAGTTCTAAAGCAGGTTAAGGAGGAGAGAACTCGAGTTGGCAGATGCGGATACCTGATGCACACGTTGAAAATGAAAAGCTGTCCGGTGTGCAACTGTGGTCATCAAGAGCAGACCATGCAACATATAACGACGCAATGTCGGATCCACACATATGAAGGAGACATCACGGCGACGATACACTTCGCTGCTCCTGACGCGGTTATCTGGTCTCGACCACCCGAATGTGAAATTGTAGTCGTTGCTCTGCATCTACATCAGCCGCCGTACGAAAGAAGAAGTCGCGTTGCTTGGGCACATTCTCAGATAGAGGTGACATCTTGACGGAGGACGTTCTGGAAGCGAGGGACGGATTTTTGGGGAAAGAGGCTAAGAGGCATAAGGGAGAACAAAAAATGCCGCTTGACCACTAGAAGGAAGTGGGGCCGAGCGATAGTAAAACGACGCAGCAAGCTCAATACCGGGCAAGGGTGGAGGGCAAGGTCGTAATTATAATATATATTGGGGAGACACATCCCCCCCAATAATCAAATATGCTCAAAAATATTTTTTAAAATAATTATTGCGATGTTATGTAAATAAAAATAACAATTTGCTAAACCTTGGCCACAATATCTGGACTTGTCTTCATATAACAATGCATATATTTCTGTTTATATGATTGTAGTTATGGTTGTACTGGACTTTATGAATCCCTAATCTCTGCCATTACATACAATAATACAATACACAATTAGAGATTATTGTAAATAAATAAATCATTCCCATGTGTTAGTGAATTTTTTGTAATATTTTAGGCAGGAAATGGCAGGAAATTAGTTTTCAAATTTAGATGTTTATCTGGAGGGGGGACCCCTTGGAAAATTTGGTCCCCCTCGATGTTCACTCCATGGCTACGGCCTTGGTGGAGGGAGTCTGAGCCAAACACCTGCTGTTGTGCAGAGGACGATCGAAGTGAAGTGTGTCATCAGTGCCGGATTAAGCTAGTGCGGGGCCTGTAGCATATGCTATAAAGGGGCCCTATATATAAAAAAAAAACTTAAATATTAAAACACAAATGTTTTACTTGCATAGTAACGTAATTGTATTTTTATTTGCTATATAGCCAGATAATACGACAAATCGCTAACCTTAAACACCCAGTCGTTCATATAAAGTTGAAGGCAGTATAGTACTATGGTAATAGAACAATTGCAGAATCACTGAACCGGAATTGATAGCTTGAAAGCATTTAGCGCGGGGCCTTTGAAAGTGCGGGGCCCGTAGCATATGTAGCTACTTTTATTACTAGGAGAATTCGGCACTGTGTGCCATGATGTTGCGTCATATTAGATCTCAAACCCCGGCTGCTGCTTTCACAGGCCCCGTTAAGAACACGGTTTCAGGGGTAGAATTTGCAGTTGTTTTGTTGTTGTCCCTTTCGCGAGAGCTTCTCTGCAGAACGTGGGGGAAGAAGCTCGCAGCGTCTGGAGGAAAACTCCGACCACGGGCTTGGAACATCGTGCCGAGCAACACGCGGCACAACCCGAAACGCACAGCAGCACAACCGCGGGACACCTCGGCAGTCGGACCTTGTGAGGTTGCCGAAACACAACGCTGCAATCACAATGACATCGACGATACAAGCTTCGATTGATTTCTATTCCCTGACATACTGAAATATCCCGACAAGTGGTGGAAACGTGGGGGTTTTTTCCCCACCATTATACATGCTTGTGTAAAAGCAACATATTGCGCAGATTGCAAGCGCATTGCCACACTTTTGCTATGATCCGTGGGGAACTTAAGACGCGACATAGTTTGTGATTGGCCGGGAAATGGCGACGTAAGACTCCCTGATGTGTGCGCGCCACGGCCAGAAATATGCTCTCATGAAAGCGCTTTCAACCTAAAGTGGCTCGGTACGCGATAAGATTTTGTTCGCGAGCACCTTGGCGTGTAAGGTCAGCAGGAAAACCACCGAGACTCGTTGTAAAAATATATATGGATCGTGCGCATTGTTTTTTTTATATAGCAGCAGACACTGGATCGTGCGCAGTGTTTTTAATACATCAGCATACACTGCAATGTGCCTCAACTGCTGTAGACACATTCTAAATCTGCCACATGTACCGCTG
Source organism: Lampetra fluviatilis (assembly GCF_964198595.1). Classification (NCBI taxonomy): domain Eukaryota; kingdom Metazoa; phylum Chordata; class Hyperoartia; order Petromyzontiformes; family Petromyzontidae; genus Lampetra; species Lampetra fluviatilis. Next base: position 2,914,944 of record NC_136306.1, read on the forward strand.
TAAAACGTGAGTACGTGATGGATATTTCGAAGTTCAACCTTGAAAAAAATATGGAGGGTAAATGTAACAGGTAGCTAAGGATAAATACAAAACGTCTGAACTATTATATGATGGTAAATATAACAGGTAGTTAAGGATAAACACAAAACGTCTGAACTATTATATGGTGTGCACCGAAGGCACTTTTTGATATTCAGATAAATACCGCTCATACATTATCTAGACATTGTTGACTCGAAGCCAAATCCTGTACTACTTTTTTACGTATTTGTTTCAACAGAATGGAACAGCCTCGTTTGTACGGTGGTTGGTGTGGGCCTCGTGTACGCACATCCAGCTTGGTCCAGACGCTCCTGAGTGTGAACCCAGCGTCTTTATCTCCTTGACTTTATCTCTGTGCCTCTGTCTACCTCACCTCTCAGTATTTATTTCATGTTGTATGGTGGGTGTGAGCGAGCTGTGCGTGGTGCTTTCTTTCACATATATTTTATCACTCATTTTTTACTTCACCTGTTACACTTTTCTTGTTACCCTATTCGACAAAATCAGGCCAACATTTCTTTGGGTTTACTTTCCCTGGCTACAAAAATTCAAACAGTACGATGCTTGAGTTTCTGATTTTCAGAAGCCGTTATGGTCTACTTGCAGTATTGCACAAATAAGTAACAAACTAATACATAACATCATTCCCTGGTGGCCTGAGTATACTCAACATGTAAAATAAGCAGCTGCAAGAACAAATGATCTCTGCCGCTTCCTTTTAGATCAGGCCTATAACGTTTTGTACCGCCCTTGTACATAACACAACAAATCAAATTCTGAGCACACACACAAACCAGTTCTAATTATCATGCACTGATACAAATCAGATCTGCCTGGGTGGTGTCGTGGTCCTAGTACACGACTACTAGAGTAAAGATACAATCTGCATCATGGTTCAAACTCCAGCCCATCATCCTTGCAACATATCCTTGCTTTGGTAAAAACAAAAATCTATTCCATAACAAAACACACATTCACAAAAAAACAAATGTATGAAGGATTTTTTTTATTGCCAAAACAGTTCCTAATATGTACATTTTATGCTGTTTTTTATTGTTTAGCACGTTTAAAATACGTTTAGAGCTGCAACTCCTTCATATTGTGTTAAACTTAGTTTACTCTACTTGTATGTATGACAAATCTGCTGCATGCAGGAGTTTCACAGTGCAACATACGTTACAGGAAATCCCAAACTACATTTGAAATATTCACTCAATTTCCCCCACCTCCCGACTCTAAAGATAAAAAAAATTATGCACAAATGTAATTTTGATCACAAAAAAACTCATACTTTACAAAGGAAAAAAAACAGCCAACTGACAAAAAAATCCTCCAGCCAATTCTCCATGCAGTGGTTGACCACCACAAAGAGTTTAATGGCAACGACGCTCGGGTTTGTCAATGTCGATGTAACGCGCGAGTTTTCGCAGCCAGAATCGGAATCTTTATTTATCCTGGAAAAATCCGTTGAGCTATGAAGCTCTTTTTCACAGATGTTGTCCGGGTCAGCCTGCGTCTTGAGCATTTCTTTCTTCTCGACCTTTGGCTACGGGCTGCTTTCTGCCAGCACTGCGTAACGAAGCTGCGGTGGGGTTCCGGCGACAGCGATCGCGGCGGCAGCAGCAGCACCAGTGGAAAAAAAAATAGCGCGAGCGAACAAAACGCCCGACACGCAGCAGCCCGAACCCGGGAACGCTGCCACGCCCGGAAAGGCTCGCGCGGCACAACTCGAGAGGCGAGCGACGGGACCTGCGGCGGGGCGACAGCATCCCGCTGCACAGCGGGGGTGGGGTGTGCTCAGGCGGCCTTGTTCCGCGACGCCGCCTCTGCGTTGGCACGCAGCACGGCGCCCGGGCTGGGGTACGGCCGCTGCTGGAAGAGGGGCCCTGACGCGGTGGTGTCTGCTCCTGTCTTGGCGTCCCCTTTCCTCTGGAGCCCAGCGCTCCAGTTACCGCTAAAGGGCAGGAGGAGGAGGAACACATCAAGACTTACACGAGTACCTGGCGCAATGTGTAAACAATTAAACTATTAAACATTTAGCCTATTAAATGTTTACACATTGTACCTGGTGCAATGTGTAAACATTTAAACTATTTTTTATTTCACCAGGTAAGGCCCACTGAGTTATATAGGTATTCTTCAGAAGCGACCTGGCCACAAATAATAGCTCAACGACGTGGCTTATCATGTGGAAATTTACAGCAGCCAAATACTCGAAACGCATGTTTCTATATGTGGAGGGAAAACCCAAAGGACCCGGAGAAAAATCCAAGTGACCATGGGAAGAACATGAAAACTCCAAATATACAGGCATCAGGGTCAGGATCGAACCCACGACCTTCTATATCGCAAGCGGGGGGTAGTTAACATCTCGCAACCGTGGCGCCCCATGGTGGCAAGATGATGAAGACAAATGTGGTCTTGCGTGGTGCTGGCAATACCATCCGCTCACATGCCATGCTCGCTAACAGTAACTGCCCCAACAGTATGTATAGCTGTATGGGGGAATCTTTTTGCGTGCAAGTTTATATGCATGTGTGTACAAGCAAGCGTGTGGATGTATGCATGCACTTTGTGTGTGTGTGTGTGGATACGTGTGCCAACTTGCGGATAAAACACAGCAGGGTGACACAGCAAAGAGCACAGATGGTGCATCGGATCTCAGTCAATCAACCCATAACCCTTGGCCTCCTCTCAATAAGCCTTTGACACTTCACATGGCCTCAAAGTGCACCTAGCCTAGCACAAGCGTTGTGGTGATGTCGCCGCTATTTAGTGTTGTTATTTTTGCGTGTGTATATGCTCACATGTGAATGCATGTGAATGTGTATATACATGCTTGTGTATGTTTTTTTTAGTTTTCCCAATTCCCACCACCGACTGTGGCACTCGATTGTATTGCATGTTTAAAACACAGCTTGCGATCGATGGGGTGCAATTCAATACAATCCGATCACAACCCATCGATTGAACCAACATTTAAAAACCTTTAAGGGACTTATCTCTACTGACAGTCCTGGGCCATTGGGGAAAATGTCACATTTCTATGGCAGGGATAGTTAGCGTGCTATCCTCACTGTGGTACATATTTTATCAACCATGGAAAGATAATGGGCCAAGTAGTACCCTGAGAAGGATTTAAACGTCCAACCTTTCCACTTTTAGTTTAGCCTCTGACGATGAGGCCTATACAGCTGCAATAACTTGGAATATCATTTCCAGGGAATAGTTTCCAATACACGGTTATATTTTATCACAAAATGAATGCACCATGACAAAGTGAAATACACTTGCCTCATTCACATTTATGCTCTGGTAATTAAGTGCTTGTAAGACCAGCAAAATAAGCATGTAGCATTTTAAAATAATCCACGTTTTACATTAATTGTACATCAAGGAAAATGTAAAAACAATACACATATTACAAACTTCTTTAAATATATATTTTTACACCTAGCGTGCCAAAATAAATGTAGGTCTCTTTTTCAGCTGCACGTTGGAGCGTGACATGTTTAAACACAGCATAATGCTGTCTCACATTCCGTTAACATCTCATCAGCTAGGAACCGCTAGTGAGTATACTAATAATGCATTTAAAATACGTGGCAGAATTGCTATTTCTATGGCATCTTGGGAAAAAAAATCAATGCAACAATTTTTTCACCTATTTAATCAGTCCTTTCAATTATAAGCACAGCGCACTGTTTCTACGAAAAATAATTGAAGCGCCTTCTCCGTGGGAGGCATCGTTAGCTGAAGCAAACAAAAGCGTCGAACACGCGCCGTGCTGAAAATAAAAAAAATGGGTTTTCATGTTGCCTTGAATAGCTCCAACACAAACTAAACTATTTTTTATTTTACCAGGTAAGGCCCACTGAGCTATGTAGCTCTTTTTCAGAAGCGACCTGGCTGTCACAAATGATAGGTCAACAAAGAAGTGGCTTATCATGTGGAAATTCATAGCAGCCAAATACTCTATCGGTCAAGTCACGTAGGTAGAAAAATTCATAATAAATCACGACGTTTCGATCGCAACACAAGCAATCATCATCACGTAGAAAGATACAGAAGGGAAAAACCGGAGGACTCGGAGAAAATACACACGACCACGGGGAGAACATGCAAACTCCAAATATACAGGCATCAGGGTTGGCATTGTAGTGCTGCCATTTGATAAAAGGTCAAATATTGTTTTGCACATTATTTATACACCTATTTCCTACTCATGTGTTCAGTAACTGACGTGGGCAGCAAAAACAGATTGAGCAAAATGTATGAGCTTGCGCAAATGTTCTTTATAATATTGACTACATGCATTCATTGCATTATGTAGCTTCCCCGTTTCATTAAGTAAAAGATTACGACAATGCAGATCGTTTTATCACACGTATAAATTATGTTCGCAATTGATTTTCTATTTACACAAATTATAATTTACAAAAATATACACTGATTAATCTACAAAACTGCCGCCACATATATCTTTCATACAAGTCCTTTAGTTACTCACAGCTAAGAGCCCCTTGGGATGGGAGAACGGTGGCACGGTGGGTAAAGCAATGCGCTATGATCCCGACGATCTGAGTTCGATACCCAGCCATAGCCAACAACAGTGGCGAGTGATATCTGAACTGATCATGGGCACCCAGTTCACCAACCTGCACTGACCAGTGTGGTCAAGTAGAGTCAAACAACTCCCATGACTGACGTGGAAAAAATTATATTAACAGCCTATCGTCTTTTATTCAAGGGTGGAAAGACAATGGTATTGGTTTTGTTTCTGTGTGATTATAATGAAGCACACAATATATTGCCATTCCCCCTTGTTGGCTTTTGATTTTGACATCCTACATATTGTTGTGAGTGTCCATGTTTCTGATTGATATGACATAGCAGGTAATATGAATATTAGTATGTTGCATTTTTTGGTTTTCCAAAAGCACTCCATTCCTGCTCTCGTTCCCCCCCTTCATTTTTGAATTTTGATCCCAATAGGTTGCTCAAGCATTGTATAGCAATCTTTATGTTAGAGGCCGACTGAAACTTAATTTCTAGTTTTGGCCGAAACCGAAAGTTAAAAATTTACTTTTGGCCAAAACTGAAAGTTAACTTTTTGGCTTCGGCCGAAACAGAAACTATGCCGAAAGAGGCCATTTGCCAACTTTTGGCGCCGAAACCGAATTTCAGTCAGCCTCTAATTGTCAGACTTCGAATCTCGGTATCAACACGCGTGTAGACTGAAGCGAGCAAAACACATAAGCCAAGGCGGGCAGGCGGCTGGGAACAGACAACAGAGGCACTTTGTTGTCGTCCCGCCAAAGAGGCTCCACCCACGGATGGAGATGCAGGCTGCCGTCTGTTGACCGGTCGTATATACATTAGCAGACCATGGTTGCGGCTGTAACCTTGCTCCCAAGCTGCTGCTGCTATGTGTGTGTTTGCAGCCTATCGCATAGGATTGCCTAGCGCCGACTGACCGGCCGATAGGCAGAGTGATAGACGTAGCACGAGCGTTATATTCTAAAAATAGATCTTCGGTTGACGAATGACGACCAAAAGTCAATATCAGTTTCGGCCGAAACTGAAACCAGACCGAAAGTAAAAAATTGACTTTCAGCTGAAACCGAAAGTAGGCCATTTGCCAACTTTCGGCGCCGAAACAGAATTGTGGTCGGCCTCTACTTTATGTACATCACTTTGGGTTCACTCATTTGTCTTGAGCACAAATTTGCAGCCTTCTTTGTTACATTCTTCAATCGTACCCTGTAGTTCATAGCTTACTACGAGGACTGTGTTGTCAGCCAAGGTGAAGTGGTTAACACACTGTCGCACAGTAAGTTTGCCTTTGTTTCTCCAATAATTTTTTTGGAAAACATCTTCTAATGTCACTGTGAATAGCCTTGTTGAGAGCACATCTCCTTTTTCCAACTCCTAAATTGTATATTGCAAGGATCATAAACATTGATACTGAACAAAAATCTGAGAATTACACAAAGAAGCATGGAGAGGGAGCATGCTTGGGATTACCCTGAGAGGTGGCAAAATAAATGCGTGGATCGGGGAACAGTGGACATTACCAGACATTGCATTGCAATTTTGAGAGTTAGTGAGTTTGTGCAGGACATTGCTAAAGAAGGAACGTTGGCTGATGGGGAAGATTTGTGAATGAACGGCCGCCAAAGGAGAACACACCCAAGAGGATGGCTACCGTGGAGATGGAGTGATGACATTGGCTCAAATGCCGGAGCGAGAAGGATTGTATCATATTGGCATCGGGAGCAAAAAAATCTATATAGCTCTTTTTCGTAAGTGACCTGGCCACAAATCATAGCTTAACGAAGTGGCTTATGTGGAACTTTATAGCAGCCAAATAGCTGGTCAAAGATCATGGCTAATGATGATGACGACATCGTTGGGTACAAGGTAGGGTGTACATTTTGATTTAAAGCTTTTGTGACTGCAGGGATTAATATTCTTGGTTCTTTCGGTAAAGTCCCGTAGAAGGTAAATAATAAAATAATATAAATATTAAACAATAAAAATGCTCACGACGTTTCGACTGCAACACAAGCAATCATCATCAGGTGTGAAATCCACAGCAAAATTTAAGGTAGGGTGTGTCGCTGTGAAGTTGCTTTTCGAAACAATTGATTGCACTGAGGATCTTACCGTGGAGCGTCCGAGTAAGCACTGGGATCCATTGGATCCAGCTCTTCCTTTTCTTTTTTATCCCGACCTGCAACACCATCAAATGTGAATAATAAAATATTAATATTTAACCAAATGTTCGTGCTTCATGATTTCCATGCAGTCCATTGACGGAACTGGAATGGTGTTTTTTAACAACAACTCACACCAGGCTATTTTCAAAATGTGTGTGCATAATCAGAAGGCATTGGGGAAAATGTTTGAAATGATGAAATGTATTGCACGACTCTTAATGCTATCCGGGTGTGTGGCACCGTGACTGAGCACTTGACTCACAATTGGAAGGTTGGAAGTTCAAATCCCTGTCAGGGATCGACTCAAGTCTACCATTGATCCAGTGTTGATAAAGTGAGTACCATATTGCGAGAAGATAACAAAGGCGGTCGTATTGAATTACTGGTGGCGACCATCACGAGAATGTAAAATTTACACCACAGGGACATGATATTGCTCCATTACAAGGGTTGAGAACCCTAACAGTACACCGTGAGTGGTGTGTGAGAGTAATGTGGGGAGGGATGGGGAGTCACGGGAAATGAAGTTTACCGTGCCAGCAAAGCCTCACCACGTTTGCCTTTCTGGTAGGGGGCGGCCTCCTCCCTCCGCTGGAGTCGTCGATCTCTGGCAGCTCTGGGAATCTCGTCCCTGCTGTCCAAGTCGAGCAGTGACGACCGTTCTTGTGCCTCCACAAGAGCAGTCATCGCTACCACCTCCTCCTTCTTCTCCTCTGCAACAAATATTAGCACCGTTGAATCACAATCAAGCCTATAATGGAGAACACGGGCCAAGAAAGATAATAACCAGCCCAGTTTGCACACGGTTCAAAGTCTGATTAGTCTGTAATATTGTTGGTGACATTAAAGACTCGGTGACAAGTAGGCACAGGCAAGAGAAGAGATGGACTGATTTAGTATAGGAGGAACTGGTGTAGAGTGGACTTACCACTTTCTGCCACTCGTGGGTTTGACTGTGTAGGAGGGACATGACTTACACTAATTAACAGCCATCATAAATCAGCAATACAAGGCAGCAAAGCAATGCTCACAACAGTGTCTACCGTATAGACATTTGGTAGAATGGGTAGCGCATCCATCAATCAATGAAGTCTGTTTGCCCAAAATAGCTGAATTTGTTTTGTGACCTGTCAGGAGGCCTTTGCCAAGCCACGTGCAAATAACTTAGCACGATTTCCATGCTGGCATCACTGACACTTAGTCAAGAATGGCAGATGTTGTATGTGTGCACTCGAGTGTTAGCCAAGTGGTATAAAAAGTGGTCCACGTAAGACATTACAATCCAGGTTACGCAGGTTTAATTCCAAGCATTGGCAATTTGTATACAAACTTGGCTATTGCTCTGACGACAGCCTAAATTGGCTGCCTGTTGTTGAGGTGTTAAATTATTAACGGATAAGTAACAAAAGCGGCCAGGTGTCGTGTTGGCATCGAAAACCTTATAGGTGGTTACAAACAGCACTTGCATTATTATATACACGTAACGTCACAGAAATTTGTCATATATAAATAGTAAGAAAAAAACTCCCGACAATCGTGTAGATTTGTATCCAAATAGGTAATACAATTGAATAAAATATACCATAGCGGTCTACTTTCACTCTGACACTTCCATTATTGCAATACAACTTAATGTGGAGCTCTCAACCCAGCCACTCTCTCTTCCTCTCCAGGCTTAACTGAACTCTAACTGGCCTTCCACCCCTTTTTATCTGCCCTTCAATTAATTTAACTCCCTTCACTGCCCTTGGCCCCCTGGATGCCGTGGTGGCGAGATGCCATCTCTCTTGCCTGGTATACAGGTCATGGGTTCGATCCCAACCCTGATACCTATATATCTGGAGTTTGCATGTTCTCCCCGTGTTCGTGTGGATTTTTCTCCGGGTCCTCCGGTTTTTTCCTCCACATTATGAAACATGCGTTTTAGAGTATTTGGCAGCTATACATTTTTACACGGTAAGCCACTTCGTTGAGCTATCATTTGTGGCAAGGTTGCTTCTGAAAAAGAGCTACATAGCTCAATGGGCCATTTCTGGTGAGATAAAAAAAACGGTAACATTTTCAATATTTTGTTTAACTACCTTAACTGCCCTTAACCGACAGCCTCGTGTCGGTCCACTGATCGCACTCACATCACACCCACGAGCTGTAGGGGCAGGGCTTTATCCATTTATTGGTGCTGTTAGCGTTCATATTCAGCGCCATGAGACGATGCCACATCCTTTTACTATATAGCCCCTCAATTCCTTTATACACGAGGTAATATCTTCACAAGGATTGTGTTTCACTACGTATACATAGAGATATGAATAAGGTTTAATGGAAATTTACTGGTACCTGTTAATGTCTATCGCTACTCTCTCAATTGTACTTATTCAAGTCTTTACGGTGATAATTGCATCCAATTAAATGAGTATTATTAACTAGATAAGATCTAATTGTTTTATGATTACCATCTTATAATTTAAAGCCATATATCAATCCACTGCTGAATTAAGACCTCCGCATGCTCTGTTCATAATGGGAGTTTCTTTGACCAGACTTCACCATGGTTAGTGTGAGTTGGTGAAGGGGAGGTCAGGACAGGTTCAAATATCGCAAGCCATGGAATCTAACTCAGGTTGCTGGGTTCAAAGGCAAAGTGGACAAAACCACTGTGATACTGCTCCTAGTGCCAAGCTAAAAAAAAGATCTAACTTTCATAAATGAGGAGCGCAAATCATGTTTCATTTTGGCTTTGATAAATTAATACCACTTAACACACAAAGGTCATTAAAGCGGGCATGTTAGAGTACATCATCAAGGAAAGAGGAACCGGGCATATGAAAAATTAGGAGACAAACTACGTGATTTGAGAGGATCGAATGGATTAAAGGGATTAGGGTCAATTATTTCCCATGCCATGTGCTTGAGTTTCTATTAATATATGACAGGATATTTAAATAATTTATATCAAAGACTAATTAATGTCATTAAATGATTAAACTACATTGGAAAAAAGCACAATTTCTGTACTACACTTAATCCTCCAATGGGTCAAGGGGATAGACATTAACTGCTTTGGAATGGATCAGTGTAATAAATTCAGTGTCTACAGGTTATATGATATTTCTTATCCCCAAGTATCTTTGTGGGTCAAAAATGTAAATTTAATTTAATAACTGGTCAAGTGAAAGTGTGCTTGACTAGATATTAAGTTGAATTGACGATGAATAACTTAAACTTTAGACTCAAATTAGTGGTGAGCGAGCAAAGCATACTAGTTTGAGTCAGAAGTTTCAGTTCAAAGCCCAGTTGGGGGTCAACTAGTGCAATTATCCCTATGGGGTTTGCAATAACCAAAACACAAGCAGTCAAGATGCAAACAAAAAGAAACAACTCTGATAATGATATGCACTGTCCTTGAAGTTGATTGGTCCACACCCAAGACAGCTTTTCAAAAACAGCGCACTATCAGAGTATTGAGAGCTCAATACAGCGCACCATCAGAGTATTGAGAGCTCAATACTCTGATAGCGCGCTGTTTTTGAGTTGTACGCCTTTTGGCGTCATCTGGTCCAACACCAATGGAGACTACGCTCTAAGAAAAGCTGTCTCGGGTGTGGACCAATCAACTTCAAGGACAGTGCATATCATTATCAGAGTTGTTTCTTTTTGTTTGCATCTTGACTGTTTGTGTTGTGGTTATTGCAAACATGATCCCTTGTATAAAGGTGTCAGTTTTTGTACCAGATTAAAGGGTAAAAACCTATTACTAGACTACCAGAAAACAGACCAAGGCCTCCATCGTGAATGGTCGGGAGGCAAGGTTCAAAGAGATTGGAGGACAGATTATGAACCGAAAAAGGCAGGAAGCAGGCTTGAGAGTTGAGGCGATGATTGAGAACCATTGGGGCAAGAGAATGAGGATTGGACGAGGAGAGTGGGGTGAGCGAGGGTTCGAGAAGGGGAGCTCAGGAGGGGGTATAAAGGGGGAAGCACAAGGGGGGGGGACGAGCTACAATATCAAGAACGAAGCCCAGGCCTAGTGTTGGTGCTGTGTCCAATAAAAGGCTCCGAGTAGCAGCACGTGTTGGCGTCATTACACTTGCATTCAAGGAGAGGTTAAAAAGGGTAAAATGGGATGTGATTCATCTACAACAGCTGATGTTCAGTGTTCTGTCCCAATAACTACTAGATGTACTTCTCACACAGGCAATCACAATATTATTAGGACACATGCTGAGGCAGGATGACTCAGGATGTTCGGGTTTTGCCCATAGCAGTCAGTCAAATATCCTAGGCTTCTCCCTAATATAAAAAACCTACTTACAGAAAACGTGAGTAACATTACTCAGTAGTAACATTATTCACAAAACAGACATTGTAAATTTCAGTTTAAAAGGTATTTTATCAATCCATGTTTGTCCAGAAAACTCTTCGTCAATCCATTGGTCGATGAAAGCCTCCCCAAGTCACTGTCGTTTTTCATGATCCTGAAATTTAATAGTACACCTGGCATCTGCACACAAGCCGATTTCATTGCTCCATCTCCACGGTGGAAATCCTCTCAGATGCATCACATTTTTTGGATGCTACTCACGTCATTATTCTTGATCATCAGCAATCAAAAAATCCTTCTGAAAATCTTTCCAGAGTCTCCATAGACAGATCTTGTTTGGGATATTAGACCAATTCGTTTGAGCATACTGTATGCACAATAAGAATGATCAAAGTGCAGATATGTAGGAAACCACTACAGAGTGACTGAGCAAATTACTTCTTCTTCGTGTCTCCTGTCCAACCTATATGGGTCTTTGCCAATATTCTGCACAGGCCCCCGCTACTGGTGTTGGCATTGCCAGATCTTGAGGAGTGCATTGTGGTGCTGCAGGGCATCTCAGGAGATGATCCACGGTTTGCTTCTCCTGACAAGCATATTGTTCGGTTGCGCAGAAGCCTCATGATTACATGAGACTTAAAGCTTTCGTGACTACAGGACTTCACTCTTTGGGTCTTTCAGTAAAGCCACGTAGATAGAAAAGCTATAAAAATGATGAAAATAAAATAAAAAATATTATTTTAATTTTTCTATCTACGTGGCTTTACCGAAAGACCCAAAGAGTATGGATTACATGAGAGTTGCATCTGCCGAAACCTACTCTCAGTCTGTTTAGGCTCCACCATGCGAGCAATTTGGAAATGGAGCCAGATGCGAGCTCCTCAGCGGTTGTCACTTGCTTTTTCCCATTCTTTTGCCAGAGGGAAGTTCTGGCAGATTCCAGTGATGTGGTCAGTGGCACAGTGGAGCACAATAAGCTGTTTCTCAATGACAGATGATAGTGTGCTGGCTGATGGCCATGTAGCGAATGACGGACGTCCCACCCCATGACTTTCCGTTCGTGGTCATCTGCTACCCTACTCCTGATGTTAGAGGGCACTATACCAGATCGTGCATACAGGCAGGGAAAAGGGATGGCCTCTCAGGCACCCTGATATGATTCTGCACGTGTCATTTAGGGTGGTGTCGACATGTTTACTGTGGGTTGAGCATCCCCAGGTAGAGCATGCATATTCAGCCACAGAGAAACAAAGTGCTAAGGCAGTGGTGCGTAGAGTGGATGGATGTGCTCCCTACATTGAATTTGCGAGCTTTCACAGAATGTTGTTTCGTATGTTGACCTTGGCTTTGGTATTTAAAGTGTGCTTTTTGTAACTGAGTATACGATCCAGTGTTACCCCGAGGTACACTGGGTGACTCTAGTGTTCGAGGCTCTAGTCTCCCCAGGTGACATTGAGGTGTCGCTCTACATCCCAGTTTCTCACGTGTAAGGCGGCACATATTTGGGTTTTACTCGGTTTGGGTTTGAGATTATTACAAGAAAATGACTCATTAATCTGTAGAGATGAACAACTGTATAAGACTGGAAATGCATGTGACATTATCTCTGGTCATTACAAATTATGTGGCTATATTGTAGCAACAATATACTGAGTGGAAAAAAATGTGGACTGTGTATACATGCCAACAGCACAATTACAAAGCAATAAATACTGGAGTAAAAATTAAGGTAGCATTGACCTTCCTAAATAATTTTCTATTTATTATAAAAAAAATTACTCCCTAAACGAAATTAAAATGTGTACACTTACATTGCTCTTCATTGTGCATTTCAGATTCAATACTCTTTATAGGAAAGTCAGTTCCATTTATATATTAAAAATATATTAACCTACAAAAATGTATTATTCTACATTTTAACAAAGTGCCTGTGGCTTTTTAGAATTAATAATAAGTTTTCTTTCAGTTTGATTGTGTTCCTTGAAAAAAGGGTAATAACCGTGCGCGCATGCAGAGTGTAGGCAATGCAATACTCAACCAATCGCCGGAATCTTTTTGGCTGCCTTGGTGATAACTGCCAGGGGGTCTGCCGGGGCCAGCCATGACACCATGTCGGTCTCCGCGTTCCAGTAGTACGGCAAGCGGCTGCACAAGTTCACGCCCATTAGTATAAACGCACACATGTACATGTCTTTTTATCAGCATGTCTTCATTATAAACGATAGAGAGAGCGTTAATGGAAAAGCCAATCAGCAATCCTGGCTGTTGTTAATGGTTGTTTACGAAAGTATTGAACAAACAGTTTGCCCGATATGTTTTTGGGTAATTTAGATACACTTTGCCATAGGACACGAGACAAGACGTAATTGGGAATGCTGTTGAAAATAATGTAGGGTGTTTACACGTTATATATATTAGTACGTTTTATATATAACTCTGGTATATACAAGAGTTGCCAATAAAAAGACATTGCAAAATGTATAAGTCTATGCCTTCAGAAAGTATATGCTTAGTAGTTATGCACTTGTAAAACTACTACTACTACTACCCTAAAGTGGATGTAAAGACTATGTCACATCAATTATTAGTTAATTATTTTCCAATGCCAGAGCCAAAAATTTGGAAATGTACCCATAAATGTATTTCAAGATTATTCAATGTAAAACAAATGGATGCAATGAAAGGAAGATGTATATTAAGTCTACGCAAGAGCATAAGAGTAATTAAAATAAAATAAACAATCTCCGTGTTCATCATTACCACTTCCTTATAAGAAACATATGCTCCAATAGCATAAAATATCAGTGTATTATTATTTGCTTTCAAAGGCAATCTTAATTATGAATGCCACATTTGTTGTTGTGCTTGTGCAATAATGCTAATGCTGTCTCTTTAGTGTTTGCATCTGTAATTAGCCAATATTGCATGGAAATGTGCAATGCACATTATCGTTCTTAATTACACAAGCAGAACTTATCTACCAGTGTCATGGCAACAGCTTATCACCAATATTAATATTAAGGAGGTATTTTATAGCAATAAATAGTATTATGGTAAGAGAACGAATATAATTACCTGTCTGGGTCAACTACTTTGTACCAGTTGAGTGGTAAGTTTTCATTCTTTGTAGATTCATAATCAATTTCATTTTCATCATAATCTTCTGCTATAATTTCTTCATCCGCTTCTATAAACAAAACATACAATACGCTTAATATTCAGAAACTACACAATACAGAGACGTCATCAAATAAGTCACTGAGCGAGTGAAAAAATGTGTCCAATTAAATATAAAATTTGGCCCAGATTTTTTGCACAATTTTTTTTACAAATTCCTACCAATAAAAAGTGCAAAAGTGGTTTGCGGCAGCTTGGTAGCTGATGGTGAATGGTTAAACAAACCCCCATAACTTATAAAGCACAAGGTCTTCATCCCATAGTGGATTTGAAAAACAGTAAATCATTATCATTACATCGTTACCATCTCAACATCACTCAATATTCTCAGTGGATGTCATCTCGGACACTTTACATTCCTTGACTCCCATTACTCTTAATCAACTGCCATGATCCTTTATAGAAACCAGCCATGCTAATACCAAATTACTTTATCTGGTGTTACCGATTAAAAGTTATTATTTTGACAGTCAACTTGTAACCACTTCTTTTTACGACGTCAACATAGTTTCGTCCCATCAGAAAAAAATGACATCTGCAGTAATGTTTTAAAATCACGCATGCTGAGCACAGGCTAAAGGCTCCAAACCCTTAGTGACAAGCAACAAAGCGAAATATTAAAGGTGCGGTGAATACAAATTAATACGTTTCTTGATTAGAGAAAGGTTGTAATGTCTCATCAGCAGCGTGTGTTCCCATTGATTTAATCAGCAGCTCTCAACCTTTTAGTCCCCAATCAACAATCAAGACCACCGATCCCTCCCTGCACCCCCTCCTGTTCTTGGACGAGAGACAAAATCCGCTTAAAAAAGTAGCAGTAGGTGCTGCATTGTTAGAAAGTCCAGAAATTGTATATATATATACACAATAGCGGCACTCGCTGCATAAACGTGTTGAGAAGTCAGTATGATAACTCCATATGCTGCTTAGTCTTGATCGAGTGCAGGATCTGGTGTCGTGACACTCCATTGAGTAAGCCTACAGGCTACTTGACCCCTGCATTCGTAATTTCTCCTGCACGGTATCCAAACCGTAGCCTGACAGGGGTTGAGGACCACGCTGGATTAATCCAACGCTGGGCTCTTCCCTACATCACACGGCGCCGCAAGACAACGGAGATGGGGGGGGGGGGGTCGGGGTTCTTCTGCTGGGCCCCAAGTCGCCTCCCCACCGGCAGGGGCTTCTAGCCGAGGCCGGTACCCCCGTGAAGGCCTGCGTCCAAAAATTAAAAGCCACGTCCCCAGCAGCGGGGACAATTGCAGCCTCACCTGACAGCACGTTCTTGAGCAGGCCGCGTTTGGCCAGGCGAGCCAGTAACGCGGGCGGGAGAGGCATTGCGTTGATGCAGCGTAACCGCGTCGATGATGGAAAACCGCGCTGCGCCTCGGCGGTGTGGCCTCAGCAACTCGGCCCCACGGGGTTGGCTACGGGTGCCGCGTCGGCAAAGAGGGATGTGGGGTTGGTACGGGGAAATTCGCAAACGCGTTTGCGAATTGAGTCATCCCTATACAGGAAATTGAGTGGTTATGAAAACCGATTTTAATTTTGCTTGTTGAATTGTTTTAGACGAGTGTAACCACATCCCACTCCCTTTGCCAGACTCAACATTATACGTGTCAACCCATCACGGTTTATCCCGTAATCTTGTACAGGGAGATTGCGTTTTCAGGTCCATACGGGGTACAGCCGTTTCAATAGGGGCAACAACGAAAAGTGTTTTTGTCAATTTGTGTTTATCCCCTGTGATGGGACTTTGTAGGATGAACGTTGATATTTATAAGGGCACGGGTTGACCAATAAGGTCTGAATTGGTCTGTAATTAGGTAGGGGGCACTGGTAAGGGGTTAACAGGTATGTAGTAGTGTATAGTGTAGTGTACAGGATGAACGTTGAGATTTATACTGGTAGGAACCACCTGGTTCCACAAGCCCACAGGGGATTATTGTGTCCGTCCGTCCGTCGTGCATCCAAAAATGGGAGGGGTGGGGTTGGGTGGAGAGGGGAGGGTGGGGAGGAGCTGGGTGGGGAGGATGGGGCTGGGTGGGGAGGGGAGGGTGGGGAGGGAGGGGCTGGGTGGGGAGGGTGGGGCTGGGTGGGGGGTGGGAGGGGTGGAGCTGGGTGGGGAGGGGCTGGTCACCCCGTGGTGCCCTTATAAAACTCAACGTTTAACCTACTCACGCCGGCTTGTGCCCGCCCTCACAGTCGGGCATATTTGCGGAATACACCACGCCGCCGTTGACCCTGGCCATTCACCAAGCAACCCAACGTTCCTACCAGCTCCCTCCGCAGGAATGTGTTCCGAGTTGCATATGTACCCTGATGGCACATTCATGATGAAGCACGACATTCATGCCATCAACTCAGGGCCACTGAACACCAGATTGGGTCAAACCCTCACAGCCAACTCGAACACACCCAGCATGAGCCCATTCGCCCAGATATTGCTGAGATTATCAGCCATGTTCAATCCACTGCTGGATGCAATTTGATCTTATATACTTTATTCATATTTGGTGATGAGCTTATCTTTCCTATACTTTGTACTCGTATAGTTTTTGTTTGTTTGTATTGTTTGTTGTTGTTGTAACTTTGTGACCCGCCCGTACTGGACATCTGTGAGAAAGAACTTCATAGCTCATCGGATTTCTCCAAGCTCAGCTGATCGTGACGTCACCGTGGGCCAGCCAAATCGATTTAGCCATTCAAATTAAAGTCGATTCTTTAGCTCACTATACAATGTCTAGACTCGTGCGCGTAGAAAAAATCGGTCATTTATCTTGCATACAACATAAGCTAATTATATGCCTATGTTACACGCGGGCCGTTGTAACGAAGGAGGCAGAATGAGACAAATTAAGGGTCACAAAACAAGGAATCGATTCCTCAACGAAGTTCGCGTTGTGTGGGAATCGCGAAGGAGGAATCGACGTGAGGGCCGCCATGGAGGAGTACGCTAGGGAGCCGTGGTAAAGAGGAAACTTTTGACAAACACAACAACAACAGCAGCGGCGATAGTTTAACAAAAACAACGATCGTGTTAACGCGTCGCGATGAAAACAAACGCTCGCACGTTGCAGCACTGAGCGCTGTGGGTTACCAAATGAGACGCTGGCGGATATTCGGTGACAATGAGTGGCGAATGTCAACGCGTCTCGCTCTCTAAGTGTTCTTGCTGTCGTAGCTACGATACCGTCGATAGTATTGCCAAGTTCAGCGGCGTGCGGTCGATGTCAGCGTTGTTTCATGTTGTAACGTTTGTAACGCGTGCCCAGTGTTGCGTGTAAGAACTTCTTTCGCGCCGTACGTAGCCAGCCGTTGACTCAACGCAGTTCTAAAGAAATTAGTTTAAGATCCAAATTAAAAGAAGAAACGCACTGTGGTGTAATTGCTGTTCGTCTGATTGTTGTTATTGTGTTGCAGTCGCAAATGGAAAATAGTAAAGGCAATGATCAGGGGCCGTCCATAAATGACGTCACGCACCGAGGGGGGTCAGACATTTGTGACGAGAGGGGGGGTTGAGAAATGTGACGTCACATCAAAATGCGCAACTTTAAATAAATATAGACAACACGTTCTACTTAAATATACTTTTTAATATGTTTTCCCCTACAACATCAGAGTGCAGCGCCACATTAAATACGCACTACAATGACAATAGTTTAAAGCGATTTGAAGCATGTTTTATATATATTTTTTTGGGGGGGTCAGCTTTGTGACGTCATATTTGAGGGAGTCTGGCTTTGTGACGCCGTGTGACGAGGGGGGGGGGTCAAAAATCGTCCAAAATCGCGTGACGTCATTTATGGACGACCCCTATGGTTGACCGCGTCGTACTTTTACGAATCTCTCTCTGTCCCAGCCCCTTTATGGAGGCGTCCGGGTCCATGACGTTCCCGCAGCAGTCCTCCACTGAGCGATCAACATGGAAATAACAAAGATGAGAGACATTTCTGTCCAATTTTTCAAGTGCCGCAATGCGTGTGGTGAATACGAGACGGCCCTTAATTACGAACGTCCCGAGGCAGTCCTTAAAGAGCCGTGGGTTTGGAAATTCTGTTAAGAAAAGCTTCATAGCTCATCGGATTCCTCCAGTGTCAATACATATTCTGATTCAGCCGACCCACGATCTTGGCCCATCTGTTGCTGACGTTTCCCTGTTGCTGCTCCATCACAGTGCCTCTTCCTAGCCCTCTACTCCACCTATTTTTTGTTCATCCTCCGTCTAATTACTTCTACCAGCATTGCCATGTTTCTTCTTTCGCTGCATTCTTGTTTGGTGGCATTGTTCGGACATGACCATCCTGGAGAAGTCTGCATTCCGCATGTCTTCCACGAGGTTCATTCCATCTTAAAGTTGTGTCTAATATCTCCCTTTCTTTTCCAGTCAAACCTTATTTCTCTGTTTTCCGTAACTAGCAGAATATTAGCTTGTTTTCTTAGCATACAAGTGTGTTGTCCATACAGCACTGCCGTTGTTACCAAGGTTTCATACGTACACTTTTATTTATTTCTTTTTGCTGTCTTTTATATCTTACTACCTGCACCAATATGCCCAGACGTAATTTTATCCTCCACGTAATTTGTACATCCTCTAGTTTCAGAAATAAAACCACGAAGGTAAGCAAATCATGACACTTGTTCAACTATTACTAATTGGCTGTTAACACTGGCAGCATGTACATTACGAGCAATATGAGATCAGTACTTCTAATTCATGAGCATTGTCACGTCATCAGCCATTTTATATCCACTACTGGATGAAGGCCTCCTTATACTCTTACCATCCTTCATGATCCTGCGATAGCACAATCTCCTGCACATGTGCATATCAGCTCCACGTTGGTCGTCCTCACTCACCTTTGTCTGCCATTTCATCAGCCATTCAATGTCTTACATTACACATTAACTACAATAATATGTCCTGCCATAGGAAGTGCATTCACACACAGTGTGGAACGGTGAGTTTGCCGCTTGCTGTGCAAAATATCTGTGCCACACTATGAAAGGACAAGAGCTTGTCGCAATGGTTATTTCGACAAATTCCAGGTTATACATTAATGAAGCCCAGATATTACTGGGCAGTACGTAGCCTGGGTATTGTCGGACATTGCTGTAACTGCAAAACCATTACTCCGAAGTGCATATTGGGTTTTAAAAAAGATGGCAGAAAATCCATTACATGACTAAATTACAAAAAGTACATTGCTACATTTATTAAAACATAGAATGCAGGTGCATCGCAGACAAGGGGCTTTATTGTAGTTTATAATAGTCATTAGCAGTTATGTATAACACTTAAAATAGTTTGTGGGAATGTTAAATTCAAAAAGTCTAAACTTTATGGGCTGGCACCCATTCCAATTGGAAGCTGAGAGCCACTATCGGAAAACCCCCATTCCTCTAGCAAAGTAAAGTCTCAACATTTGATGACTGATTTTAAAATAACTTTGATATTTTCATATTGAGTATAGTTATGGATAGGGGGATATAAAGTCAGTAATTGGTGTGGATGATTATTCTGATATGCTGTTCATGTTTAGGCTGTGGGTCAATATACTATGAACACCAAATAGCTTTTAATTTGTTTCTTGTGTATTTTGTATTGCTTGTGAACACAAGCAGGCAGGCATATCCCTGTCAGGCACTGTAAGCTAATGGTGTGTAAAGCATCAGTTTTAACCTAATTTGTGTTCGCGAATATTTCGGTCAAAATCCAATCTCAAGGAAACTAGACTTAAGTTATTTTTGGACCAGTAGATGATGTAACCACATCCCTATCTTCACGTCCGCAAACACAATGATAATTCTTGTTAGTACGATTGAAACACTGATATACTGTGACTGTTGACCGCCACTTTTTTATTGCTACTTTTATAAATTGTATGCGGATGAGAACGTGCCTTTGGCCAGAGAACCCAACATACAATCGTCAATACTGTTGCAAATTAGGGGTTTTAAGTACAAACTGAACGGTTGGCAAGGTGAATCACAAATGTCTAAAGTGTAATGAACTTAATATGCAAGAGCAGGGAGTGGGAGTGCTGACCACAGTAACAGCACGAGCCAAACATATTCAAGGTCAGAGTGTGTCCATGTTCAACTGAGCAATGGACGTGATGCTCATCTCGATTGGTGAGACACCTTCGCTGTCGGAAAACGACAAAAGCTCAACACATTCGTCAATAGCACTGCCTTAAAAGGAAACGATATAATATGCAACGTTTTGGGCAATGACCCATCTTCATAGCACATACATTCTGAGCCTCCATATTTAAGTAAAATATTGAGGTATTACAAAAAAAGTGTATAGTCGTGATCATTGGAACATTTAACAAATAATAATATTTGCATTTTTTGTACAGTCACTTGACGTTCAAAACTATGGGTAAGTTATATCCAAACATGTATAACTTGCAAAGTTTAAAATGATACATGTCATTTGAGTCTTGATTTTTTTTGCACACCCTTTGTTGTCAGCTGTGTGTTTACGTGCATCACATGCTCGATGTGAAGGTGCAAAAATAACCTGCTTTCGTGTAACGTGATGCGCTTCCAGCATAGTGTGATTTGAGCAATGCCATTGGCAAGTGTGGTTGTAACAGCAGATGGCTCAATAATTTGAATTACTGTGAGCACATCCCTCCCAGTTAGCCAGGAAAACTTTTTTATCTTTTATTCAGCACCCTCTCTATCCACCGTATATTTCAATTTATCTCGATTTCTGGCTTTGTCTCTATAGCTGTTTATTCCTGTCCCCTCTACCTCTCCCTCTGTATTCTTCTCCTCCCTCCACTGTACCTCATCCACTTACCTCCCCCCTATCTCTCCCTTTTTCTCTCACCTCTCCTGATTCCTAGCTTCCCCTTTCCCATCTCAATCTCTATTGCCTCTCCCTAATCCTCCCTCCCACGGCGTGGCGCTTTCCCTCGCTCTTTCCATTTTTCTCTCTCTTTTGTCCTCTCCGTTTCATGCCCTTGCACTTTCACCCCTCCCCTCTCATCTGTGTTCCTCTCCACCTCTTCCTCTATTTTCCTCCATCACCTGCCTCTGTCTCCTCTATTCAATTTGCTTGGTATACACGGCTCGTGTGGAGGGTGGTCGGGGGGCGGTGTGATATCAGCACGACGCACGAACCTGGCTCAACACTGTGGTATGCAGGCGATGTCTACGTGCAGATGTGAACGTTGGTGTCACCACCGCACACTTGGCCATGCGCCAGTCAGGAAGTCAGTTAGAAATCCAGCCAGCAAACTTTTTCTAAGATATAAAGATAATGCTTGGTCGACTCCTGCTGCCACGTAGGTGCATGCCTATTCATTAAATGCTCGACATGTCCTGCATCCCTGCACACATTGGAATTGAATTTCACCTCCATGTGTTGTTCATGTATAACATATATACTTATGATCAATTCAAGCGCAGCTTTTCCATCGAGGGAAATAATACCATCCCTTGGCAATGAGATAAGTGAACCAGGGAACCAAAGTGAAAATAGAATGTGGGATCTTTCAGCACCAGCAGTGCGTATTTGCTCTGACACTCGGTGTTGAAATTCTCTTCCCCCGACCAAAAAAACTATAATCACACCACAATTCCTTTACGACAAGAGCCTTCAGGGGACAGGGAACAGTACAATTGGGTCGACAGTGGCAATCAGGATGTGCCGTAACTCGGATTAACAGACTGTGCTTCCAAATGGCAAGGGTATTAACTTAGTGTCATTGAAGTCTCCAGACCCAGCTTTGCATTGATCAGATATTTTTCCCCAATACTTGGCTCCGAGCAAAATGTGATGTCGTTTTCCCCTCAAGGCTCGATTCTGCGATTTGATAAAACCAACTTGACCTTCCTGGTGCAGATACAAAAAATCACTTTGTATCACCGTACTTCCAGAATTCACTCTTCAGATTCAATTCCATGGACCAGCCATGTCAGAATATTTACTTCCAGTTTGCAAAAGGCAATCAAATATCAAAATCAAAGTAAGATCATGGTCTTGAAAGTGTGTATGACCTTGAAATTATAAGTTATAGTCGAATTATGTATGTTAGATGTGAGTGAGTTGCGTTATAGTGTATCACTTTTTAAGTGCATTCATCACATTTCATTAGCAAACTGAGGATTGTTAATGTTCTTAAGGTATACCAGCTTCCATTCGTAAAAAGTAATTTCTTTGCAACAATGCAAAGTCTTAAGTTTGCCAGTTATAATTTAAATAGTACACTATGTGCATATTTTATTGAGGATATTTGTAGGGATGTGGATATGTGAACTCTGCTCATAAAACTGTCACCATAGTTAAGCTACATCATAAAATTCCTGTCAAAATGTTTATCTAATTTAAACGTTCAAACTATTGTATTGGATTATTTTTTGGCAAATATTCAAATATCTCAAACAACTTCAGTACATTTGACTGTATGCAACGGTGTAAGCCGCTGCATTTATTTACACGTCAGTCCTTAGCCTCGCGTTGCCTTGCCATCGTTACAGCCATCACGTGCCTGTGTTTGAGTGACGTTTTCTGCCATCGGCAGCCCGTGGCGGATCGTGGATGACTGCGGAGGGGCCTTCACGATGGGTGCCATCGGGGGAGGCATCTTTCAGTGCATCAAGGGCTTCCGAAATGCGCCTGTGGTACGTGTGCCGTCCCTCGGCAAAACAGTAGGATGCCTGCGGAACGATCTGACCTTGTGGCGGGCACCAGGTGGTGCAAAGCGCAAACGTAGCAAATTGCTACGCTGCTCACAATGTTCCACGGTTTTGATCATTCCATTTCCACCCCACATAGGAAGAATTGATGGTGATGAATACATGCAACAATGAATGAATGCATGAACACTTTTTTTTCAGTCGGTTTTGTCATTGCAATGAAATTGTCCATTCCTTTCTTTTTAATCGAATGATGACCGGTTGTGACAAAGATAACTTTCCAGGGAGACCTGAAAACAATTACTCAGAAGGGATCATGACCAATATATTTGTCTAATATACTTGAGGGTGGATTCTGACTGGAATTTAAGAACCTATGGTATTTCATATGTTCTTTGACAAAGGCAAAACACTATTTACCATGTGCTTATTGCAGTGAGTAGTTTGCTGCCTGAAGAGCAAAGCACGTCAATGCACTTCATATAGTTGTGCCACTTTAAGCATTACATCTGACATTACATTTTCTGGTTGAAGGTGATGGATGCATGTTTGGTTCGTGCGAGCGTTGAGTGTCATCTGAATATGAGTTGTGAGTGAATGTCACGGAAATACCTCGGTCAGGTGTGAGTTGACGAGTAAAGACTGCCCTCTAGTGTTTAAAGAGTATACATGTTCAAGATGGTCCATTAAATATCTACGTATGTGTGTATCTTGATTTGAAGCTTTCGTGACTGCAGGAATCCATACTCTGGCTCTTTCGTAGGTATAAAATATATAATAAATCACGACGTTTCTGGCGCAACACAAGCAACCATCATCAGGTGCTTTCCCATCTGATGATGGACGCTTGTGTTGCGCTCGAAACGTCGTATTTGATTTGATACCTACGTGACTTTCCCGAAAGAACCAAAGAGTATGTGTATATGTTTAACTTATGCACCGTACGTTGCCGAAATGTTAAATAAGAAATTGATTCAAAAACAAATTATGCATTCCTTTTTTAAGGTATCCATCGTATATCATCACTCCAGTGTACAATAATCTACTGTTGCATATGACACAGGGTCCTACAAGTAGGTGTGCTTTACAGCACAACAGTGCAAATTGGTGATGTGACATTACCAGGGGGCTGTAGCAATTTGCATCAATTGAGCCATTAGAATACTAAAGCAAAGGTAACATTCAATTGTCATAGTAGGATAGTAGGCTCCCTGTGGTTATCACACCTCAGTGGCAAGATGTTATCTAACTCACCTGTTATACAGGAGGTCGTGGCTCAACCCTGCCTCCTGTATAGTTTGGAGTTTGCGTGTTCTCCCTGTGGGGCCGGGTTTTTTCTCCGGAGCCTCCGGTTTTTCCCTCTACATTTAGAAAAACGCATTTAGAGTGTTTGGTTGCTCTACATTTCCACATAAGCCACTTGATTGAGCTATCAATTGTAGCCAGGTGCCTTCCGAAAAAGAGCTGTATAGCTCCGTGGGCCTTACCTGGTAAATAAAATAGTTTTTAGTTTATAGTAAAGATAAACATATCTAATTATTGTTGCTTGCTATAATGACCATTTTGGTCAGTTAAGCATAAAAAATGTAATTGCCTGCAGTTTCTGTGAATGTAATTAAATGATGGGGATGACCTACGATTTATGCAAATGACCATTGAAATGTTAAATGTTGTTGCTGTGCCCTGTGTGTTTGTGCAGGGTATGAGGCAGAGAATGCGAGGCAGTATGAGTGCCATGAAGCTGAGAGCTCCTCAGATTGGAGGTTAGTTGAGAGGCACGGTTTGTTGCACTATTCATTGAGATTGGACTTTTTAACAGCAGCACATAATTGTCTGTAACATTCTTTGTACAGCCTATGCAAAATGTAATGGCCAGTACACTGCCCACAGTACTCTTTAGTTTTCAGAATATACCGTTTTGCATGCACAAAACCATCTGACCAATCACCAGCTGTTCTACGTTTTGTCTCAGGGTGGGCGGATGGGAATTCTCATATATTGGAAAGGACGTTAACTTGCTCAAATAGAATTTTAATATGAAACCATTTTTTTTAGTGTGACTGTTATTTTTCACAGTGTAAATTGCTTTTTCACTATAACACCCTCCAATCACAGTCGTCAAAAGTGTTTCTCCACAATGGCAAGCATGGTATGTGCTCATCTCTATTCATGGCTTGGAGCCAGTGGCAGAAAATAACAAAATGCTATGTTTGGAGGGAGCCAGTCACTTCATGGGATACATTCTTGACTTACGACAACATTTTACTTATTTAATCAACCCAGGGGAATGATACGCTGGGACAAGCCCCCAAACAGCATAGAACTGCAACATTCTTATTGTGAGTTGTGAGCCACAACACCATCTGGCAGGAGCTGTACCAAGACGATAATGTACTGACCCCTTTTAATATCGGGTATAAATTAGCTTGAGCCAATTTTGCAGTAGGATTAAACAGTGTTGTTCCAAAGACTTACACGTGTGATTAGTGTGCATTCGCGATGGACTGGACTCATGAGAGTGTGCAATATGAAATCCTCAAACTTATTGTTGCTTTGCTAAGGGCAAAACGTTAGATGTCAACACATTCAGATGTTTAAGCATAGTGCTAGGTTAGGATGC
The DNA here is from genome assembly GCF_964198595.1 of Lampetra fluviatilis. NCBI lineage: Eukaryota > Metazoa > Chordata > Hyperoartia > Petromyzontiformes > Petromyzontidae > Lampetra > Lampetra fluviatilis. Next base: position 2,940,478 of record NC_136306.1, read on the forward strand.
TATGCAAGCCATGCCCAGGATTTTGAACTCGATCCATATTTAATCGGCAGCCAACAAATTAGCTTTAATGACAAGGGAGGAGCTTGTTCACCCTCATGCTCTTTAAATAGAATACTCACAGGGCCAACACATGCACCCAAATGCTAATCCATGCGTAAATGTAAAATTCAATTAAACATCTTCCTCACCTGCTGCTACGTTCATGTTTTCCCTTGCCTCCGATTGCAATACAGTGTCCTCTCTTGATGCGTCATATTACGGCCACTCGGCATACAATGTCAGCCTGTTTCATCTGGTAATCGCAGGACCAACCTTTAGCAAAATAAGCTCAGGTTTTCCACATCCAATAAGAGTGATTGGTTGCCTAAGTGCCACATTCAAGGTAGAGGTTAAACAATTTGTCTATCTGGCAGTTGAAATCAACCAAAACATTTGTGCAATTGTGTATTCGAATTTATATATTCATTCAATTTCCTTAAGGAGGAAAATTTACTTTTAAAGTGTCTGCATACTCAGTTGAGCAATGGGACGGTGAAATGAGTGCTGGAAATCTTGACATTCCATTGGCGACCACTTATCTCTCTCATAGACCACTATTACAATTCCATCAAGTGATTTTTTTTTATCGAGAGATGATAAGCCGAGTCAAGATCTGGCTGGGAATGTAATTAATTCACAACCTTCCAAGTGAGTCAAGGGCTCTAACCTCAGTGCAATCCAGTCAGATTATGTAATTATACAATTTTTCCTGACAATAAAACAGGCTCCGAAGTATTCTAGCATTTTTCTCAGCGGTACATTCTACTCACTCAGTCTCAATTGAGTGTTTCATGTGTTGTCTCGAGTAGGGGTCACATATGGTCGCTCTATTGATCCAAATTGTATTGTGTTTATACGGTTGCTTACAGTGGAGGCCTGCCTAAAATGTGTCCACCGTGCCCTCAGGGAGCTTCGCAGTGTGGGGTGGCCTCTTCTCCACCATCGACTGTGGGCTGGTGAAGCTGCGAGGCAAGGAGGACCCGTGGAACTCGATCACCAGCGGAGCCCTGACAGGCGCCGTGCTCGCCTCCCGCAGTGAGTGCAGCAGCTGCTTTGCCCCCGCCGCCCACAAAGATTGTGGCCTCAGTGTATCTGGCTAATTCACAGGGCAGGGCTGACCCGGTATAGTAAACTCTTTCTCTATCCACGAGGGTTACGTTCTTGAAAACGCTCGCGAATGCAGAAACCGCATTGTAATGCGGAAAAATGGGGTTATGTTCTTCGTACGAGTATACATAGGGGGGAAATGGTAAAATGTTTTAAAACAATTTCTACAATAAATAAGTAATGAATTATAAATAACAATATGTTGTTTTATTACTTTTGATCATCATTTGACGACGATGAAGGTGGTGGTGATGGTGAGAAATTTCGGAGGATGACTCCTCGGGAGTTGCAAGTGTTTGATGACAATGCACAGTTATCATTTTAGCACTTTGGGGAGCGCTCACCGCAACGCTTTCCCTGATTGCATTAGCGTTCTTTTGAATGGACCTCACAGTCGACTCGTTTATACAAAAATATATGAACGAGTCAGCTGTAAGTTGCACGTATAAAGTAAACATGCACAAGAGTGGGATTACTGCGGGACTTTAGGACTAAACGGGCAGCCTCGGCGGAATGGCAAATCTTCACAGATTCAAATGTAACCACATTTTGCGCACACCTCCCCAGTATCGGTGGTCTGACACTACGCACACTCGTGAATAACGCAGTCCGGTGGATCGCGAATAGGGAATTCGTATACATTTAGTAACTCCCGAATATGCAAAACTCGTGCATCCAGAACTCTCGCATTGAGAGGGTTTACTGTATATCCACTTTCTTAACAAAACCAGAATTATTTCCATGAAGACCATATTTAACTATTCTTTGGGTCTTTCGGTAAAGTCACGTAGATAGGTTCAAAGAAAATTACAAAAAACAAAAACTACGACGTTTCTATCGCAACACAAGCGGTCTTACCGAAAGACCCAATGAATATGAATTCCTGCGGTCACGAAAGCTTGAAGTCAAGACCAAATTTAAGTTATTTGCAGATTTATTTTCTATTGACTGCTCAACAATTAATGTTCAGACCCATGTAGTCTATAAGTAGTACATAATACTAAGGTAAATATAACATCTTGGTTGGGAGGTTTAGTGGAGCAGGAGACCACCGAATGGGGACTGTCTGACATTTCCGCACAGCGTGGGGATGCAGCTAACAATAAGTCAACTTTGCTTTGCATGCTGTTCAGTTGTTGAGCTTTGGGAGTGCAATGTTTGATCATTTTTTTCTCATCAATATTCAGGGGTTCCTAAAAAAAAGCCGTTAAATGCGGAACCTGGTTTATGTGGTCACATTATTTCGAGAGCAAATTCCAAATACATTCATTATCACAAGTCACGTCAAGATGAGCTTGATTGGGCTAGGTGAGAAAACTGAGCGGCAGCTGTTTATCTCCCAGAGTTTGTGGGCGCCTTTAGATTATTGGAGGATTATCCCCCATTGGTAATGCTATGACTACCCTGGACTATATTGCACTATTTTGGATAACAATTACCTAATAAAGGACAGTGTCCTTTAGCTGTTGACCTGCATATTTGGAGTACCAGAACCTAGACTACAACCCTTTCAGATACCACTTAGCCTCTTGAAAACCCCACTAGGTGGCAGTGTAAGGTAAATGCATGCACAACCATGACATTACATTTGGATCTCACAGTCACTGTCACGCAACATTCGCTAACACCAAGCTTAACCCTAACCTTTGTAACACAGGCATTTGTGTAGGGTTCAAATTTAGTGGGTCATCAGTCAACGATTTTGGTTTTACCAAATCACACGATAACTTATGCTAGATCCCCACAACTATTTCAGTTAATACGGTCAACACCTGGCCCGTGATAACCTACCAGCTGGCTTTAGCTCAAGGGGATAAACCTATAGTGGTTCACTAACTTTCCCCCACCCCCCCACCCAATCCTGCAAATGCACTTCATCTATCAAATCTTGTTCTTCTCATTTACATCAACAGTGCATTCCTTGCCTTGGTTTATTCCAAACTGCTTCCTCTTTCATGCCATTAAATTCCTAGCATCCTATGCCATACTCAAAGGCCAAGCATTGTTTTTTCTCAATACCCTGTTCAACTTCAGAAAGAGAGACAAAATGCTTCTCGTCCAGTGATGATAGGGCAGAGCAACTTTGCCGTCCTTGTATGAGAATTGTGTACAGGATTGTCTTGTAAATACACAAATTGGTCATAGTTGTGCATGGTTTGTCCTTTGGTGCACCTACACAGTTTAAAAAAAATTCAAACTCCATTATAAGTATATGACCTGAAACTGAAAATACACATTCCCACCTTCATCATGGGGACCTCCTTTGCCAGTACCAAAATATGAGAATAGGTTTTTTTTGTTGCCAGAAAAAAGGGGGAAACCCATTCTCAAATTCCCACCTTGTTGTATGACTTGTGTTCAGGTGGCCCGGTCGCCATGGTGGGCTCAGCGGTGATGGGAGGCGTCCTCCTTGCCCTCATAGAAGGCGTTGGCATTATGCTTACCCGCTACACAGCACAACAGTACCAAAATGGTGAGCGCTCTTCATTACTGCCACCTGCAGAGAATGCATTTGCGTGCATAGAATTAGTTGTTGGCACTTCAGTTAATATATTTTCCCAGCAGAGTGCATGGCTTTCTCGTAATGGTCTATATGGAATATAATTTGGAGTTACATGTAAGGAGCTTTAACATAATAAAACGTCTTCATAGTACTGTTCCAAATGTTTGAAAGAATATAAATAATAATTAATGAATAATGCTTGTTGACAATCCACATCATATTCATAAATATAAGAAGTGGTCAGATGTCACAAACGTCGAATACTAATGAAGGTGTCTTGCATGCCCAGGCAGTGATCCTGCCTTCAAGCTAAATGAGCTTGACAATTATAAAACAGCAATTCTTACGTGGCGTACATTTGGTGGCTTTAGTCTGATGACCTCACTATTTTAAAATAATCGATACTTGTGTCAACAATTTAGTGAAGCCAGCTTTGAAAACTGAAGGGTGTCAGTTGATGGTCTATGATGTACATTCCCAAGTATTCATCGAAGTAATGTGGCTCAACTTTTTCACAGAGAGGAAAATATCAGCACATTTTCCAAAAACATTTCTAAGAGCTGGTGATTTCGTTTTAAGTTCTACGAGGATTTAAACGATACAAGGTCAAATTCATATAAAAAAAATTCATATACAAGCACAAATCAGGTTTTATAAACTCGGATATAGGCTCTAATGCAGTGGTTCTTAACCTCGGGTGCACGCACCTCCTGTGGGATGCGAGATGCCTTTTCTGGGGATGCGAGACGCCTTTTCTGGGGATGCGAGACATGCCAGATTTTTTTTAGAAGGTAAATAATCAAAATGCAAATTAAGCTTGGGCACGTAAGTACAACTAATTTGTGTCATCAAACCTATGTATTTCTTAACATTATAAATGTTTTAACGATTGAGAAGCAAAGGTGTGCAAGGCTGCAGTAAAGCTTAAGAATTGCTGCTCTAATGTGGCATGCCTACCTGCTGGGCAAGCACACTCGGACTGCAAAACTCCTGCGGATACTGATGCCAACATATGTGTGCTTCTCAGTTCTTTGAGCGGTAATTCTGTTGCAGTGGAATGTGTGACAACAAGTATTGTTCTATGTCATATGAGGCCTCCTTTGCCAGTGCCAAAATATACTAATAGGGTTTTTGCCCTTTTTCTGGCAACAAATCTGACACCTCTTGCAAGGAATCATGTTTACATTAACCACAATACTTGCAGTCAAAATGCAAACAAAAACAACACTCTGATAATTTATGCATTGTCCTTGAAACTCATTGGTCCACACCAGAGACAATTTTCCTTAGAGAGCCTTTTGACGTCATCTGGTTGAACACCGTATGAGACTAGGCTCTAAGGAAAGCTGTCTCTGGTGTGGACCAATAAGTTTCAAGGACAATGCATAAATTATCAGAGTATTATTTTTGTTTGCATTTTGACTGCAAGTATATTGTGGTTAATGTTAACATGATTCCCTGTAATAGTTGTCAGTTTTGTTGCCAGAAAAAAGGAGGAAAACCCCTATTAGTAACAAGTATACTTTTCCAATGTTACAGGGCCTCCCCAGTTTGTAGATGACCCTTCACAGCTGCCATCAAAAGGAAGCTCGGAGCAAGATCTGGGACGCTACGGGCAATACCAGTGAACGCACCATAGTCGCAGTCAAGAGACCGCCTGGAATTCAGTGTTCAAGTCAAAATATCACGAACATTACCGTTCAAGTTTGACATTAATTTAAATGTTGTGTCTCAGTTATAAAAGGTTGGTTGTGTTGCAAACTGTGATTTCTTCAACGATTCAGGTTTAGTCATCGTTTCACAAGTTGATTATTTTCCATCACTGGCTCAGGGCAATCAATGAAGACGAGCAGCTTCATGGTTCACTTGAATAGTGTGCAGTGGTCACCGTGAATGTTACTTTATAACGACTGTGATTCATGGTCTGGTCACATGGGCTGCAAGAGAGTGTGCTGCCCTCTCTCCGCATCACACGCAAACTACTGAGTTGCAGTGTCATCCAGCGGTGGAACAATCTTGTACTCACTGGCATGTGACATCACATCATAACAAAATTTGTTCAACATTTCAAAACAATTTTAGTGTTGGACAAAAATTTTCCAATATTTGTTTCATTCAAATGTTACACTTTTTAGAATTCACCCCTTTCAGTATGTGGTATAAAACAATTGTCACTATTGCATTACACTAACAGTCAAACTTGATTTTCCGATCAGCCAATGCACAAGAACCTGTACATGATCACACTGCATTCAACATTTCCCCAGAAAGAAATTAAGACCGATACACTCGTGATATAGCGATCAGGAATTTCTGAGAAAATAGGAAAGGCTAATGTGATGTTATTGTCATGATGCTCAAGACATGGTCATGGCTTATGGGATAAAGGAATGAGGGAAATTGTTGGTTTTAGAAACAGACCAACATAGTGCGTTGCCTGCGATATTTGTGCTTGATCGCTGAAAAGAACAATCGTCACCCGAATTCCTACTTGTGAAAACCCAACTTGTCATTGCTGTTATTGTGTTGTGTGAAGAGCTTGTGAGTAGCCACAGAATAGAGCAATAACCGTGCTGGTAGCTAGGGACGGTGAGGAAGAAGTTCAACATAAACTGCAATGGGATTTTTTCCAAAAAAAGTTAGAGAATTTGTAATCCTTTGAACACATTAATAGCTTTAAAACATTAAACATATCTTCTGTTTGATTTCTAGACTGAGTTTCCACTTTTTTATAAGCTAAATCAGATTGAATTTGAGCCTCTATTTGCAACTAAGTTGCTAACTCGTGATTAATTGTGATCGTGTAATGAGACTCCTTTCAAGAAACTACCACTTGCTTTTATTTGAACTAGGGATGTACCAAAGAGCACATGTTACTATTTAGCCAAATATCAGATGGCAAGTTATGTGGCCTAATTGAAATCTATTTTTGTTTTAACTGACATCTCACTGTTTCTTTCTCTCACTGCCTGTCTCCAAGACCCCCTTGTGTCTCTCACTTCCTCTGTCTCAATCTTCATCGAATTGTCCCTTTCTCCGTCTCCATCTTTGTCCCTTTTTGTGTCCATCTCCCTTTGTGTCTCCGATTCCCTCTGTTTCTTTGTCTATCCCTCTGTCTCCACGTCTTTATATGTCTCTGTGTCTCCATTGCAGTTTCATTAAATCCTTCTGTCGCTATGCCTCTGCCGTTTTCTCACTGTCTTAATCTCTTTGTTTTATTTATCTCGACTTAATGGTAGGGATCATTGTTCTCCCAACTCCTGTTCCCCATGCTAACCTCCTCCTGTCGTTCTACCCCCACCAAAAACCTTGGTGGTTATCGAGAGCAGCCCACAGTCCAAAAATAAGGCTTTTCATATGTTTACTGAAAACTGAAGTATTCGGCCGAAGTTTAAAGAGATGCAAATATTCAGGGCACCCGTACTTTAAAAAATAGCTACTTTCAGTGGACTGTTTTCTGATATATTATCCCATTATCTAATCTTATGGCCATGTGTTCGTTGTCTGCACTTGCCCTGGTCACTTTTGTTGCAGGGAAATGCCTCCGAATAATATTTTTTTAGAATCAGAATTCTACAGATTTGCTCTTGTAAATGTAACATGTCCTCTCATATATAGTTTCCATATATTAATATTGTAAAAAAAATAATTTTGTATTAAAGGAAATATTTGCTTATCGTTCGTACAACACTACGATTCACAAGCCAATATTGGTGTTCAACACGAATGATGCAAATGGCGAGCGTTTTGTCTCGTACTCTGACATTGACAATGATTTGTGTGCATATCAGAATTATGTATACCTCGGGGTATATAATGCAAACGTTGAGTATTTTGCTGCTTTGTGGACTCTTGTCACAGTGCTGCAACACTTGCGAGCGAGTGGTGAACTCACGAATGGTGCGTTAACGCATCAGAAGTACCGGTGCAATGTGCTGTGTTTAAGCAGCCTAAATGCACACTTATCGTGAAAAGCTGTTCAGAAATATACAGAGGTTTTTCCCCCCCCACCCATGTAATATATGTTGAATAAAATATTTAAATAAAACCTTATTTGTTATGTTTCTTTAATATGCGGTAATTTTTTTTGTTATATTTCACCCATTACGTCCCAATTGTGCTATCAGAATCACGGAACAAACCCTTGAGAGAGCAGAGCAGTTGCCACATTCTCCAGCAACCTGTAATTGACATCCTTGTCTTGAGCATCGTCACAACCTCTAGACTGCTGTTAAGTGTCACAAACAAGTGAACGTGTCACTTCGTTATTTACCTTCTGAGCTACGTCTTTGTGTTAAAACACATGTGTAGTGAGCGACTTTCGACACGTCTAGTAGAAGGCTTCTTATTCTTCAGAGTACACAGGGCAATACACTTCGTAACGCGGCTACACCTAGGCTGTCCAAGCACGCAGCCCATCTCCGTCCTGCGCTACGCGGGCTGTTTGACGAGCGTAGCGGCGGTGACGGAGCTGGTCTCGCAGAAGAACAGCCACGTGGTCGAGGACGAAGAGATGATGACAGCAGCGACGCAACCAGGACCCAGACCCCACACTAACAGCCCCGTAGCTCTGGTTTGGTGCTCCTTGTATCAGCCTGGCGTGGCCAAGCTCCACCTCTGTCCATGCCCCTTTTCTAGAACCTTTACCCCAGATACGCCCCTTCATAAGGCATTATGGAATGTAGCTATAACCGTAATTACCCTGACATGCCGGCAGGTGTCACCCTGTCATTACACATGTGTAAAGGCAAATCGGCTCCACCATTTAATATTAAAATACCTCGGATCAAACTTGATACAAATACTTGTACTTTAAATTTAGCTGTTTTAAAAATTCACGTAAAATCATCTCTAGGAATGTAATGATTCGTCCATTAAAACGAATCATGCTTATGGTACTCGCTGTCTAACTTATAGAGGTGACTTCAATTCCTGTAATTTGATAACTACTTTGCGGGAAATCAAGTGGTGTGACAAATTAACAAAAAATAAAAAGTTAACAAATATTCATAGAGAGGTGTGCTTTCAATTACATTGAGAAAGATGAACGTTTGGGGAAAAAAACTTCAGCCATTTTTAATTCACTGCTAGAAGTGTGGGTCAAAATGCCACATGGGCCCCCCTGGCAAAATAAAAATAGGCCTGTTGTTGGGCCCTCTTTTGTACGGGCTTGAGGCAGATCGCCTCTGCCTCCCTCTCTGGGTGGCCCTGGTTGTGATGGTAGAGTGTGGGTAACAAAATCGCAAACATTTTCTTGTTGCATCTTGAAAGAGATCCGTGTTAATAACGCTTTGTCACAACCAATAGGCTTCTCTGACGTGGCTCGAACCTCCCGATTAGCACGCTTGGCTACGTCAGGTGCGAAAGAACTTCAACATACACAGCGAAGAGCCCAATGGGATGCTGTTCACCCCCAGTGTAAACCTTGAGTTTCTGCAGACGTGTTATCCCACGGCAAACTCAAATCACAACTTCCACACTTTTCAACTGGCAGTTTAAATATTGAATCGTGACCCTAGAGACCTAGACTTACCACCGTAGATACAGAACCTCCTACTAAGATGAATCTAGAAGGTGATTCACAGATAATATACACACCACAAAAACTATGGTACAGGGAGCAGCGGTCTCAGCTTTTCATATTCCTATGAATGGGGCCGTGGTATTCTCCTCTCCCCTTGTCACTTGATTCTAGTGAGCAATGTGACCTGAGATTCTGCCGAATCATTCTGATCTCTCTCCTTGAGATCTACCCAGGGTGCTCGATACAAATTCATTAATCACCATTCAAACCTTCTTGCTTTGAGCTCCATTCTTCAACTAATCCTTAAAACTTCATCTGTCTGACAGTCATTAGGTCCGTAAAGCTGAGATGATAACGAAAAGCTGTATCGGTATAAAGCCACAGTGTGCTCTGACAATGTCAAGACATTTCTGTTGTCGTGGATTGTGGGTAATAAATGATGAATAGAAATAAAATAACTGTAGAGTTCACGTAACAAGCCTGACAGTGCTGGTTTGACTCAGAATTTCAAAACCTGCCCAGAGTTCACCTTGCTTAACAGATGCTTCTACAAAACTTGATTTCATGAAACCCACAGACATGAACCCAATTCTACTGTACGAGTAAATTAGCTAAAAAAAATTGTATTTGGCTGCTATACATTTCCACGTAATAAGCCACTTCGTTGTCCTATCATTTTTGGTCAGATCGCTTCTGAAAAAGCTATATTGCTCAGTGGGCCTGACCTGGAAAAAACATTTAATAAAACATTTTTTATTTTATGATGTGCCAAAAATTAATCGTCAGACACTCAAAGAAAATTTACTTGGGTGTTCCTGCGTTAACTTGAACTGGAAAACAATATAATGAGCATATGAGGGAGCTCGCATCGATGAGAGGCGTAATGGCATCTGATGTTTAATGCATTAATAATTACAAAGGTCATTGGAGAGGGGAAGTACCCGAAAATACAACGCTCGATATCTGATTTCACTGTTTATGGATGTGAGAGAAAAGTTATTGGTATCCAAGGCCGCCACACATTCATCACCACACATTGTTTCAGGGCAAGGTGTGGATGCTGGAGTTATTGCACTGCGCCGTGTGAACCTGATGATCTCCTTTGGATTCCCAGCCACTGGCTTCTACCCCACCCACAAATTATTCAGTTTCATGTATTAGGTACTAGCTGCCCTACCTGGCTTCGCCCGGGACTTGGATCCACCACGCCCGGCCGCCTTTGTCTCCCCAGTGGCGATGTTCACACACCACACCAGTTACTCGTTTGAGGCCAAGTCGACCTAGGGGAGGCCCAGGAGCGGTTGAAATAATCGTTACCGGTGGTGGCCGTGAGCGGGAATCGAACCCGGGTCGCCGGGTTCATAGCGCGGCGCGCTAACCACTGCACTACAATGCGTTACGCTTCCACATGCGCGGGTCACGTGACAGATTTGACGTCACAGCTCACTTGCCGTGCAAAAAATATATGCATTATTGAGCTCCCCCCCCAAAAAAAACTAATGTGTATTTTAATAATTGTTGCATGGTGTACAGTCTGGAGAGTACCCACATGGCAAATTTCCAGTTTGGTGCATGTCGGGAAGTACGCTAAACATTTTAAACAGATGCATAATCACAACTTCGCCTTATATATGGAGATAGCCCTGTGAGCCATGCGGCTCTTGACTCGGGTGCAACCACAACTAAACAAAAACATGAACAAGGAACATCTGGTGTATCGGCTTAAGTGAACAAACAAGTCTTGCTGGTGTTTCACATTGATCTGTGCCCCAGCAGATCCCTGAGGTGTTTGCTGCTGCGGAACACACGTCAAACAAAGACGGATCACTGCATCGCGTGGCGCTTTCAGATGCGCTTCTGTGGTCGTCTGGAACGCTCTTCCGCCCGACATTAGGAATCCACTGGGAACAATGCACTTTTAAATCTAGATTGAAATTTCATTTCTTGAGAACTGCTTCTTTTGTGTTTAATTTGTTCTCATTTCCCGCACCTCCGATTAGCACGGTTGGCTACGTACGGTGTGAAAAAAGTTTAACACACATAGGCGTGGTTCCTTTAAAAAGTTGGAGGTCTTCTTTGTAACTCCTTAGGATATGAGAAGTAATAATAACTTTTGTGATTGCCAAGTTTCATGGGTGGTATGCCTTGTTCGTAACAGTCCCCATGGTGTATAGTGCAGTCTTCAAAGAATATTCTCTCTATGGGACCTTTTTGATAGTATCAAAATGATGAAAAGTATAATAATAGGCTTTACCCTTTGTGGGAATCAAACAGGTGTTACGATTTAAATTTCGATATAAAGCTTTCGTGACTGCAGGGATTCATATTCTTGGTTCTTTCAGTAAAGTCACGTAGAAGGGAAATGACAAAAGAATAGAAAATAAAACAATAAAATTATCACGACGTTTCGATTGCAACACAAGCAATCATCATCAGGTGTGAAAACCGCAGGTGTTACGATGTTCAACACCAATTAGACACCGTTTTGAAAGACATCAAGTCTGCATTAACTGTGCGTACTTGTGGCAAAACATGCAAACATAATATTTACCCTTCCTCTCTGGCTTCTACTTCTCTGGCCTCTCTTATTTGCAATATTTGCTATTAAGAAGGGCCATTGCCCCAAAACGTCACCTATTATCTATTATATGTCCTTCCAAGGCCACAGTGTTATTGACGAATGCGTTGAGTTTTCAGAAAGATTGATGTCCCGCCAATATATGGTGCAGTGTTTACTCACCGACCTGCACTGACAGGGCATGAATGGTGTATCCAAAACAAAAACGTATTTGCATATAGTGTACACACCCTCGCTTGAACTTGACACTGATCGTCACGTATTTTTTTGTTTATCAGAGACTGGAATGCTCTGCGACCTCAGTGTACGACTCTTTAGATTTGAGTGAGAATGTTCCATCTTGATCTATCTCCGGTGTTTGACGAGTGAATGGAGATCACATTATCATGACTTTATTTTAACCTTGGGGGGATTACCACATTTCATTTCTAGGGGGTGACAGTGCACACGTTTGAACACGTTGGTATGCATTTCCTTTTATCAACATGCAAACGTTACTTGCATGTTTATATTGTTGAAAAAAACGGATAACCATTGTCATTGTAACATACGTACATATATGTTCATATATACAGTATTAACACGTAGCTACAAATGTAGGGCAATGGCTTTTACCTTGCCTGCCCTAAAAAGGGCCACTGTCCAAAACGTTGGTCTACTTAAGCAATATTTTCTGTTTTGAGCCAATGCTGATGATTCCGTTGTCTCTGTGCTTTCACACAATGGCTGTCCTTCCACTTTGTGTTGTTACTCACGGATTACTGCTCTCTGTGTGTGATCCGTCTTCATGCCACCAATCCACCTTGGGGGGTGGGGGGGGGGTTCAGATTATCAGAATATGAATGTTTATTTATACTGGAGAAATCCGATGAGCTATGAAGCTCTTGATGGGGTGGGTCAGAACGTTACAACAACAATATAATAACACGATAGGAGTGCAGAGTATAGGAAAGGTAAGCGAATCACTAAAACAAATATACAAATTAAACTACAGTACTTTATTTTACCAGGTAAAGCCCACTGAGCTGTGGTATGTGTACCCCGACGGCTTACACGCGATATCTGTAGGGGATTCATCGTAAAGTAAAAAAAAATGTTTATTTTTATTTTACTAGGTCAGGCTCACTGAGTTTTAGAACTTTTTTCAGAAGCGATCTGGCTAAAATGATATCTCAACGAAGTTGCTTATCGTGTTCAAATTTAAAGCAGCCAACTAATGTAAGTAATCTAAACGCATGCATATGAGATTGTTCATGTCATCCAAAGTTCCTAACCTGTGCTATGTTTACCCCTGGTGGGTACACGTGACATCTCTAGGGGCTTCCTGAGATGATTTGTGTAATGTGGGCGGTGACCATACCACACGTTTTGTTTGTAGGCTATGCCGGGAAAGTCCCTGGTCTCACAAAAGGCTGGAGAGATATATTGCATATATGTTGTCTGCTTTTATATATTCTGTTACTTATATTCGCCAAAGTGATGTTAATTATTATGTTGCGTTATGTATTATACAATTTTGCGTTGAAATAGGACCCATGTTCCTTGGAAACGGTTACGAAGCATTGGTTCAAGCAAGCCTGGCTACCGATGAGAAGCCAGAATTTGCGTGTCATAACGGATCAATGCTGCGAAAATGATGCAATCCCAGAATGCTGTATGCTTGACGACGAAGCGTAAACTCATTTTTGTGTTTATTGTGTAGTGGACTTTGGTTCTCAGAGGAGTAGGTGGGAGACCTCTGAGCGAGCGGTAGGTTGCGACCAATGTCAGACGGAGCCACTCCATCCCTCCCTGCGTGGGCAGTGACAGCGATGGAGCTGGCGTAGCCGTGTTCACGCGGACGGGGGCTGACACTGCCCGAATGAAAAAACACAATGACGTGGTTTCTGATTGGTCACTGGTTTCCACGCCATACGAATATTAGCATGAGCCAGTGCCCATGTATCGCAGTGCCTAAGAACAGTGGCACATTGAAGCGTACCTCTCAAATCGTGGGGAAGCAATCGGCTGTGGTGAGCAGATCTGAATTAAAACAATTTGGAGCCCTTTGTCAATCCACTGCTGAGCGAGGCCATCAAAGACGCCACCGCCGACCATGAGAGAATAAAGTCAGGGCAGACAGGTGAGTGGGCACAATGTGGCTATACGCCGCGTTGTTTGAGGAGTGCTGTATCCAGAGTGCTCTTGTAAATGTCAACTGGAAGTATAAAAGAAAACATACATATGGGTTTGAGTGATAAATTGCACTTGACAAGCTTTTTTACAATATATATGTAAAGTCACGTAGAAGGGAAAGACAGCGTCTGAATGACAGACCTGTTCTTCACCTGAGGACGGCTGCTTGCGTTGTGGCCGAAACGTCGTGAGAATTGTATTGTATTGTTTTATTTGTATTATTTTATTATTTCCCTTCTACGTGACTTTACCTAAAGAACCAAGAAGATGAATCCCTGCAGTCACGAAAGCTTTAAATCGAAATTTAAAATATATGTAACTATGGTACGTCAAGTTCGTTTGCTTGCTAACTTGCTTGCGCGCTTACGACCGTGCAAATCTTTCGGTCGTTTTTTATTTAAATCCTTTATATTAAGTTCGCTTGCTTGCTTGCGCACTTACGACCGTGCAAATCTTTCGGTCGTTTTTTAACCCACTTCCCGTGATCCAATCGAGCTGACATTTTCCACACAGACTCGTTGTGCGTGACAATTAATTTTCGTGAAAAAATATTTTGCTACATTTTACACTTTTTAGGAAATTTTTTTTTATATTTAATTACCAATTGCTTAATGCTGCCAGGCAATTATCTGACCCATAGGTGGCAGCCATCTCAAGCCAGAGGACGACAGGACTCTAGCCGCCACGCATATAAAGGATTTATAGTGAAAAACTTTGTTTTTACGGGTTAATTTTTACTTATACGTCTTCATTGTGTTACATTTGAATATATACTGATCACAGAATTGTATAAACACACTGAACATTACAGATATAACGTACACAACGCGTAACTTTGCGTGCAATTTTACCTCGGCTTAATAATAATGATAATGTTTGTGTGCAATTAATTATCTCAGCTTAACCTCATATTGTTTTAAAACTCAACATGTCTGTGAATAACCCGACCTTTAAATAAATAAATATGAAGTTTTGGGCAATAGCACTTCTTCAAAGCACATGATTTATGTAGTTTATATACCTCCAGTGCTGATGAAGAAGGGCTATTACCAATTACACCTATTACACATATTATTTTCTTTAAAGGCAGGGTTATTGACAAAAATGTTGAGTTTTTTTAAAAATAAAAGTACGTGTACACCACTGCCAACACATCTTCACGAAATAATGTTCATCATGTTTGTGTGTGTGTGTATATGTGAAGCCGACTGGGGTTACTGGTTATTTGTATAGCTACTCCGAATGTGCTTGCTAACACATAGGCACTGGTCGTTGACGTCACGTTTTGTTGCACGCGAGCATAGAAATGAATAACTCTAAGCCTAATAACGTAAGATGCAATACCTAACATTGTTGACATTGTACGGGATTACAGTTACAACTGCCAGTTCAAGTGGCATTTGTAAAATATATCCTGAAGTGCTGTGTTAATCTCTCTGTTATGTTATATATTTGAATAACATTTTGTCAAATGTTTCACCTTAAACAAGTGCATGTACTTATTTATGTAACCACAATGGAACTTCCTCTGAGTGTTGTCAAGCATTAACTACTCCGATTAATTTTATACTGTAATCGTTGTTATCGCAACAATAGATGAAGGTGTATTTTGGTGGCCTAGACCAGAAAAGCAGAATAGCAGTTACGAGATTGTTCTCGGGGGCTGTCTTCGTTCAAAATGTAATATTTATTGAAAGCTCTTCTAGGAGTCGAAGTTGACTTCACCCCTTCCTGCATTTGAGGGCCCAAATGGCCGCTATTTTGTTTCAAGATGGTTGGCATCTACCAAACAATATTCTCATTAGACTGACAAAAGTGTTCTATTTAAGAACAACAAAAAATTGAGAATTACGGTCGCCAGAGTGCTGAAAGACAGATAGGCAGATGGGAATTGTGATTTCATTACTTTTATACATTTTAATGAAAAGGCTAATATTGTATGTGTCTGTTTGATTTTTGACGCATCTACAGCTTTTTCAATAATCCACTTGCTGGATAAGAGCATCCCCACGTCTTCCGTGTTATTTGACCATACTTCACCACGCTGGTCAATCCGGGTCAGCGACACAGAGAGGTATACTACAGCAAAGGATGTTTCTGAGCTGCACTCTACTGCCCACGACACAACCTATAACAAGATGATTGTCCAGCTGGTTGTAGCATGGTTAGAGCTCATCTCCCTCAATCGTAAGACTTAGTTTAAATCCATGTTGTGAATAGACTCAGCCAATCAACCCTATGAGGTTGGAAACGTCGGTTATATGCTGTGGACATTCACAAATTTGGTCAACATTATTGAAGTGCCCTCTTTATAGGAATATGGAATTTTCAATACCGATTCAGGTCTAGTAACAGCATACCTGTCAACCCATAGGTTTATCCGTATTTTTGTGCAGGGAAATTTAGTTCTCAGGTCCATACGGCGTACAGCCATTTCAATAGGGCAAAAAAGATGGTACCACTAAATAAAAAAATCGTGGGACAGCTTTTTTTTTTTACTCTGGAGAGTAGCAATTCCCGTAGCAGCCAACAAATTTGATCCAGAATTAAGAGGCTCTTGGTACAGATCATGCGCACAAGCTACATTTCCACGTCCGGTTTTCCAAACACAAGCCACGCCACAGCACAGCGACACTGGCAGCGTTACCTTCTGCGGCGAAGAAGGCGACATTCGCGACGCCGACAGGTAGACATTTGAAAGAGTGGGAGAGCCCGACCTATGCTCAAGGGCAGTACGCAGGATGGGTGCGGACGTTTGTTTGTGTTTCTCCCTTGTGATGGGACTTTGTAGGATGAACGTTGATATTTCTAAGGGTACGATCTGCATGAGTCTGTAATAAGGTACGCACTGACAAGGGGTTCACAGGTATGTAACAGGGGTGTGTAGCAGCCCTTGGTCTGAACAAATAAGCTGAATATGGTTTCTCAAAATGTATTTTATATTTTTCTAAAAATCAATGTGTTCCGAGGCATCACACATTCACTGTTACACGATACAATACCGGCCAAGAAAATGTATCTTACGATGTCATGTCGATGACGGATTTTCCAAAAATGTTAAAATAATGGTAGGTTTTTACCCTTTTAACTGGTACAAAACTGACACCTTTATTCAAGGCATCATGTTTGCAATGACCACAACACAAGTAGTCAATAAAGCAAACAAAAAAGCAACTCTGATAAGGATAATAATATGCACTGTCCTTGAAGTTGATTGGCCCACACCCGAGACGGCTTTCTTTAGAGCCTAGTCCCCATTGGTGTAGGGCCAGATGATACCAGTTAAAAGGGTAAAAACCTACCATTATATTTTGCCACTGGTAAAAGAGATCTCATAGTGTAAATGTTTACCCCGAACTCTCAATACTCTGATATTGCACTGTTTTTTGAGTTGTACGCCTTCTGGTGTCATCTGGCCCTACACCAATGGGGACTAGGCTCTAAAGAAAGCCGTCTCGGGTGTGGGCCAATCAACTTCAAGGACAGTGCATATTATTATCCTTATCAGAGTTGCTTTTTTGTTTGCTTTATTGACTACTTGTGTTGTGGTCATTGCAAACATGATGCCTTGAATAAAGGTGTCAGTTTTGTACCAGTTAAAAGGGTAAAAACCTACCATTATATTTTGCCACTGGTAAAAGAGATCTCATAGTGTAAATGTTTACCCCGAACTCTCAATACTCTGATATTGCACTGTTTTTTGAGTTGTACGCCTTCTGGTGTCATCTGGCCCTACACCAATGGGGACTAGGCTCTAAAGAAAGCTGTCTCGGGTGTGGGCCAATCAACTTCAAGGACAGTGCATATTATTATCCTTATCAGAGTTGCTTTTTTGTTTGCTTTATTGACTACTTGTGTTGTGGTCATTGCAAACATGATGCCTTGAATAAAGGTGTCAGTTTTGTACCAGTTAAAAGGGTAAAAACCTACCATTATATTTTGCCACTGGTAAAAGAGATCTCATAATGTTAAAATAAATAAATAAAACTCTAGAGGAAATACCACTTCAGTTAATACTTAGTGTTGTGCTGATTGTCATGGCATGATTGGCAGGTGAACATCTCAACAATGTACACATGAAAACAGTGGTATGTCCAGGGGGAGGGGGTAATCCCCCTCTACACCCCCACCCCCGTGCCCACCACAACTTTAGAGACCCCAAACTTTTTAGAGCCGCCTCGTCATGGGACATTATTGGTATTTACTGTAGAAAATATAATGTTTTATTATTAATGTAGGTCCGCATTTAACAAGCCTGAATTTTCTGGATCGCCGCCCCACCCACCCACCCCTCTGGGAACTTTCTAGATCCACCTCCGCATGGGAAATCCAACAGAGCAAAATTTCACAGCAGATATATGCTCAGAGTTAAGCATTGCCTTTGGATCGCGGAGACATTTGGAAACGCACGGTATAGTTACAGCGGAGGCCAATACAGGTGCAAACCCCCGAGTGGTAACAGCGACTTGAAAATGGAAGGAAAAACCCTACCACAAGTAGTTTTATGGTTTTATATTTTATTTATGAGTGGCAGAACACTCTATTAAAAAAATCGGTTATACATTCCTTGCTAAAGAAACACCTTGAGCGAGAGGAGACTATCTATACTCTTTGGTTCTTTCGTTAAAGTCACGTAGGTATAAAATAAATACATCACGACGTTTCAGCAGCAGACCATGCTTTCCCACCTGATGATGGACGCTTGTGTTGCACCCGAAACGTCGTGATTTATTTTATTTTTCTACCTACGTGACTTTACCGAAAGAACCAAAGAGTATGGATTCCTCCAGTCACGAAGCTTCAAATCAAGATTGAGAGGAGACTGTCGTGGGTGAATGCACGGAATTAACATGACGATCATTTAACTGTTGATAGCTTTCAAACTGTTGTACTCTGTTGATATTACAATATGCAATTATCATATTTGCCCAGGTAGCCAGTTGAATTAAAACCTGCCCTGGTGTCCGTTGACGTTATGCTTATCATCAACCTGTGGTGCGACCTTTATCTTTTCAGAACATCTGAAGAAACATCATCCCCCCCTTATCTCCCCTACCCCCATAACGAGTGGTTACCAAGGGGTCAGTGTTTCATCCTGATCGCATTGTTGGACTCTGCAAGTTGCCATCCACTAACATAGAACATATCTGCCATCCACAGATTTAAACCGTCTTCAAATATATCTGGAACATATCAAAAACAACTAGAATGCATGTAAATTGCATGTCAAATGAAGACATTAATATTACACTTGATGGCAATAATTCTACTCAAGTAGAAGGAATCCACTGCTCCACGAACCGTGATGAAAATATTACAAGGGAGCTTCGTCTGCGCGACAACGGTGGTGCCAGGGAAAAGAATGAAACCAAAATAACAAACATCTTGAATTCTCAAGAAACAATCGAAAGAGCGGACGCACTTAACACGTGTTCGTCGGGGGAGAATAGTCAAAACAGACTTGTCGCAATGGGTACGACCCCGCCGCCTCTCGTTCAAACCCCTCCTGAGCCCACAGACGAAAAGTTGTCTGCCCCGTTTGCGATGAAGGAACATTCGCATCGCACGCCCTCCTCTCATCTCGTCTACCACTACACTGGGACTCCCCTTGGCCCCCCGAGTCGGCGCAGAACCTTCTAACGGATAAGCAAATGTTGTGAACGAAGAGTTGCCACGCCTAGAAATGACCCCTTGCATCTACGCAAAAAAAAACTGTGGGTGATCGTATATAATTCGATTAATGTACTGTGCTGTACGCTAATGTCCCTGTTATTCTAAATAGCTGTGGACAACAATATGAATTTACTGCGATGTACACTGTAGTGTAGTGTGTAGTGTAGCATTTTTGTTGCTGGATCCTTGACGCTTTCGAAACTTCGGCCTGTGCTCAGAAACTTAAAAAAGACTAATTGGCCCAATCTTTGCTGTATTCTGGCCGTAATATCGCCACCAATCCTATGCTGATATTGTTTTACTCATTGGTGCACGAGTGGCCCAACAAAGCCATTTTGCTCGATGTCAATCTCTGTGCCAATGCTTACGCGATGTTCTGCAATGTTGTGGGGCATCATCACGCTATCCATTCATTTCAAATATGTACCGTATTTTCCCACATATAGCCCACATATGCATATAACCCGCAGATGCATATACCCCGCAAAAATAGCGTTTTGTGTAAAACAAATTTCAGATAGCCCGCACCTCCGTATACCCCGCATGCATTAATATCTTTAACGTCGTAAACGGTAATTACACTCGGCTTGCAGTCCACAAGTCCGGCTCTCCAATCTACCAGCCTGGCAGCTGAAGCGATCGTTCAAGTTTCCAAAATGCTCTTTGCCTCTGTCCACCCAGCGGTTGGGTAGACAACAGTCAGTCGGTCAAAAGGTCGCACGTGGTTGGGTGAAGTGTGGGTACTCGCCCCTCTTCCGAGATGTCTGGCGAGCGTGGGAAAGTAGATCAAACGACTCCTAGTGGAGGCCCTTCCTCCTGCATTGGCATGAGCAAAACCTTTACCGTTTATAGTTTCACACATACATGAGCTGCTCTGTAATAAGTATTTTAGATGTATTATCTTCATTTGACACTCAAATCACGTGTCACTAATTTACTCTGCATCGCGCGCTTTCAGATGCGCTTCTGCGGCCGTCTGATGTTAGGAAACCACTTGGAGCTATGCACTTTAAAATCATCTAGATTGAAAACTAATTCCTTGATAACTACTTTTTTTTTTAGTTTGTTGTCCTTAGCACGGATGTATACATATGAAAGAAGTTCAACATACATACGTACATTTGAAATTGTTTGAAACAACTAATGTAAAAGTGATATTTTATTAGCATTCTCCAAGTAATCTGCATAGCATGTGTTGTGTTAAAACACGTAGATGTGGTGTAAAAAATAAACTTTGATTGCTTTCTGGGTGATTAGGACACATCGTGTGCATACTTGACATGGTCAATGTGTGATTTATGTGTCCAAAATAAGTGTTTAGTTTTAAATAGCGCCATTCATGACGATTGCGTCCCAAGATCGAAGAGGGACCAGATAACCTGAGTGACAGCCAGATGGTGAGCCGGCATCAACAATTAAACCAGGCTCTACCGTCCTCTGTATATTAAGATGTTTTCAGTCAATTGCCCATCCTCTACCTTCCCCTCACCCCTTCACTTCTTCCCAAGTTACTCTCGATCACAGTCACTCATTCCTCAGCCCTTATACCGTTTTAGAAGTTCTGTTAAGTGCCTTCAGCAAAGGCACTCGATGCAAATATACGATTGCACTTTGCGTCTCCGATTAGCATAGTTCGCTACATACGGTCCGAAAGAAGATCAACATACCATGTGACCTACAATCCTGATAATGTTACAACGAAAGGAACTCAACAACATGCCTGTAAAATGCAACTCCACATTCCCCCACTTGCATGGTAAAACATTCAAAGAATACCAACTTGTCATAGCATACTCAATATAAACGTTGGGTGTTCCAATGAGAGCCTTGCAAAGGTATGAGTTGTGATTCCATGGTAACATTTAAAGCCACTGGGAATTCCCCAAGACATTGCAATATGTACTTTGATACTGCGTGCAAGTGTAGTGCTGAACTTTACGCAGACAACTTCTTCCTTTTCTGTCGTCACTTTATCTTATCAAACTCAGCACATTTCGCCACCACTCTCCAGCGCGTTCTCCGCTCGCTTGCCGCGCTCCGCCGGCCTCGCTCGCTCCGTTCCTCCCTCTCTCCGTCTCTCCCGACTCTCCTCTCTGCTTCTCCATCCCACTCCAGCCGTCGCTCTCTCTCGGCTTCTCCGTCTCACTCCGAGCTTTCGTCTCCTCTTCTTCCCCTGCTCCACCGCTACCCTATTCTACCTCTCATATCGTCCTCATCTCCGTCTCTACTGCTACCCTATACTTCTTCTACTACACTGCTACCCTATACTTCTTCTTCCACTCCACTGCTACCCTATACTTCTTCTTCTGCTCCGACCGTCCAGCTCCCAGCACATCTCCCCGTCTTACTCTGATGCTCCTGTATTTATCCACATCCCTATTAACTTCCAATTAATTAACTGGCGTCTCCCCAACGCCCCGTGCCCCCGGCCCCCGCCGCCACCTGTTCCCATTCCCAGACTTACAGGCGCCACCTTGTCCCTGACAACAACAACCGGCCAATCACTGCCCTGCATCCATAATTGCCTACCGGGCCATCTCCGTCTCACCCGTTGTCCCCCAGCAACACCAGCATGTCACCGATACGACCCCACTGTCCCCAACCCGCACGTGTTTACAATTACCCCCTTGGCACGCGTTACACCACTACACAAGTATACGTGGAAAGTCCTGTCGCACATACTATCTTTTCACGTGTTTAGTTGGAGCCACCCGATCACAAAAGCTAGCCAACTATACCCACAATCCAGAGCTACCAGGTTTGATTCTGAAACAAATAAAGAGACTTGGATAAGCACCCTTGCATATCCAACAGGTCAAATATTGATTATGGTGGAGTAAAGTGTGGGTTCCATATATTCAATCCAACCTGTTTGGCTAATGTGAGAAATAATGGAGAATAAGTCAATTTTAAAAAATACTGTAATACAATGAGTTGTGCAAAAGACATATAGGTATATGGTGAACATCTCACATTCTCTGCTATAGATGTGTCTGTGACATTTGCAATCAAACTAATATTACCAAGAGTATGTGTGATATGGGAAGCAGTAGTGTAGTGGTCAGCGCACAGCGCTACAAACCCAGAAATAATATTTATTTATACCGGAGGAATCCGATGAGCTATAAAGCTCTTGTTCACAGATGTCCAGTAGGGACACGGGGTAAGAACGTTACACAACAAATAGTACAAAAACACGATAGTAGTGCAAAAATACAAAGGTAAACAAATCACCAAAACACATGTTCTGCCCCACGGCAGATATGGGGGTGTGTTTACACAGGAGCTTCCTGATATGGTGTTGAGTTTGGTCACGTGACCAGGAAGTTACGATTTAAGGTTCTCTAAGCCAAGAGGCAACCATGTCAGCCATTATAGAGAGTACAAAATGGAGGCAAAAATAGAGTCTCAGTTAAGACAGGCGCATCTGTTCATTGTGGGACTTTAAGAAGCATTGTCTGTAAGTCCGTTCTCATAATACTGGGGATGCTGTTAAAATGCTAGAAATGCCTTTATGATGCTGTTAAATTGTTATGATAAATATGAGGCCGAGTTAACAACGATAAGTCGAGCCAGACTTGTGCCCATGTAACTTTAGTGCGTTCTTGAGAGCAAGGATGATGAAGAATCTCATCCACAGTTCAGTATGTTGAGGTGAAAAAGATGACTCGGAGGCAGATCTTCAGTATAGGCTTGCGCCAGATGTTTATTAAGGGCTTACGCCTGAAGTTGGCTTGGGAATTAACACTTGTCCCCAGGGGTAGGGGTTCTATGCTCGGTCCTTCACCCAGACCCACACTCTGTCTGCTCTGTAGCATGGCTAGCTTCCCAGGCTCTCTCCTCTGCGTCGGCCCAGGGATCAGCCAACATCGACTGACCGAGGAGAACAGCCGCTCCTATCGCTATCGCCGGCTGTTATGATGCTGCAGTGTTCATTCATTGTATTGATATTCCAAGTATTAACAGATGCTGTATTTTGTACTGTCTTTTTCCATCAGTTTTACCTCGTTCTATTCATTAAATACGTTTGGAGGCGGATGTTCACCCTGGCTCTGAAGGTTTATTGAATGCGAGGTTAACTACTGGGATAGTGGTGCAATGCAGCGCAAAGCGAGGCCGAGACAACACATACAAATAATACTAAACCATCCCCATCCTACCAGGCAAAGCCCATTGAGGTATTAACTTATATTTCAGAAGTGACTTGGCCACAAATAATAGCTCACCTAAGTAGCCCCATCATTTGGACATTTCAACCGGGTTCAATTCGACCACCAACGGTGACGATTATCCGAACCGGTCCTGGCCCTCCCCTTGGTCGACTCAGCCTCAAATGAGTACCTGGTGCACCAGGGAGACAAATGCGACCGGGTGTGGTGCTGGCCACCCTAAAAAAACATCTATGACTGCTTTTTGTGTGTTACCAGGTAAAGCCCACTGAGCTGTATAGCTCTTTTTCAAAAGCGACCTGGCTATAACAAAT
Organism: Lampetra fluviatilis; assembly: GCF_964198595.1. Classification (NCBI taxonomy): domain Eukaryota; kingdom Metazoa; phylum Chordata; class Hyperoartia; order Petromyzontiformes; family Petromyzontidae; genus Lampetra; species Lampetra fluviatilis. The sequence continues at coordinate 2,964,560 of NC_136306.1, forward strand.
GATAGCTCGACAAAGTGGCATATCACGTGCACATGTATAGCAACAGTCAAATACTACTAAGTGCGTGTTATCCCCTCATAGGGGGTGCTTACTCACTAGCAGCACTTGCCCCGACAGTCTGTTACAAATTATTAGGTTTTTTCGGTAAAGTCACGTAGGTAAAACACTAAAATTGCCCGTGTGGTATTTCCCTCGAGAAACCGGTTGGGCGGTTTAAAAAAAAAATCCAGTTACATCCTCCTTTTTGTGGGGGGTCGTGACCAGCACACAGCAAGTCCTCAGCCTTGACATATGCCCAGTGACTCCCATCGTGGGCAACGCGCATCTGTCAACTCTTCGCACGCCTAACGCAGTCTCACCTGCGTTAAGGCGGCCCTGCGAGTGAAGAATCTCTGTGCTGTTCACGGGGGGTGGCGGACATCTCCTGCGAAGCTCCGACCA